>NC_054384.1:90070321-90681036 GCF_017654675.1 Xenopus laevis | reverse complement strand
CAGTTTCATCATTCTTAAAGGGATACCGTCATGGTAAAAACATTTTTTTTCAGAACTGATCAGTTAATAGTGCTGCTCCAGCAGAATTCTGCACTGAAATCCATTTGTCAAAAGACAAACAGATTTTTTTTAAATTTCAGTTTGAAATCTGACATGGGGGTAGACATAATGTTGGTTTCCGAGCTGCCCAAGTCATATGACTTGTGCTGTGATGAACTTCAGTCACTGTTTACTGCTGTACTGCGAGTTGGAGTGATATCACCCCCCCCCAGCAGCCTTACAAAAGAACAATGGAAAGGTAACCAGATGTCAGCTCCCTGGTAGATCTAAGAACAGAAATAGTAAAAATCTAGGTCCCACTGCGACACATTCAGTTACATTGAGTAGGAGAAACAACAGCCTGCCAGAAAGCAGTTCCATTCTAAAGTGCTGGCTCTTTCTGAAAGCACATGACCAGACAAAATGACCCCCGATGGCTGCCTACACACCAATATTACAACTAAAAAATATACACTTGCTGTTTCAGAAATTAAATTTTATATTGTAGAGTGAATTATTTGCAGTGTAATTTAGAAATAAAAATCATGACAGAATCCCTTTAAGATAATCTCTCTACTGCTCATGCAAAAACATATAGGGCTCAATTATCAACTCAATTATTAACAAGTTTGAACCTGGGCAATAACTCATGGCAACCAGTCACATTTTTGCATTCATTGTGCTAGAGTCAGCTAAGAAAAATGCTGATTGGTTGCTATGGATCACCGCCTATGAGCAAATTTGTCCAGCATTAATTAATAAGCCCAACTCACCAAAAGACATTAGAAATTTGGCTTTTTATTATAACCCCTTAAAAAAAAAAAAGAAGTGTTTTCACCTTTCTTCTTCATCATCTTCATCACCCATTGCATCATCAATGGCATCATTCATCATTTCTTCTTTCATGTCCATAATCTCGGATTGTTTTTCGAACTCCATCATAATTTTCTGTATCTGAGGAAGCTTCAGCTGCAGGGGGGGAAAAAAAACCATCAGCCTGACTTTTTGATGTTTAAATGTGGAGTAAAATACATACATAAAAAGGACACTAATCAACTTTTTATTCTACAGAATCTTTGAAGAATAAGGGGGCATGTGCAGCCCTTGGGCTTGAGCTTTTGCACATGCTTTTAACCAGGTCAGGAGGGTGTATTAAATAAAAGAAGGGTGCTGATGGAGAGATTGTCGGCACAACCACTTCAAGCGGACACTGTTCTTCCATGTGGAGTTATACATATTATATAAAATGTTCCTATTGAGTACCTGTCTGTTCATGGTGGCCATGGCTTTAGTTACTCCTTTCATTGCTTGAGCCATAGTATTGTTAGATTTTAGTGTTTGAATTTTCAGTGAAACTGCCTGGATGTTTGCCCGCATCATGATAAACTTCTTCACATAACGACGAGTGCGTACGAGATCTTTTGCCATGATTTTCACTGCGTCCTTGAACAAAAAAAAGAAGAATGGCTGTCACCAAACATTGGTAAAAATAACAAATACAGAGCAGTTTTGATGTAATTTAGTGCAATGATAACACACTCAAGGTCTCCATATTATAAATATCAGCATGGATCTAATTCTGCAGTGCACATGGAATACAATATATACAACACTTTGAAACTATTTGCTCTCTGTAGAATATTACATTTACATAAGACCGGTCTGATCATCTCATATTCATGACAAATACTCACCATTTGTCCTTGTTTTGCCATTTTTTTAATGTCAGCAATTATCTTCTTTTCTTGTTGCTCTAGTTTCTGTCTCTCCCGATCCAGTTCCCTCATAGCCCTTGTCAGAGCTCGCTGATTTTGCCTCAGCATCTCTTCTGGGGTCTTACGGCGTCCAAATAGAAAATCCATATTTGCTTGTAATGTCTAAAAAATGTGTAATTATGGATGTAAAGAAAATCTGGGTTATGCCTTTTTATTTATAAGCTAGATATAAATAGTGTGGCATCCTAAATAACACAAGATTCATAAAACAAGAGGGAAGGATCAGGATGTGGATGAAAAATGTTCAAGGCTTCATGTGGGGAGGATACCGATGTCTAAGCTGTGGCCGTTAAGCTAAAACTCCAGTGGCCCACCATTTTATGCATCTAGATATATACGAGAACACACTGCACATTTCCAGAGTAGGAATCAGTTTATAAGGAAAATTTCAGCAAGAATTGACATTGCCGTTCTTTGCCTTACAACTTCAGGTGGAAAAAAACGTGATACACTCCAATTCCACAAACAGCAGCCTGAATGTGTCATTCTAAGTGCTGGCAAAATGTGAATATATGTTTATTCATTTGGCTGCCCCCCCCCCCCAAATATTAAGTGGAAAAAAACAGCCAGCGCCTAGAATGCCAGTGTATATCCTTTCTCCAGTATCCCACCTTATCTAGGCTACCCGAGTATCCCAGGGCCCCAGTATCCCACGTTATGTAGGCTGTCTGAGTATCTGTGTGCCCTAAAATCCCACCTTCTCTAGGCTGCCTGAGTATCCCACCATACTCTGTCTGAGTATCCCAGTGCCCCACTATCCCACCTTATCTAGGCTACCTGAGTATCCCAGGGTCCCACTATCCCACCTTATATAGGCTGCCTGAGTATCTGTGTGCCCTAAAATCCCACCTTCTCTAGGCTACCTGAGAATTCCAGTGCCCCAGTATCCCACCTTATCTAGGCTGCCTGAGTATCCGAGTATCCCACCATATCTATTCTGCCTGAGAATTCCAGTGCCCCAGTATCCAACCTTATCTAGGCTGCCTGAGTATCTGTGTGCCCTACAATCCCACCTTCTCTAAACTGCCTGAGTATCCCAGTGCCCCAGTAAGAGCAAAAGAGCAAACATTTTTTTTTATATTTAATTTTGAAATCTCACATGGAGATAGACATAATGTCAGTTTCCCAGGTGCCCTTGTCATGTGACTTATGCTCTGATGAACTTCAGTCACTCTTTACTGCTCCCCCCCCCAGCGGCCTAACAACAGAACAATGGGAAGGTAACCAGATAGCAGCTCCCTAACACAAGATAACAGCTGCCTGGTAGATCTAAGAACAGCAATAGTAAAAATCCAGGTCCCACTGAGACATATTCAGTTACACTGAGTAGGAGAAACATCAGCCTGCCAAAAAGCAGTTCCATCCTAAAGTGCTGGCTCTTTCTGAAAGCACATGACCAGGTAAAATGACCTGAGATGGCGCCTACACACCAATATTACCAATATATTATCTAGGCTGCCTGAGTATCCGAGTATCCCACCATATCAATTCTACCTGAGTATTCCAGTGCCCCGGTATCCCACGTTATCTAGGCTGCCTGAGTATCTGTGTGCCCTAAAATCCCACCTTATCTAGACTGCCTGACTATCCCTATGACCCAGTAACTCTTTTTAGCAAGAATCTTACAGAAATCCCAGATTACCCAGACTGCCAGTCTATTTCTGTACCCCAACTTACTTAGCCAACAGTGTAAGCTTCCTCTCCAGGGACCCTCCTCAACAAGCAGCTTAATCCGTCTAACCGGGGAGGCTACACCCTAAACTGAGGTTGGGTTACGGGCCGTGCGTACCTGCTCTCGCTACAAACTAGCAGTCTCTGTTTCTTTACTTCCTGTTTGTCCAGTCCGTGACGTCAGCATCACGAGTTACGGGCGCGCCGCGAGTCAGCGACGATGGAATGCGTAAGTCACGTGATGATGAGCTCACCTGGCCTCTGTGCTTTGCCATCTTTATTGATGGAAACAATTAGTAGGCTAAGAAATTGTTTCCTCCCTGCCTCACAGAATTGCGTGGGGAGAAGTACATAGAAATACAGAGGATGCTTTGTACATTGTAGGAACTGTACGTGGGATAGGAAGGCTAATATAGTTAAAGTGGCAGTGCTGACAGGTCCTGGGGTCTCCTCTAATTCAAGTTGTATTAGAAAGACAACTGTGTGGTATGAATAAAATAGTTCAGAAGATTAGAAGACATGTTTTCTTCTCTGTGTGTAATGGACACCAGTTTAGTTCCTTCCTCAGCTGAAATGCCCCAGTTACCTGACACCCAAATCATACCTCCCAACATTTTGGAAGTAAAAAGAGGGACAAAAAATTTTTATTCTGCACGTAGCGCAGCAATTTTTTGACCACACCCCTTTCTGTGGCCACACCCCCTAATTACCATGTTTGTTTTACAAAATTTGGCAGGTTATGAAAGTTTGAAAATATTTCTCCTTATCTAAACTGTGTTTTTGTGTCTCAAAATTGTTACAAAGTATCTTATTTGCACCTGTTAGCTGTTCTGGGCTTTCTGCTAAAAGCCAATTAAGTGAGAAACTTTGTTTCTTTTTCTGGCTGTTCAGTGCAGAGAAAAGAGGGACTTTCCAGTACAAATGAGGGACTGTGGGTTGAGCTGTCAAAAGAGGGACTGTCCCTCCGAAAAAGGGACAGTTGGGAGGTATGCCAAATTATAACTCACAGCCACAGGGCAAGCTTACTAGGGTTTGTATAAGTGACCAACTGCATAGAAGTAATTCAGCTCATCTGAGCAGATTTTTTTTACTTCATTTCTCCGCATTAGTTGGTCAGACATATCACTTTCATGTAAATATCTAACTTCAGCCATCAATCACATCACCATAATGGCCTATGCAGTACTGTCATGAGAGAATCACAGCACACGTGGGAGTTTCAAGAATGGAAGATGTATTGGTCCCCTACAAGGGCCAAAACAATACCAACTTAATCTAGAGTGGCCAATTTCCAGCTTGTTTTCTTGCCTGGTAAATATGGATGCACCGAATCCAGGATTCGGCCAGGATCCGGCCTTTTTCAGCAGGATTAGGATTCAGCCGAATCCTTGTGCCTGGCCGAAACGAATCCTAATTTGCATATGTAAATTGGGGCGGGTAGGGAAATCACGTGACTTTTCGTCACAAAAGAAGAATTTTTTTCACTTTTTCCTTTCCTGACAATTCGGTTCGGTATTTGGCCGAATCTTTCACCAAGGACTATAGTGGATTCGGTGCATCCCTACTGGTAAACACATCTGAAACAGAAAAAGTACAGCAATGTTGCCTTTCTTCCTACAGGCCAGTATATACAACCATTTAACCTCAACTCAAGTCTCAAGGTAGGTGAATCAGCATAGTCTCCTGCATCTCCTGTCCTGCTGAAATAAATACATGTATCAATAAATGTGTATTGTTAAAATGGAGAAAGGAGTGATTCATTTCAATCATTTTTTTTTTTTTTCCAATGTTCATTCAGAATTTGTAACTGCCGCCCCACAGCTTATCCTCTGAATAGCCTATAGGATGAATGCCACAACTACCAGAGGGGGTGTTGTGGCACAATGTAAACCTAATTTTAGGAAAGGTGCTGGAGAAATGTGGGTGTGTGTTGGGGGAGCCTGGGAGCAAATTTTTGCACCTGTACCCAGAGACCTTTCATTATATTAGTGTTTATATCTGCACTCTCCCTTGTTAGCTATTGGCTGCACACTGTGCTCTTGGTATCTCCTTTTGCATCATTTCCTGCAAATGGCACTATTCTCCTCTTAAGGTAATGGTGACATAACCCCAAAAAATTATTTTGCCTAATAAAACACACTGTACAGTAATTTTCCAGAATAGGTAAATTCTAAAATTCTAATGATGTTAATGTTATATATAAATGTAATTGCTGTTGGAAACAGTCTCTAGCCAGATAATGAATACACCTGTCTGATTGGAAAAATGTTGACTTCTGCTTACATTGTTTCAAGGGACAGAACCAGAAGTGCAGAAAAGGACAAATAAAAATTGCTTTCCATAGCAATTGCATGTACAATTCATTTTAAAACCACTGAGCTTGTTTAAAGACCATGTATTTGAAAGTTGCTTAGAATTACATTTTATATTATTCAGAATAATTTAGTTTTGGGTTTTTCTTCCCATATCATATTAATGGTACTATTTAGCAGGAGTTGTAAATGACAGTCCATGCTATTCTTTTATCAACCAAAGATATGACTGGTTTCTGGCCTTATAATCAGCTTAAGAGTATGACCCAAGTGCAATAATACTTAACAGAGTACATGGAATCTTGTATGTCCCTTATAAAAACATACAGAGCATATATTATATACATTTGTAACCACTTTAAACGGGTTGTTCACCTTTGAATTAACTTTTAGTATGATGCAGAGTGATATTCTGAGACAATTTGCAATCGGTTTTAATTTTTTAGTATTTGTGGTTTTATTTAGCTTTTTATTCAGCAGCTCTCCAGTTTGCAATTTCAGCAATCGTGTTGCTATTGTCCAAATTAGCCTAGCAACCATGGACTAATTTTAAATAAAAGACAGGAATATGAATAGGAGAGGACCTGAATAGAAAGATGAGTAATAAAAAGTAGCAATAATAATAATAATAAAAAAGGTATAGCTATATATAGAGCATTTGTTTCTAGATTGGGTCAGTGACCCTGATTTGAAAGCTGAGCAGAATCCAAAGAAAAAGGCAAATTAAAAAACTATAAAAAAACAAAACAAAAATAATGAAGACCAATTGAAACGTTGCTTAGAATTGGGCATTCTATAACATACTAAACGTAACTTTAAAGGTGAAGCTTTTTATTCAGCAGATATTCTAGCTTTTTTTTTCAGCAGCTCTCCTGTTTGCAATTTCAGCAATCTCGTTGATAGGGTCCAAATTACCCTAGCAACCATGCATTGATTTGAATAAGAGACTGGTATATGAATAGGGGAGGACCTGAATAGAAAGATGAGCAATAACAAAAAATGTGTAGCCTTACAAAGCTGTTGTTTTAAGATGGGATCAGTGCCCCCCCCCACATTTGAAAACTGGAAAGAGTCAGAAGAAGATGGCAAATAATTAAAAAACTTGAAAAAATTAAGTCCATTTGAAAAGCTGCTTAGAATAAGCCATTATATAACATACTAAAAGTTAACCTGAAGGTGAACCACCCCTTTAATCAACATGGTATGTTTAATGGCTGCTCTCTCTTTTGGGAAACACCTAAGAGCTGTCAGTGTAGGGGAAAAGTGTAAATTAAAACAAAATCCATCAATCATGGTTTACATTTTATTTTATTTTTTGTCTTTTTGTTTTATTATTTAAAACCATACACGTCAGTTAAGTGGACTCTATGGGGTCTCATTCGCAAGGCAGAAGTCATTTGAGAACGAGGCTCTAAAACTGAAAGTGTGATTTTTGCCCTCCCGGCACGCTGGGATACAGGACCGAGAAAAGGCATGGCTGTCACAATAAAGACCAGCTTGATTCGGGTCTTGAAATCTGCTTAAATGGATAGGGCCAGATTTCACCTTATTGAGTACAGAGCCCATTACCATCCTGGGCCACCAGATTGCAACCTCACAGGGACTGTATTTGCAGAGCATATTTGTCCAGTACAGAGCTTCTTGTAGCTCAAGCACAGAACCAGACTGAAGCCATTCATTAATAAATACGTGCGCTTAAAGAAGCTTTGATCCCACACAAAGAGAAAAGGGGGTGGTGGAACTGGGTTCTTGTGTGAGACAGGAGGAATGCGAGGTAAAGACACAAGGGATAGAAGACTAAATCTCACTCATACTTCTCTCCTCAACACATTAAACAAACACTTACATCTGGGCTTGGCCACTTGACCCATTATGAAGGCCTCTGATCAGAAGTATCAGGAACTATATGGAAAGCATGGCTAATATCCAAGGAATGAAGAAGTCTATCAACGGGCTCTAACAAGTCTTCTGGAGCCAACACTAAAAGTGGACGTACATCATTCAAGTCACAGATGGTGGATAAACTGGTAAAATTTTTAACCACCTTGTATTAAAGTCAGAACATGTTACATATAATAGTGGGATTTCAGTGAAACACGAGATGTGGGCAGTTTATTTCCCCCCTCTGTAATAAAGAGAAGAAACAAAGGGTAAAGGAGATCTATGGTGGCAAATTACTCCCTGATTAACAAAAGCTTAAGGCATAAGGCCATAAAAGGAAACGTGAGGACCCACCAGCCTTGAATATGGTTCAGGTAGACAGGAGGATATGGACGATACATTACTTTGCTGCTGTTAAAATATATTCATATAATTAGGACTCCTCTTCAGTTGATGACCATCTGAGTCATCAAGGGCCTTCACACAGCAACAAAGAAAATAAGGGAAGGCAGAGGAAATATATTTATTAACCTAAAGATCAACAGATGCTCTGCATGAGAAAAGAAGAGCAAGGTGAGGTAATGAAAATCCAAACAATGGCATTACAAAGGTACGGTAAAAATCAATCTGCACTCAGTGTTCCCCTTCTATAAAAAGGGCTAGCAGCAGGACCAGGAGACACATGACCACCTTGCATATTTCCTTCTACATCAGGAGCTCAGGCTGCATTTGTGTGTGTGTTTTTTTTCTCTCTCTCTCTCTCTTTTGGGAGGGTGGGGGGGTAATGAAGGCAAGATAAATGAGCAATGCGAGACATAACTGGGTGAGGGCAGAAAAGCTGGTCAGATGGATGGCGGGTTTTGCACTCAGAGCTGCTCAAGTTCTATTTCAAGCAGCGTTCAAAGTAGGTGGATCCTATGTAACCACCCCGCATAGATCGCTGCACATTCTGTTCAAACAGGCGTCTGTTGTTCTGAAGAACCTCAGCAGCTTCTTTATTTAACGGGTCTTCAGGATTTGGCTCCTAGCACACAAAACAAAACAAAATCATGGCATGCACAGGATATTGACACAGACATGGTTTAAAGGAGAAGGAAAGGCTAAAATTAAGTAAGCTTAATGTCTATAGACTTTGAGTAAAAACTCAAAGTAATGTAGCATGTCTTTCTTTCTATTGTGTACACATGGGCTTCTGTGTCAGACTTCCTTCTTTCAGCTTAAACCTCCAGGGCTAGGGCTTGAGCATGCTCCGTTTGCTCCTCTCTGCCTCTACCCCACCCTTTCCCCCCTCCCTGCTGTAATCTAAGCCCAGAACTATGAAGAGACTCAGGCAGAAAGTGACATCACAACAAGCTAATATGGCAGATTCTATCCTAAACAAACAGAGAGCTTCTAGAGCTGTTTACTCAGGTATGGTAAAGCATTCTACAGAATAAATCAAGTATTATAACTTGCACTATTGTGGCTAATCTATTGGCAATAAACTGCTTTGGTAGCTTTCCTTCTCCTTTAAGAAACACTAGGGCTGAAACTGAACTCTGCCTTGTACCATAGTCCATAAGAAGTTCTAGGTTTGTGCTCCTTTGGTACAATCACCCCGATTGTATTTCTGATACAATTATACAACATGAAGCAAGTAGAATGGCAAATGGATCTGTATAAACCCATAGTGCTGATGGCAAAAGGCAACCTCATCCAGAAATATTCTGTTAGGCTACCTGCTGCATTATTTTAAAGGAGAACGAAGGTTAAAATCAATGGGACTGCCAAATGTTTGACAACCCAGCAATTATGATCTCTTAACGGATATCCCTGGCTGGTGCTACTCTTAGCAGGAAACTGCACCGACCTGGGGTATTTCTGTTGAAATTGATTCTGCGCAATCTTCTTCTATTTCTGTGCCCAGGCAAGCGCATGTGCAATAAAGTAAATAAAAAAACTTTGCTTTCACTAAACTGCAAATGTGCCTGCCTGAAACAAAAAGAAAACGTAAGAAGCCAAAAAAGATGGCAACAAGGATTTTCTGCAGGCTAGTGCAGTTTTAAGCAAACCTGAACACCAACCCAGGGTATCAGGTAAACAATTAGCACTTAAGGATGTCTAACCATTTGGGCACCCCTTCACTCCTTTAGTTCTTCATTGAGACAGGGGTGCCCAGTTTATTAGTACAGGTATGGGCTCAGTTATCCGGAAACCCTTTAAAGCTCCGAATTATGGAATGTCTGACTCCCATAGACTCCATTTTATCTAAATAATCCAAATTTTAAAAACAATTTTCCTTTTTCTCTGTTCTAATAAAACAGTACATTGTACTCGATCCAAACTAAGATATAATCAATTTTTACCCAAAAAACAGCCTATTGGGTTTATTTAATGTTTAAAGGAATTGTTCAGTGTAAAAATAAAAACTGGGTAAATAGATAGGCTGTGCAAAATAAAAAATGTTTCTAATATAGTTAGTTAGCCAAAAATGTAATGTATAAAGGCTGGAGTGACTGGATGTCTAACATAATAGAACAGAACCCAACTTCCTGCTTTTCAGCTCTCTTGGTTTACACTGACAGGTTACCCTGGTTACCAGGCAGTAACCAATCAGAGACTTGAGGGGGGGCCACATGGGTCATATCTGTTGTTTTTGAATCTAAGCTGAATGCTGAGGATCAATTACAAACTCACTGAACATTTATGTCCCATGTGGCCCCCCTTCAAGTCGCTGACTAACTCAGAGTTATAGAACTGAAAAGCAGGAAGTAGTGTTCTGGCTATTATATTACACATCCAGTCACTCCAGCCTTTATACATTAAATTTTTGGCTAACTAACTATATTAGAAACATTTCTTATTTTGCACAGCCTATATATTTACCCAGTTTTTATTTTCACGCTAAACTATTTCTTTAAAGGATTTTCTAGATCCAAAGATACGTTATCCGGAAGACTACAGGTCCTGAGCATTCTGCATAGCAGGTCCCATACCAGTACTACTTTTAGTCGAGTTACTGCACCAGGATCATCTAGAGCTTCATTGCATTACAACATATAGAGGGTCAGATGGATTCCAAGCTGTTAGCTAAGTCTCTACTAGGCAACTTTCCTGTCTACTCGACAAATTTCTTGTCGGGATATTTCTTAACTGTTTTGAGCAGTCCAACACATACATTATTAATACATTAATAGATGTAACTGCTCAGCGCTGCTCACTAGCAATGACAAGCACTAATGGGGCTAAAGCATTGCTCCTCAATGTAAATTGCATATAACAGAGGGTTTAGGCCATTATTTTCCACAGTGGAACAATTCACATAGTTTAACAAGATTTAACAATAGTATGTTAAATACAAGAATGATTGGTATCTTTTTACCAGCAGTAAGTATGTAACAAAGACTTGTTAAAAAAAAAAATAGAAAGATATTCATTGGCCGTCTCACAAAGAGCCTTATTTTAATTGGTTCTTGACCAGAGCCTGATTTTTAACAGTCGCTTTCTGTAAGGCCAATAACAGATCGGGTGATAAAAATTCCTAAAAAAATCCACTCTCTTTTGCTTGTAAGGCAAATTGCCGCTGGTATGTTTACAGTTTGGAACTTACCAAGAAAAGATACTGCAGGCCATAAATTATAGAATTTATTGTGAGTACAGGCTTCCAGTCCTCTCTGTATGGAGAAAGGAAAGAAATATTTATACATGCAAAGGAACACAGCAATATATCATAACGGCTCAGTTGGCATTAGGGATTTAAGGTGGCCATAGACACACAGATCCGATCGTACAAATCGAGGATTCGTACGATTTTCAGATCGTGTGTGGCGTGTGCCGACCAGCGGAGATCGGTCGTTTGGTCGATCGGTCAGGTTTGATTTTGACCCGACCGATCCCGCCGGAGCCCATGGCACATCGTAATCTGATCGTTCGGCCATACGGCCGAACAATCAGATTACCCCCGATATAGCCATGCCTGTTAATGGCATATCGGGGAAAGATCCGCTCGTTTGACAACATCGTCAAAAGAGCGGATCTTTGCATCTATGGCCACCTTTAGTCCTGAATGCAAAAGTACAGTTACAAGGTTGTCTATTAGATATTATATTCCAACATAACTACTTTATTGTTTTAATTATATATTCTACAATAACCAGATTATTCTAGGGCCTCCTGCACCTTACAGATTTCAATTGCTGCTGCAGTTGGTGATCTACAGCTGGATGGAGGAAAACAGGAGACAGGGAACCCTTGTTTCCAATGCCACCTCATTTCACCAAGCTCAGACAACTGGAGCACATGGCGTGATTTCACCCATATAATTCTCATAGAAAACAATACCTCCCTTTTCATCTTGTACATCCAGCTAGGAAGGCCTCATGGAGCAGTTCGCTTCTACACTGAAAACTTGGCTCTAAAGCTGGCCATAGATGTAAAGATCTTTTTGTTATCATGAGACCACGATGATCTCGAAACTATCGTTTAAATGTACGATTTGTCCATTAACTAAAAAGACAATTTCAAGCGATATTGCCAGGAAAACTGAGGGTAGCTGTCTGCTTGGCCCTGCAAACATTGATAGATTGCACTGGGACCGATAAAATTTTTTTTAACCTGGCCGATCAATTTTCTGACAGATGTCGGACGAAAAATGGTAAAATGCGCAATCGCTCGATTCCCACTAACCACACGATAATTTGACGGATTAATCAGATTGCACTGAAATCGATCGTTCACCAACGAAAAATCTTTGCTTCTATGTGGACGTTAATTGTTTTTATAAATTTATTCACCGGGGAGTGTTTGGCGACTGCGAAAGCGATTTTATCGTACTAAGCTTTTCCTTCACTCATTACTAATTCTATTTTCCTTTCCAAGAGTTGTGGGGTTCGTGGTTCTTTACGGTAAAATCCATACTAAGAACAAGAAAGGAAAAAATCAAGACTGTAACCCTTCAATTTCTACCTTCTCCCTCTTTGTGGTGCTCCCAAGGATTAGATCAAACAACAGAGTTAGATTATTTAGGAGAAGCTCCACCAACTATATATTTTTCAATTTTTCCGGTCTTTATTCAAGGAGTCATTTTGGGATATGAGCAAATTTATATCCTAGTAATTTATCAGATTAATTTTTAATTGCGCTAGTCACTTTATATTTAACTGATTGGTATAATGAACTGATGTGAGATATGGAGTGAGATAAAGTTAAGTAATGAATTACACAGGAGTGATTTAAAAGCACTTCGCACGGAAACACTGAAAATCGTTTTTTAATTATTTTAGTCAATTGAGTGCACAGAATTCATTAAGTTAGTCATTAATTTCACAGAAACGCTAAATTCATTTTAGTAAATACCTTTCAAGTGAATTGATTGATGGGGTGTACAAAGTTTATTAAGTTATTAATTTAATGGTCTGTAATTCATTACAACCATAAGGGATATCCAATTAATGGATTGAATATTAATGAATGAATTTATTGGTCTCTAATATTGTGAGATAAAATCCTTAAGGTCTTGAAAAATTCTGCTTATAAGTGGGCATAGGAAGTAGGAGAATTTTATACAGTCATAAACAAGGTTTCTTTTCTTTTTCCCTTCTTAATTTCAAAATTGGCTTCTACACTAAAAGGCACAACTCATGAGTCCAAGACAATCTTATAAACCTTTTTGCTGCATCATATATTGTGGGCTGCCATCCCAGGAGGAGGATACCAAAACCTGAAGTCTGAACAGATCAATTGATGTTTTTTATTCTGCATCAGAGTAGGATGAACTAATGAGCATAACCATTTGTTATAGGAATGAGGCCCAACGATAAACAAATGCTCCTTTGTAAACAATTATTTGACTTTGTATAAGAGAATGCTAGAACCCGAAGATCTTATTCAGTGACTAAACATAGACTATAATCTAGCAGGTCGAAAAATTATGAAAATTGAATGCACAAAATGCAATTTTTGCAGAATCTTATTTTTAACCATAAATATATCAAACACAGGTTTCCCCAGCAGAGGTTGTGCTGTAGCAGTTATTATGGCAATGAGCATCATCAATCATGAAATTGGCATACCTTAGAATATTTAAGCAGACATTTCCCTCTAGGTCTATATTTGGATGATATACCATGGTTTCACATTTCACCTTTGGAGGGTCATGTGGATAGCCCTGTCCAACCTGCAGGCAACAGAAATTAGGCAATGGAATAACGTTTAAATGGCTAGAAAATGTTCATTTATCCCTGGAAGTATTGTTTGACAAAATTAAATAGCAAAATGATTATAGCAGTACAAAAAAAAAAAACAAATTAATATATATATATATATATATATATATAGATATATATATAGATATAGATATATCCTCCCCCCACCAGCAATTTCTGCCTTTACAGGCCAATGTAAAGATGTAATCATAATTAATGTAAATACTGTAAATAATGTAAATAAACTTGGGATGCACCAAATCCAGGATTCGGTTCGGTATTCAGCCGTTTTCAGCAGGATTCGGATTCTGCTGAATCCTTGTGCCTGGCTGAACCGAATCCTTAAAATCATGTGACTTCTCATCACAAAACAAGGAAGTAAAAAATGTTTAGCCTCGCTCGTGGATCTATTTCTCCCTGCCCCCCAGTAATTTGCATATGAAAATTAGGGTTCAGATCCGGTTTGGCATTTGGCCGAATCTTTCACGAAGGCTTTGGGGGTTCAGCCGAATCCAAAATAGTGGATTTTAGGGATGCACCGAATCCACTATTTTGGATTTGGTCGAACCCTTTGCTAAAGATTCGGGCAAATGCCGAACTGAATCTGAATAATAATTTGCATATGCAAATTAGGGGTGGGAAGAGGTCAAAAATGTACTTTTGTGACAAAAAGTCCTATTTTATCCCTCCCCGCCCCTAATTTGCATATGCGCGAATCCTGTTGAAAAAGGCCTAATCCTGGCTGAAACCCTAAATGAATCCTGGATTTGGTGCAACCCTAAAATAAACGTTGGTTATATGCTACCAGCATGATATCAGTTACAATTACTACTATACCCTTTTCAATTAACACATCACATACTGAAGTAAACATAATAATAATAAACAAATACCAAGCTTACAGAAGAGCCTATTCGCTACTCCAGGGGGCCCAACCTTTTTTACCTGCGAGCCACACTCCAATGTAAAATCCCTAGGAATCAAGTGTGAGCCAACCAGCAGGCCTCCTTACACCATTATAGATTGGCATGGTTCATAGATCCCAGTGAAAATACACTGATGCTACATCATAGCATATGATAGCCTTGAAGAAGGAGTGCTGGTCCTGTCTAAATTTGTACATCATTACACTCTCCATATTGTGCCTGGTACAGGAAAACACATGTAAGTGGCTGGTGCGCTTTAAGGAATATGCATTGCCTCTCAGGGTAATGTCTTGCATGCAGGGTCGGACTGGGCCAGCGGGGCAACGTGAAAAACCCGGGGGGCCCCAGCTCTTGTGGAGGGGGGGGCAAAGAGTTCTTGTAACTGGGGGGGGAGGCCCCTAAGGCAGCAGGCCCGGGGGCCTTGGGCGCCCCAGTCCGACACTGCTTGCATGACATATTAAAGGAAAACTATACCAATCAAACAATGTAGGTCTCTATACAAAGATATTGCACACAACAGCTCATATGTAAAACCCTGTTCGTGTAAATAAACCATTTTCATAATAATATATTTTTTTAGTAGTATGTGCCATTGGGTAATCTTAGATATAAAACTGCCATTTAAAAAAAAAAGGGGCAGCCCCCTGGGATCGTAGGATTCATGGTGCACACAAACATACCAAACAAACTATACTTGTTAGGTCACATGAGCCAATTAACACACGTCTTCCGGTTACAGTTAGAGCTGCAGTATTTCTGGTCAGGTGATCTCCAAGGAAGCGCACAGACCATCACAAAATGGCAGTCGAAGGCAAGAGATGTAAAAGGGCAATATTTACTTAAAGTGATACGGACACTAAAAAACGAATATGAATGAACATTAAAAGTTACCTATAGGTCATGTTGATCATTTTTTGCGGAGAGGTTTGTTTTTGTAAGTAATTGTTGGCTGAATTCCCTAAACCTGACTGTTTTGCCAACCTGACTGTCCCATCTCAGCCTGTCAGTTAGAGATTCTAATACTAACAGACTCCTAGTGCACAAATATGGCATATGGGGCATCAGACATGTAATGTAAAAGCATTGTGCAAACACTTTATGGCAAAGTTATAAGTAGCTTTCAAAGGCAATAGTATGATAGATGTAGAGAAAAAAAAAAGTTTGATTTCTGGTGTCAGCGAGGCTCATTTATCAACACTGGGCAAATTTGCCCATGGGCAGTTACCTATAGCAACCAATCAGTGATTAGCTTTTTAAAGCCAGCTGCAAGTAGAACAATGAATGCAGCAATCTGATTGGTTGTCATGGGTTACTGCCCATGAGCAAATTTGCCTAGTGTTGATAAATGACCCCCAGTATCTCTTTAAATATTTAGATTTAAAGATAATATTCTTCAACGTGCCCCTTCATTTGATATAAACTCTCTTTTGCTTAAGCATTCATTTTGGGGATATAGTTTTCCTATAAGCAGGCCCACGGGAATCGTTGGACAGCAGTGCACTAGGTTCCTTCTATGGGACAATCTCCTGATCTCTTTCCTTTTAACAAATACAGTAATATTTCAAAAGAAAGATAATTGGCCTTTAACTAGTGTCTGGTGCTGAAATGACTACACATTTGAACCACTCCCTATGTAACAAACCAAGTCAATGGACAGTAACTGGGGAAATGTGCATTGGATCTTACCTTAAAGCTGAACACAAATTTTCCACCCTTGTAGAAACCCTTAAATAAAAAACAAAACACAAAGGTTAAGGTAACAGTAGCTATGAAGGTGCAGGGCACAAGTTAGTGACCAATAATTTTATATATGAGCTATTATATAAGCAAAAAGAGCAAATGAAAGAGGCACATATGTAAAATGATGCAGAGGTGAACAGCCTCTTTGAAATCTTAAGATAACTGCCACTCTGGTTGTTAAAAGGTTAACAGTAAGGCTACAGCATCCCCTTAATCACTTAGAAATCCTTCTCCTCCTTTAACCCACTCTGCCCCCTGCCTCAGGAATTTGCTTTGGCTGTTGGCTCATGAGCATGCTCAGTTCTTCTCAGCTCAGATTACTAAACACACTCTCCAGTCTAACAGCCAATGAAGAGATAGCATTGCTGTTCCCATAGAAACTCTGATCCTACTTTTTTTCTGCTAACCACCTCTCCTGAGCTCAGCTTAACCATTAGTGCTCAACAACAGCAGAACTTTTTATCAAAGTATGCTGTACCTGTGTAACCCTGCATTCTGCATTGCATGAACTTTATAGCATACATGTCCTGTTTGCAGATGTCAGAGGTAAAATGGCCGCCGGGTGAAAGCTGCTATTTGTTTTAGGAAAATTTGATGGCGCTGGCAAATGGAGGGGGTATATGCAGTACAAATGATGTGGCTTGGGTGGGGAAGATATGCCCAACTTACATACATGGTAGGAAAATGTAGCCTTTACGTGTCCTTTAAAGTGTACAGCTCTTGTCCGTAGCTTGAGAATACACATTCTTTAATCGTACTTCAAAATGAGGCACAGTAGAACTGGTTTTATAAATGTATTTACTATGGCAAATATAATAGGATTTAGCATTCACATCCTAAAATACTATATGCACGGGATATTCCCATTGTGCATCTGGCAAAAACAGCATACCCTCTCAGAAGTAATAATGGGGACATAATCCTCTCATTTCAGTGTTGTTCCACCCAATGGCTGCTGCACTACAACTTCCAGCATACACTAAGGAGCATTCAATTGGGCACCAGGGCTAGACTGGCAACCTGTAGGTTCTGAAAGATGCTAGAGGGTCTGCTGTAAGATGCCACAAACGGTCACTATTTATTGGGCCTCCGTGTATCTGAAATGCCAGGACCTATTTTGAGTCTCAGTCTGGGCCACTTTTGTTGACATTTTCTATAATCATAAAAAAACTATAAAAATGCAGAAAATACAGAAAAATCTTGCTTAGACCTGTTCAGACTCCATCCTGAATAATTATTTAAAGGAGAAGGAAAGGTTAAAACTAAGCAAGCCTTATCAGAAAGGTCCATCTAAATATACCAGTAAACCCCCCAAGTAATGAGTCCTCTGTCAAAATAAATACTGCATTTCTTTCCTTCTATTGTGTACACATGGGCTTCTGTATCAGACTTCCTGCCTTCAGCTTAAACCTCATTGACCTGGGAAAGAGCATGCTCAGTTTGTTCCTCTCCCCCCACCCCTCCCTTCACTACTGTAATCTGAGCCCAGAGCAGGGAGAGACTCAGGCAGGAAGTGATGTCACACCACATTAATACTGCAGCTCCTATTCTAAACAAACAGAGAGATTCTAGAGCTTTTTATTCAGGTATGGTAAAACATTCTACAGAATAAATATAGCATTCTAGCTTGCACTATTGCAGCTAATCTATTGGCAATAAAATGCCTCCGTAGCTTTCCTTTTCCTTTAAGGAGCCAAAATATTGCAGAACATGTCAGAAGGGAAGGGCTGACTGGGGCCCAGCAGCAGTAGGTACACTAAATATATACAGTGAAACCTCGATTTTAAGTCTCCCGCATTTTACATTTTTATTTGTGGTCCCACCAATTTATAATGAATTTCAATAGGTGCATTTCCCTGATTTTAAGTAATGTTTTTGCAGATTTCACATAAAAATTGTGTCCTGAAAATCGTTTTTTGTCAGATATCTAATTTCATTATTAGTGAAATAAAGAGGTTTAAAATACTAAGTTCTGCCTGTAAATGGTCAATTGCAATTAGTCTGCCCCTTAAACAGTCCTGCACCAATCACTTATTGCTTTAGGTTGTGTATGTGACTGACAGAGAGTCTTGCACTTGCCCCCCACAGTGTAACATTAACACTGCAATGTTTAACCCTTGTTATTAAAGGGGAACTCCGGCTTCCAAACCAAAGTTTGATAAAAAGGCCCACATAACACAGGAACCCCTAATACACCCATCACAGTTACCTGTTTCTTCAAAAAGTATGATTAAATACAAATTTCTATGCTGAAATCCAGCTGTTTAACAGTTCTTCTCTTTCTGCATCGTTTGAAATCCTGGCAGGGAAGGAGGGACTAAACACGGATGTTACAAATTGTAACAACTTCTACACAGCTTACAGACAGCATGCAGGAACTACATAACCCACAATGCTTTGCACTATGATGTTCTGTTCCTTATTAAAATCACTTGTGCAGGGAATTGTGGGGTTTGGAAAATGCAGGCTTACAGAACCCATTTTAGGCCATCATCAGGAGAACACACACTCCTGCATGCGCTCTCGTAAAGAAGAAGTATGCAGACTCGTCTCTTATTCTACTCACTTATCTGAAGAAACTGCAGTCACACCTCCGTGCTGCCCACATTTGCTGTTGCATTCTTCCCCCTCGTGGCTCATTCCTCAGCCCTCCTTCCTTGGTCCTCAGACCTCCCTCCTCAGCCCTCATTAAAAAAGCTCTCCCTCCTCAGCTATCAACCTGGCTTACGAGCTGAGGTCTGAGCATGGAGGGCTGAGAGCTGAGGACGGAGGGCTTTTGTAATGAGGGCTGAGGAGGGAGGTCTGAGGAATGAGCTACAAGGGGGGAGCTTGCAACAGCAAATGTGGGCAGCATGGAGTTGTGACTGCAGTTTCTTTACAAAATGTGGGTACTAATATATATGTGTATATATGTAAATGTGTATATGTAAATATTTATCTACAATGGTTTCTCTATAGTTGGGGCCACATGGGCCTGGTTGATTCAGTTAGTTCCATTTATTATGGGTGACATCATTTTGGAATACTGTATTGGCTGGTTGCTCTGCAAAGTACAGTGGCACTTGCAAAATTTAATGTTCAAGATCTAGTGTTTCCCAAATGATAATGCCAACAGTGCTGCCACTGTGGAATTCCGCAGGCTCTTCCATGAGCTTTTTATAAAGAGAGGCCAAACCTCCAATAAGGCCCCAGCTTTTGAGTTTAAAGCTATTTTTTCCCATCCCAAAATGGAGAAAAAAACTTTTTTTTTTGTATAGGATAAAAACCAGTGCCAAGAGCAAAATAATTGCACATATACAAACCTCATCAGGGCAGATGACTAATTTGAAATTTAGGAGATCATCGTGGTCTGAGAACTCTATTTCACACGTCTTCGGCAAATTCAATTCATTAATATCTGAAACACAAAGATGGAAACATACATTAATTTCTCTCTGGATTATATTGCAGACAATTTAATTTACTGCAATAGAAAGAGATGTGATACAAGGCAATATAAGCTCTAAATCAGTCTTGTCCCCATTTACTTATGAATTAACCTTTATTTATATAGTACTGACAGATTGAGCAGCCATTTACATAGACTGGGAGCAGAACCATTGCATACAGCTGCTGAGTTACATGTTTCCGCCCGCTGCTGGATTACATTAAAGGAATTGTTCAGTCTAAAAATAAAAACTGGGTAAATAGATAGGCCTTGCAAAATAAACAATGTTTCTAAGATAGTTAGTTAGGCAAAAATGTACTGTATAAAAGCTGGAGTGACTGGATGTGTAACATAATAGCCAGAACACTACTTCCTGCTTTTCAGCTCTCTTGGTTTCCTCTGATTGATTACCAGGCAGTAACCAATCAGTGAGGGGTTTAATGACAAGAAGTACCAGCTATGACCTGATGCCCCAAGAACTGGCAGAAGATTTGACTTAGACTGCCACTCACTTGCTCCCAGAAAAGCCAACCTTTGCTCACTTTGACCACCCATGTGAAATGGCAAATCATGTTGATCCAATCACAAGCAATAATTCATCATTATTGGGCATCTTCAGCACCATGTGGCCCTCTACATACATACATACATACATACATACATACATACACATATATATATATACATATACATATATATATAATAAAAAAAATCTAGCAGCAACACAAATCTTAATTTAGGATTATTCACCCAAAATCCTGTTGATTTTTTTTAGAAAAATAAATACGATTAAGAAACATTCACATATACATTAATTACACATTCTAAGTCACTCTAAAGTTACATGTAAACTTAAATACTGAAAACAGTATCTTTCCGACGGTTTGTGTTCTCTTCTCTGCTGATTATGACTCCTGAAACATATCAGTTTGGCTGTTTTGTGTTCTCTGCTCTGCTGATTCTGACTCCTGAAACATATCTCGCTGGCTGTTTGTGTTCTCTGTTTTGCTGATTCTGACTCCTGAAACATGTCTCTCTGGCTGTTGAGTTCTCTGCTCTACTGACCGACTCCTGAAACATATCTCTCTGGCTGTTTGTGTTCTCTGCTCTGCTTATTCTGACTCCTGAAACATATCTCTCTGGCTGTTGAGTTCTCTGTTCTGCTGATTCTGACTCCTGAACATATCAGTTTGGCTGTTTGTGTTCTCTGCTCTACTAATTCTGACTCCTGAAACATATCTCGCTGGCTGTTTGAGCTCTCTACTCTGCTGATTCTGACTCCTGAAGCATATCTCTCTGGCTGTTGAGTTCTCTGCTCTGCTGATTCTGACTCCTGAACATATCAGTTTGGCTGTTTGTGTTCTCTGCTCTGCTGATTCTGACCGCTGGGGGAAAGGAAATATGTTAAAGCCTTCAGTTCCAGTGAAAAAAAGAAATCTTATAAATTAGAGCTGTGGGTTATAGGGGAAGGGTTGGGAATTATGGAATGTAAGGGGCCCACAGCAGGGTAACTTTCATACTGTAGGTGCTAAAATGAAGTGGTTCTCTATAAGGAGGTGGCTATTTACTAACAGCTGGGTCAGATCTTGGGGTTCTACATAGCTGCCTCTTGCCAATATGCTGTATGTCTTTCCCTGAGCAAAACGTTTCACCTCTAAAACTCCGAAGTAACTATGGGTCAACGCACCCCATCATCTGATCACCCCAAGTACTAGGAATGCAAATGCCACGGCTGAAAGGGGTTGTTCACCTTTACATTAACTTTTAGTATGACGTAGAGAGTGATATTCTGAGACAATTTGCAATTGGTTTTCATTTTTTATTATTGGTGGTGTCTGAGGTTATTTAGCTTTTTGTTCAGCAGCTCTCCAGTTTGCAATTTCAGCAATCTGGCTGCTAGTGTCTTAATGACCCTAGCAACCATTCATTGATTTGAATAAGAGACTGGAATATGAATAGGAGAGGACTGAATAGAAAGATGAGTAATAAAAATTCGCAATAACAATAAATGTGTAGCCTTACAGAGCGTAAGTTTTTTAGATGGGGGGGTCAGTGACCCCCATTGGAAAGCTGGAATGAGTCAGAAGAAAAATAATTAAAAACTATATAAAAGAAATAACTAGAGATGAACCGAATCCAGGATTCGGTTCGGGATTCGGCCTTTTTCAGCAGGATTCGGCTGAATACTTCTGCCCGGCCGAACCCAAATTCTAATCTGCATATGCAAATTATGGGTGGGGAGGGAAATCACGTGACTTTTTGTTGCCAAACAAGGAAGTAAAAAATGTTTTCCCCTTCCCGCCCCTAATTTGCATACGCAAATTAGGATTCGGTTGGGTATTCGGCCGAATCTTTTGCGAAGGATTCAGGGTTTCCGACGAATCCAAAATAGTGGATTCGGTGCATCCCTAGAAGTAACGTAGACCAATTGAAAAGTTGCTTAGAATCAGGCCCGGACTGGCAATCTGTGGGTTCTGGGAAATGCCAGAGGGGCTGCTATAAGGTCCCATAGAAAGTCAGTATTTAGTGGGCTGGTGGGAGGCTGTTTGGGCCTCTGTGTACTTGAAATGCCAGGGCCTGTTTTGTATCCTAGTCCAGGGCTGCTTAGAACTGGCCATTCAATAACAGACTAAAAGTTAACTAAACCACTGCACATTGTGACATAGGGAGGAGCTGACCAATGAGTGAAGCCCAACAAAGATCGACTGCCACATTGGCAATTGACACTCCTTAAAGGAGAAGTCAACCCCTACATGCAAAATTCCCTTCCTGTAGGTCCCCCTCCCGCTTCCCCCGGCCTACCTGCCCCCCCCCGGGGAAATGCCCCTAACTTGTTATTTACTCCTCCGTGCAGGTCCTCTCCTGCTGAGCAGCCATCTTCTCCCGAGCACTGTTCTTCCTGGTTTCAGCTACGTTTTCTGGCGCATGCGCAGTAGGAGGCATTTGCCAGTGCGGATCTACTACGCATGCGACAAAAGTCGCAAAGTTTCTGAAAAAAGAAATCGGAAACTTCATGACTTTCAGGTGCATGCGCAATAGCTCCATACCGGCAAATGCCTCCAACTCCGCATGCGCCTGAAAGTCACAAAGTTTCCGATTTCTTTTTTCGGAAACTTTTTTGACTTTCTGAGCATGCGCAAGATCCACACTGGCAAATGCTTCCTACTGCGCATGCGCTAGAAAACGCTCCTGAATCCAGGAAGAAGAGTGCTCGGGAGAAGATGGGGGGGGGGATTTTTGCACGTAGGGGTTGACTTCTACTTTAACCCTTACTTTTTTTGTTTGCGGCTGCTTATTGCAGGAATCAAAATGCCCAAAATGTTTTTGGCCTCAAGAAGACGAAAGTGTGTTATGAGTTATAGTACGTAGGTATGTCTGCGGAAAAAGACAAAAACTGGACTGATCAATGCATATTCCCAGGCACCGTAGGGGTTTCTAGTTATAATCATAAAGTTACCAAGACACCCCACCCATGTCTATAGAATCCCCTTATGGTGGCGCTATTTACTTCTGGTCACCTCCCTGCTTGGTTGCATTTCATGCAATGCCAGTTAATTGTCCTTGCAAATATCCTATTTGTTTGTAGCTGGGTTACTCAGCAGGAGGAAGGCAAAACTCCCTTGTGGTTGTAACAAACATACACCAGTCCTTGGAGGAACTAAAATGTTATATAAGCTTCCTCATACTGAAGTAAGAAACTTTATCATGTTAATCAATTCAAAATTCTGCATTGTTTCTGAAATAATCAAGTTTATATTCACTATTCCTCTCTCAGCATCTGTTTCTCTTCATTCTCTCTTCTTGCAGCAGTTGGGTGTCAGATGAATGATCCAATATATTTTATAGGGGGGCTCCCTTTTCCAGCAGATGTATTAGGGTCCAGCGACAAATCTCCTCTTCTTCGGGGCGACTAATCTCGCCGAACTGCCTCCCGCCGGCTACACTGATAATCGCCGGCGGGTGGCACTCGGATCGCTTCATTTTCCAAAGTCACCCGAAGTTGAGGAAGCTTTGGAAAAAGAATCGCTCCAAGTGCCATCCTGCTGGCAATTTACATT
The DNA here is from genome assembly GCF_017654675.1 of Xenopus laevis. Taxonomy (NCBI): domain Eukaryota; kingdom Metazoa; phylum Chordata; class Amphibia; order Anura; family Pipidae; genus Xenopus; species Xenopus laevis. The sequence continues at coordinate 90,657,025 of NC_054384.1, read as the reverse complement.
GTAGCAGACAGGAGACAGTTTCGGGGGGAGATTAGTCGCCAAGAAGAAGAGATTTGTCACCCACCTCCTAAATGAAGACAAAATGAAGAGAAACAGATGCTGAAAGAGGAATAGTGAAGATAAACTTGATTATTTCAAAAACAATGCAGAATATTTAATTGATTGTATTTAGAAAGTTTCTTATTTCAGTATGCTGAAGCTTATATTTAATTTTCAAGATAGTTCCACCTTTAATGGTGGCCTTACGCCTTCAAAAACATGCCGGGTTTTCTACGTCTCTCGTCTCTTAAAGGCCACCAATTGGCAGGACCAGTCATGTGCATCGATCAACCCTCTATTCTGTAGGTTTGAAGTAAATATGGACAGATCAGTTGTGCTTTAATTACCGGGATGGGATCCGTTATCTGGAAACCTGTTATCCAGAAAGCTCTGAATTATGGAAAGGCTGTCTCCCATAGACTCCATTATAACCAAATAATCCAAATTTTTCAAATTGATTTACTTTTTCTCTGTAATAATAAAACAGTAATCCTTACTGGAAGCAAAACCAGCCTATGGGGTTTATTTAATGTTTACATGATTTTCTAGTAGACTTAAGGTATGAAGATTCAAATTATGGCAAGGTCCGTTATCCAGAAAACTCCAGGTCCCAAGCATTCTGGATAACAGGTCCCATACCTGTATATTGCTCTTATGGCTTCATTAGCCCTGGGGTGTTGCCCTAACCCAATTTGTTTGACTCCTTATAAACAAGCAAAGGGCTCTGCCTCACAACAGCACATCAGGACCAGTTCTATTGATCTCAATGAGGAAAGCCACACAAGGCTGTGTTCTCCCTGCTGGATCACATTGCAGACTGTAGCAGGTTTGTTGCAAAGAGAATAGTTGATAGAAAACAAAAAAGCTGTTGCAATGACACCTATAATTTAGCTGCACACTGAGCAAACTAGCAATCTGGAGTTGTGTTCCCCTTTAAAGGTAAAAAGGTAACTAAAAGGTAACTTTTAGTTTGTTGTAGAGTGGCCAATTCTATGCACCTTTTCAATTGGTTTTCATTATTTACTTTTTATAGTTATTTGCCTTTTTCTTCTGACTCTTTGCCATTTTCAAATGGGCGTCGCTGACCCTCTTCTAAAAAACAAATGCTCTGTAAGGCTACCAATGTATTGTTATTGCTACTTTTTATTACTCATTTTTCTATTCAGGCTTCTCCTATTCATATTCATAGTCTCTTATTCAAATCAGTGCATGGTTGCTAGGGTAAATGGGACCCTAGCTACCAGACTGCTTAAAAAGCGCATTGAAGAGCTGCTGAATAAAAAGCCAAAGAACTCCAAAACCTTAAATAATAAAAAATGAAAACCAATTGCAAATTGTCTCAGAATATCACTCTCTACATCATACTAAAAGCCATCTGAAAGGAGAACCACCCCAGAATGAAGAGGAATAGTGGAGGCAGAGTTCTGCCCTACAGACACAGAGAGAGGAATAAACATATAGAGGTTATAAAGCAGAGAGGCCATTGGTCGGCAAGGGTGGGATAGACCAAGGTTCCCCCTAGTTTCGGGGGTGATTAAAAGCTCCAGGTTACCTTTCTGAATACGAAGCTGTGCGGCTGAGGCCTTTTTACTGCTGCCTTTAGTTCCCCCTGCAGATTCCTCCTCCTTCTTCTGCTGCTTCAGGGAGAAGAGTTTGATCATCTTGCTGGATGTCCCCCCCGCGGGCCCGCTCCTCCCTCACTCCCCTCCTGCTCTCCCGATGTCCCGCACTGGGGGAAGCTCCCAGCCTCCCTCCCCTCCGTCCCTTTTCTCTCTCTCGCCACACACAGGCCGGGGGAGACAGGCCGCAGCACTGGGGTCTAATCGTCTCTCCCTGACGGATAGAAGAACAACAAGATGTGGATTTAGATCCGTGGAGCAGCTTACAGAGGCAGGTACTCACAGCCGCTACTAACTACTCGGTTTAACGCTGTTGTCTCTTCCGTGAGCTGCCCGGCAGGTATCGGAAACACTCAGCTTCTAGGCAGAAGATGCGGCTACTGCGCAGCTTCGGAAGCGCTTGCGCTGGGGAATCCGGGGCTTTCGGAGACACTCGGCTAGTTCCGCCAACAATCGTGCTTGGGACATCGGACGGTTCCGGAAGCAATCGTGGCAGCGATATTGTGAGAGGGGGAATTCGAAACGTTCGGGAAGAATCGGAAGAAGTTGATGGTGAGCTCATTAAAGGGGAACTCCAGCTTCTAAACCAAAATTTGATAAAGAGGCCCATATAACACAGACACCCCTAATACACCCATCACAGTTACCTGTTTCTTCAAAAAGTCTGAATAATTGCCATTTTCTATGCTGAAATCCAGCTGTTTAACAGTTCTTCTCTTTCTGCATCATTTGAAATCCTGGCAGGGAAGGAGGGACTAAACACTGATGTTACACATTGTAACAACTTCTCCACAGCTTACAGACAGCATGCAGGAACTACATAACCCACAATGCATTGCACTGTGATTCCTGATTGAAATCACATGTGCAGGGAATTGTGGGGTTTGGAGGATGCAGGCTGAGGACAGCTGGCTGTTGATACAAAGTAACAGTAGTCAGTCAGCTCAGCAAAGTAGTCAGACAGATCAGCAGGGGGCTAGGCTTAGGGGACCATTAAAAATCATGAAAAGTCTGCATATTTTTTAAATGATGGATATTACATAGTTGCTTGAAATTATGTTTACTTTTCAAAAAGCTTAAGTTATGTTTGTGTGGAGTTCCCCTTTAAGATTCTCCAATAGAAAAAATGCCTAATGTGACTTATGCCCAGAGGCCAATTGTACTGCATTTCAACATGATGATATTGTACCAATAAGTTTGTGAAGACCTTTGGCCTCATGGAAATAACACATTTCATTAAAACGCTCTGTTCTTTATGTGTTATGGGTATTCCCAGGGTCGCCATCAGGGGGGGCACAGGGGCTACTCCTGTACCGGGCCTAAAGGCTGTGCTGCACTTTTCGAAATAGCCGGGCCCCCCTTGACAGCGCAGAAGCTGTGCCGCGATTTCTGAAGTCGAAAAGCTGAAGTCCTGAACAGCCGAAAAGACCCAAAGCCACGAAACAAGCTGAAGTCCGGAAGCCACGAGTTCAGTTCTACTGAACACCAATGGGTGTTTTTTAATTTTTAAACCCCTAGCCACCTAAGTAGAGTCCATTTTTTTGGGACACGTACCCGCAACCTTTAACTGGGACCCTCAACTTGCATTCTTACCTGCTTGGAACCCTACCCGCAAGTACCTTATCCGCAACCCGCGACCCACTGACCATCAAGAATCCGGAAGTGCTGTCATTGTAAACCGGAAGTGATTTCATCGGAAGTAGAAATGATCTACTGAGTATGAGTAAATATCGCTATTGAGATGACCCGTGGCCCGACCCATGACCAGCCGACCCGCGTCTTTACCCGCACCTGGATCTTCTACCCGCAACCCGGTTTTTGCGGGTACCCGACCCGCTGCAGTCCTCTACACCAATGTATTATTTTAAAAAAATTTTAACTTGTAAGGGGGCACTGGCACCAATGTGTTTTTTTTTTTTTAACTTATAGTGGGGCCTTGACCATCAATGGCTTTTTATAACTTGTGTGGGGGGGTCACCATTTTTAGCTCTGATGTCTGTTTGGTCTTTTAACTGTGGTGTGGGTCTTGGGGGCTGGGGTGGGTCTTGGGTGCTGGGGTGGGGCCCAGGGGGCCCAGAAAATGTTGTTGTGCGGGGGCCCCGTGATTTCTAATGGCGGCCCTGGGTATTCCCTATAATAATAATCTAGGCATTAAGCACTGGTTGCCAAACTGTGTGTGCATTGCTGTTTGTGCCATCCCCTGATTGGTAACTGCTGAGGCCCAAAAATTCCATTTTTGTTTTTAACTGTCATTTTTGTCTATTGTGCTCTCAAAAAGTGACCCTCACGCTGCACCCACCTGGGGGTCTCTGAGCAGTGGCTGTGGGGCCTGGCCTCAAGGCATGTTAGGCTGACACTTTGAAAGAATGCCTACTTGCTCTCTTTAATACCAGTAGAGGCCCAACCCAAAGGCCAGTCATAGGCAGAGGGTGATGTTTTGTTTGGGAAGGCTAAAGGTGACCATACACGGTCAGATTAAAGCTGCCGATATCTGTCCTTTAGACTGATTCGGAAGCTTATCTGCCCGTGTGTGGAGCTTCCAACAGGTCTCCCTGGTCAATATCAGGCCTGATATCAATTGAGCAGGTTTGATTTTTCCTTTGATCGAGGACCACACCAACTAGTTGATGAGCTCCTACGACCTGTCTGCCCCCGTTCTCTTTGTTGTAATCAGATAGTTTGGCCCTAGGGCCAAACATTCGAATTAACCCAATATCGTCCTGCCGTTGGTGGGCATATTGGGGAAATATTTGCTCATTTGTCAAGGTTGCCAAACTAGAGGATCTTATAGGGTATGGCCACCTTAAGGCAGTGTCATACACAATGGTTTCTCCACCAGACTTTTTTCACCACTGGAGAAGGAGCTGACTTGGCCTCTTACCGTTCTGATTAAATAGCTCTGAAATTGTAATTCCTCAGTCAGTGCAAATGCAGGGTGAAGATTTTGCGCAACAGTAAGGGGAATATTTATCAAGGGTCGAATTTCGAATTTAAAAAAAAATTTAAAATTCGATTCAAAAAAGACCAACCGAAATTAAGTCAAAGTTTTATTTTGGCTGAATAGGTCGGTTTTCGATTGAATCAGTCCATATTCGGCCAAATTTGAATCGTACAAATCGAAGTAATAGCGCATTTGATGGAATTTCAAAAAGTCCACCAATTGACTTCAAATGGGTTCTAGGAGGTCCCCCATAGGCTAAAACAGCAATTTGGCAGGTTTTAGATGGCGAATGGTCGAAGTCGAATTTTTAAAGAGACTGTGCATGATAAATTTCAAAATTCGAATTTTCAAAATCGAATTTGGACTATACCCTAGTCAAAGTACACAAATTTATCAAAGGTCGAAAAAAATTCAAATTTCAAGCTATTTTTTCTATACTTCGACTAGGGAATAGTCCAAATTCGATTTGAATTTGAAAAAAATGTGAAAATTCGAATATCGAAATTTATCATGTACTGTCTCTTTAAAAATTCGACTTCGGCCATTCGCCATCTAAAACTTTGCAAATCACTGTTTTAGCCTATGGGGGACCTCCTAGATTCTATTTGGAGTCAATTGGTGAACTTTGAAAAATCTAAGTTTTTTTGGGAAAAACTTTGAATCGAATTCCATCAAATGTGCTATTCCTTCGATTTGTACAGTTCGAATTTGGCCGAATACGGACCTATTCGATCTAAACGGACCTATTCGACAAAAAAAAAAACTTAGACTTCATTTTGGTTGAATTCGAATTTCAACGTTTTTTTCAATTCAAAATTCGACCCTTGATAAATATGCCCCTTTATGTACATTTTTGCAGCAAGTCTTCTTAGGGGAAAAGCACGAGAAAAATGTGCAAATTACATCAAATAGTGCTATGTGTTTTTGTATTACTGCAGATATCTGGCCAAAAAATGAATCAATACGCATTTAGCCTTTCAATTAACCCCTTTACCAGCTTAAAAGTCTCATTGCAAATATATTTTCATCGCAGTGGCATAACTAGATATTACTGGGCCCCACAGCAATTGATTTTTCAGGACCCAAAAATGTCTAGAGGTTGACTTGTTTTACCAATATTTATTAAAACTGTATATGAATTAGGGCCTCACGGGGCCCCTAAACCTCCTGCTCCCCCTGCAGCCACAGGGTCTGCTTCCTCTTTAGTTACGTCCCTGTTTCATCGGTTTTATGGTACATATCTGTTTAAGAGAGCGAAATAATAATGGCAGACCGTAATTATTCAGCACATTTCAGGGTTTGACGTATGAAGGGAAGAGGCACAAATGAAAGTGTAAGTGCCCAGCACAGCAAACTAAGGTTATTAGGAGAAGAGTGCATGGAGGCAGAGCAGATGGAGCGCACTTCCATAGGTTCACTAATGTTATTGCACACTATGATTTGACTTCAAATGATGCGCACCGTTTCCTCACCCCCAGGAGCTATTCCATTCAGTGTATAGGTCACTTAGTAACATTTTTATCTAAGCAGGTTAGCGTCCCCAAGCCTTAATGAAAATCTGCCCATGAGGCCAGTTAGGGAGAGAATTTAGAAGAATGCCTACTTGCTCTCTTAGATACCAATTGAGGCCCTGCCTGAAGACTAGTTAGGAAAAACTTTAGAAAAATGCCTAGTTACATAGTTAAGTTGGGTTGAAAAAAGACCAAATCCCATCAAGTTCAACCCCTCTAAATTAAACTCAGCATCCATACACACACTGACCCCTCCATTCACCCACATAAACTATATATATTCATACACTAACTATAAAGTTTAGTATTACTATAGCCTTGGATATTATGCTTGTCCAATAAATCATCCAAGTCACTCTTAAAGGCATTAAAGGAGAATTCAACCCATAGTTTAAAAAACCCTCCCTCCCCCTACCCTGGGTAGAACCCGCTCTCTCCTCCCCCCCAGCCTACCTGCCCCGATGGGCAAATGGCCCTAATTTTTTACTCACCCCTCCGTGGCCTCTGAGTTTACGGCAGCCATCTTCTTCTTCTCTGGTAATCTTCATGTATTGATGGCATTTTCGGCACATGTGCAGTCGGAGTAAATTTCCGGTCCCGAACAACTGTGTATGTGCCGAAAGTCACGAAAATTTCTCTAAAATGTTCAGGAATTTTCATGACTTTCGGCGCATGCGCAGCGGTTCGGGACCGGAAATTTACTCCAAAAGTGCATGCGCCAAAATGTTCAGAAAAAAAGAAGATGGCTGCTGTGAACTGTGGCCAAAATCTGCACAGAGGGGTGAGTAAAAAAATGCCCGGGGGGGGGGGGCAGGTAGGCTGGAGGGACTACCCAGGGTGGGGGGGAGTTTTTTTTTTAAACTATGGGATGGATTCTCCTTTAACAGAATCACAACATCACCCGGCAGTGCATTCCACAACCTCACTGTCCTGACTGTGAAGAACCACCTACGTTGCTTCAACTGAAAGTTCTTTTCTTCTAGTCTAAAGGGGAGGCCTCTGGTACGGTGATCCACTTTATGGGTAAAAAGGTCCCCTGCCATTTGTCTATAATGTCCTCTAATGTACTTGTAAAGTGTAATCATGTCCCCTCGCAAGCACCTTTTTTTTTCCAGAGAAAACAACCCCAACCTTGACAGTCTCCCCTCATAATTTAAGGGGCCGATTCACACACTAACTAGGCTTGGCTAACTTTTTTTGATCGAAGGATATTCCTTCAATCGTTGGATTAAAATCCTTCGAATCGTTCGTTTCAAAGGATTTTATCGTTCGATCAAAGGAATTATCCTTCGATCGAACTATCTGCGCTAAATTCTTCGACTTCGATATTCGAAGTCGAAGGATTTTAATTCCTAGTCGAATATCGAGGGTTAATTAACCCTCGATATTCGACCCTTAGTGAATCGGCCCCTAAATCTTCCATCCCTCTAACCAGTTTAGTTGCACTTAGTCTCTGCACTCTCTCCAGCTCATTTGTATCTTTCTTAAAGGAACAGTAACATCAAAAAATGAAGGTGTTTTAAGAAATAAAAATGTAATGTAGCATTGCCCTGCACTGGTAAAACTGGTGTATTTGCTACAGAAACACAATTATAATTTATATAAACAAGCTGCTGTGTAGCCATGGGAGCAGCCATTCGAGCACAGGATACATAGTAGATAACAGATACGTTCTGAAGAATCCCATTGTATACTACAGAGCTTATCTGATATCTGCTGTGTATCCTGTGCCTTTTCTCCTTTCTCAGCTTTGAATGGCTTCCCCCGATGGCTACACAGTAGCCTGTTTATATAAACTATAGTAGTTTTTCTGAAGCAAATGCATCCATTTTTCCAGTGCAAAGAAACAGTTCATTTTTTTATACTTAACTTCAAAAGCTTTAAATTTTTTGTGTTACTGTTCCTTTAAGGACTGGAACCCAAAACTGCACTGCATACTCCTGGTGTGGCCTTACCAGGGACCTATAAAGATGCAAATTTAATCTGCTTGTGTAGCCACAGAATGACAGTGGCTGGACTTTGACACATTTTTATCTACAAAAACCCTTACATCCTTTTCAATAACTTGATCTCTTAGATACCAATAAAGGCCCAACCTGAAGCCAATTAGGGGGAGACTTTAGAAGAATGCCTACTTGCTCTCTTAGATACCAGTGGAGGCCCTGCCTGAAGGCCAATCGGGGGGGGGGGGTCTTTAGAAGAATGCCTACTTGATCTTTTAGATACTAATTGAGGCCCAACCTGAAGCCAGTTTGGAGGAGACTTTAGAAGAATGCCTTCTTGCTCTCTTAGATACCAACCGAGGCCCTGCCTGAAGGCCAATCAGGGGGAGACTTTAGAAGAATGCCTACTTGATCGTTTAGATTCCAATTGAGGCCCAACCTGAAGCCAGTTAGGGGGAGACTTTAGAAGAATGACTGCTTGATCTCTTCTATACCAGTGGAGGCCCAACCTGAAGCCAGTTAGGGGGGAGACCTCAGAAGAATGTCTACTTGCTCTCTTAGATACAAGTGAAGGCCAATCAGGGAGAGACTTTAGAAGAATGCCTACTTGATCTTTTAGATACCAATTGAGGCCCAACCTGTTAGGGGGGGACTTTAGAAGAATGCCTTCATGCTTAGATACCAACAGAGGCCTGCATGAAAGCTAGTTGGAGTGAGATAATAACTTACTTGAGCACTTAGCTGTTGCCCTAGATACCACGAAAAGCTCAAAAAAGAGACGGCACTTCTGAAAATTGGGATTTATTCGAGTTCCTGCAAAAAACCTTACGCGTTTCGGGAGTTATCCCTTAGTCATAGGTCCAGAGTTCACTTGTTACAACTGAATTATTTATACACAAGGTGATGACGCCCTCTAGTGGGCTATCCATAAAATTCCAACTTTATTTAAATCCCTTAAAATCTGAAACGAAGTGAAACATAAAAACATATTAAAAAGGGGAATTTCCTGAAAACAGTGTTCATTGGGTAATTAAAAACCAAACAAACTATCGAGACGGCTTCTGTAGCTGAAGTAGTACGGGTATCCTGCCTCTCTGGTAAAAATCACTAGCCACTAGAGGTCTAAAGTCCTTACTATTTAAATGTGGCTTAACAGATATATTCAAATGCGGCTTATCAGAAATATTCAATAGGGGCCCTTATAACAAACTTATTAGAACAGATAACTGATATCATGTCTGTAATTTAGACCATTCGGGATCCTTGTATCCAATTTAAGGATCCAGAACGCCTCTCTGAGGTTTAATTTGTGAATGATGTCCCCGCCTCTAATGGGGACCCATACTTTTTCAATAACTTTCACTTTTAGGTCTTTTAGACCATTAGGTGAACATATCTTAAAATGTCTACCTAGCAGAGTGTTCTCCTCTCCATTATTGATACTTCTGATATGTTCTCTTACCCTTTCTTTCAGCATGCGGGATGTACGGCCCACATACTGTTTGTTGCAATAGCTGCATTCCAGTAAATATATCACGTTCCTCGTATTACAATTGTAGAAACCAGTGTTCTTGAAAGTCTGTCCTGATACATTAGATTTAAAATCAGGCCCGACTGAAACCACTTGACATGTCTTACAGACGTTCGCCCCGCATTTGTAAGTACCCTTTACTCTTAACCAGTTCCCTGCCTCTTTAGAAGGAACTGATGAAACTAAGCTCGGTGCCAACATATTCCCTAGGGTTGGGGCTTTTTTTGGGACACATTTTACCTCGGTTTGAGCCAAGATTTCGAACATTTTCGCATCACCATTCAGTATAGGTAAGTATTTTTTAATGATCTTACAGATATGGCCGAACTCCTCACTATATTCAGTGACGAAAAACATTTTCTGTTTATCTGGCTTAATTGGATCAACACAATCCTGAGTCGACCGACTTTCATCTTTTTTCTCCTTGCTCAATGCTGGCTTAACTTTAGCCTTCTCATATGCACTTTTTATGAGATGTTTGGGGTATCCTCTAGCCTGTAGTCTATAGCCCAACTGTTGTGACTGAAGATCAAATGTGTCATTCTGACTACAGTTTCTCCGGAATCTGACAAATTGACTGTAAGGGATACTGTTTAGAGTATGTTTAGGGTGACAACTATTATATTTTAAAATAGTGTTACCAGCCGTTGATTTCCTAAAGACTTCAGTGTCTATGCGGTTAGTGCTTGTGTTCCCTTTAAGAGTTAGATCCAAGAAAGTGATAGTTTCCTTGTGATGTGTCAGTGACAGTTGAAGGTTATAGTGATTTGTATTCAAATACCGATGAAACTCGTCGATTAAATTGGAAGGGCCATCCCATATGAATAGCAGGTCATCGATGTACCGACCATACCAAATAATGTGATCACGAAAGGGGTTAGCACATCCAAAGACGTGGCACTGTTCCCACCGGCCCATATACAAATTAGCATATGAGGGGGCAAAGGATGCCCCCATCGCAGTGCCCCGTCTCTGGAGGTAATAACCCCCATCGAAGTGAAAAAAATTGTGAGTTAATAAAAATTCAAGAACCAATAAATTAAAGTGAATAAAATCAGGTGTATAGGTATGTGATTCCGTCAACGTGTCAGAAATGGCTTGTAACCCCATATCGTGAGGGATCATGGAGTATAGAGATTTAACATCGATGGAAATCCAGTGGTATGTATTCAACCAAGTGAGCGTGGATAGTTTGCCCTAGATATTCATGGAAATATGGCCCATATAGCAATATTTTTATATAACTGTAACCTTGTGCTAAGGAGAAGCCCTGAACAATTATTGGGCCATCCAAAATGTCAAAATTGTTCTTTTGTTTACTAAAAATCCATTACAGTGCCAAATAGCTAAGCTAAAAAGTGGGATCAGTACAAGATATTAATAAACAAAAACACTTTAACCAATAGCAAACCTAGGGAGGTCCCCCCCCGCAACATCCAAAGACCAGTTAAAAATTATGAGAAACCTTACCCCTGTTAGTAAAAGTAAAGTCAAAAGATGAGTGCCAAGGCTTGGTGGGAGTATTTCTACATGATCAGCTACACACATTGGGTAACTGTCTGTTCTAGACATACCATGCCTACTGACTTGAAATGACTCCTCATGGACAGGACAATGATTCTAAACATGTATTAAAGCTGTGCCAAGACTATTTGGAGTCCAAGGCATCTCTAGGAACACTGGGATATATTTTTTAAGAATGTTGCAATAATGTAGATTCTTGTAGAATTAGTGGCAGAGTGTTGATTTTAAAGCAAATGCTTGACATACCAAATATATATATATATATTTATAGAAATACATTTTTACAGTATTGTACATTAATTGTACAGACAGGGGCACCAAAAAGAGCACCAAATCACCAATTTAAAGGGATTGTTGGAAGGGGGTAATATCACTCCAACTTGCAGTGCAGCAGTAAACTGACTGAAGTCACGTGACTGGGGGCACATGGGAAACTGACCTAGCCCCATGTCAGATTTCAAAATGAAATATCAAATGAAATATAAAATAATCTTTTTGCTCTTTTGAGAAATGGATTTCAGTGCAGAATTCTGCTGAAACAGCACTATTAACTGATGTGTTTTCCCATGACAGTATCCCTTTAAAGGTTTCAGAGAGACTGATTCAATATTTTTGTGAGGGTTTTTTCATGTCCATTAAAGGAGAACTAAACCCTAAAAATGAATGTGGTTAAACATGCCATATTTTATATACTGAACTTATTGTACCAGCCTAAAGTTTCAGCTTCTCAATAGCAGCAATGATCCAGGACTTCCAGGTGCACAGGCCTGAGGTGTCAGGTAAGTAGATACAATCACTTGGGGGGGGCTAACTTTTGGCACCCCCAAGTAAAAATGCCTTTTCTTCTCCTTTAAAGGGGACCCGTCACCCAAAAAAATTATTCAAAATCCTATTTTATCACATTAGTCAAGCAAAATGAACTTTATATACATTGTATAAATTATTTGAATCTTGTTTTCTTCAGTCTGGGAACTCTGGGAATGATTATAACAAACAGGAAGCAGCCATTTTGTGGACACTGTTATTAAGACAAGCCTTGTATCATCTCAGAGTCTTGTTTGTGCACCTAAATGGGGGACCTGATGTCCATCCCCATGCCCTGGCTACACAATTAAATGGTAAAGAGAACTGGGGGAATGTGGGGAGAGCAGTGACATCTGGGAAGTGCTGAATGGAAAGTGAAAGTAATTGCTTGCCCCACCTCTATGCACAGGGCAAACTTTTCACTTTGGGACTTATCTATCAGAATTCAGATTTGTGTAATTTTCAAGGTTATATATATATATATATATCCAATGATTATATATATATATATATATATATATATATATATATATATATATATATATATATATATATATATACTGTATATCAATCAATCAGAATATAAAAAAAACCTCTACCTTAAAAAAGGTGACAAGCTCTAAAAAAACGAGTTACTACATAACTATTTTCCATTTTTCCTAGAACAACTCCCATTGACTTATACATGACTCCACAAGCTTTTAGATGCCGAAGTTTTACATTTGAGGTTTTTTTTTAGCTTAATAAATACTTGATTTGAAGTTAGAATTTGAATTTGTGAGTTTAAATGCAAAAAAAGTTGTATCATGTTAAAAATCTAAATTCAAACATTGATAAATCAGCCTTCATGTCCGGCATGCATGCAGACAGGTAGCTTTCCACTGACACCCATCAAACCCCCAAACTCATCCAAACCGCCAGATGATGAATTGGGATTCATTTAAGGATATACCGAATCCAGGATTCGGTTCGGGATTCAGCATTTTTCAGCAGATTCGGCCAAATCCTAATCAGTTTATGCAAATTAGTGGTGGGGATGGAAATTGTGACTTTTTGTCACAAAACAAGGAAGAAACTTTTTTTTCCCCTTCCCACCCCTAATGAGAAACATCCCCATATCATGATGCTTGTGCCACCACTTCACTGTCTTCACACTGTACTGTGACTTGAATTCAGTGTTTGGGGGTCGTCTGACAAACTGTCTGCAGCCCCTAGACCCAAAAACAACAATCTTGCTTTCATCAGTCCACAAAATGTTGCTCCATTTCTCTTTAGGTCAGTCAATGTGTTCTTTAGCAAATTGGATCCTCTTCAGCACGTCTTTTTCTGCCTGGAGCCAATCATTTGGCTTTTCTTCTAACCATTCAAATGTTAGTTTTCCATTTCATGTATTTCAGGGTTTGGTTGCCATTTTAAAGCATTGGAGATCATTGTAACTGAGCAGCCTATCATTTTCTGTACTTCTTTGTTTTCCCCTCTCCAGTCAACTTTTTAATTAAAATACGCTATTCTGAGTAATGTCTGGAACAACCCATTTTATTCAGATTTAATCAGAGAGAAATGCACAATAACCAACATGCACAACATTCTTCAATAAGGGCCATAATTGACACCTGTTTTTTCACAGAATAAACAACCTCACTAATTTAATTCTGCACGGATATTATTCAGGAACATGCCTCAATTACAGATTCAGTTGCAGCAGCAGCATGTCATGACTGTCTGTTTTCTATTACTCTACTACACCTACTAGTAAATTATTTTTCATGTATAAATATAATTTCTACCAAAGACAATGATTGACCAGGTTAGTGATGTCACTGTTATTCTGGACAACTATTTTTTTTGCCATTTTGAGAATTTTTTTGCAAAACAGGTCAGATTTGCCCATCACTACTCGAGAGCCAATGGCAATGCTCAGCATTACTGCTCAAGAGATTGATGTCCAATCAAAGTGAACGATTTGGCATAATAATGTTTTTATAAAATGTTAGCTGTATGGCCAAAGGCTCACACACATTTTGAAGCATTCTCTGTAGAAGGGAGATCTTTACTTTTATCCCTCCACTAATAAACACGGATATCTAGGAAAGTCAGAATTTTTATGTAGAAAACTGTGCTGCTGTTTGTATGCTGGTTTTGCTAGACGGAGCAAACATTTTGTAAAGAGGAGCTAACAATTTTATTAACTCCCCGTTTCTTCACAAAGAGACAACGACACTGTGTTACAAGTGTTTATTCAACATGAAAGCATTCTAAAATATACAAGCATTGCAGGAATGGCAAATTGTAGGGAAACAAAACTAAAACATATATCACTTTCATGAAACAAATGTGTTGCAAGAATTTGTAAAGTGTTGCTTTATTACAATAAAAAAAAAAATGTTTTTTTTCCAAACTTCTCACCGTTCTTACAAAATGTCATGACCAGATAAAAGCTGACAGCTGGGCAATTGATAATTAGTATAGACTTTTAAAAGGCGACAACAGTTGTTAAACAGTACAATGACCAAATGAAATGCAACTTAAAGCTGTACAGTAGTAACAGGAGATTCTAAACCATTCTTATCCCATTTAGTGCCATATATTCCTTTAACACATTGTAGTATCCCATGTTAGAAAGGAAGGGCATTTTTAGGTCTATTATGACAATTTCCCTTGTAGTGGGAAAGCAATTTCACTTACTGCTAATGTCCCAAATAAATAGTGAATGCTTTAGGAATTGAAAAAAATTAAAAAAAGAAAAAAAAAAATGGTTGATATGCACAGGAGGCTTATGACTCACAAAAAGTCCTATTTCTTGTGGATGTCTACAGACCAATCCAGAAACAAAGGCAGATGACATCATAGCAGTGTGATGCAATAGGAGCTGTAGCCATTAATGTGCCGATCAGTTAATGAACAGTACAAAGAAGACCAACAGACCATGAAACAGAACAGCGGAGCTGAATGAGATGCTAGCAGAGACCTTATTGGGTTATTGGTGGGAGGCGGTATAGTTGAAGGAAAGCGACAGGTTACAAGACTTGGGGTGTCTCTATCACAATCTCATAGTAGGTCAACAAGACAGTTTCCAAAACAGGGTTGTGAGAAAGAAAGCAGAAGACTAGTGTTCCAACTGTCTAACTAGATCAACAGCAAAGCAAACGCTGTCCCATTCAAATGCTACCAGTATGGAAACATTACTAACAAGTCTTTTGTACTCGTATTAAATAGCAGGTGTTTTTACATTAAACTGTTATTTAATAGTTATAGAACTTTATACAGGATTCATGTTCAATGTATCATTTCTGAAACACACGCTACTGGCTGTTCTTGGTTTCCTTTCATATAAAAAGTCTCTCTCTTTAAAGGGACCCAAAAAAATGTCCTATTTTATCACATTAGTCAAGCAAAATTAAACTTTAATTACACTATTTGAATCTTGTTCCATTCGGTCTGCGAATTCATAATTATAGCAAGCAGGAGCCATTTTGTGGACACTTATTAAGGAAAGACTTCCATCATCTCCGAATCTTGTTTGTGCACCAGAATGGGGGACCTGATGACTATCCCCATGCCCTAGCTACACAATTAAATGGTGAAGAGAATTGGGGGGGGGGGATGTGGGGAGAGCAGTGACATCTAGGAAGTGCTGAATGGAAAGTGAAAGTAATTGAGGGGCAGACAATATTTGATTGACAGCTGAGATTTTTAAATGAGCTTACAACAGATATGAATGTTTTAATAAAAAATAGAAATTGGATTTCATGTTTAATTTGAAAAAGACTTATACAGATTTGTGTGTCTAGGAGACAGGTCCACTTTAAGGCCCTACTTGAATTATAAACGGCAAACAAGGACTTAAAAGCAATCACAGAGAATTAGGCTGAGTATATCTGAAAATATCATGGGTAACAGAATAAAAAAATAAATTGGTCCTCTATTCATCAACCTTAAAAAAAAATCCCAAAAACAATTAAATGGTCTCTTTAAAGGACAACACAATGTAGATTCAAAGGGGCCTGGTTGGTGGGCCAGCTGAGATTATGGGTCGTCTGAATCACAATATTAGTCCATCATCATTGCTAAAGTAAATGGGATAATATCCCCCATTTTTGACATACGCGCATTGCAATTGGCTTTATGCAAAAAGGTGCATGTACTAGGGATGCACCAAATCCACTATTTTGTATTCGGCCGAACCCCCGAATTCTTTGCAAAAGATTCGTCCAAATACCAAACCGAATCCTATGCAAATTAGGGGTGGGAAGGGGAAAACATTTTTACTTCCTTATTTTGTGACAAAAAGCCACACAATTTCCCTCCCCGTCCCTAATTTGCAAATTAGGATTCGGTTCGGCTAGGCAGAAGGATTCGGCCAAATCCGAATCCTGATGAAAAAGGCCCAATCCTGGCCGAATTCAGGATTCGGTGCATCCCTAGCATATACACAGTCTGAACTTCTAAAAAAAAAATATATATATATATATTTTTTTTTTTTAAACACTGCCATAACCGATTCAAGAAAATTGAAAGGAAACCATGACATACCAACATCGCTAAGGTTCACAGTGAAATGCAACTTCTCCCTCAACCTGTCCTATTGAGAAATCATGGATTCTGTGACTTTAAGTCCCTCTGCTTTCCAGAATTAGGGGGTATATTTATTTTCCCTTTAATAAATATACCAAAGGGTTAAAAAAAAAAAACCCAACTTCTCTAACAAATGACTTGAAAAATATGTCTAATGCATTTAGCCAATGTAATATTGTATTCCATGAAGATGTCTCTTTTTATCCTTTAAAGGAGAAGGAAAGTCATCCTGCATTTGGGCGTACCAAATGTTAGGCACCCCAAGTGATTGTAGTTACTTACCTGAAACCCCGGGGTTATTCCAGCGATCACCACGGAGAGATCCTCTTCCGGCTTCTTCTTTCTTCAAATTTCCCGGGCAGATGCATGTGCAGTAGAATAAAATAGCCGACTTTTTAGATAAAGTTCGGCTTTTCGTTCTACTGCACAAAGAAAGAAGAAGGAAGAAGATCGCTCTGTGGTGCTCACTGGAATAACCCCGGGCCGGTGCAGTTTTCTGCTGATAGGAACAACGGCCCAGGGTTTCAGGTAAGTCAATACAATAATTTGGGACCTCCAAGTGCAGGATGCCTTTCCTTCTCCTTTAATACATAAGCCTCAGATTTGAACAAGACCAATGCAAATTGCTGAATAACATTATAGAAGCCCCCTCTATATAAAAGGTCCTAATGCAAGATAGAACCATGGCATAAACCTTGCCCTTAGGAGGCTTCATAATGTATTAGCAGCCTTTTGGGAAGAAGATGCATTTTTACACATAACAAAAAATTGGTGTGGTAAAAGATTTCATAAAAATTAAACTGAAAAAGAAAATGAAAGGTCAAGGAGCAACTCAGAACCTTTCAACCCTATTTTGTAGCCCAGGCAGCACTTTTGTCAATATTAATGTTCCTCCCAATCCTTAGGATGCATATTTAATATCCAAACAGAACAGAGGACTAAGAGTAGTGAGGAACATATTTACTGGAATTCGCCCGTCATGTGCACAGACCAAACAATCTGAAATAAAACGTACGCATCCTCTTCAATTAAACCATTAGAACAGACAGGCGCGTTTTCTTAATCCTGCTCAGCATTTTTGACGGATGATACACTCTCGCTGGTTGTGCTCATTGGGGAACTTCTTTGTGTCGTGCTTTGCTGCTCTTCCTCACTTAAAATTTCCCTCAGGAGACAGGAGAACTTGCGGTCCCCAAAAAAGTGGTTAAGTCTTGTTTCGAAGAAAGACTGGAGCTCAATGATCGACTGTACCACCGCTTTGTCCTGAAGAAAAAAAACCCCGACATATTAAGACGAAATAAAAGTCATATTTAGATTGCTATTCTTGCTCACGTGTTCAAAAACAATCCTACACCACATCAGGATTTACAATCTACAGTTCAAAACACATCAGTTAATAGTGCTGCTCCAGCAGAATTCTGCACTGAAATCCATTTCTCAAAAGAGCAAACAGATTTTTTTATATTTAATTTTGAAATCTGACATGGGGCTAGACATTTTGTCAATTTCCCAGCTGCGCCTGGTCATGTGACTTGTGCCTGCACTTTAGGAGAGAAATGCTTTCTGGCAGGCTGCTGTTTTTCCTTCTCAATGTAACTGAATGTGTCTCAGTGAGACATGGGTTTTTACTATTGAGTGTTGTTCTTAGATCTACCAGGCAGCTGGTTATCTTGTGTTAGGGAGCTGCTATCTGGTTATCTTCCCATTGTTCTTTTGTTTGGCTGCTGGTGGGGGGGTGATATCACTCCAACTTGCAGTACAGCAGTAAAGAGTGATTGAAGTTTATCAGAGCACAAGTCACATGACTTGGGGCAGCTGAGAAATTGACAATATGTCTAGCCCTATGTCAGATTTCAAAATTGAATATAAAAAAAAATCTGTTTGCTCTTTTGAGAAATGGATTTCAGTGCAGAATTCTGCTGGAGCAGCACTATTAACTGATTCATTTTGGGAAAAAAAAAAAAAATGTTCCCATGACAGTATCCCTTTAAAACATATCACTGCAACTGAAAAGCATTTATGGTCTCAGGTTCTATTGCTCCGAATCCACTATTTTGGATTCGTCCGAACTCCAGAATTCTGGCCGAAAGGCTGAATATGGAACCGAATCCTGGATTCGATGCATCCTTAGTTCTGACTAAAACAATGGCGAAGTCCTCCGATTCTCCTCCAGTCGGTTAATCAGCTGGCTTGTTACACAGTTTCTGAAATGTTTGTAAATTTACAAAACCAACTGAAATTGTTTAAATAACGTATATTGAAAAGTTGCTTACTATTAAACTGTATTAAGAAAAACCGAATTGGGCGACAACCCCTTTAAAGGGCATGTAAAGGCAAAAAAATTAAATCCCATTTTTACTTTCTTTAATGAAAAAGAAACCTAGCTCCAATATACTTTAATTAAAAAATGTGTAAAATTTTTATAAGAAACCTGACTGTATGCAGTGAAATTCTCCCTCCATTTACTGCTGTGGATAGGAATTGTCAGACGGTCCCTAAATGCTCTGTAGGGAAGCAATCATACTTATGAACAGCAGGGGGAGCCCCCGCCTAACTTCCCAGCCATGCAGAACTCAAGCAGCTTTTGTTTGTTTCCCTGTAGAACAGTCGGCGACTGTATAGATTGGATTTTATTTTCGCCTTTACATCCCCTTTACTGTTTCCAACTCCAGCTGCAGGGACAAAGATCATGGAGCCAGATTTAAACAGATAAAATGGGATTCTATTTGGAGGATTATTTTGCTGCAGCCACTGGTTCTGCAGAGTTGGAGAAAGTTTGTATTAAACAATACAAAAACTATGAAATCCACATTAAGACCCAGTGCAGTCTGTATATTCCGATTATTAATCAGTCTTGCTGTATCGGCTTCTGGCAGATATTATTTGACTTGTGCTGTTTTGATAATGTATGACTATCCCTAAGCAGCCCAGACCACACTGAGCATGTGCACAGTCTTAGTCTTGCAAAGATGTTTAACAAAGTTACAAGATGGTGACTCCCTGTGGCCAACTTTGAAAGATAAATCTTTTTTTTATCCAAATAATCAAAATTTTTAAAGATTTCCTTTTTCTCTGTAATAATAAAACAGTTTGGATCAAGTTCAAGCTACTAAGATATAATTAATCCTTATTGGACGCAAAACCCATTGGGTTTATTTAATATTTAATCTTTACATGATTTTCTAGTAGAACTCAAGGTCCCTAGCATTCTGGATAACAGGTCCCATACCTGTATTACTATGGACAGATGAAAAGCGTTTTAAAGCACAAGAAAATGTTTACAATCACAATACGCCAAGGGAGACTTTCTAGCACATACACCTTAAAAGAAGAATCTAAGGGGGATTGATATAGTTCAGCATCATTGTATACCGAAATGCACATTGCATACGAAAACGCACATTTCTCGCCTAACTAGGTATAGAAATGATGCATGAGAAAAAACAGATATTCAATATATTATGTTTAACATCAAGAGTACATGTAAGGGATAATATTTACACTTAGAGGAACATTTATCAAAGGTCGAATTTTGAATTCATGCGAGTTTTTAAAATTTCCTCCAAATTACAAATTCGAACAATCGAAATTTATTAATAAAATTGACCCAAAAACTTGAATCCAAATCGAATTTGATTCAAATTTAAAAAAAACTCGAATGTCAGGAAGGCTGCAAATAAATCCCTGGACCTCTCCCGTTGACTCAGCAATTCGGCAGGTTTTAGGTGGGCAAATAGTCGAATTCCAATTCTTAAAGGGCCAGAGTATGATAAATCTTGAAAATCAAATTAGATTTTTTTTTTTTATAGACCGTTTCGACCCGGGAAATTTGAATTTCGAATTTGAATTTTCAACTAGACATTTGATAAATCTGCCTCTTAACCTGCAATACATAGAAAGAAAAACGATGCCTGACCTCTGCAAGTTTGCTCACATTTCTGAACATCACCCACACGTCTCTAACAAAATCTTCAGGTGTGACATATGAAGGCGACAGTTTCTGCTGCAGTTTGGCACGTATACGTGTAAGGTCAATCATAGGATTATTGTCCTATTGAATAAAAGAAAAGCAAACACAAAGTGCAGTTTGATTACTGTGAAAAGGCACACAAAATATATCACTGCTGAACTAGGGAGCATTGCATGTGAGTAGTGGAGCTAGTCAGTGACTTGAAGGGGGGCCACATGGTACATATCTGTTCAGTGAGTTTGTAATTGATCCTCAGCATTCAGCTCAGATTAAAAAGCAACTGATATGACCCATGTGGCCCCCCTTCAAGTCTCTGATTGGTTACTGCCTGGTAACCAGTCAGTGTAAACCAAGAGAGCTGAAAAGCAGGAAGTAGTGTTCTGACTGATATATTAGACATCCAGTCACTCCAGCCTTTATATATTAAATTTTTGGCTAACTAACTATATTAGAAACATGTTTTATTTTGCACAGCCAATCTAGTTTACCCAGTTTTTTACACTGGAACAATTGCTTTAAAGTAATTCCATTTTTCAAAGAAAGCAAAAATGAAAAGAATCAGGACTTACAGAACTCGAGGATAACCTGTGGAAGGGCCGGCAAGGCTCGTGACAAAGCATTTCCAACAACAGACGTTCACATTTCTGCAAAAATAACAAGACAATACTGCTTTCAGCATGAGAATACATTTAAATGCTTGAAGATATAGGAGGGACAAATTAAGATTTAATTTACAGTATCTTTAAAAATCACTCCACTTATGTTAAAGGCTGACAGGACCAATTGAATTCTATTTCATAGTAAAACGGTTACTAATATTAATCAACGCCAAGACCTACAAACCTTCTGATCAGACGGTGACAGACGACTGGAGTCGACAGGTGGTTGAATCCTGTCAATACCTTGATCAGTTTTGGGAGTGAGATCCAGGCATAACATGCACTTCCACGGTCCACTGTGAAGAAAACACACAAAGCCCTTTAACGTGCATCTCAATCAGCAAATTTAGATATTAAAAAGTAAACTAGATGCACTGTGTCCTGTCTGCGGCACAATCTCTCGCAATCTACCCCATGCTGAAAAAGACTCAGAGACAGAGTATTACCAGAGTGGCTTTAAATCCCCTTTTCCTGTGCTACTGCCACCCCCTTGCCCCAAAAACCAGTGAGCTGGGGATTACAACTTGAATTAAAGGAGAACTAAAACATAAAAACAAATACCGCTAAAAATGCCATATTTTTATAGTGAACTTCAGCCTAAAGTTTCAGCTTGTCAATAGCAGCAATGATCCAGGACTTCAAACTTGTCACAGGGGGTCACCATCTTGGAAAGTGTCTGTGACTCTCACATGCTCAGTGGGCTCTGAGCAGCTGTTGAGAAGCTAAGCTTAGGGGTTGTCACAAATTATCCAGCAGAAAATGAGGTTGGTCTGTAAAATGTATTATTTATTAAATTCTGATGCTAGTTGCCCTGGTTTCTGTGCTGCCACTAAGTAATTATCTGTATAAATTACTAATTAGAAATCAAATTATATCCCACCTTTGCTTTATTAGATTTAATTGAGTGTGAGTTTTTTTTTTTTTTTTTTTTTTTTTTTTTTTGACAACCCAGCCTTGAAATTAGAGAAGGAGATTTTGAATTTATTAAATCTTTTTATGAATGCTACGAGAAAACATATCTCTTTATTGGATACAAAAGTTCCTACCTTAAAGGAAGTTCTTTTTTCACGAAGTCAGTTATGCTTGCAAGAAGCTTCTAGATATAATTTTGAGAAAGAAAATTCTTCTTATTCTATTTATTGTGTATGGTCCAAATTTATTGGATAAACCCTAGAAAGAATTGCTAACTAAATTGGGATTCATAAGATCTTCTGAATAAGGGATTTGAATAGTCAAAATATTTCCTTGAATTTTTTCTAATTATTTCCCACTCAGTGTTCTAAGTGCTTTATTATTTTTATTTCTTTCATGTATTTATTTATTTTTCTTCTAATTGTTTAGTTTTACTTTTATGATCTTTTGTTAGATCTTTATTGTTCTTGACTTGTAGTTGAAGAGCATTATTTGCTACTGTTGCTTTTACATTAGATGTTTGGAATTTTGTTTATGTACTGCTTCATTATTGACTTGTTAATGGATGATAATAATAAACACATTGTAAAAATGAAATAATCACTAATCAGCCTTATATTGTGACATTTCTATTCTATGTGTACTGTATATTGTGAGTGGGTCCCTAAGCTCAGTAAGTGACAGCAGCACAGAGCATGTGCAGTGAATCAGCAGAAAAGAAGATGGGAAGCTACTGGGGCATCTTTGGAGACACAGATCTTTACTGCTAAAGGACTGTGGTTGCCTTGGGCTTGTACAAAAGCACAAAACATAATGTACAACATTTCTAGCTACTTCTTTAGTTAGGCTTTAGTTCTCCTTTAAAAATAAAATAAACCAACACAACTAATCCACTTGCTTGGCACAGAAGCTAACAGACACGCTTTGTTCTGAGAAAGTACTTATGCAAAAGCGATTCTACCTTGTAATTTCCATGACTGATGGTAGGTGGCAGTCTCTGTGGAAATGGCTTCTACATTGGCTACATGTCAGCAGCACTCCTTCCTTCTGGCACACTTTACAACGGGCTCCACTGACCCCTTCAGAAAATCCACCGCTGCTCACGCCTTGAAAATCAGTGGAAGCAGCATCAATAGCTGCGATAGGCGGGCGCATTACAGGTTGAAGATTTTCTGTCGAGCCATCTGGGCGAATGACTAAAGACTTTTCAGAGCGGTCAGCTGTAGGGATAGGGATGCCTGTTTCCATGGCTTCTTCCTAAAACCATTTTGATTTAAAATAAAAGAAACATGACGCTTTCAAATTTTACACGCAATGACAGGGCTCCCCTACAGTTAATATCCTGTAAAAATTAATTACAGGTATGGGACCTGTTATACAGAAGGCTTGGGATCTTTCTGTAATTTAGATCTTCAGGCCTTAATTCTACTAGAAAAGCATGTAAATATTAAATAAATCCAATAGGCAATATCTTGGTTTGGATTATTATTACCGAGGAAAAGCAAATAGTTTCTAAAAATTTGGATTATTTGATTATAATGGAGTCTATGGGAGACGACCTTTCCGGATAATGGGTTTCTCGATAACGGATCCCATACCTGTACCAGGCTTTCAACTCAACAGCTCTCCTTATAGAGGGTCAGATTGTGAGTGGCCCTAGCTTTGTACTTCCTGTATTGCCAGTTAGCTCTAACCCTGCAGACTCTCAAAGACAGCTGTTTATCAAAGACTGGAATCAGCATTCAAACTGTTTCATATTACACTCTTTACACTGCTAATAGCATACAAACACAACCGAATAATTGGCCCTGGCAAAAATCTTAATTTACTGAAGCTCCCTGCTCAGCTCTATCACTAATGTAACACTGAACAAGAGCAGAGAAGCATCAAGAAATGCATTTGGCTCCAGTAAATTACACTTTTGGCTAGCTATGGGGTGTACAAACTTTTTTTCACCAAGGGCCATATGTGGTAAAATACACAAACAGCCGGGCCACTCACAGTACGTAGGTACGCCGTGCAGGTCCTCTCCATTTTAAATTGGCCCGCATAACGTGGCAACATTTTTGGCCATGCCATTTTTGTGGCCACACCCCCTGATTACCATGTTCATTTTACAAATTGTAAATAAGTAACACAAACATACAGACACAGTAACACACACACAGTGACTCACATACTCGATCTGTAACTGACACAGTAGAGGTCTCCCTTGCCCGGCTGCAGCCTCCTTAAATCCACCCCTCCCCCCAAGCCAAGCACAAAAAAGTTACTCACAGATCATCAGATGCACACACAGTTCCAGCACAAACAGCATGTAACAAGCAGGCCACCGCCTTGATGAACAGCACCAGTATCCAGCCCAGGTTTGGTAGTAGCGTAGAAGGGGGATGGAGCCATGTTTCCACTTGTTTACCGGCGCCCCCTCCCCCGCACTAAACTCCAGTCACGGGGAGGGCGGAGTTTAGGACTTCCAACGTGCTTCTCAGAGTCTCAGACACTGAAGCACTGTCCGCCCCCCAATGACGCCGTGGTTAGAAACTTTTTTTTTGCTGGCTGGCTGCTGAGAAACTTGTTGGGACTTTTAGGGGGGAGGGATTTTTGCACGCTGCGGGCCAATTCAAAATGGATATCAGGCCGCATTTGGTCCGCGGGCTGTAGTTTGGACACCCCTGAGCTAGCTCAAACAGTAGAGGGTGCTGCAGTTGCAAATTTACGAAATCTGGAGCATAAAATACTGATCTTTCGTCTAAAAGAACAAGCAAACTAATGAAGTTTCTATTTAAAACTAAATGTTTCTATTTTTTTTTGTTTTCAGCTGCATTCTTATTTGTATTCATTTAAACACACATAATACTTTCACAATCTTTACCTTCACGACTGCTTCTCCCGGAAGATTACCTCTCTCGATTACAATTAGATTATAATCTTCGTTTGTGTTTCCGGGAAAAACTTTGAAGACTGGTGGCTGAGTGTCAGGATTAAGGTCCACATCCAAGCGCTCTAAGCTGACACGAGGAACTTTCTTTAAAAGTTCATTTACATCACCATCAGAGCTGCGTCCTCTGTAAACAAAAAAACGTTTTTTTAATTAAAATGGTGGTGGTAGGGGGGGTTCTTTAGGATGATCTACTTGAAATTACAGTAAAATTTGATTTCCAAGCATACCTTTTCTGGCCAGTTAGAATATCAAATCCAGAAGATTCTCCCTCTGAAACAAATAGGTAAAAATATAAAAATTGGAGGCAGAGAAAAACAAAATGTATTTTCAGTAGGGATGCACTGAATCCAGGATTCGGTTTGGGATTCGGCCTTTTTCAGCAGGATTTGGCCGAATCCTTCTTCACGGCCGAACCGAATCCTAATTTGCATATGCAAATTAGTGGCGGGGAGGGAAATCGTGTGACTTTTTGTGACAAAACAAGGAAGCAAAACGGTTTTCCCCTTCTCATCCCTAATTTGCATATGCAAATTAGGATTCAGCAGAATCTTTTGCGAAGGATTCGGGGGTTCAGCCGAATCCAAAATAGTGGATTCGGTGCATCCCTAATTTTCAGAGATATGACAAAGCTGTATAATAGATAAGTAGGCAAGTGTAAGCTTAAATACTGGAAACACACTACAGGTATGGGATTCGTTATCCGGAAACCCGTTATGCAGAAAGTTCCAAGTTACAGAAAGGCCGTCTCCCGTAGACTCCATTATAATCAAATAATCCAAATGTTTAAAATGATTTCCTTTTTCTCTGTAATAATAAAACAGTAGTTTGTTCTTGATCCAAATGAAGATATAATTAATCTTTATTAGAAGCAAAACCAGCCTATTGGGTTTATTTAATTTTTTACATGATTTTCTTGTAGACTTGTAGGTATGAAGATCCAAATTACAGAAAAATCAGTTATCCGGAAAGCACCAGGTCCCGAGCATTCTGGATATCAGGTCCCATACCTGTACAATTGTCCTGCCGAATTGTGCTTAATACATGGAATACCAACGCCAGCATTTTTGTATTCTCACTCTATACAAGCCTATATAGCAAACTTAAAGGAAAACTATACCCCCAAAATGAATATTTAAGCAACAGATAGTTTATATCATATTAAGTGGCATATTAAAGAATCTTATCAAACTGGAGTATATATTTAAGTAAATCTTGCCCTTTTACATCTCTTGCCTTGAACCACCATTTTGTGTTGGTCTGTGTGCTGCCTCAGAGATCACCTGACCAGAAATACTAGAACTCTAACAGTAACAGGAAGAAGTGTTGAAGCAAAAGACAGAACTCTGTCTACTAATTGGCTCATGTGACCTAACATGAATGATTTGTTTGGTAAGTTTGTGTGCACCGTAAACCATACAATCCCAGGGGGCAGCCATTTTTTTAAATGGCAATTTTCTATTTATGATTACACAATGGCACATACAACTCAAAAAGTATATTATTATGAAAATGATTTGTTTACATGAAACAGTGTTTTACATTTGAGCTATTTTTATGCAATATCATTTTAGAGAGACCTACATTGTTCAGGGGGGGGTATAGTTTTCCTTTAAGCGTTTTTTTCCCCATTGATAGAAAATAATACGTTTTTACGAAACTGCAGAACTATTGCAGAACATATGTAGGACTGAGGCCAGTCTTATGTACTCCTGAAAATAAAAACGGAACCAATTACACCTCATACATGTAAGGATTAAAAAAAACAACAACACGGAACTCTCAAAATCCGCCATTGGCCTAGTGAAACATTTTCAGAGCACCATTCTGCACATATACTATATATGACTGGAATATAAATTGCATGGGTACCATATCACAGATCAGGCTTGTACTTGACAGACTTACAATAACAATGTTATACATTACTTCTACGACCTTTTAACATTCTCCATTATATATACACACCTGCAGAAGAGCCATCATAGTCATCCATTGCCTGCAAGTGGGATAAAAAAAAAGTCAAATTAACAGACATTAAAAAGATGTAGTACATTCCAAAATGTAATAAATAATGAATGTATCAGTGCACTGAAAACACGAGATTACAAGGACAGTTCCTTCACAGTTAGCAGACAGTGAAATCTTGAAGGACACTTTAATGAAGTGATCCCCAACCAGTAGCTCGTGAGTAACATGTTGCTCACCAACCACTTGGATGTTGCTCCCAGTGGCCTTAAAGCAGGTGATTATTTTTCAGGCAAGTTTTAGTTGCATAAAAAACAGCTGTACTGCCAAACAGAACCTCCTGTAGGCTGCCAGTCCACATAGGGGCTACCTAATGGCTAATTACAGCCCTTATTTGGCACCTCCAGGAAACATTTTCATGCTTGTGTTGCTCCTCGACTTTTTATACATCTGAATGGGTGGAAAAGGTTGGGGACCTCTGCTTTAAAGTATCATCGTTTTGACTCATTTTTAGATTCTTATTAATATCAGCAATTACAAGGAGATAAATGAGGGTGCCATAAAGTGAAGTGATTACACAGAAATAACAAGAAAAATCTATACACCTTTATTTGGTAGGTTGACAAAAGGCAACAAAATTATAAGGCAAAGAGGTGATTACCCATCAATCTAAAGAGGTACTTGACTGTGCTATAGCTGCGTTTTTTTCGCACTATACACCTTACTGTAAACCAACAAGTAACCTTTTCACATAGAGGGCTTCATTTACAGAAAAGGAATAGCTATAGCTTCCGTAGCAATTGAATATCACAACATGTAAGGTATTAGCGCTCATGTCTGTTAGCTTACAAGTGTGACTCGCTCTGCTGCATTTCTTGCTACTCTGTAGGCAGCCATGGGGGAAATGAAGGCACTTCCTCTGTGCATCTTCGTTTCATGCTGAATGCACAAGAAACATATGGATTTGTGGCTGCCATAGGGTGGGCGGTAGATACAAGTCCATGGGCAGTTATGGTAAAGTAATAAACCATTAACCAAACCAAGCATAACGGCACGTCAACATTCTACACTATGCCATCTTTATAAACCACTAGTTTTTGCTTCTTCTGTGTATTTATATCAAAAATTAAGCATAAGATTGAAGGCACATGGGATGTTTGGGTTATGAGAAAATTGCTCAAATCCACCTCAAAGCTTCCTACTGACTAATGCAAACCTCTTAAGGCCAAGAACAGCAAGTAAGCTCTATGGGGAAGGGACCTCTTATCTCGTGGACAACTTGCTCTAGAAGGGATTCTATCATGATTTTTATAATGTTTTTATTTCTAAATTACACTGTTTAAACTGTAAATAATTCAATCTACAATATAAAATTCATTTCTGAATCAGCACGTGTATTTTTTTTTGTTGTAATATTGGTGTGTATGCAGCCATCTCGGGTCATTTTTGCCTGGTCATGTGCTTTCAGAAAGAGCCAGAACTCAATGTAACTGAATGTGTCCCAGTGGAACCTGGATTTTACTATCGAGTGCTGTTCTTAGCTCTACCAGGGAGCTGTTATCTTGTGTTAGAGGGCTGCTATCTGGTTACCTTCCCATTGTTCTGTTGATAGGCTGCTGGGTGGGGAAAGGGAGGGGGGTGATGTCACTCCACATTGCAGTACAGCAGTAAAAAGTGACTGAAGTTTATCAGAGCACAAGTCACATGACTGGGGGCAGCTGGGAATCTGACAATATGTCTAGCCCCATGTCAGATATCAAATATAAAAAATAAATTTGTTTGCTCTTTTGAGAAACAGATTTCAGTGCAGAATTCTGCTGGAGCAGCACTATTAACTGATGCATTTTGAAAGAAAAAAAATCTCCCATGACAGTATCCCTTTAATGGAATTGTACTTTGTATTTGCACTGGCAATTTCTAAAAATTCTGCTTTAGTTTGAACGTGATGTCTTTTTGTTTTGTTGAATTTTTTTTCTCTGTTAAACATCCCCATCTTTTAATCCAAACCTGCATGGGCTGGATGAAGTTGCCAGCTGTACCAGCTCTGGCTGGGGATGCTTGAATCTGGGAAGCACCAGGCCTTGGTCGATTCTGTACCATTGGATTAAAGTTAGTAAGAGGAGCCAGCACCTGAGATGATGCAGAATTAATAGACTGGGCTGCCAGTGATCCAGAAGATGACTGAAGAACACCTGATTTGTCGCATACGATTTTACCTGCAACATGTAAATAAGACTGAAGTTTTTAATATGAAGTAAAAATTGACTGAAAAAAAAAAGTTTGTTATATTATGCAGAATTATTGGGATTTAAACAGTTTAAACAATAAATAAACCCATAAGACTGTTTTGTCACCAATATGGACATGCTGGCTTAGTTGATAGCAAGCAAGATGAAGCCATGCTGATCATTGGGCCAGGTAATAACCAGCAACTGCGTTGGATAGTTTAAGACAGAAGCTGTTTGGTTCACCCAACAAAGCCATTTATTTATTGCTATGACTGCTTAACCCTAAAACAGAACAGCAACTTTGCCCCATGTCAGACAAGACAATGTATGAAAAAGGAAAAATGTTCCAATTTCTTACCAAAAATCTCTGCATGTTTTGTCCAGGTATCAGCGTCCCACTGGAACTTTAAATCGCCCAAAGGCTCAACTGGATCAACAATAACTTTTAGAGCACGATGCAACTGAAAATGTATCTGTGGATAAGATGAAAATGCAACAATTGAGGATAAAATAAATAAATAAATAAATAAAAACATGCGGATAGCTCAGCCAGGTTGTAATAGCTGCTGGCAACTGTATGGGGATATTCCAAGACATAAGCTTTTTGGATCACCCAATAATTTACAAATCGCTATGTCAAAGCTAAAAGCAAAGTAAAATTACCAGTTTCTTTGAAAGCAGCAATGCTGTGTTGTTGTCACTTTCCAGTGCCCACGTGGCAAACCTAAGGATGTGTTCTTGATGCTTTTGCAACTTGTTCATAGCCCAGTGCTGCTTTTCTAGTTTATCCTGATGTCCTTCTGTGAGTTTCTAAAGAATAAATATGTAAAGGCAAATAAAACAAAAAATGATCAAGTCCTGGTTTACAACACAGTATTAAAATAATTAGAGAAAAAACCCAATAACAAAGGGTCACTCTGCATGTATTAATTTACCGGTGGGGTCTATAACAAACCATTTTGACAAATATTATAACACAGGTAACTTCTCCAGTGTGATTATCAGGTCAGGCATATAAGTGTCAGCTTAACAATATTATTCACAATTGCATCATGTAAAAAAAAAAAGTTTGTTTACTCATGTATGGTAAAAGCATTCTGCAGAATAATTATAGTGTTATAACTTGCAGTATTGTGGCTAATCTATTGGCAATAAACTGCATCAGTAGCTTTCCTTTTTCTTTTAAGTGACAACAGAAACAAAATATTAAAAGTTTATATAAAAATAAACAGAAGAAATAAAGCAATATATTCACTCACCTGCATTTCATTTACTATAAGTTTTGCACTTTTATTAAGTTCTTTCATTATGTGCAAGATTGCCATCTTTACATCCACTTGCAGTCTCCTTTGTACATCATGCACCTGACGAATCCTACCAAAAATGAAAAAAAAATACAAAACAAAAAAACCAACTATTTATCTGTTCTTTTTTAACACTGATGTACGTTCGTCATTTTTCCAGGATTGCCCATTGTTTACACAAGAAACTGATGTAAAGACTTTTAAACGAGCAAAGTCTTTTAAGAAGCAAACGAATAATTAAAAAAAAAAAAGAAAAAAAAAAAAGAAAAAATGTTCAAGAATGACAACGAACAAAATAAAAGTAAAAAAAATAAAAATAAAACACCCCACTCAGACTTTTATTCCCAAATACTGCATTGCATTGTCTATAGCAGCAAAGGCCCATAGTATTTGGAAACTAGAATTTCATTTAAATAGACGTAATGGCCAGAATTTTCATGTGTTTTGTCCAAGAATGCCCAAGACAAAGTACCTGCATGCAGGAGAAGTGTGTTTGGGTGTACCAAAGTACATATCATATATCAAGCATATAAATGAACAGATTTACACTAGATTTCTCTATATGATTTTGTTATATATAAATTTATAACCACTTTTTTTAGCATACAAGTGGATTACCCACTAATTTAGGATTACAGTGAAACCCAAAAGGGAGCATTTCCCTGATTTTAATGTTTCCCCACATTTTACATCAAATTTTGTCCTGGTGTACCTAAAAATGGCTTTTTTTCTCTATGAAAGTTATTTGTGAAATAAAGAGGTTTAAAATACTAACCAGATGTATATTTTGCCATGGCTCTGTCTGTAAATAGTCAATTCCAATTAGTCGGCCCCTTATACAGTCCTATTATATACTTATTGCTTTAGGTTGTGTATGTGTGACAGAGAGTCTTGCACTTGCCCCCCATAGTGTAACATTAACACTGCAATGTTTAACCCTTGTTATTAACACAGTAAATATTGTATCTCAAAGTAAAACTAACTACTGTGCTTATATCCTTTCAGTATTTGAAGAAAAAGTTACTTTAATACATTTCCCCGATTTTTTTCCTGGTCCCCTGAAAACCGTAAAATGGGAGTTCTACTGTTTTAAGAAAGGTCATATAGTGATTATATTGTAATTGCGGTTCAAAAATGTACTTTCGGGGGATTTAGTGCACACAGTTATACTTTATTATTATTATCAACATGTATTTCTATAGCGCCAACATATTGTGTAGCCCTGTGTATACTATACTCTTCCAGTGCCCAATTATCCTCTGTACCTGTGCAGTACAAAAACTGGAAAACATACAGTCATTTGAAAACGTTTGGGAACCCCTCTCAGCCTGCATAATAATTTACTCCACTTTCAAAAAAAAAAAAAAAAAAAGTGTGGTATGTCTTTTATTTCACAGGAACATTTCATTTCATTTCACAGGAAAAACACCTGCTACCTACTGTCAAATTTGGTGGAGGTTCCATCATGCTGTGGGGCTGTGTTGCTAGTACAGGGACTGGGGCCCTTGTTAAAGTCGAGGGTCGGATGAATTCAACCCAATATCAACAAATTCTTCAGGATAATGTTAAAGTATCAGTCACAAAGTTGAAGTTAAAACACACAATTAATGAGCACTCACCGACACCT
The DNA here is from genome assembly GCF_017654675.1 of Xenopus laevis. Classification (NCBI taxonomy): domain Eukaryota; kingdom Metazoa; phylum Chordata; class Amphibia; order Anura; family Pipidae; genus Xenopus; species Xenopus laevis. Next base: position 90,624,932 of record NC_054384.1, on the reverse strand, counting down.
GCTTCACGGGTCCAGACTACACCTGTGCTGCCACGTACCCACAACTCCGGCCTTGGACGGACAATGCAAATATACAACAGTTTGTACGGAGCACACAATGTGTTGGATAAAATCTTCATTTATTGGGTATGATTAAAAACATAAATTCATCTCATATACGTGACTTGTATCCCACGCTTGACGCGTTTCGTGGTTTCTCGCCACTTGGTCAAAAGCATAAGGAGGAAGTGGCAAGACGCCACGAAACACGTCAAGCGTGGGATACAAGTCACATGTATATGAGATGACTTCATGCTTTTAATCATACCCAATAAATGAAGATTTTATCCAACACATTGTGTGCTCCATAAGAACTGTTGTATATTTGCACAAAGTTGAAGTTACACAGGGGTTGGATATTCCAAGACAATGACCCTAAACACACTTGGAAATCTACAAAGGCATTTATGCAAAGGGACAAGTACAATATTCTGGAATGGCCGTCACAGTCCCCCGATTTCAATATCATCGTAAATCTATGGGATGATTTGAAGCAGGTTGTCCATGCTCGGCAGCCATCAAATTTAACTGAACTGGAGATATTTTGTATGGACGAATGTCAAAAATACCACCATCCAGAATCCAGACACTCATCAAAGGCTATCAGCAAAGGCTTCGGTTTCTAAGCACCAATTTATGTTTTTGCTGTTGGGGCCTACTAATCCCCCTTAGTGCTGCAAACAACAAGTTATTAGGATTCCAATGTGGAAAAGGCTAAATCAAGTTCTGTAGATATAGGTACAGGTATGGGACACGTTATCCAGAATGCTCGGGACCTGGAGTTTTCCAGATAACGGATCTTTCCATAATTTGGATCTTCATACCTTAAGTCTACTAAAAAATCATGTAAACATTAAATAAACCCAAAAGGCTGGTTTTGCTTCCATAAGAACTAATTATATCTTAGTTTGGATCAAGTACAATGTTCTGTTTTATTACAGAGAAAAGAGAAATAATTTTTGAAATTTGGATTATTTGGATAAAACCGATGTGTATGGGAGACGGGCATTCCTTAATTCAGAGCTTTCTGGATAACGGGTTTCCGGATAACGGATCCCATACCTGTACAACAAAAATTAATATTTATTAAAAAAACCAAACATAGATAAGAGGCATGGCACTTACGAAGTTCGAACCTCTTTAGTCGATCTCTGTAAAGACGTATGCTTTTCCCCGAGCCGCTTGACCAAAGCAGAGAGAATCTTTCTTTGATTTTTAACAGCATCTTCTAAAAACTGGTACCTAAAAGGGCAGAGGATTGGACTGGTCACAATATATATTCTTATCCAGAGAACCAAAACTTAAATACTGAACTGCATGTGATTGCTGGATTACAAGCTTACATAAATAATGCACCTACTGGTGATCTTTGTGTCCCTGCAGTTGGCAGTCCCGGCAAGTTAAGGTATCACAGGTTTCACAATAAAGCATGAGAGGTTCATTTTTATGCACAGGACAGTAAACTGCTCGCCCGGTTTCTTTTTTGGAAGAACCTAGGATTTGAAAGGGGAAAAAAAAACAATTGTTGCAGGTTCAAAACTGGGAGGAAGGTGCAACAGTAATGGAAATCGAGTTGACAATGTCCCTTAAAGGAGACCTAGGATAAATTAAAAAAAAAAAACCTAATTTTGAAGGCAATTATGAGTAATATATGGTGTTTTGCTTTTAGATGGTGTTAAAAATGTATCTCTTTAAAAATAGCCCCTTTATTAGAGCTCCCTATGTTCACTGGTCCCTGTTTTAAATGAGGGATGAGCGTGTCCTAACAGTCCCTGCCAGAAGCACAGTAAAAGTGGGATAGCCAATCAGAGCCCTGCAGTCACACAAGCACAGACAGGCTTCAGTTCCCCATCAGGTCCTGTCTGGGAATTCAGGGAGCAGGAAGTGGAAGAAAAGGGAGGGATTATTAGGGTTTCTGCAGAAATATCCAATAAAATCAGCCTGAAAACTTTTTTTTAAGCACAGCTCTTCTATACCTAAAAGAGTATAATGCACTGGTATGTTCTTATTTTTTTTTTTTAAACAAAATGTCTCCTTTAACTATTCACTTTCAAAATTCTATACTAACACCTGTGAATAAGGTTATGTATTTTCATCGGGCGGCATTAAGAGCCTATAGATTTGGCAGGCCTATGCACTTCAGTGAACCTCATTCCAGGCAAGGCGTTAAAGGGGTAGCTCACTTTTAAATAAACTTTTTGTTTGATATTCGGAGACAGATTGCAAAGCAAAAACCAACTGAAAACTTGCTATGAATAGGACATTCAATAACATACTAAAAGTTAACCTAAAGGCAACCTCTCCTGAAAAATGTTTCTTTCACCGGAGGTACAGGCTAATAGAACCTACACTCCGAAAGGGGAAAACTGTTTTTTTTGCAGAAATGTCCTGTAGCCAGACATGAACATAATGAGAATATCATAATTATCTAATTATATAGCCCATATTAAAAAAGCAATGTATTCGGAAAGACTCGGGACTTTCAAACAGATGCAATTTGTTAGGTTGTACTGAAAGATTAACCCCCATATGCAATAAAAAGCACCAAGTTTGCCCAGGAGCAGTAACACATAGCAACCAATAGGATCTGTGGTTTTGAACAGGTGACCAGTAATTTCTACCTTCTGATTGGTTGCTTGGGTTACTGCTCCTGGGCAAACTTAGTGCCTTTATTACATAAACTCTATGAAGTTATTAATATTTAGTTTCAACCAATGCCCCTCAGCTTAATATTTATTTTGTTTGTTCATTACACGGGGCTGCTGTACCCTTCTCATAGTCTTGTCCAGTACTGCCCCTAAGCTTTAGGTCATGGATGTAGACAGTGAAGCACCAGGGGATACAAAACTTTAGTACAACTGGAGGAGAAACCCTTTAGGCAGAATTCAAACTTATAGTCCCATTGAACGGACACACAGATTTGTATAAACATACCCTTAGACTTCACTGTATTTACATATATACAAAAAATTACTGGATCTAGTCTTTCCCTCTCTCTCTCGCTCTTTGAAGCATGTTTATCAAAGTAAATCCAGAGTTTACCTCAATCCACTACAGTGAAATCCCACCAAATTCTATTCTCCTGTATTTTATTTTTGGGGACATTTATCAAAGGGTGAATTCTGGTACACACATGAACCAAGTATGTGACATATATGTGCACTAAACCCAGCGCCCTGGTTAATGCAGCATTCATGTACAATGAGGGAAACAAAGTGATTCTGTAATGATGTTTTTATTTCTAAATTACACCGCTTACACCACAAATAATTCACCCTACCATATAAAATGTAATTTCTGAACCAGCAAGTGTATTTTTTTTGTTGTAATATTGGTGTGTAGGCAGCCATCTCAGGTCATTTTGCCTGGTCATGTGCTTTCAGAAAGAGCCAGCACTTTAGGATGGAACTGCTTTCTGGCAGGATGTTGTTTTTCCTACTCAATGCAACTAAATGTGTCACAGTGGGACCTGGATTTTCCTATTGATTGCTGTTCTTAGATCTACCAGGGAGCTGTTATGTTAGGGAGCGGCTATCTGGTTACCTTCCCATTGTTCTCATGTTAGTCTGCTGGGGGGGGGGGTGATATCACTCCAACTTGCATTACAGCAGTAAAGAGTGACTGAAGTTTATTAGAGCACAAGTCAAAAGTTTCTCTTGAGAAATGGATTTTAGTGCAGAATTCTGCTGAAGCAGTACTATTAACTCATGCATTTTGAAATTTTTTTTTTTACCCATGACAGTTAAGTAGGGTTTGACAAGTGACTGCTCAAGGCATACCCGAGGGACAATAGGATCTCTAGTGTAAAGTGTCATACGGCTTCAGCAACCTATGTTAGAATCATTAAAATAAGTTCAAACAACAATAAGATGCCCAAATTGCAAACAGAGGTTATGATTTTGAGTTAACAGGGTTGTTCACCTTCCAACATTTTTCCAGTTCACTTGGTTTCAGACAGTTCACCAGAAATAAAGACTTTTCCAATTACTTTCTAATATAGAAGCGTAAAGTTTCATTTTTCACTTTCTAAAGCAGCTCTGGGAGGGGTCGCTGACCATCTAAACCAGGGATCCCCATCCTTTTGAACCCGTGAGCAACATTCAGAAGTAAAAGGGGTTGGGGAGCAACTCTAGCATGAAAAATCTTCTTGGGGGGCCAAATTGGCCATTTGTGATTGGCCATTTGGTAGCCCCTATGTGGATTGTCAACCTACATTGAAATTCTGTTTGGCAGTGCACCTGGTTTTTTATGAAACCAAAATTTGCCTCCAATGCAGGAATTCAAACAATCACCTGCTTTTAGGCCACAGGGAGCACAACATCCAAGGGGTTGGAGAGCAACATGTTGCTCAGGAGCTACTGGTTGGGGATCATTGGTAAAGTAAATTGATACATTTAGTGGATATATTTCTTATCTTTGTCCCTACTGAGCAGAATCCCCGAGTTTCATTACAGGTAACTGTAACAATTGATACAATAGTTGCTAATATTCCACAAATGCTGCCGAGAAATGTATCAACTAAATGTTGCAAATTTGTAACAGTTTATAGAGTCTGCACCTGAATTACTGAGCTGCCAGACTCAAACACAAGAGACAGGGACATATAACTTTAAACTTAGATTTTGGAAAAAACGGTAAATAATAAAAAATGGAAAGTAATTGAAAAAAGTCTATTTCTGGTACGTTGCAACGAATGCAGAAAAGTCAAAATTACTTTTAACTTTGATGGTATGATCCTTGGTGTATTTCACTCGCTGATGGGCCTCCACACAGGTCTCACATAGCCACTCTGTGCACTCCACGCAGTAACTATTTGCCACTGTATTGTCATCACAGCTGGTACAGGTCTGTGTTTTAAAGAGAATATCGTTGTACTTGTAAATAACTTAATGAAACAAAAGACATGCAAATAATCACCTGCAGTGTTAAAAGGACATCTAAGGTCTGTGTCTAGTCCTGCACCTTGAACTTACCGTAACTTCTACAGTCTCCACTCGGCTCCTTTAATCTTTTGGAAGACTCGCACACTGATCAATTCCAGCATAAACTTTAACAAAGATTCAGAAATCAAAAGGACATTTACAATTGACTTCGGTCTTAAAGGGGTGGTTCACCTTTAAGGTAACTTTTAGTATGTTATATGTATGTATAGGCCAATTCTAAGCAACTTGTCAATTGGTTTTCATCATGTAATTTTTATAGTTTTAGTTATTTGCCTTTTACTTCTGACTCTTTGCAGCTTTCAAATGGGCGTCGCTGACTCCCTTCTAAAAAACAAATGCTCTTTAAGGCTACAAATGTATTGTTATGGTTACTTTTTATTACTGATCCTTCTATTCAGGCCTCTCCTATTCATATTCCAGTCTCTTATTTAAATCAATGCATGGCTGCTAGGGTATTTTGGACCCTAGCTACCAGATTGATTAAGATGCTAACTGAAAAACCTTCAATAATAAAAAATGAAAACCAGTTGCAAATGGTCTCAGAATATCACTCTCTACATCATACTAAAAGTTATCTTAAAGGTGAACAACCCCTTTAATTCAGATCTATGATTTAACCTGAGCCTCGGTGGAGTCCGTGCAGGGGATCAAGGTTCTTCCAAGCAGAGTAACATGCAATTGCAAGAGTTCTGTAAAGCCATGGGAACAGAGTTAGGATAACTGAAAGTTTGGCAACCCTGCAGCAATATGCTGCAAAAGCTGTAGTTGTCCTTTAAATGCTCCAGGATACATATGATTGGTCTGTTTCTGGTTATCAGTGTAGCTTCAAACAGAACATTATTAGAACATAAATGATCATGCACCAGCCCTTCAAATATAGCTTTAAGGTGTTGTTGAACGTTTAATATGATGTAGATAGTAAAATTATCAAACCATTTGCGTTGGTTTTAATTTTTTATTGGTGTTTTTTTATGTACAGGTATGGGATCCATTATACATAAACCTGTTATCCAGAAAGCTCAGAATCACAGAGAGGCATCTCCCATAGACTCTTATCCACATTTCTAAAATTATTTGTTTTCGCTCTCTAATAATAAAACATTACTTGGCACATGATCCAAACTAAGATATAATTAATCAATGTTGGAAGCAGAACCAGTCTATTGGGTTTATTTAATATTTACATTATTTTCTGGTAGACTTGAGGTATGAAGATCCAAAATCCAGAAAACACCAGGTCCCAAACATTCTGGATAACAGGTCCCACACCTGTATTTGGTTTTTTATTCAGCAATTTCAGCAACCATGCACTGATTTCAACAAGAGACTGGAATATGAACTGATGGCTTATATAGAAAGATAAGTAATAAGTAGCAATAACAATGAATGTGTAGCTTTATAGAGCATGTTTTTTTTTTGTTTTTAAGTGGGGTCAGTGACTCAAATTTGAAAGTTGGAAAGAGAAAGCAACAAAGAAAAAATGAAGACCAATTGAAAATTTCATTAGAATTAGCCATTCCATAAAATACTAAACAGAACCATACCTTTAATGTTTCAACTAAGTTCTCTAACAATTGTATAAATGTCACTCTCGATAATACACAACTTAATACACAAAAGCCATGAATGTCCTGTAAATAATAACCTTATAAATGGTTCTTAGTGATGTCATTTGTTGTCACATGACTCACTAAAACTTGTGTATTATAATAAAGTAAAAAATATGAAAAGTGACCTTGGTGTTTTATGACTTGTATAAAAGCACTAGGCTTTTTAGTCATGGAACTGTGACTGAATATCTTATTATACAATAGGGGGTACTTTATTCACTATATAATACAGCTTACATTTAGTTTTAATTAAGATCAAAAGTATTGCATAAGGTCTAAAACTCACCTGAATGGTTTCAGTTACAGGTTCAGAGGAAGGTTCCACTTTCAGAAAGTAGTTCTCAACAATATCCTTCTGGAAGCACTGGTGTTTGCACACGGGGCAATTAATTACAGCTGTAAATACATCCAAAACAGTTTTAGAAACAGGAGAACACAAAACACCTTCTTCAACATAGCAAGAAGTTAATACAAATGCACTTGACTTCATCATACAGTAAGAATTATGAAGAACCATCACTTCATTAACCATCAGCTATAGAACTGCAATAATGTCCATTTGAAAGCTTTGATATAAAACGACAGTTCAATACACACAGATAACATAACATTTTCTATAATGTGTTGTGTATGTTGCCCACAGAGTGACTTAATTATCTGTAATACTTGGGGCTTTCCATAATGTGGCCCATCAAAAATATAAAAATATTTTGCTAGTGATTTTAATCACAAGGCACTGTCTTAAAGGACAAGGAAAAGCTAGGAAAGAGTTAGTCCATTAACAGGCATACTTATAGTGTTGCCATTAGTCCTTTCCATTGCGCTCTAAATGAAGCACTTTTTACACTCCCTTCTGTTACAACTTCCCATGGTTCATCACGCTTTCTGCAAGACTAAGGCTGTAAGTCATGTGCAGAACATTCCCTCAATAGGCAGCACATAATAGAGTGCAAATTGTACTTATTGAGGTGTGCGTACCCATTTAAAGTAGAGCCTTCATTCAGTGTGCACCAATCATAGCAGCCTACAAATGTTGCTATGGTAACCCACCAATTTACACCGGGCAAATACACACCGATTGGCAAGTTATTGGCACAGTCCTCTTGTGAGCCAATCGGTGTGTGTCTCAAAGCTAGGAGGTCCTCCATAGGCTAAAACAGCACTTCGGCAGCTTTTAGGTGGCAAATGGTCGAAGCTTTAAAGAGACAGTACTTCAAAAAAAAAATTCGACCTTTTTTTCACATTCGAATCGAAGTTGGAATATTCCCTAGTCAAATTACACAAAAAAATAGCTCGAAATTCAATGTTTTTCAATTCAAAACTTCCTCAACCTTTGATAAATCTGCCCCTAAATGTTATAAAACACTTATTATCTTGGTAGTTTAAAAAAAAGGGTGGCCTAAACTACTGCTCATGCCTTGTTACATTTTTACATTCTTTTCAGATTGTTTACATTCACAAACCCTTTTGCATATTAAGCTGCAGAAATACTGGTTTATTTTAATTCAGCATGGTCAGTGATAGGTTAGACACATTTGGCTGATATGAATTACCACCCTAGAACATATTTTCACCTGGTTTGTTAAAGTACTGTGGGCATATAGTTAAAATAGCCTTATTCTAAAATAAAAAGGCTAGGAAAGCTGTATTTTGTATACTAAACAAACTTGCTGCACCACAAGCCTAATCAAACAAATTATTTATGCTTTCAAAGTTGGCAGGGGTCACCATCTTGTAACTTTGTTAAAACATCTTTGCAAGACCAAGACTGTGCACATGCTCAGTGTGGTCTGGGCTGCAGCTTAGGGATCGTCATAAATTATTAAAACAGCACAAGTCAAATAATATCTGTCAGAAGCCAATACAACATGATTTATAATCAGAATATGCAGACTGCACTGGGTCCTAGGTTGTTATGTTATCTAATGTGGATTTTATAGTTTTTGTGTTGTTCAATACAAACTTTCTCCAATTCTGCAGAACCAGTGACTGCAGCAAAAAAAAACAAACCTCCAAATAGAATCCGAGTTTATCTGTTTAAATCTGGCTACATGATATTTGTCCATACAGCTGGCGTTGGAAACACTAAAGAGGATGTAAAGGCAAAAATAAAATACCATTTTTACTTTATTAACTGAAAAAGAAACCTATCCCCAATATACTTCAATTAAAAAAAATCTGTACAGTTTTTATAAGAAAATTCCCCCTTCATTTACTTGCTCTGACTGCTGCAGATATTAATCTCTACAAGGTCGCCAACACTTACAAAATAGACGCACGCAATGAGTGCTAACTGACACATCAACGGGAGACGCTGATATTAATAAAAATGCGGATTTATTAGAACACACAATGTGACATCAAATTGACAATGGGTGTGCAGAAACTTATTCAGGATGGAGTAAACGAAATCTCGCAATAGCAGCGACCGGCCAGGAGAAGCAAAGCGTTTGGGTGAGCTCCGCCATTACCACATCTTCATAGGTGCAGGTATTCTACCCGGTCGCCGGCTGCTCTACAGGGAAACAAACAAAGCTGCTCGAGTTCTGGGAAGTCCTTCCCCTCTGCTGTTTGAAAGTATGATTATTTCCCTGCAGAGCAGTTAGAGACTGTCTAAAGCTTCCTATCCGCAGCAGTCAGAGAAATTAAAAGAAGGGAGAATTTCACTGCATACAGTCAGGTTTCTTATAAAATCGGTAGACTTTTTTAATTAAAGTTTATTTGAGAAATTGGAGTTTCTTTTTCATTAAAGAAAGTAAAAATGTAATTACATTTTTTTGCCTTTACATTACCTTTCAAATTCCACCTTAAAACACAGGGTTCTTAGGTTCATACCCCAACTTTATAAGCCACCACTGCCTTGGGATTTGCAACAACTGCTTCAAATGTGGTTCAGCAACAATATTTAAGATGCTTTAAAACGAACAGCCAGATAACTAAATGTCATTCAAGGCCCTCAACATCAAACACCGTAGATGGATTTTCTGAAGCAGTTCAGGATATAAAAGCACCCCAGAAATGACCTGACGGCAATATATGCCATTGCAGCCAATCACTGTGAGCTTTCTTGCACATCAACAACACCGAAAGGCTGGGACTCAACGGCCAACTACCAAATATGGTGCCAAAGTATCTTGAGGAACTAAGCAGAAGCTGCAGATTTTGTATTAGGGCCACCATAGTGCAAAGGTACCCAATCTTTTCCGATACAGGAACTTATATGGGGTACTTGAAAAAACTGCACAACATCAAACAGGATGATAGTCTGATGGAGAGATTTGTAGCCATAGCTCCTCATAGGACCCAGTGTACATTTTAAGAAACCCCGTCCATAGTCCAGCACAGGTGCCCAGAATTTTAACAATTGCCAGATTTTGATCTTCTTTAGATCAATCTACTTTAGATTCCCCTGCTGTAAAGCATTCAGTTTTGCATCCCTGTACCTTTATAAATAAAGCTAGCAAATATTACACACATAAAAATCTGCCAAAACACAATATTGGCAGACACATAAACCCGCAAGCCACAGAACCTAAGAGAGGTTCAACTGGTACCATTAACACCGCTGTTCCATGACAACACAGCAACTCAGACTGCACAACACGTAGTCTTGTAGTGAATGGCATAAATGTAATTTTTTGCACATATGGTTCTGCCACTTGAAACAACCCAGCAAAAAAAAAACAGCTTTGCATGCTTCTTCACAGGCCTGGTAAGAAAAGTCACAATCACAGATCGTAATCGCTTGCCTGATAGCTGGGCCGGTGCTCCAGGTAGCAGAAAACTAAATCGGCCCAGGGTATTTGTGTAGCTCATTTGATGAAATCTTTTTCCTCTTCTGCTTTCTTTACTCTGGACACGGCCTTACGCTGGAGAGCTCTTTGGTGCTCCTCTAGAAATACCCCATGTCAATGCTGCTTTCTTATAACAAGTGCACCTGCCCGGGTTATCAGGTAAGTGATTACAATACAGGTATTGGATCCATAATCCAGAAAACTCTGAATCACAGAATGCCATCTCCCATAGACTCCATTATCTTGAAATAATCCACATTTTGTAAAATGATTTCCTTTTTAACTGTAATAATTGAACCGTACCTTGTACTTGACCTAAACTATAATTAACCCTTATTGGAGACAAAACCGGCCTATTGGGTTTATTTAATGTTTACATGATTTTCTAGTAAAATTATGGAAAGATCCATTATCCGGAAAAACCCAGGCTCCGTGCTTTCTGGATAACAGGTCCCATACCTGTATTACACTTGTAAAGTGCAAGGCCTCCCTGACAGTCACACGCACAACCTAAAGCAATAAGGGATTTGTGTATGACTATATGAGGTGTAGACTAATTGGACTAGTAACAGACATCTTCATTTCTCCAATAATAACATTCATAGGCCAAATTGCCATTTTTGGCAACATCAGAACAAACTTTTGGTGAAAAAATCCAAGAAAACATAATGCAGTATCTGGAGAAAAGCATTATAAATTGGTGGGACCACAAAAAAATGTAAAATGTGGAAAAACTTAAGAACAGGGATATAAAATCGAGGTTTCACTGGATATATAAATAACGAAGACCACTGAATATTTGTAATGAAACTTACTATGAAAAAGCATTTTTTGTTTTAGGAAAACTTGGAGTGCAACATCTTTCTAAAGTGCAGGAAGAAGTCATTGGCAGTTTCTGACACTTCCTATAAGCAACTTAAAAGTAAAATATAAAGCTGTCAGAATTGCCACACTTTCTAGAACGGACTTCTTTCAACCATTACCATTCCATCATCACACATTTACAATGGTTTCCATGTTATTGGTTAATGAGAAGTGGTTCTGACTGACAACACAGCAGTCTGCAGCTGATGAACTGTCCTGAAACAGAAATTACTTCTGCCACAATGTTTCGAGTCAGAACTAGAATAGAATATGATAAATAACTGCCCCGCCCACTCAATTACATTTGCAAATAACCACTTCCAATATCAAATGAATCTATCTTGGACAGTGGTTTAAAATTACGTTGTTTTTTTTTTTTTTAAATAATGCAAGCACGCACGATTGGGCTATAGATACCCTTTAAAAGGGGCTATTCACCTTTAAATTTACTTTTAGTATAATGTACAGAGTGAGACAATTTGCAATTGGTTTTCTTTTTTTATTATTTATGTTTAAGTTATTTAGCTCCTTATTCTGCAGCTCTCCAGTTTTAGCAATATGAAATATGAATAGGTGAGAGCCTGCATAGAAAGATGAGCAATAAAGAGTAGCAATGCCAATACATTTGTAGCCTTACAGAGTTTTTTTTAGATGGGGTCAGTGACCCCTTTTGGAAAGCTGGAAAGAGTCAGAAGGTGGCAAATAGTTCAAAATGAAGGCCATTTTAAAAGCTGTTTAGAATTAGCCATTGTAGAACATTCTGTTTTATAAGTGCCCCACCCCTGTAAAGGGGTTCTTCAACTTCCAAAAACTTTTTTCAGTTCAGTTGTTTAAAGACTTTTTTTCCATTATTTATTTTTTACTGTTTTTCCAAAATCTGTTTGACGTTGAATGGGCCCTGTCTCTGGTGTTTGAGTCTGGCAGCTCAGTAATTCAGATCCTAAACTGTTACAATTTTGCAACATTTAATGGATACATTACTAGAACCTCTGGAGTATTAGCAACTATTGTCTCAATTCCAGCTGCCTGCAATGAAACTCAGATTCTTCTCAGCAGGGACAAAGATAAGAAATATATCAACTAAATGTATCAATTTAGAACAGTTTACAGGGTCGGCAACCCCCTTCCAGAGCTGATTAAGGGTCTGGCCACACAAGCAGATTCGGGGAGATTAGTCGGCCCAGCATCAAATCTCCTCTTCTTCGGGGCAACAATCTCCCCGAACTGCCTTCTTCCTATCCACCGCCAGCTAAGATGAAAATCGCCTGGGGGAAGGCACACGCGGCGATTCGTTTTCCGAAGTCGTCCAAAGTTTCCTGGTGAGGCAACTTGGGAAAACAAAGCACCACGTGTGCCTTACCCCAGGCGAGTTTGATTTTAGCCGGCGGAGAGCTGGGGGAAGGCAGTTCGGGGAGATTGTCGCCCACGAAGAAGATTTGTCGATGGGGTGACTTATCTCCCTGAATCTGCTGGTGCGACCAGACCCTTAGAAGGTGAAAAATACACTTTACAATTTTATTAAATTAATAATTAATATTAGAAAAACTGACACAAAAAATAGAAAGTAATTGGAAAAAGTATATATCTATCGGATAGATTCTGGTGATCTATCAGAAAACAACTAGTTGTTTGAAGGTGAACAACCCCTTCTGGCTCACTGATGTGAGTGAGGGAGACATGAGTAAATTGTGCAAGGGGAAACAAATCCCAGATGATAACCTCTAGAAAATGTCTAGTTAGTAAAGCTTTAAAGGAGAACTAACCCCTAAAAATGTATATGGTAAAAAATGCAATGTTTTATATACTGAACTTATTGCACCAGCCTTAAATTTCAGCTTGTCAATAGCAGCAATGATCCAGGACTTCAAACTTGTCACAGGGGGTCACCATCTTGGAAAGTGTCTGCGACACTCACATGCTCAGTGGGCTCTGAGCAGCGGTTGAGAATCTGATCTTAGGGATTGCTGCAAATTATCAAGCAAATAATAAAGTTGGCATGTAAAATAAGATGATGCTACAAGTAGGGATGCACCGAATCCACTATTTTGGATTCGGCCAAACACCCGAATCCTTTGCGAAAGATTTGGCTGAATACCGATCAGAATCCTAATTTGTATATGCACATTAGGGGGTGGGAAGGGGAAAACATTTTTTACCCTGTTTTGTGACAAAAAGTCATGTGATTTCCCGTCCCACCCCTAATTTGCATATGCAAATTAGGATGATTCAGCCGGGCAGGAGGATTTGGCCAAATCAGAATCCTGCTGAAAAAGGCTGAATCCCGAACCGAATCCTGGATTCAGTGCATCCATAGCAACAAGGCTGATTATTGAATTCTAATGCTAATTTCACTGGTTTCTGTGCTGCCATGTAGTAATTATCTGTATTAATTACTAATCAGCCTTATATTGTGACATTTCTATTCTTTGTGTAATGTATATTGTGAGCCTAAGCTCAGTAAGTGACAGCAGCACAGAGCATGTGCATTGAATCAGCAGAAAAGAAGATGGGGAGCTACTGGGGCATCTTTGGAGACACAGATCTTTACTGCTAAAGGCAGAGAGACACATCCTGCCATCCTGCAGGCGATTTACATTCTAGCCAGCGGGAAGGCAGTTCGGGGAGATTAGTCGCCCTGAAAAGGAGACTTGACGTTGGCCAAATAATGTCCGTGAATCTGACCGTGTATCTCTGCCCTAAAGGGCTGTGGTTGCCTTGGGCTGGTACAGAAGCCCCAAACATAACATAGAACAGTTCTACCTCTTTATTTAGGCATTAGCTCTCGTTTAATGAGTGGGGGCTGAGTGAGAACAGTGTATCTTTGGCTGCCAAGTCTCACATTGTCATCAGCAGAGCCTGCACTGCTCCTGCCATTTCCCTGGGCAGCTCTTTGTTCTGTTATTGAGCCTCGTGAGTAGGAAACAGAGGTTGGAACCCCGGTCTCCTTCCCACACGGACACTGTATGGAGCGGAGTGGGCGGAAACATAATCCCTTGCCAATGACTCCCGCCTCTGTGTCTCATCATACCTGAAGCCATGTCTCCACTGTTGGTGGGCAGCTCAGGAGCAGGGGTCTCCGGCGGGAGGCAGGCCCGGCACACAGAGTGCAAGCACGGTAACAATTGCGGTTCCGTGTCCGCCCGCAGTTGGTTTTTGCACACACCGCAGTTCTCCAGTAACTCCTGCCCGTCGGGCTCCCCGCTGCCATTGTCGGTGCTTAGGACACTCCGCTTGTCACGCGCTGCAGCCATGGACATGTTGGTGATCTCTCTTGTTTTTTTATTTCCTTACTAAAAAGCGTGCGCACGAGAAGACTTTCCCGCCTCTGCCGAGAGACTCTATTGTTCTTCTCGCGCCCGCGGCCTGCCTGCCTGCTAAAGCCACAGCACCGAAATCTCGCGCAAATGGCGGAGGGATACGCACGCACAGACGTCCCACGTTCTCAAACAGCGAATCTCAGCGGAGCAATAAAAAAGTGCATGCTCACCAAGGCTTTGATGTCATGAATAGGGCGGAGCATGGGTTTAGATTAGTGTAAAGATTTTTGGTGGGAGAGTAAAGTAGATTTAAAGTAGAGCAGAAACTGCACTCCAGGGCTTCTTCTCTTTTATGGGTTCAGACAGCTGAGGTGGCATAAGACTTCAGTGTCATGTTGTACATCCCCCTGCTCTATTTTTACTTGCAGTCTAAATTGTTTTTTATCATATATATTTATTATTATTAACATGTATTTATATAGCGCCAACATATTGCGTAGCACTGTAAAGTAAATGTGATTATACAACTAAATCACATGAATTAAATATATAAAACATGTCAACTTTGGTCATATCAGGTCCATGATCCTTCATTTGTACACTGGTTTAACACACATATATTTTATTTAAGGTTTTAGCTAAGGTTTTTGAGGCGCGCTGCCTCACTAGTGTTGCCACCTTTTCTGGAAAAAAAATACCGGCCTTCCTATATATTTATCTTTTTTCCCTATTAATAACATTGGGATCAACCATCATTTTTACCAGCCAGGCTGGTAGGGTGGCAACCCTATGCCTCACAGAAAATTGTCACAGGCCATGGCTAGTTTTTCCTATGTATTATTGGCCCACAGAGCGGTTGGTTGCTGCTGTCACACTTTTTCAGTTGACTTCCCAATTGAAGGTCCACACTTTGGGCAGGCTCCCCCCCCCTTAGCTCATGAGATCTAGGAAAATATAATATTGGTGGTCATTCAGCCATAGCGCCAGGAATATCTAGGATAGTAATGACATATTTACCCTACATCTCACCCTAATCGATGAACTTCAAGCTGGGATTTTAGGTTTATCTGATACTGATACAGGGTTGACTCTAGGCCTGTGTCTAAATGTTGGCCAATAATCTGCCGATCCACTGGCTTCCACTGAAAAGAGTGACAGGCAATGACTGGCAATTTGTGGATTGTGGCAAACTGCCAGATGGGCAGATGTAAGATGCCATAGATCAGTGATCCCCAACCAGTAGCTAGTGAGCAACATGTTGCTCTCCAACGCCTTGGATGTTGCTCCCAGTGGCCTCAAAGCAGGTGTCTAGTTTGGAATTCCTGGCTTGGAGGCAAGTTTTGGTTGCATAAAAACCAGGTGTACTGCGATAAAGCCTACTGTAGTCTGCCAGTGGGGCCTAGGGGCGCCCACTATGTAAATTCGGCCCTGTACATAAGGGCCACTAAATAGCCAATCACAACCCTTATTTGGCACCCCAGGAACTTTTTGCATGCCTCTGTTGCTGCCAAACTCTTTTTATTTTTGAATGTGGCTCACGGGTAATAAAGGTTAGGGACTCCTGCCATCGATAGTCACTATTTAGTGGTCTGGTTGGGAGCTATTTAGACCTCTCTACTGAAATGCCAGATCCTATTTTGAATCCGAGTTGAGGCCTGAGCATTTGAGCTTCATTTTCACCCATAATCTGCTCTGTGTGTCTGCATCCAGGGTAATGCTGTGCATGTAAATGCAGACAATGAATGAATGTCTGCATTTATATAGCATCCATTATCTGGAATCCCTTTACTCAGAAAGCTCCAAATTACCGTTAGACCATCATCTATAGCAGGGGTTCCCAACCGTTTTTTAACCATGAGCCACATTCAAATGTAAAAGTAGTTTGGGAGCAACAAAAGCATGCAAAAAGTTCCTGGGGGTGCCAAATAAGTGCTGTGATTTGCTGTTTTTAGGCCAAATGTGGATTGGCAGCCTACAGAGGCTCTGTTTGGCAGTACACAAGATTTTTATGCAACACAGCTTGCATCCAAGCCTGAAATTATAAAATAATCACCTGCTTTTAGGCCACTGGGAGCAACATCCAAGGGATCCAAGAGCAAAATGTTGCTCACGAGCCACTGGTTGGGCTATAGACTCCACTTTAATCAAATAATTAAAAATGTCAAACATATCCAAAGGTTTACCTTGATGGACGTGTCTTTTTTTCAACCAAACTTACTTAATATGTATTATCTTTTTCTCTGTAATAATACAACAGTACATTGTTCTTGTTCCTAAGTTACAATCACTGGAGGATGCTTAACATTTGGTACCCCTAGTAATAATACCTTTCCTTCAAACCTTGGTTCTTCAGCAATAGCTTTGCTTCGACTCTAAAGCTGGCCATAGACACAAAGATCCGATCGTACGAATCAACGTACGATCGGACTTTCCCATCTCCCGACCCTCCACTAACCATTCAGATCAAAGTCTTTACCATTCCGATCAAATAAGAACAGATCACCCAATGTTCTGCCCCTGACAGCAATCGTACGATACTTATGTCTGACAACACTAGTGACAGTCTCCCACTGAAATTCGTATGATCGGCAATATACGCAGAGATATTATCGGCAGGCGACAGAAATTTTCTAACCTGTCCGATCGACCAAACGACCGATCTCCGACGGACGAAAAATGTCGGGACTCTCCACACATGTTCCGAAAATCGTACGAATCCACGATTCGTACGATCGGATCTTTGCGTCTATGGCCAGCTTTAGCGTGCCCCAATACAACCTCTTTTCAATGATTACTTGAGGGAGGAACAATGGAGCACAGCCATTGAGACAGCTCACCAAGCACTGAGTCGGGAGCCAGTGTGTGTTCAAGGGTCAGGTAATATAATCATGGCATGTCATTAGTTTAAGAAATCTATGAGGAGGCTTGAGGCATCAAGTTGGACACACACACAAACGCATTTAGTTGTCTTGTTCTAGTTAAGGCTCACCCACAACTGAGCTAGGTGTCTGACATCAGTTTGACGGATTATATAGCTCAACCCTGGGGAACAGTCTATAGAAATTTGGGGAGATAATGATAAATGATCACTTGACTCAACAGTTATATAAAAGATCAGCAGCAAATATAGTATGGCACATCAAGCCACCAAGGATTGTGTAAAATCCTTGCTCCTATATGAATAAAAGAGAAATAGAGCCAAAGATATGGGTCACCCCCCATCAGCAGGATATGTGTACTGTGAAAAACACTTAAAGGGGCTGTTTACCTTCCAAACAATTTTTCAGTTGTTTTCAGACTGTTCTCCAGAAATAAAGACTTCTTTCTAGTTGCTTTCTGTTTTTTATTTTTTACTGTGTTTCCAAAATCTAAATTTAAAGTTAAATGTTACTGTCTCTATTGTTTGAGTCTGGCAGCTCAGTAATTCAGGTGCAGGCTCTAAATGGTTAACATTTTGCAACATTTAGTTGATTTCACAGCAGCATTTTGGGGATATTAGCAACTATTGTATCAATTTTAACTGCTGCTTTAAACAAAACAAGGGATTCTACTCATGGACAAAGATAAGAAATATATCAACTAAATGTATCAATTTAGAACAGGTTACAGAGTCGGCGACCCCCCCCCGTCTCAGAGCAGCTTTAGAAAGCTGAAAAATAATACTTGCACGTCAATATTAGAAAAACTGTCACACATGGAAAATAGAAAGTAATTGGAAAAAGTCTTTATTTCTGGAGAAGTGAACTGAAAATTTTTTGGAAGGTTTACAACCCCTTTAAGTAAAGATCCCCTTTGTCTGTATAATAGTAGATGCTCCTAAAACATGCATCATTACCCTTTTATTTTGGAAGTCTACTTATTGCATGTGAGTCCAAGCAAATGCTCCTACATGTGCATTATTATCATGCTTAATATAGGCATATTGTTACAATTTCTTCAAGTAGATTCTGCCATCATAACTGATATTGCCACTGCTTAATTGAGCACTCAAGTTTCCTTTTACTGGTTCCTCCTGTTCTTTTTAAAATCAGCAGTGTCATGCATCTTCTTGGGCTGTTGTAGGTAGATGCCTCCTCTACTCTGTCAGTCCACAAGGCAAGTGCCTTAAAGGAGAAGGAAACCCCCTGGGCGCATAACCCCTCCCTCCTCCCCCCTGGCCTACCTGTCCCCCCCGGGCAAATGCCCCTAACTTGTTACTCACCCCTCTGCGCAGGTCCTGTCCACGGAGTTCACAGGCGCCATTTTCTCCTACGCACGTCTTCTTCCTGCTTTGACCGGCATCTTCTGGCGCATGCACAGTAGGAGCATTTTCAGGTACGGATCTACTGCGCATGCGCCGAATGTCACAAAGTTTTCCGGGAGGGGGAGGCAACACAGGGGAGGAGTTTTGCACCCAGTGGGTTTCCTTCTCCTTTAATGGGCAACTCTAAAGTTTACACATAGCACCCAAAGTACATCAGCAGCACCTTTTTCCAGTGCTATAGGTCAGTGGTTGATCTCCAACCCCTTGGATGTTGCTCCCAGTGGTCATAAAGCAGGTGCTCTTTTTTTTTGGATATTTGACTTGGAAGTAAGCTTTGGAGGCCAAAAGCCATGTGTACTACCAAACAAACCTACTTGTAGTCTGTCAGTCCACACAGAAGCTACCAAATAAAGCCCTTATTCGTTACCCCTTAGGAACGTTTTTCATGCTTGTGTTTCTCCCCAACTTTTTTTTATATTTACTGTATGTGTGACTCATGGGTAAAAATGGATGGGGTTTCCTGCTATAGGGGATGCCTGAAGGAGGGGTGCAAAGTCACAATAGCAAGGTCAAGAGAGGTCTTTTGTATATGCTTCTCTAAAGAAGCACAAAGCTTGCTGCTTTTAAAGGAGAAGGAAACCTAGTCGGCGCAAAAACCCTCCCCCCGTCCCGTGTTGCCCACCCTTCCTCCTCCCCCCTGGCCTACCTGTCCAGCTGGGCAAATGCCGCTAACTTGTTACTTATCCTTCTGCGCAGGTCCAGTCCACGGAGTTCACCAACGCCATCTTCTTCCAAGCGATCTTCTTCCTGCTTTGACCGGCGCAAATCGGAAAACTTTATGACTTTTGGCGCATGCGCAGTAGATCCGTACCGGCGAAATGCTCCTACTGCGCATGCGCCAAAACGCCGGTCAAAGCAGGAAGAAGATCGCGTGGGAGAAGATGTCGTCTGTGAACTCCCTGGACTGGACCTGCGCAGAAGGGTAAGTAACAAGTTAGGGGCATTTGCCAAGCGGGACAGGTAGGCCAGGGGGGAGGAGGGAGGGTGGGCAACACACGGGAGGGGGGAGGGGTTTTTGCGCCGACTAGGTTTCCTTCTCCTTTAACTCTTACGGTGCCTTATATATACCTGTCAACTTTGTGCACCACAATGTGGCATACTCATGCTGGCCTTCCCAAATGAAAATCATGAATATTTCTGATAAACCCCCCTCCACACACGCACACATTTAAAGGGGAAATATTGAAAATGAAAATTTAATAAGCTTCAGCATACTGAAATAAGAAACTTTCTAAATACAATCAATAAAATATTCTGCATTGGTTTTGAATAATCAAGTTTATCTTCACTATCCCTCTCTCAGTAACTGTTTCTCTTCATTCTGTCTTCATGCAGCAGTTGGGTGTCAGATATTCATTGATTGTTATATGTAATATATCTTATTGGGGGGCTCCTTTTGCCTAGAAGATGTATTAGAGCTCACTCTTAAAATCACCAGAAATCCTGAATCTCTACATGATTTGTGCAAAAAGCAATTGTTTTGTTAGAATTTGTTTGTACTGGAATCAGTTATTTGAATGAGCTCTAATTCACATTAGGAAAGAAAGACCCTCCCCCCATAAGATATATTGGGTGAACTGTCAATGCATATCTGCCACCCAACCCAGAAGACAGAATGAAAAGAAACAGATGCTGAGAGAGGGATAGTTAAGCTAAACTTGATTATTTCAGAAACAATACAGAATATTTAATTGATTGTATTTAGAAAGTTTCTTATTTCAGTATTATCAAGCTTATATTAAATGTTCATTCATTTTCACATAGTTCCCCGTTAATTAGAGTCCCAAGGCCTAAACAACGGTTTTCCCACCCTCTGCCTAACCCTTTTCATTATTAGGGAATCAGGAAAAAAAAGACAGTAGGTAGGTACATGTACTGTTTTAAACTGCTCTACAGTCATTCATTTACTTAGCTTCCAATGCCTTTGCACTAGATATCTGAGGACCACGGATTAAAAAGATAAAACTGATTATAAAAAGGCAGTCACTAGTTAAAACAGTTCACAAGTCTAATTTCTGATACTGACAACTGTTATTATGCTATTGCCATTACACAACCATTACAGTTACCGATCAAGGTTTTAAAGGACAAGGGAACCCCAAGGCCAAGGGAAAAAACACAATATTACTTACCTTTTCCAGGTGTTCCTCTTCAGACTTAGACTTTTGCATGCACAGCAATCTAGTTCCAGACAGGGCTGTTTCTTGGTCTGTGTATAAGATAAGTGCAGGCTGAAAAACAGCCCCTCAGCTCATCTGCTGTGTTTCATGTCTGTACCCAAAGCCACTGTGTTAGCCTGGGTACAAACATGTGGAGTGGACGTCAGTACTAAAATTAATACTCGTGCATTTTGGAACCAAGATCCACTCCCCAAACTCTGAAACCACTGGTTGGGTTAGTTTGGGCCAAGCAAGTGAGCTCCAGCTGCAGGTTCTGCCAGGTCTTGCAGCTTCAAGCATGGCTCCTCACATTTGATGATTTAATAATACCGACCCTCCCTCATGATTTGTTGACCCCAAAAAATATGAGTCATCAGAGGTGAGTCGAGCTGGTTGCAGTTCAAAAAAGCGTAGAGGACTTGAGTTTGGTTTAATTGCAGATAAGGAAGCAGCAGGTTAGGGTCATTTGAAATATTTCTGACCTGCTTATAATTATTGGTGTTTGCCCATAGCTGCTTAATAAGCAACTCTCTAAATTCTTGACTTTATCAGTATCAGTATCAGATAGTAACTCAATAGGGCTAAAGCGAAGCTATATATATATATATCAATTCATGTAGCAAAGTATAAAGGCGACCATCTAAACAGTTTACAGAGCTGCTCATGGGAATATGTTCAACTTCAGGTTTTTTTTTTATGCTCAGTCAAAAATAAAAGCAATTGAAAAAAGTCATTATTTCTGGTGGGCTATTTAAAAATGTTTGTAAGGTGAACTACCCCCTTTAACATTCTGGTTCTGTCCAGCCAGCCAGAACAGCAAGTGGTGCTCCTGTTACAAATTCATAGTATTATCAGCATAAAACTGCTAATATCATGAGCACTAAAAGAAACTCTAAGCAATTTTATACCGTGCACTTCGGATGAGTATTTGTCTTGACTACTGTGGGTCACCAAATCCTTAACATGGTTTCTCCCTAGGCCAGAACAAAAAGAATGCAACAGAAAAAAAAAAAAAGATGCTCAAGGAACACATACAAGTGACAGTGAAAAATAAGCAACATCTAGGTTTAAAGACACTATTTAAAGGGAAGTTGTATTTATAAAGTTCAACAAAACGTTATTATGGTGCTTTATGAGCACTGTCAATCCCTGTTTGGGAGCATTTAAATTGAATCTGCTGTTCATATAAGAGATATGAAAATATATTCTCTATGTACTTATACGATACATCTTGAAATTCTTATAATTTAGCAAACAGCAAGCAATCCATTCAAAAGAAGTGAAAGCACAATTAAAAGGGACAAATCTTAATGAAAACATAGTTATCTAAACACTATGGGGCAGATTTTTTTAAGGGTCGAATAGTAAATTCGAATTCTCATTTTTTTGGTGTCAAAATTCACACATTCGAATTTGAATCCCCCATTCGAAATTCCAGAGATTGTGTGGCTCGATTATGCACTTGCACAGTATCATACCATTGGTGAGCATGCATAGAGATGCACTTAATCCACTATTTGGGATTCGATCAAATCTGCGAATCCTTCGTGAAAGATTCGGCCGAATACCGAACCGAATCCTACTTTGCATATGCAAATTAGGGACAGGAACAGAAAAAGTCTTTTTTACTTTCTTGGTTTGTGATGTGATTTGCCTTCCTGTCCCTAATTTGCATATGCAAAATAGCATTTGGTTCAGCCAGGCACAAGGATTCGGCCGAATCCTGCTGAAAAAGTCTGAATCCTAAATCGAATTCTGGATATGGTGCATCCCTTCTGCACACTATAGTAAACTTTACTACACTGTGAATGTGCGTGGTCTGGGACAGCAACGGGGGATCTGAGAAGTGACTGAAAAAGTAGCCCGTACCAAAGCATTTCTTAGATAAGCAAGCAATTGTATTCACTGTGGGGTACCCAATAGCAAGGACATTCACCTTTCAGTTCACTTTTAGCATGTTATAGAATGCCCTCTTCTTAGCAACCATTTAATTTGTCCATATATACATGTATGTGATCCTTTATCTGGAAACGTTTTAGCCTAAGATTGTTCAGAATTCTGGGAAGGCCATATCCCATAGACTCCATTTTATCCAAATAATCAAAATTTTTAAAAATCATTCCCTTTTTCTCTGGAATAATAAAACAGTAACTTTATAGACTTAAGGTATGAATATACAAATTACAGAAAGATCTGATATCCAGAAAACCCAGGTTCCGAGCATTCTGTATAACAGGTCTCATACCTGTATTTAAAAAAAAATTGCCTTCCTCTTCTGACCAATTCTGCTGAAGGCCACTGACCCCAGAAGCCAAAAACCTACTGC
The DNA here is from genome assembly GCF_017654675.1 of Xenopus laevis. Classification (NCBI taxonomy): domain Eukaryota; kingdom Metazoa; phylum Chordata; class Amphibia; order Anura; family Pipidae; genus Xenopus; species Xenopus laevis. The sequence continues at coordinate 90,601,637 of NC_054384.1, read as the reverse complement.
TCTGTGAGGCTACAATGTGAGGGGCAGATTGACTAAGGGTCGAAGTGAATTAGAGGGAATACTACGACTTCGAATTTACTTCGACTCGAAGTAAAAATACTTTGAATATTCGACCATTCGATAATGAAAGTACTGTCTCTTTAAAATAACCTCGACTTCGATACTTCGCCAAATGAAACCTGCCGAAGTGCTATGTTAGCCTATGGGGACCTTCTATTACATTTTTCTAACTCTTTACACATCGAATAAAAATCGCTCGATTGTACGCTAAAAACATTCGAATTGTTCAAACGATTTTTATTTGATCGCAGGATTGCCAAATTTGCTGAAAAAACTTTGAATTCGAAGTTTTTTAATTCAATGGTCAAATTTCGAAGTTTTTTGTATTTCGAAATTCGACCCTTGATAAATCTGCCCCTTAATGTTACTTTTTATTGTTTATCTTTCTAGCCCAGCCCTCTCGTATTTATGTTCATGTTACCTTCTTCAAACCAGTGTCTGGCTACTAGGGTAGATTAGACCATAGCAACCAGATACAGTAGAACCCCCATTTTACGTTTTTCAGGGGACCAGGAAAAATACAGGAAAGTGTATTATGCATAATATATAGGTGGGACCACAAAACAACAATGTAAAATAAGGGAAAACTTAAAAACAGGGGATGTAAAATTTATGTTCCACTGTAGTTGCATAAAGGTAAAATAAAAACAAGACCAATTGCAATTTATCTCAAAATATCACTCTCTACACCATACTAAAAGTTAATTTAACGGTGAAATATTCCATTACTCACACAACACACTACTAAGCAAATCAATACATTAGACAACATAACATACCAAACAGAGGTTATCTCAGGGGAACCTTTATATCAGGCATCCCCAACCTTTTTCACCCGTGAGCCACATTCAAATGTAAGAAGGTTTGGGGAGCAACATAAGCATTTTAAATAGTTCCTGTGGATGCCAACGACGGGCTGTGATTGGCTATTTGGAAGCCCCTATGTGGACTGGCAGCCTACAGGAGACTCTATTAGGCAATACAGCTGTTTTTTTTTTTGCAACCAAAACTTGCCTCCAAGCCTGGAATTCAAAAATAATCACCTGCTTTGAGGCCACTGGGAGCAACATCCAAGGGGTTGGAGAGCAACATGTTGCTCACAAGCTACTGGTTGGGGATCACTGCTTTATATGATCGAGTATGTCTTAATGTCACAAAGGATTTGATTGATTTTAAATGGATCATATACATTTTAGGGTATATTTATCAAAGAGTGAAGTTAATAGTGAAGTTCCGCCACTCTCCATTCATTTCTATGGGATTTTTATAGGCGTATTTATCAAAGGGTGAACTTTCACCCATTGATAAATACGCCTTTCAAAATCCCATAGAAATTAATTGAGAGCTGCGGAATTTCACTCTAGTGGCGGAACTTCACTCTTTGATAAATTTACCCCTATGTGTGGATCTGCTTAACTGTTGCATGTTGAAAAATGATTCAGTTTATGGAAAGAAATAAAATGGCTGCTCACACTGTCAGATGTGTGGCTATACACAAAAAAGAAAGATCATGGTCACAATAAGCCAAGGTTGGCCAATGAAGCCCAAGCTTTTAAAATTGCTTTGTTGGCTCCTATAATGCTGTAATATTTATATACACCTAAATCCCCATCTTGCACTGCTCATATGGTTCCAGCTTCCTTCCCTAACAATACGCGATCACTTGCCCTTTCATATACAATAGACAGAAATGTGATGATTAGAAATCAGCTAGACATTAAACCATATTTACAAACATGGCACATTTCTTGTTTAAACAATACATCGATTTTGCAGAAGGAGAAATTGGTTTAAAGCGGAGACTCAAACATTAACTGGATGGTTAAAACGAAACTGAATAAACTGTTCATTTCAAGCCTTAAAGTATTTTCATTTCAAATAAATGGGATTGTATTCGGATGGATAAAGTCAAATGACAATGAGATATATGCAATTGAAACAGGATACATGCGGATATAACTTGCACACAGAATAACTTAAAAAGTCAATGAAATGAGTAAAATGAAAAATATAAGGAAATAAGAGACACGACTGACTTGCTGCAGGAACATGTTTATGATAAAGCTGTACATGAATTACACGTCCCTTGGCTGCTACTCAGTGAGATTTATACAAAGTCATTGATAAGCTGCAGCTCGAACACCTGCAAATGTTCTTTCAGTTTTTCTCTAACATCGGTCTGTGCGCGTCTTTCTCGCAAGTGTTCATGTTGTAACGCAGAGATGCGAAGTCGCAGTCGCTGCTCTCTACGTCTGCATGCCTCCAGCTGCCTTTGGACTTTACCCAAAGCCTCCAGTGCAGCTTCAGCCCGTCTCTTCCAAAGAAGGGCATTACCCACATGGTAGCTGTGTTCATTTTGGATGTAGGCACCGGGAGGCTGAGGGAGGCGCATCATGTAAACTGAAGGAGAGACAGGACAGGAAGGTTCATCTTTTCTTTCTATGGAATTTTTCATTGAGTCTATTGACATATCTGAAGCAATTTTATCTCTCACATTGGATAATTCCAGGTTACAGTCTGAGATAGGCCCATTAATAACAGCAGACACCTCCATATCTTCCAGGGTGCCCTCCGGGTGCATCTGGTCAACTGTGGTGGCCACGGCTCCTTCTGCTGGGGTTGTATCAGTTGGAAGATCTATATTTTCAGGGCAGAGTCCATGAAAGTTAACTAAGTCTTGTGCAGGCACTCCATCATACCTTCGGTCATCAAAACATTCTGCAGCAGATTGATCGGGGTTCTCGGACAGACTTGGATTGATGTGCGATGGAAGATTCCTGCAAAGAAAAGTTGTAAACTGAATGGAATACTGTCCCACAAAAGGTAATTAGGGATGCGCGACTTTGACCCGCTTCGTTTCGGCAAAAATTTGTTGCTGGCGAAATGACGTTGACGCTCATTAAAGTCTATGGGCGTCAAAAAAAAATTGTCGTGCGCCGAAATTTTTTTGAGGCGCGTCTTTTTATTTTAACGCACAAAGCCATACAAGTCTATTTTTTTGCCGCAAAAAAATTCGCCCATCCCTAAAGGTAATCCTAAATACAGGTATGGGATCGGTTATGCAAAAAGCTCTGATTTATGGAAAGTCAGTCTCCCATAGACTCCATTTTAGCCATATAATCAAAATTGTAAAAATGATTTGCTTTTTTTCTGCAATAATAAAACAGTAACATGTACTTGATCCCAACTAAGATATAAAAACAAAAACCCTACCCTATATAGAACCCCCTCCCTTCCTCCCCCTCCAGCCTAGCTGCTACCCCTGGCAAATGTCCCCAAGTCTTTACTTAGCCTTCCTTGCAGATTCTGTCTAGCAGAGTTCACAGACGCCATCTTCAGCTGATTCGGCAAGCTTCGGAATGAGACCGGTGCTTTGCCAATTATCGTGAGTTTCAGCGCATGCGGAGTTGTCGCGGAACAGAAAATTGCTCCAACTGTGCAGGTCTCATTCCAAAGATTACTGAAGAGAAGAAGATGGCTGCCGTGAACTCCACTGGACAGAATCTGCACAGAGGGGTAAGTAAAGGGCATTTGCCCGGGGTAGCAGCTAGGCTGGGGGAGGAAGGGGGGGGGTCTATGTAGGGTAGGGGGGGTAGGGTTTTTTTTTTAACTTTAGAGTTGAATTCTCCTTTAAGGGGTTAAATGCCTTGTATCCTTAGCTGCCTAGCAAATACATGCCATTCCTTTTTACTGGAGTGCTGCCCTAATTTGTATGACAGCTTAGACTGCAGCATACATGCCATTAATGTACTTTCACCTTCCTCTTGATCAGCCAGCAGATCAGTTGGGCTACACAAATGTTGTGTTGATGGGTGAGTGCAAGTTTTTTTCAACATCCTCTACTATTTTATTGTATTACTTTGAAACTGCAGTAAAAGCAGCTAATGTTTTTGCATGGGGGCCAAAAATATATCTGCATTATACATTCTAGATACAAGATTTCCTGTAAACGACACAGTTAGCATACACCTTGTGTTTTATGTGAAAGTAGACCAATTAACATGATTCAGTGTTAAACAACCCAATCATTTGCCCTGGTTTCCAGGAACGTGAACTGAACTTTTTTTTCTATAATTTTGATAAGAGAATGCTATGAATATTTTCAAAATAGTCTGGGCTTTGTCCATGTCAAGTGAAAAAGTACTTAGTACTTAACCATGCAGCCTGTGGGCCCATCAGTTAGTAGCTCTAAAGTCAGTCCATGTATGGGACAGATTTCAGATTGTAGTGAATTTTAGACAAAAAAAAAACACCCTGTGTGCTAAGACAAGTGAATTACAACTTTTCCAAATGCTTATAACATGGGGCTGAATCAGCCGTTTCCCCGCCAGTGGAACATCACTGGTGATTAAACTGTTGATATAACATTAGACTAAAGCTGGCCATAGATGCAAAGATCCGATCGTACGAATCATCGTAGGATCGGACTTTCCCATCTCCCGACCCGCCACTAACCATTCAGATCAAAGTCTTACCAGTCAGATTAGTTGAAGAACAGATCAGCAATGTTCTGCCCCTGACAGCAATCGTACGATATCTATGTCCAACCAAAGCTAGTGACAGTCTCCCACTGAAAATCGTACGATCGGCAATACACGCAGAGATATTATCGGCAGCCGACAGAAATTTTCTAACCTGTCCGATCGACCAAACGACCGATCTCCGCCGGACGAAAAATGTCGGGACTCTCCACACACGGTTCGAAAATCGTACGAATCCTCGATTCATACAATCAGATCTTTGCGTCTATGGCCAGCTTAAGACTAGCTTAAGACTACCCAAACAAAAAAAAAAAAAAAATCACCCTGGGTCTGTGTTGAGACTCTGTTAATGCTGCTGCCTGCCACTGTACCTGCTTCTCCAGGTACTTCCTCCTTATAAAATGCTAACCATCTCTTTGTAGTGCCATAACAGCGCTAAGGAACATATTCACATAAACCGACACAGGGTGCACCCTAAAAAACAAAGTCCAAGGTAAAGCTTAGAGGACTTTAAATTTAAATGGAGAGTTTTAAAATCAATAGTTCAGGTTCTAGTAAGTTGATAAGAAAGGATAAGCAGGGAAATTTCTTATTTAACCCATCCAGGAAAGGAAAAAAGCAAACAAACAAAAAAAAAAAAAAGACCCCTGCTTTTAACTTTCATTACCTTTTCCGTTTTCCTTTTGTGTTCTTTGCACTTTTCTTTTTTTGAGTTTTAAGCTTTGCTGCTCTCCGAAGCTTAGCAGAAGACAGGAATAATGTCGGAACAGCATCTTCTTTAAGACGGTGGTAGCCACTAGTAGACAAATAAAATGAACACTATGATAGCTTTAAACTCCATCCCATTTAATAGTGTTCTTCTAGCTTTCAATAAACACCATTCACACACAGACAAACCAAGGCAATCGCAGGATTTTCCAAAGTTAAGTCAGCAATCAAAAATGCAGATTTATTATTCAGATGTTTTGATTCTACACACAAACCATCAGAAAACCAAGTAATGAAATTCCTGAAATGGAGGAGTGGGGTGTGTGTGTGTAATTTTATAATTATACATATAGGAAAAAGTGTAAGTGAAGTCTTACTTACCTTGTTCCAACAACTTCAAAACAGCTTTTCTCAAAGTGTTTAGAACAGAAGTATACATAGTCAGAAGAAGGATCCCAAAGACCTTTGCCACTAGGGTCAGTCCTCTGGCAATTCGCTATCCAAAGATTTCTGCAGGGATCATCTTTCCTTGGAAGCCTTAAAGAGATATGTAAAGTGTAAGAATTAGGTTTAAAATGGAGAAATTCAATGCAACACTTGATCAAGTTCAACAAGACACCCTCATGGGCTTAAAGGAGAAGGAAAGCCAAATAAATACTTAAGCTCTTAAGTGTTGCCAATGAAAAGTATATATATATTTACCAGCAAGCATTCAATCATTAGTTTTTCCCTTAATCTTTTTGCTACAATCAAGTTTAAACATGTATGAAAAAGCATACCTTTGTTTCTGTCCAGAAATCTGTCTGAATAGGGCACACGCATGCGCAATAGTTTCCAGCCGTGCCCTGCTCATGCGCACAAGAATCTTTTGTCTTCCTTGTGCAGCGATGATGATGCGGTCACATGATGCAGCCATTCGTCATCGCTGGCCTCTCTGCGCCCGGCTCATTAATTACAAGCTCCAATAGCCGATGCAGCTTCAATGTTTACTTAGTATGAGGGCTCAGCTTGCGCCAGAGAAACTTAAGTATCCTGTCCCCAACTTTATGTCTTTACTAAAGTGTATAGTCTCAATACTTCTTGGTATTGCCCACAACTCGAAACATGTCGTGTTGAATAAATGCTGCAGCACAGTTTCTGCATTGGAGTATCTGTTCCTATACCAAGACGTATTGAGCCAATGCAGCTTCCCCATTGCTAGGAAACTAGACGAAGCTCTGAAGCTCCTGCACTTGCTCTGCTTTTATATTTAAAGTCTGTCAGCGAGCACAGGACCTGTGGAGGGGAGCTTAAAAGAAGGCAGCGATTGGGTCTGTAGCCACGTGTGGGTCACGAAGGAGGCGCATGCGCAGTAAAGATAGAGTGCAGGGCGGAAGTGATGCGCATTTTGAAAATGGTGGTGACAAAATGTTCACATCGCTGAAAGTTCAGAACGTGGGTGCACAAAAACCACATGGATAAAGGAGTTAATGCAGCGTTTCAGGAGGGGGCCTGATGGCAAACCTAATGATGTAGGTGTCTTTTTTTTGTTTCTTTCTCCTTTAATTCATGCATTGACGTTGTTTAATTTTCATGGATATGCGATAATTCCAAAAATGACACACAACCCACTAACAGAGCGGCCATCCAATAGGCACAAACACTATACTGACCTGTGAAAGGAGATGTTGTTTTTTCTTGTCTGCCTTGAGTCTCGAGTGGTGCAGCCAAGAGAAGAGCAGTGTCTAGGCATCTAGATCACACCCAATGGCAGCAAGCGATAGGAGACAAAATAAACAATCCCTAGTCAACCCAAAAGTACACGAGAAAACTACAGGGATCATGTAACATTGGCAACATAGCTTTAGAAGGTGGTGGGCATAGAACGTGGTTCAAAGGAATAAATTAGTGATAAGGTGGATTGAAGGTAAGATATAATGTTATAGCTATAGATCTATATATCTTTATATATATTCGATATCTATGTTACCATGACTGTAGCAGAAAATGTGTGAATATGATGGCAACCAGCAAATAATAGAATCTTTATATTTAGTAATACTTTCCCCATATGTAATATAATGAGCTAGGTTTGCTTAAGAGCAGTAACCCATAGCAACCAATAAGATGTTTGGATTTCAACATGTGATCAGGAAATTCTACCTTCTGATTGGTTGCTACGAGTTACTGCCCCTGGGCAAAGTTAATGCCTTTTATTACATAACCCCCTTTGTGTCTGTTGAAATTTGTGGTATATGAATGGTGTAAAGCAACCCAAAAGGCTCAAGATTTTACTCAAGCCCCAAAAAACCTTCATTACAATAGATTTCATGGTGCCTTTAAGCTGGCCTTAGACGCAAAGATCTCATCGTACGAATCGAGGATCCGTACGATTTTCGGAACGTGTGTGGAGAGTCCCGACATTTTTCGTCCGGCGGAGAACAGTCGTTTGGTCGATCGGACAGGTTAGAAAATTTCTGTCGGCTGCCGATAATATCTCTGCATGTATTGCTGATTGTACGATTTTCAGTGGGAGTCTGTCACTAGCTTTGTCGGACATAACTTTCGTACAATTGCTGTCAACTACTTTATTTGATCTGACTGGTAAGACTTTGATCTGAATGGTTAGTGGCAGGTCGGGAGATGGGAAAGTCCAATCATACATTGATTCGTACAATCGGATCTTTGCATCTGTGGCCAGCTTTAGGGTCTGCATTTTATTCATCAGAGCAGAAATATAATTCCTTTCTCAAAAGAAGTTCAAAAGTGTGCTGAACATAGTTTTGATTAAGAATTATGAATGTGTTTGCTACATCTTTCACTAAACAGAACAAAGACTGAAAATGAATGTCGCATTTTACTTCTTTGTTATGTGCATAATCAAAACAACGCAGGATTCTGCTGAGAAATCACTGTATAATGAGTTGCTCCTCAGGCTGTAGCTGGGGGAACCGACGTGGGGTTAGTCATAATGGAAAGCAACGTTAATTTCAATTAACTGTATATATTTCCTATTGAATACTTAAAAAGCATGTTCAGCACAAGCCTTATTTAGAGCACTAATGCTGAAAATGTAAAATGACCTTTGAGTAGTTGAGTGTTGAAAATATCGTTGGCACCGCAGTGTCCCGCAGCCGTACAGTCTGTCCGGTTCGGTCAAATTGTATATTGTGAAAGTGTTGGGAACAGAGAGAGCTGTGAATGGAAGGAGTCCAGTCCGTTCCCACAGCAGCATGAGAATGGGTCACGGCAGTAATCCAAAGTTGCCTGCGAGCTTGTTCTTTTGGAAACCTAAAAAGAAGACGCTTTATAAATTCAGCTCTAGCAAGAAAAAAAGCTTGACATGAAGTTCTTATTTGCTATAGTCGATGCATGACATTAATCATAGCTAAAGAAGCTTAATTCCTATGCTGCAGTTTAATAAATCATACTAAAGTCTTGCAATATCCAGAGCCAGACTACCAGCTGTTTCAGAATGCCAACTCCTTTATCTTTAGCCAGCAAGTCTAATTATAGATTTAAAGCAACAGTTGTGATACCTATAATGAATAATTCATGCTGAGTGGTATTTGTGGTGCCAGCACATCTTGTGTGTGTTTCTACCACACCACTGGCTGCTCTCAGGAGATTTCAGGAACCAACCAACACCATGACTTAAAGGAGAACCAAACCCTTAGTTATAAAAACCCCAACCCTACATAGAACCCTCTCCCTGCTCCCACCCAGCCTTGGTGTTAACCCCGGTAAATGCCCCTAACTCTTTACTCGGTGCAGATCCTGTGCAGCGGAGTTCACAGACGCCATCTTCTTCTCTTCGGTAATTTTCGGGTCTTCTTCCGGTGCTTTGCCATTTCCATTATTTTAGGCGCATGCGCAGTTGTCGCAGACCGAAAGATTGCTCCAACTGCACATGCGCCATTACACTGATCTCTTCCCGAAGATTACCGAAGAGAAGAAGATGGCGCCCGTGAAGTCCGCTGCACAGAATCTGCACAGAGGGGTAAGTAAACAAGTAGGGGCATTTACTGGGGATAACACCTAGGCTGGGGGGGAGGGGGTCTATGTTGGGTAGGGGTAGGATTTTTTTTAATTAACGGTTTGGTTCTCCTTTAAAGAAGAAGGAAAGGCTAAAAGTAAGTAAGCTTTATTAGAAAGGTCTATATAAATACACCAGTAAACTCTCTGTAACGCTGCGTCCTCTTTCAAAAGAAACACAGCATTTCTGTCCTTCTATTGTGTACACGTGGGCTTCTGTATTACACTTCCTTATTTCAGCTTAAACCTCCACGGCTAGGGCTTGAGCATGCTCAGTTTGCTCATCTCTCCCTTTTTCTCCATCAATGCTGTAATCTGAGCCCAGAGCTATGAGTGAGCAGGAAGTGACTCAGACAGGAAGTGATGTCACACCAAGCTAATATGGCAGCTGCTATCATAAACAAACAGATTTTCTAGAGCCGTTTACTCAGGTATGATAAAGCATTCTACAGAATATAGTGTCAAAGCTTGCACTATTATGGTTAATCTATTGGCAATAAACTGCCTTGGTAGATTTCCATCTCCTTTAAAAGAGCACTAGCTCATTATGCAAATGAAGTACAGTAGTAAGGGCATGTATACTAGATATATGTATATTAAAATAAAAAATTCTAAAAAAAAAATTTAACCTGTACAGTCTGCATGATTTTACACTATGCAGTCTGTTCAGTGAAACTTAAGATAATTGCCCAAAAGACCTGTCAAAACTGGCCAGACTAGCAGAACTTTTTACAAAAAATAGAAAAAAACTCTTCACAACTAAGGGTAAGGTCACACTGGGAAATTCGGGGAGATTTAGTCGCCCGGCGACGTTTTCCGAAGTTGCCTCACGAGGAAACTTCGGAAAACGAAGCGCCGGGAGCGCCATGCCGCAGTTGATTTTACATTCTAGCAGTCCAAAAATTGGGGGAAGCAGTTTGGGGAGATTAGTCCCCCCAAAGAAGTATGACCTTATCCTAAATGGCATGCAGTCATGGCCTTTCCTTCAGGTCCGGACTGGGAGTCAAAATAGGCCCTGGCATTCCAAGTACACAGAGGCCCAAATAGTCCTCCTCCAGCCCACTAAATAGTGACTATCTATGGGACCTTACAGCAGCCCCTCTGGCATTTGCCAGAACTCACAGATTGCCAGTCCGGGCCTGCTTTCCTTGATTTGTATCTGAGGAGCTCTGATATCATCTTGGATATCAGCTTCACAGTGACAGACGTTGTATCAAAGTGGAGCATGAAGGCTCTTTATTAGCAAAACAAGGATCCCCAACCATAAATCCAGAATAATTGGCCAAATAAGTACAAGGTACGAACTGTAAATAATTTGGTACATGGCCATAAATGAAACAATTATGCAGAGCAATCATAAGAAGAAAACTTGATAATCCCTGAAAACTTTCACTTCTGTTGCTACAAAGTATGTGATATCAATGTTCTTGCTCATGTTATTAAAGTGGAAAACAAGTTAGTAGATGTCTAAACAGGGGAGCGGCGATTCTATATATAAATTAATCATTATAATCCAAAAGGAGTGTTACAATTAGGGATGCACCGAATCCAGGATTCGGCTTTTTAAGCAGGATTCGGCCGAATCCTTCAGCCAGGCCGAACCAAATACAAATCCTAATTTGCGTATGCAAATTAGGGACGGGGAGGGAAATCGCGTGAATTTTTGTCACAAAACAAGAAAATAAAAAAAAACTTTTCCCCTTTCCACCCTAATTTGCATATGCAAATTAGGGTTCAGATTCAGTTCGGTAATCGGCCGTAACTTTTAAGAAGGATTCGGGGGTTCGGCCAAATCCAAAATAGTGGATTCGGTGCATCCCTAGTTACAATAGAGAATAGTATAGAGAGTGAGAACACATTACTATATACATACCGATGAAATGTTATACCCTTGCGCTTGCTTAGTGCTGTCTGACGGTTGACGCAGTTAGCAGCAGAACATGATCGCACCATTTCGTAGTTTTCAGATAGAGATCTTATCTAGTACAAACAATAAATGAGGCAAATAAATAAACTTCATTGGAATACAGGTATGGGATCGGTTATGCAGAATGCTCAGGACCTGGTTCTTTCCGTATAAGGGATCTTTCCGTAAATAGGACCTTCATGTCTTAAAGGGATGGTTCACCTTCAAACAACTAATTGTTTTTCAGATAGATCACCAGAAATAACGACTTTTTCCAATAACTTTCCATTTTCTATGTGTGAACGTTTTTCTAATATTGAAGTGCCAAGTGTCATTTTTCAGCTTCTGAAGCAACCCTGGGAGAGGGGGTCGCCGACCCTGTAAACTGTTCTAAATCGATACATTTAGTTGATACATTTCTTATCATGTCCCTGCTGAGCAGAATCTCTGGGTTTCATTACAGGCAGCTGTTAAAATTGATACAATAGTTGCTAATACTCCAGAGATGCTGCTGAGAAATGTATCAACTAAATGTTGCAAAATTGTAACAGTTTAAAGTCTAAATTAGAATTACTGAGTTGCCAGACTCAAACACCAGAGACAGGGACATTCAACTTAAACTTTACTGTTTTTTTTTTTTTTTTTTTGGAAATACAGTAAAAAACAAATAATGGAAAGTAATTGGAAAAAAAATCTTTATTTCTGAGGAACAATCTAAAAACAACTGAATTGGAAAAAGTGTTTGGAAGGTGAACAACCCCATTAAGTTTACTAAAAATAAATCATATAAACATTAAATAAACCCAATAGGCTGGTTGTGCCTAGCATTAATTTTATCTTAGTTGGGATTAAGTACAAGTTACTATTTTTTTATTACAGAGAAAAAGGAAATCATTTTAGACATTCTGGATTATTTGATTATAATGAAGTTTAAGGGAGACGGCCTTTCTGTATTTCGGAGCTTTCCGGATAACGAATCGCATACATGGATTTGTTGGCAACTAAACATTCCACTCATGGAAATGGCTATTAAAAACGTTATAATCAGTACAACAAACAGCGCAGCATGGTTAGGACTTCTGCCTTGCAGGGCTGGGGTACAGAGTTTAGAGTCTGTATGTTCTCCCATTGTTAATGTGGGATTTCCCCTTTAACAGGCAGGTTATATGGTTTTCTAACTTAATTGACCTGTGTGTCAATGTCATAGGGATCTTAAGAGTGTAAGCTCCACTGGGGCAGTGGCTAATGTGAACGATGAAGAATCTCTGTAAAGCTCTGTGGGATGTGACAGTGCTATATAAATAACTTAGTAAAAAAATGACAAACCTCAATGCCTACTATGCAAGAGTCAGGGCTGGGGATGAAGTGAAAATAAGCAGGCCTAGGATGAGATATTGAGATTTGTAAACCCCAAACCATGTACAGGTATGGGATCCGTTATCTGGAAACCAGTTATCCAGAATGCTCTGAATTACAGAATGGCTGTCTCCCATGGACTCCATTATAATGAAATAATCCAAAATTTTTAAAAATATTTCCCTTTTCTCTGTAATAATAAAACAGAGAAAAGGGAAACTAAGATATAATTAATCCTTATTGGAAGCAAAAAAAAAACTATTGGGTTTATTTAATGTTTACATGATTTTTTAGTAGACTTAAGGTATGAAGATCCAAATTACGGAAAGATCTGTTATCAGGAAAAACCCCAGGTCTGTATAACAGGTCCCATACCTGTACCATGGATGGTAAAAATCTTACACCTGTTAAAAACCAACAACAAACTATGGGGCTTACAACAATGGAGTAGTTGCACAGCATCAGACATATTCATTTAATACAACCACAGATCATGCTTGGAGATTACCTAATACTGCACTGCTATCCATGCACACCTAACAGCTCAAGTTGCCTAATTAATATTTGAGGACTAAACCATTTTTTATTAAGACCTACTAAATATTCAGCTTGCAATCCACATATCAGTTTATGGATAAGAGTTATCCACCAAAAACATTGCCATTTATGCATCAGTTTGAATATCCTAGTGGCTTTGGTATTTTCCCACATCCAACTGGATATCTGGGAAGAAAAGCAATCCCTGCTAATTGACTTTACCCTAGCAACAGACAATGTTCCTTCTAATTCCTTCTCATCTATGTGTGCACACTTTAAACTTGTGTGCGCATTTTTAAAAACTTGGTGCTCAGGTCAGAATAAATGCAAAATTTTGTGTTTTCACTCAAAACTTTGTTGTGCACCACAATTTGTAGTGTGTGCTGGCCTCAAAATTTAGCTCAGAGGGAACCTTGGTTCCGGAGGATGCGGAATTCCGCCTGTGAAGATTTACAGGCCGATAATCCACTCCTACTCTGCAGATTGATGTGCCTTCACCCAGATACTTTCACTACAGCAGGCGAGAAGTGGAGGAGCCGATTCTCAGCCTTTGTTTCTCTGTGGGTCAAGATCTGCATTGTCTGGCACTAGTCTGAACAACACTGATAATTTGGAACAATCTGCAATTAATATTCTTTCAACCTTTTTATGTTTCAACTTGAAACATAGAGTGCATTGTGGTTACTAGCAACAAATACAGTAGAACTCCTGTTTAAAGTTTTTTTTTTTTTTAAGGGACCAGAAAAAAAGGTGTAAAATCTAGGAAACTGTAAGATCAGGATTATATATTCATGGGAAGGGTGTAAAATGAGAGAAAACTTAAAAAATTAAAGGAGCCATAGGATAAATGAAAAAAACCCTTATTTTTGTAGGCAATTATTAAGTAATATATGGCGTTGCTTTTACATGGTGCTAAAAATTAATATTATCTTTAAAAATAGCCCCTTTATTGGAGCTCCCTATAGATGTTCACTGGTCCCTGTCTGTGTTTTAAATGAGGGGTGGATGTGTCCTAACGGTCCCTGCCAGAAGCGCAGTAGGATGGGGACAGCCAATCACAGCCCTGCAGTCACACAAGCACAGACAGGCTTCAGTTCCCTATCAGGTCCTGCTAGCTGCTGATTGGTTCCTGTCCTACAGTACAGTGAGCTGAGAGTCACCGGCTCCCCTGCACAGCCTGGGAATTCAGGGAGCAGGAAGTGGAAGGGATTATTAGGGTTTTTGCAGAAATATTCAATAAATCAGCCTGAAATACTACTTTTTAAGGCACAATTCTTCTAGATGTAAAGGAGTATAATGCACTGGTTCATTCTTATTTATTTATTTTTTACACAAAATTTCTCCTTTAAGGTTTCGCTGTAACCTACAACCAAAAAGCAAATTCATCTTCTAGTAAATCACTCAGTGAGTGTTACTGTCCGTGGGGCCAGATAGTTGTTTAAATATGAGTTGCATAATAAAATATGAAATCAATAAGAAACAATAAGGGTTAGGTATGGAAGTCCAAACTGTCTATTAACAGCTCTTGTGACTAGGGCCCGTTAAACCTGCTGTTATCTGTGTTTGTTGATTTATTCGAAGACTCCCTATGCAGCTTTGCAGGTGCTGTATATATAAAGCAAGAATTTATTTTTGATGCAATGGGAAAAAAAGTATGGTTTGCAACACGGTCAGGCAAGAACATAACACGTTTAGAAGTCAGTGAAACCCTCTGGGAACCAGGGCAGTGGATTATAACTATTATACAGTCTGCAGCCCACCAGTTGGATAGTCACTTTAAAATGTCATCATCCACAGACTGTCAAACATATACTTTAAGGTGCAGATTTATCAAGGTTCGAATTATGAAGATAAAAATACTTTGAAATTCGACCATCGAATTGAAATACTTTGACTATTGAAGTCGAAGTTTTTTTCATCGAATTTGGGTATGCTGCGGTCGAAGTAAAATCATTCGATTGAACGATTAAATCCCTCGAATCGAACGATTCGAAGGATTTCAGCAATCGATCAAACGATTTTACTTCGACTTAAAAAAAACGTAGAAAATGCTCTAGAAGGTCCCCATAGGCTAAAATAGCACTACGGCAGGTTTAATTTGGCAAAGTATTGAAGTCGAAGTCTTTTTTAAAGAGACAACGATTTTACTTCGAATTCAAAGTCGTAGTATCCTATTCGATGGTCGAAGTATCCAAAAAATTACTTCGAATTTTTTTACTTTGAAAATTCCCTCGAATTCACTTTGACCCTTGATAAATCTGCCCCTAAATGTTTTAATATATGGAAGAAATAAAAATGCTATAATGCATACATATTTCTGTGCAAATAAGAAGACTCAATAGACACCCTCAGAAAAACAAACACATTTGTGACATGTTCATGACCCTTTCCCTGCCACATTGTGTGATCATTATAAGGCTGCAGCCCTCTCTCTCCCTCTTGTCAGTAATCTGTCAGGCTGCTGCCATTGGTGCAAGCAGGAGGGATTGTACAAGGAACCAAAACAACAAGATGACTGTAAGGTTTCCATTCTATTTTGATTTCTTATTTTTCTTTCCAGCACCTCCCATTGGTTTTTATGCAGAAATAATAATACCCATAAAAAATGAAGACCAACTGCAAATGTCCTTAGAATTCTGACGCCTGCACAGCTGTACAAGTGCAATGAAACACAATACCGGCCCACACCACTTCTTCCAACCCAGCACAGCCGCACATCACATTTACCTTGGAGTTTCTAACCTTATAGAAGAGCTGATTTTATGCAGTAAGATTCCACCTAAATCGCAACTACCTCCCAACTGTCCCGCTTTTCGCGGGACAGCCCCGATTTTCATAACACAGCCCACAGTCCCGGATTGCAGTTTAAATGTCCCCCCATCGCCGTTTAAATGTCCCGCATCGCCTTTTCGATGCACCAGCTCCTGGGCTCCAGCCGGCCTACTTTCCAAAAGTTTCGTCACACTCTCGCGAGATGAGACTCTGACGTGATGACTATAGGCTATGTATATGAGAGCTAGAAATCCGCAAGCGACCACTTGGTGGCGTGACGAGTACAGTGTGCACTGGGGTTTTCTTAGTAACGCAAAACTGCACGTCATTTATACACTAACACAAGTTTATAGTCACGCTTGGCGGTCTGTCAAGGTTACAGAATACACAGCCGTGTGGCTCACCTCACAATTTTATATTCTGTGCTCATTGTACTTTGCAGACCATTTATTTTTGTGTTTGGAGTTTGTGCTAGGGAACAATACCTAACCATCAATACTGGTGGCAACCAGTCCCAGACTGGCAATCTGTGGGTTCTGGCAAATGCCAGAGGTGCTGCTATAAAGTCCCAAAAAAAAATCAGTATTTAGTGAGCTGATTGGGCCTCTGTGTACCTGAAATGCTGGGGCCTATTTTAATTCTCAGTCCGGACCTGGTGGCAACCAGAGGCTCTACCCCCCAATTCTGACCAAAAGCTTTGACTTGTAACTAGGGTCTAGCCGGTAAAACACCTGCCGGGGCCGGTATTACAAATTTACCGGCAATGTAGCTGCCGGTAATTTGTAATACCATTTACAAAATCCCTTGCCCGTCGATGAAAACTTACATTTTCTTTGGCTTCGGGCTGTGGCCCTGCCCCTTTTGTGACACTGTACCCCCGTGGCTCCGCAACTTTTGCGGCGAGCTTCATATGCTCCGCCCCTTTTTGTGTCACGTCCCGCCACTTTATTTTCTGCCCCCACCACTGGCCGGTAATTTTTTTTTTTTTAAAATGTGGTAACCCTACTTGTGACAGGGACTAAACTAAAAAGACCCACACACCCCCTTACTGACAACGACAGACAGCCCTGGGCAAAAAGTTTATTTTCCTAAACTCGGGTCAGGTTTTCCCAAATGTGGTGCTTAAACAAGGACTACACGAGAATAAGATTTAAAGAACAAAAATAACTCTTGACCACGCCCATTTAATGACCACACCCCTAATTACCACGTCCATTTTACATAATTTGGCAGGTTATGAACAAATGCCCCTAAGTCTTTACTTACCCCTCTGTGCAGATTCTGTCCACTGGAGTTCATGGCAGCCATCTTCTTCTCTTTGGTAATCTTGGGAATGAGACCAGTGTAGCAGCACATGCAGAGTTGGAGCAATTTTCTGTTTCGAAACAACTGCGCATTCGCAGAAACTCACGAAAATAGCCGAAGCACCGGTCTCATTCCAAAGATTACTGAAGTGGCTGAAGATGGCTGCCGTGAACTCTGCTGGACAGAATCTGCACGGAGGGGTAAGTAAAGACTTAGGGGCATTTGCTAGGGGAAGCAGCTAGGCTGGGGGGGAAGAGGGAGGGGTCTATGTAGGGTAGGGGGTAATGTTTTTTTTTTAACTTTAGGGTTTAGTTCTCCTTTAAGTCTCAGTTCTCCCAACAGACTTGTTTATCTTAAATAGTTAAAATTGGATCTTTACTTACTTTAATTGTTACAAATGTATCAAATGCAACTACTGAATGTTCTTGGCTCTCTGTCAAAAAGCCTCTTATTATAATTAAGTTTCAGAAACATATCTTTTTCTGGTGTCAGTGCAGGGGATCAAAGGGAAACGCAGGATGTTTTAGTTTAGACTGCAGTCTGAGCTGCCAAAATTAGGACTGTCCCCCAGAAAACAGGACAGGTGGCAGTATGCTTCTCCACAGGGGAGCTTCGCCAATGAGGCGAACTGGGAATTTTGCCTCAGGCGGCAGCACCCCACTAGATACCAGGGGCGGCAATAGTGCTGCTCCTGGTTCTTTAAGAACCGAATTTCCGGGGTTCAAACCTGAAATTCGGCTCTTCTAGCGCAGAGAACACAGTTATGCTCTCTGCGCTAGTGTCCTGGCCCTCTCTTCCAACTGCAAGCTGCCTCAGGCGGCAGAGGGGTCAGGATCACCCCTGCTTTTCCACTGCAGTTCCGGCAAGGGATTGTGCTTCAGTGATGTAAGGAAACTAAAACAGGCTCAGACTGGGCCAGTAGGGCCCACTGTTTTTTCCCACCTGTGTCCCGCTTGCCCAGACCTGCTCCCCATTGGCAATTTGGCACATTAGTTTTATTGTGAAAAGGAAACTAAAACAGGGTCAGACTGGGCCAGTAGGGCCCACAGTTTTTTCCCCCTGTGTCCCGGCCGCTGGCCCAGACCTGCTCCCCATTGGCACATTAGATTTATTGTGAAAAGAAGTTAAAAGAGGTATGTGGGGGTAAGGGGGATTGTGGCTGGGGGCCATGGAGGGTGGTGGAGGGGAGGCCAGGAGTGGGCTCTGACCCCCACAGTCTGACACTGAACTAAAACTTGCATTTGGTCACTTTCACCCGTTGTCTTTTCCTAAATTATTGAAAAATACTAAGTATAGAAGACTTGACTTTTTTGACTACAAATTTGAGGTATTCAAGTTGTTTTTCACAATATTATTCAACTGAATTTTTTATATTCAGATTTGTAAATAAATAAGCAAACAGTCTATTTTGTTTTAACTTAGTGTATTTGTAGTAGAAAAAACTCTAAAATGACACAAATTTGAAATTTTAGAAATAGACCTTGAAGAGTCAGCAATGGGGTTTCCAAAAAATGCTGCAGCTTGTGTGTGAGCGTTTTTTCCCTAGATTTTCTGTCTCTGAAATGGCCAATTAGTTCTTCCCAAATACTGATCCACAGGCACATATGGCTTGGTATATCACTCGTATTGTATTATATCCACATCAAACTTAATCTCAAATCTCTCATCTGTTATTTAAGTGTAAGGCTATAGGTATATAAGTACATTCTTTCTGCTTGACCCATTTCCTATAAGCAAAACCAATTTTCCTTCCAAATTTGGAGATATCAAAATTTTGATTGTTTTAGACCTAAAAGACACAACTATTTGGCTGCTAAAATCGGAGACAGAAAAAGGTCAGCCAGCAATATCCTTTGGTACGCTTAATTCAATAGTTCAGCATAGTATACCATTTAACAAATGGGGCAAGTTTCACTTCTTTGCATAGCAAATCTGTTGATCTCACTGACTTGTTAGTCCTCCCGGTAAGCTCTTTTTAAAGTAATTTTATAGCCTTTCTGTTGAAATAGCTACTGTACCTGAATATCTGTCTGTGCTTCAAAATCCTCTTCCTTGCTGCAATTACATTTCATATCTAAAATACGAAATGGGAATTTTCCAGACACACATTTAAACCAACTAAAAAACAGGTACATCTCAGATAAGAACATATTGTCTATGCATCTGTGAAGGTTCTTATTTATCCAGGTCATGGTATATGAAGGGTCTGCTCTATTTTGATCTTTGATTGATTAAATAAAAACATATTTAATGTGTGGAGAAAGTTATTACTGTATGTCCTATGTATTTCATTAAAGGACCAGTAACATCATTTTTTATTAAAAAGTTGCTAAGCAAAACTTTATTACAGATAACGTTTGTAAGAGAATAAGATATACATCACCATTTCAGCAAACGAAGCAAGCATTTTCATCTGCACCAAGCGACTGGGAGATCCCAATTCAGTCAGCAAAGAAACCTCAAACGTTGCCCAATGTCCCTGGGCAGTACTTGCGTTTGCTCCGCAGGTAGAGATGTCGCGAACTGTTCGCCGGCGAACTTGTTTGCGCGAACATCGGGTGTTCGCGCTCGCCGGAAGTTCGCGAACGTCGCGCGACGTTCGCCATTTTGGGTTCGCCATTGTTGGCGCTTTTTTTTGCCCTCTCACCCCAGACCAGCAGGTACATGGCAGCCAATCAGGAAGCTCTCCCCTGGACCACTCCCCTTCCCTATAAAAACCGAAGCCCTGCAGCGTTTTTTCACTCTGCCTGTGTGTGCTGAAGAGATAGTGTAGGGAGAGAGCTGCTGCCTGTTAGTGATTTCAGGGACAGTTGAAAGTTTGCTGGCTAGTAATCGTTTTGATACTGCTCTGTTATTGGAGGGACAGAAGTCTGCAGGGGTTTGAGGGACATTTAAGCTTAGGTAGCTTTGCTGGCTAGTAATCTACCTTCTACTGCAGTGCTCTGTATGTAGCTGCAGTGGGCAGCTGTCCTGCTTCTGATCTCATCTGCTGACTGCTGCAATAACAGTAGTCCTTGTAAGGACTGCTTTTATTTATTTTTTTGTTGTTTTACTACTACTACTACTACTACTACTATAAGAGCCCAGTGCTATTAGTCTAGCAGTGTTGGGGAGTGGGACTGGTGTGCTAATCTGCTGCTCCTAGTAGTTCAGCAGCACCAACTTTAATTTTTTTTTTTAATATTCATTTTTTTTTTATTTTACTTTTTTTTATTTTACTACCGCTGTAGTAGTGTATAAGTTGACCTTTTAGGCATTATTTGCCCTGTAGGCATTATTTGCACAGTGTTTTCTTCAACCCGCCATCGAGCTGTGTGACCTTGTTCACATTCTGTCTAAATATCCATAATATTACCGTCTCCAGAAAAAACACCGGAGTCACTTTTTTCAAGCAGCCATAATATATTTTACGTAATCCGTATCCACCGCTGTAGTAGTGTATACGTTGGCCTTGTAGGCATTATTTGCACACTGTTTTCTTCAACCCGCCATCGAGCTGTGTGACCTTGTTCACATTCTGTCTAAATATCCATAATATTACCGTCTCCAGAAAAAACACCGGAGTCACTTTTTTCAAGCAGCCATAATATATTTTACGTAATCCGTATCCACCGCTGTAGTAGTGTATACGTTGGCCTTGTAGGCATTATTTGCACACTGTTTTCTTCAACCCGCCATCGAGCTGTGTGACCTTGTTCCCATTCTGTCTAAATATCCATAATATTACCGTCTCCAGAAAAAACACCGGAGTCACTTTTTTCAAGCAGCATTCATATATTTTACGTAATCCGTATCCACCGCTGTAGTAGTGTATACGTTGGCCTTGTAGGCATTATTTGCACACTGTTTTCTTCAACCCGCCATCGAGCTGTGTGACCTTGTTCACATTCTGTCTAAATATCCATAATATTACCGTCTCCAGAAAAAACACCGGAGTCACTTTTTTCAAGCAGCCATAATATATTTTACGTAATCCGTATCCACCGCTGTAGTAGTGTATACGTTGGCCTTGTAGGCATTATTTGCACACTGTTTTCTTCAACCCGCCATCGAGCTGTGTGACCTTGTTCCCATTCTGTCTAAATATCCATAATATTACCGTCTCCAGAAAAAACACCGGAGTCACTTTTTTCAAGCAGCATTCATATATTTTACGTAATCCGTATCCACCGCTGTAGTAGTGTATACGTTGGCCTTGTAGGCATTATTTGCACACTGTTTTCTTCAACCCGCCATCGAGCTGTGTGACCTTGTTCACATTCTGTCTAAATATCCATAATATTACCGTCTCCAGAAAAAACACCGGAGTCACTTTTTTCAAGCAGCCATAATATATTTTACGTAATCCGTATCCACCGCTGTAGTAGTGTATACGTTGACCTTGTAGGCATTATTTGCACACTGTTTTCTTCAACCCGCCATCGAGCTGTGTGACCTTGTTCACATTTTGTCTAAATATTGATAATATTATCGTCTCTAGAAAAACCACTTGAGTTACTTTTTTTCAAGCAGCATTCATATATTTTACGTAATCCGTATCCACCGCTGTAGTAGTGTATACGTTGACCTTGTAGGCATTATTTGCACAGTGTTTTCTTCAACCCGCCATCGAGCTGTGTGAGCTTGTTCACATTTTGTCTAAATATTGATAATATTATCGTCTCTAGAAAAACCACTTGAGTTACTTTTTTTCAAGCAGCATTCATATATTTTACGTAATCCGTATCCACCGCTGTAGTAGTGTATACGTTGACCTTGTAGGCATTATTTGCACAGTGTTTTCTTCAACCCGCCATCGAGCTGTGTGAGCTTGTTCACATTTTGTCTAAATATTGATAATATTATCGTCTCTAGAAAAACCACTTGAGTTACTTTTTTTCAAGCAGCATTCATATATTTTACGTAATCCGTATCCACCGCTGTAGTAGTGTATACGTTGACCTTGTAGGCATTATTTGCACACTGTTTTCTTCAACCCGCCATCGAGCTGTGTGAGCTTGTTCACATTTTGTCTAAATATTGATAATATTATCGTCTCTAGAAAAACCACTTGAGTTACTTTTTTTCAAGCAGCATTCATATATTTTACGTAATCCGTATCCACCGCTGTAGTAGTGTATACGTTGACCTTGTAGGCATTATTTGCACACTGTTTTCTTCAACCCGCCATCGAGCTGTGTGACCTTGTTCACATTTTGTCTAAATATTGATAATATTATCGTCTCTAGAAAAACCACTTGAGTTACTTTTTTTCAAGCAGCATTCATATATTTTACGTAATCCGTATCCACCGCTGTAGTAGTGTATACGTTGACTTTGTAGGCATTATTTGCACAGTGTTTTCTTCAACCCGCCATCTAGCTGTGTGTATTATCGTTTCCAGAAAAACCAACTGAGTTTTTGTTGTTGTTGTTGTTTTTTTAAAAATAATGCCAGGCAAAGGCAGGCCGCCACGCAGAGGCCGTGCTAGGGGCCGTGCTGCTATGCAATCCTGTGGCCCTAGCAAATTGCCCAGTTTTAAAAAGCCAATGACCCTGAACTCCCAAAATGCTGAAGAGGTAGTTGACTGGCTTACACAGCACACCCCATCCTCTACCGTTTCTAACTTTACCACAACATCCTCCTCATCCTCCACTGCTATGGCCACCCCACGTAACACTTCCTCCACCACCGGTGCCCCTTCTTCACTGGGGTCAGAGGAGTTATTTTCCCATGAGTTTCTTGAACTGAGTAATGCGCAACCATTATTGCCAGAAGAAGATGAAGGAGATGAGGACCTTACACCAGATTTAATTCTGGCAGAGAACACGATAGAGATGGACATAATGAGTGATGAGGAGGAGGTCCCCGCTGCTGCTTCCTTCTGTGATGTGTCAGAAGAAATTGATGCATCTGAGGAGAATGATGATGAGGAGATTGATGTTTTGTGGGTGCCTAGTAGAAGAGAGCAAGAGGAGGGTAGTTCAGATGGAGAGACGGAGAGTCAGAGAGGCAGTAGGAGAATAAGACTTAGAAGAAGCAGGGAGGACAGCCCGCAGGGATCAGTAGGGCAACAACATGTATCGGCACCTGTGTTCAGCCGGCCAACGCACCCGCCATTGCCGCCAATACCGCCAACTCCGCCAACTTCTACTGTTACCGCCAGATCGCACACTTCCAAAAAGTCAGCAGTGTGGGATTTTTTAATGTGTGTGCCTCTGACAAAAGCATTGTAATTTGCAATGAGTGCAGTCAGAAACTGAGCCTTGGTAAGCCCAACAGCCACATAGGTACAACTTCTATGCGAAGGCACATGAGCGGCAAGCACAAAGCACTTTGGGAGCAACACCTCAAAGGCAACAGGCAAACTAAAAGCCACACTCCTTCTGGTCCAGCATCTTACTGCTCTACCTCTGCTCTCCTTGACCCGTCTGAACCACCCTCCACTCCGCCTTCCACCTTGACCACCTGTTCCCATTCCCAGTCATCTGCCACCAGCCAAGTTTCTGTGAAGGCCATGTTTGAGCGTAAGAAGCCAATGTCTGACTGTCACCCCCTTGCCCGGCGTCTGACAGCTGGCTTGTCTGCACTCTTAGCCCGCCAGCTTTTACCATACCAGCTGGTGGACTCTGAGGCCTTCCGCAAATTTGTAGCAATTGGGACACCGCAGTGGAAGGTACCCAGCCGCAATTTTTTTTCTAAAAAGGGAATACCACACCTGTACCAACATGTGCAGAGCCAAGTTACCGCATCTCTGTCACTTAGTGTTGGGCCAAAGGTCCATATGACTACTGACGCATGGTCCTCCAAGCATGGTCAGGGCAGGTATGTCACCTACACTGCCCACTGGGTGAACTTGGTAATGGCTGGGAAGCAGGGAATGGGTAGCTCAACAACAACAGTGGAGTTGGTGTCACCGCCACGGATTGCACGCGGTTCTGCCACCACCTCTACTCCTCCATCGCTCTCTACCTCGTCTTCTTCTTCTTCTTACTCTGCTGCTGGGTCCTCCTTCTCCTCCTCCACACCTGTGCACCCCCAGCTCCCCCTAGGCTATTCGACGTGCCAGGTACGCCGTTGTCACGCTGTCTTGGGGATGACGTGCCTGGAAAGCAAAAACCATACCGGATCTGTACTCCTGTCATCTCTGCAGTCACAGGCCGATCGGTGGCTGACCCCACACCAACTGCAGATCGGAAAAGTGGTGTGTGACAATGGAAGCAATCTGTTGGCAGCGTTGAGACTAGGCAATTTAACACATGTGCCCTGCATGGCACATGTGTTAAATTTAATAGTCCAACGTTTTGTCTCCAAGTACCCAGGATTCCAGGACGTTCTCACCCAGTCCAGAAAGGTGTCGGCCCATTTCAGACGTTCCTACACAGCCATGGCACGCCTTGCTGACATTCAGCAGCGCTACAACATGCCAGTCAGGCGTTTGATTTCTGACAGCCAGACTCGCTGGAATTCAACGCTCCTTATGTTGGAACGTCTGCTGCAACAACAAAGGGCCGTCAACGAGTACCTTTTTGAACTGGGTGGTAGGACTGGATCTGCACAGCTGGGGATTTTTTTCCCCCGTTACTGGGTGCTTATGCGCGATGCCTGCAGGCTCATGCGACCTTTTGAAGAGGTGACAAATATGGTCAGTCGCACCGAAGGCACCATCAGCGACCTAATACCCTTCGCTTTATTCCTGGAGCGTGCCGTGCGACGAGTGACAGATGAGGCTGTAGACCAGCGTGACGAGGAGCTGGAAGCGCACGATTTCTGGTCGGAATCACCAGAACGAACCCAGGCACATGCTGCAACGCAGGGAGAGGTGCCAGAAGTGGAGTCAGAGGAGGAAGGTGGCTTTGTGGAGGAGGAGGAGGAGGACCAACAGGAGCAGGCTTCCCAGGGGGCTAGTGGTGACCTTTTGGGGACCCCTGGTCTTGTACGTGGCTGGGGGGAGGAGACCGTGGATGATGCAGTCCTTGATAATGAGGAAGCGGAGATGGATAGCTCTGCATCCAACCTTGTGAGAATGGGGTCTTTCATGCTGTCATGCCTGTTGAAGGACCCCCGTATCAAGAGGCTGGGCAAACAATGCCTACAAGGTCAACGACGTTGACCTTGTAGGCATTGTTTGCCCAGTTTTTTTGGCCACAGCCACTGAAGCACAGAGGCCAGAAAAAATATGCCATATAAATGCTGAAAATAGTCATTTTTTGCCATACGTTGACTCAACGTATATGGCAAAAAATGACTATTTTCAGCATTTATGTGGCATATTTTTTCTGGCAACTGTGCTTCAGTGGCTGCAACCAAAAAAACTGGGCAAACAATGTCTACAAGGTCAACGTATGGCGAAAAATTACTATTTTCAGCATTTATATGGCATATTTTTTCTGGCAACTGTGCTTCAGTGGCTGCGTCCAAAAAAACTGGGCAAACAATGTCTACAAGGTCAACGTATGGCGAAAAATGACTATTTTCAGCATTTATATGGCATATTTTTTCTGGCAACTGTGCTTCAGTGGCTGCGTCCAAAAAAACTGGGCAAACAATGCCTACAAGGTCAACGTATGGCAGTTGTTTAAAGAGAACAGTAGATTACTAGCCAGCAAAGCTACCTAAGCTAAAATGTCCCTCAAATCCCTGCAGACTTCTGTCCCTCCAATACAGAGCAGTATCAAGCAGATTACTAGCCAGCAAACTTACTATCATCTGTCCCTGAAATCACTAACAGCTCTCCCCCTACACTATCTCTTCCAAGCACACACAGGCAGATTTTTCAGATACATTTTTGCCCTTGATCCCCCTCTGGCATGCCACTGTCCAGGTCGTTGCACCCTTTAAACAACTTTAAAATCATTTTTCTGGCCAGAAATGTCTTTTCTAGATGTTAAAGTTCGCCTTCCCATTGAAGTCTATGGGGTTCGCGAACCGTTCGCGAACCGCTCGCATTTTTGCGCAAGTTCGCGAATATGTTCGCGAACTTTTTTTCCGACGTTCGCTACATCCCTATCCGCAGGAGAGATCTAAGCCATCAATATGGGGACCTCCGTTTTTATATGCTTTAGTAAACAATCAGCACATATCATTATCAAAACTACTTGGAACCCACTTCAACAAAATCTCTTTCTTCTGATGCACTCATCAGGAACTGACCAGGCTCCCAATAAACACACAGTGCAACTTTTGTCCACGCCCACTATATGGATACACCCCCTAATTACCATATCCATTTTACAAAATTTGGCAGGTTTTGAAAGTTTCAACACATTTCTGGGAATTTTATTAACATGTTTTATATTTTATAACAGTTTTGTTAATGAAGCTGAATTGCTCATTAAACTGTGATTCACAGTGTAGAGTCCTGCGCAGAACCAATTTCTGAGACTTGGACCCGCAACCTACAGCCCACAACACGCACCGCAATCCGCATATTTACCCACTTTGATCCGCTACCTGACCCGGACCCGCAACTGCCTTATCCCCAACCAGCAAGCCGCCGACCACCATCAAACAGGAAGTGATGTTTCTGCAAACCGGAAATGACATCATCAAAAGTGGGCGGGACAAAAACAAGTTTTGTACAACTTTAAAAGGAGTAAAATATAGACAATAGCACATAAGATAAGAAATTTAGATGAGACTCGCAACCCGACCCGTGACCCACATCTATACCCACACCTAAAAATCCTCCCCTCATTCCGCAGGGTGCCAGCTTTATCAGAGTGTCCACAAGAGACCTGGTTATCTTAAATAGTTACCATTGTATCTTTGCTTATCTTAAATAACAAATACAACAAGTATATATATGTTACAAATATATCTAAGAGATGGTGTGTAGTGCTCTAGACTCTCTGCCAATAGGCCTCTTATTTTAATTAAGTTTCAGAAACGTTGTATATTTTTCTGGCGTCAGTGCAGGAGATTAAAAAGAAACTGAGAAAAAGAGACTGTCCTGCAGAAAACGGGGCAGTTGGGAAGTATGCTGCTGTTTTCTCCAAAAGTTTCCCTTGTTCTTTAAATTATGAAAATATTTGCCCTGTACAAAAACTCTGGTACCCTCTAATGCCAGAGGTAAAAAAAAGACATCTCAAAAATTCAGTTTTGTTCAATTTCACCCAATGTCTTTCCTTATTAATAAATAGGAAAAATGGGTAGTCATTTAGTTACTTCCGATAACATTAATCCCGCATACCTTTAGTGGTTAATCCCCAAATTGTTACTATATAGTAGACCAATTAATTCCTTTGGATCCCACCATTAGGGCAGAGACACACGGTGCTATTTCGAGACATTAGTCGCCCAACAACAAATCGATTCTTCTTCGAGTGACTAATTTTCCTGAACTGCCTTCCCGCTGGCTAGAATGTAAATCGCCAGTGCGATGGCACTGAGAACAATTCACTTTTCTGGTCGCCTGAAGTTGCCTCACGAGGAAACTTAGGGCGACTTTTGAAAAGCCGTAGCTATCCGAGTGCCATCCCGCCGGCGATTTACATTTTAGACGACGGGAAGGTAGTTCGGGGAGATTAGTCGCCCGAAGAAGAATCGATTTGTCATTGGGCAACTCACCTCCCGAAATAGCACTGTGTGTCTCTGTCCTTATTTATATTGATTGAAAATCAGTCAATATATGTTAAATAACGGTGGGTTATAAAAACATAACTTAAAGGGGTTGTTCATCTTCCAAACACTTTTTTCAATTCAGTTGTTTTTAGATTGTTCCCCAGAAATAAAGACTTTTTTCAATTACATTCCATTACTTTCCAAAATCTAAGTTTAAAGGTGAATGTTCGTGTCTCTGGTGTTTGAGTCTGGCAGCTCAGTAGTTCAGGTGCAGTCTCTGAACTGTTACAATTTTGCAACATTTAGTTGATACATTTCTCAGCAGCATCTCTGGAGTATTAGCAACTATTGTATCAATTCTAACAGCTGCCTGTAATGAAACCCAGAGACAAAGATAAAAAATGTATCAACTAAATGTATCCATTTAAAACAGTTTACAGGATCGGCGACCCCCCCCCTCCCAGAGCTGCTTTAGAAGGAGAGAAATGACACTTTACACTTCAATATTAGAAAAACCGGCACACATAGAAAATAGAAAGTCATTGGAAAGAGTTGTGATGTGGGGAGTTGCAGTTCCACAGTGGTCGGACAGCAATCCCCCACCCACCAGCAAACCAGTTTGGGTTCCAACTCACTAGTAGACACTAAGGGGGTAATTCACAAAAGTGTCTGGAACGAAAAAATGTCTTTAAAATGTCGTAGAAAGTGTCGTAGCAACAGCCGACAAATTCACAGAGCATTTCTCCGCCAGTTTTCCGACATGTGCAACACTTTTGAATTAGTGTCGTTAAAAGTGGGCGTGGTTTTTTCAGCGCCACTTTTCCCGTCATTTTTATGAATTACTTGTAAACTCTTTTTTTTTACCGACAATTTTTCAGACACTTTAGGCTCTCCAAAATGAAAATGTCAGACAAATTGTCGTTTAAAAAGTCTTGGTAAATGTCGTTTGTACGATGAAAAGATATACGACATTTTAGAAAATTGTCAGACTTACGAGACATTCAGAGATGGTAACATCTGCCTTTGTGAATTTGCCGTACGTACGGCATTTTACAAATTTGTCGACCGCCACTTCTGGGTGACTTATTTTACCGACACTTTTGTGAATTCCCCCCTTTCATCGTACAAACGACATTTACCAAGACTTTTTAAAAGACAATTTGACTTTCATTTTCATTTTGGAGAGCCTAAAGTGTCTGAAAAATTGTCGGTAAAAAAAAAGAGTTTACGAGTAATTCATAAAAATGTCGGGAAAAGTGGTGCCGAAAAAGCCACGCCCACTTTTAACGACACAAAAGTGTCGTACATGTCGGAAAATTGGCGGAGAAATGCTCTGTGAATTTGTTGGCTGTTGCTACGACACTTTCTACGACATTTTAAAGACATTTTTTCGTTCCCGACACTTTTGTGAATTCCCCCCTAAGAGTCAATTGCAAATAAATATTAAAAAAATAACTTTTAATAGGACCATTAAAAAAGACTAGAATGAAAAAACACACTGGGCAAGTGCCCACACAGCACACCAACAAACTCACTCCTCCTTACATCAGGAAGATGTGTGGGACCAGTGTCCCTAAAAAACATATAATTAAAATAGTATAAAATGCCAAAGCATAGGTGGACCAATGGTAGTTATTTAAAGCAGTTACTCTATGCAGTTAGAGGGTCACCACCTGACCACACATTAAGGTTAGAGATGGACCTCAGAGCCCTCCCATCCAAGTAATGTCCCACACACCACCAGTTTCTACCTGTCTACGTGGGGAGCTAATGGGAGCTAGTCCCCCACCGTCAACCTATGCCACCTGCCCTACGCGTTTCGCCAAAACTATCTGATCTATCTGAAACCAACTAGTTGTTTAAAGGAGAACAACCCCTTTAAGCTTTTTGAAAAGTAACCATAATTTTAAGCAACTTTGCATTATAAGTCAATTAAAAGATATGCAGACTTTTCATGAATTGTAATGGTTTTGAACAGTTCCCTAAGCCTAGCCCCCTGCTAGGGTTGCCTCCTTTTAATAAAATTTCCACCAGCTGGTGGAGGGGTGCGGGAACAAAAGGGCAGGTTGTGACATCAAAGGGGGACGGGTCGTGAAGTCAAAGGGGCAGAGCCAAGGCGTTCGATTGGCCAGACTCCGCCAAAAAAGGTGAGTTCTGACCAGACTGGGGCAGGCCAATGGCTTTTGTTAAAGGATTAGTAAACTTTTAAAATAAGTGATTTTAAAATTAACGAGGACGTTTTTCTAAGCACTTTTGTAATTTACAATCATTATTTATTTTATTTTTATTCCAAGATATTAAGGGATACAAGTACTCTTAATATTAATACATTTTGTTACAACAGCGCCACCTACTGGTCATTTATCCACCCGTCTGACCACCAAGTAGTCAAGGAAGTTGTCAGGAGAAAGAAAGAGGCTGCTCTGATGTTCTTCTGTTTAGGAAAGATGAGAGGTTTCTAATTTTATTCCTAAACAGAAGAACATCAGAGCAGCCTCTTTCTTTCTACTGACAACTTCCTTCACTACTTGGTGGTCAGATGGGTGGGAAAATGACCAGCAGGTGGCGCTGTTATAACAAAATTCATTCATATTAACAGCACATGTATCCCTTAATATCTTGGAATAAAAACAAAATAAATAATGAATGTAAATTACAAAAAGGCATAGAATAGCCCCCTCATTAATTTTACATTCACTTATTTCAATGGTTTACAAATTTACAGGCAGCTACATTGCCGGTAAATTTGTAATACTTTGCTGAGCTGGTTGACTACTGTTACTTTGTATCAACAGCCATCTGTCCTCAGCCTGCATCCTCCAACCCCACAATTCCCTGCACACGTGATTTTAATAAGGAACGGAAAATCTCAGTGCAATGCATTGTGGGTTATGTAGTTCCTGCATGCTGTCTGTGGAGAAGTTGTTACAATTTGCAACATCAGTGTTTAGTCCCTCCTTCCCTGCCTGAATTTCAAATGATGCAGAAAGAGAAGAACTGTTAAACAGCTGGATTTCAGCATAGAAATTAGGGATGCACCGAATCCAGGATTCGGTTCATGATTCGGCAAAGATTCGGCCTTTTCAAGCAGGGTTCGGATTGGGCCGAATCCTTGTGCCTGGCCAAACCGAATCCTAATTTGCATATGCAAATTGTGGGGTGGGTGGGATTTCATGTGAATCTGTTACAAAATAAGGAAGTAAACCAATTTTTTCCACTTTTTCCTTCCCATCCCCTAATTTGCATATGCAAATTAGGATTTGGTTCTGTATTCAGCCGAATCTTCCAAGATGGATTCGGCCGAATCCAAAATATGGATTCGGTGCATCCCTAATAGAAATTATTATTCATAGTTTTTGAAGAAACAGATAACTGTGTTGGGTATATAGTAGGGTTTTCTGTGTTATCAAATTTTGGTTTGGAAGTTCCTCTTTAAAGATTAATCTGGGAACTCAGTAGGATAATAGGCAACTAAGTAAAAGAATGAACTACTGACGACCTGTTATTTTACGTGTCACACTCGTGAATTTTTACAGTATCAAACTCGCAGTGCCCAGCACAGACAACCTTCTGCCATTGTGATGAGCGTCCACTGTCTGGGCCACGCCGAGACGCTCCCCAGGCGGCTGCGTGTCGCGTCATTGCGTTTATACAGTCTGCAGTCGAGACGCGACGTCACAATCTCATCTCGCGAGACTCTAGGGACGCAGGCCGGCAGAAGCGGAGGAGCTGGGCATTGGCACGGCGGTGGTGGCGATTTAAACGTTGATTGCTGCGGGACAATAAAACGACGATGTGGAGCGTTTAAGCAACGAGACTGCGGCCTGCGATATGCCAATGCCACTGGGTATGGCTTGTTTATAATCTATTGCCGTGCCTCTTGTATTTAAGGGATTTACACCCAAAAACTGTTTTTTTTTTTTTTGCATACTGAAGGAAAATGCATTTTATGGCTCCTTCTAATTATTTAGAAATGTATCAGAAGCAGTGAGTAGTAGTTTATCCCTTTTTTTTTGTTTTCTGGTTCTGACTCTAGAAACAATGTAGCAGAAGGCGGTTTTCCTCTGGGACTCAAGAGCCAGAGCAGAGAAAGGGTAAACAAACACTGTTTTGCAAGGCAATTACATTTACAATTTAGGGCAGAGACACACGATCAGATTCGGGGAGATTTAGTCACCCGGCATTAAATCGCCTCTTCTTCGGGCGACTAATCTCCCCGAACTGCCGGCTACAATCTGAATCGCTGGCCGGATGGGACTCGGAGGGATTCGCTTTCCGAAGTCGCCCGAAGTTTCCTCGTGAGGAGACTTAGGAAAACAAAGCGCATCGATTGCCATCCTGTTGGCGATTTATATTCTAGCCACTAGGAGGCAGTTTGGGGAGATTAGTCACCCAGCAAAAAATCGCCTCATCTTCAGGGCGACTAATCTCCCCGAACTGCCTCCTATTGACTAGAAGATAAATTTCCAGCGGGACGGCAATCGCCTCACAAGGAAACTTTGGGCGACTTCGGAAAGCGATTCACTCAGAGTCCCATCCCGCCGGCGATTCTGATTCTAGCCGGCAGGAGACAGTTCGGGGAGATTAGTCGCCTGAAGAAGAGGCGATTTGTTGCTGGGCGACTAATCTCCCTGAATCTGAGCTTGTGTCTCCCCTCCTGGAGCATAGAAAGGGTAAACAAACACTGTTTTGCAAGGCAATTACATTTACAAATTAGGGCAGAGACACACGCTCAGATTCAGGGAGATTTAGTCACCCGGCAATAAATCGCCTCTTCTTCGGACGACTAATCTCCCCGAACTGCCTCCTGCCGGCTATAATCTGAATCGCTGGCGGAATGGGACTCGGAGGGATTCGCTTTCTAAAGTCGCCCAAAGTTTACTCGTGAGGTGCCTTAGGAAAACGAAGCGCATCGATTGCCATCCCGCCGGCAATATATATTCTAGCCAATAGGAGGCAGTTTGGGAGATTA
Organism: Xenopus laevis; assembly: GCF_017654675.1. Classification (NCBI taxonomy): domain Eukaryota; kingdom Metazoa; phylum Chordata; class Amphibia; order Anura; family Pipidae; genus Xenopus; species Xenopus laevis. The sequence goes on along the minus strand of NC_054384.1, from coordinate 90,568,984 downwards.
GTCGCCCAGCAACTGTATACAAGATATGCCATTAAAATCAGATTTATAACTGCTGGTATGCACAGTAGCCTGGCCCCCACTATATTGCTGACCATTTGCATTGCTTAAATGTACTCCCTTTTCCTGACCATGATGTGTTTGTTATTTGAAAGTTAAAGGAGAACTAAAACTTAACTAAAGAATTGGGTAGAAATGATGAACCTTATGTTTTGGGCTTCTGTACCAGCCCAAGACAACCACATCCCTTTAGCAGTAAAGATCTGTGTCTCCAAAGATGCCCCAGTAGCTCCCCATCTTCTTTTCTGCTGATTCACTGCACATGCTCTGTGCTGCTGTCACTTACTGAACTTAGGGACCCACTCACAATATACAGTACACATAGAATAGAAATGTCTTTATATAAGGCTGATTAGTAATTAATACCGATAATTACTACATGGCAGAAACCAGTGCAACTATTACCAGAATTTAATAATCAGCCCTGTAGCATCAGCTTATATTACATCATTTTCTGCTGGATAATTAGTGACGAGCCCTAAGCTTAGCTTCTCAACAGCTGCTCAGAGCCCACTGAGCATGTGAGAGTCACAGACACTTTCCAAGATGGTGACCCCCTGTGACAAGTTTGAAGTCCTGGATCATTGCTGCTATTGACAAGCTGAAACTTTAGGCTGGTGCAATAAGTTCAGTATATAAAATATGGCATTTTTAGCCATATTAAATTTTAGTTCTCCTTTAAGAGGTGGGTCACAGTTTATTACCTGATTCTAGCTGACGTGTCCATGATTTTCTTGTAAGATATTTTTCTTATTTAACTTAGGAAACTACTTGGCTGGAACAATGGTGGATGCCGTTCATTACATCCACTTGCAGAACTTCAGCAAGTCTCTCCTGGAGACTCTAAATGCCCAGCGATTAGGTGGGCATTTTTGTGACGTGACCGTCCACATACATGATGCAACTCTACGGGCCCACCGCTGTGTCTTGGCAGCTGGAAGTCCTTTCTTCCATGATAAGCTGCTCCTGGGTTATTCTGAAATTGAGGTTCCACCGGTGGTGCCCACCCAAGTTGTACAGCAGTTGGTGGAATTTATGTATAGTGGCTCGCTGGTTGTTGCCCAGTCGGAAGCATTGCAGATTTTAACTGCAGCCAGTATACTGCAGATCAAAACTGTCATTGATGAATGCACACAAATCATATCGCAGAGCAGAGCCAACAAACCAGTAAAAATCCCTGCTGCTATGTCATCTTGTGGCCCACAAGGGAGATCTATTAACAAAATCCAAGAGCAAGTGTCCAAAGATTCTAATGGTCCATCCTCAATGGGTTTAAGAGACTCAAGTTGCTCTCTTCCGTCAGCATTAAGAAATAACGATATTGAAATAATCTCACAAATGGGACCAGTCAATGAGGCACCCAAAATACTTTGTGCTTCGGAAGTACGTTACAAATTAAGAGATATGCTTTCGTCACAGCAGAGGCAGCTACCAGAAGTAAGGGAGATAACTATGTCTGAAGGGGAGCAGGTTTCTGAAGCTTCTGAAAGTTTAGCAACTGGCTATATCACACAGACAGAGGCTCCGCAAAGCTGCCACAGTCGTAAACAGCGTCAGCCAGTACGCCTTCAGCTTTTAGATTCTGTACCTGTAATTATCAAAGATGAGGATGAAGAAGATGTGGAAGAAGATAGCAATGTGAGGGAAGGAGGGGATGAAGAGGATAAAATTACTGCATACAATACATGCAGTGGAGGCTTTCCAAGTTGCAGTGAAAATGAGAAGGCCCAAAGTCCTGAAGAAAAAGTTCGCAATGCAGGAAATAGCAGAAAAGATTCATCTGGTCAAATGGAATTTGCACCGGAAGGACAGGATTTCTTTACCAACCAAGATGTATTCTCTGAGTCCTTCATACCTCCCTGGCAGAATGAAGAAAACCTCACTGAAGGAACTAGGGAGAACCCTATAGAAAATGAAGAAAAGTTCCGTCCTGACTGCACTTTGGAAGGCTCCAGCCTTAGAAATCTGGCAGTTGTCGCTAGTGCCGATTTCAAATCAAGCCCACCGTTTAATTCTAGAGTTGGTGAATCCAGAACACTACCATTTGTTGCCTCGGCGATACCGCTAGATCTAAAGAATCCTGCATCTGGAACTGTTGCTACAAGCACTTCAAGCATCTTCCAATTTCACTTGACGCATCCTAACCAATCTCAGCCTGGTGTAACACAAGGATTTTTTAGTGTCCAGCAAGATGGCACCGCTAATGTTGTACAAATGAACTCCAACATGGCTTCTGGAGCCTTGCAAAATGAACCAGCCCCGCGTCCTGGACCTTCTCGTAACCCCGAGCCTTCCTATGTATGCAGCCATTGTCAGAAAACATTCAGCTCTCGGAAAAACTACACTAAACACATGTTTATCCATTCAGGTATGTTCTGCACAAATGTGTAAATGAAACCCATTTTTACAGTGTAAAGCTGTTATGTATTTTGCTGTTTTTAAGAGGATGGAAAACCTGTTCCTGTTCTTTCTAGAATAATAAAAATAGGAAATGAAACGCAGATATAGACTGCCATCTAGAGCTAAAACTTACCACTAGAGCTTCTTAAAGTGGACCTGTCACCCAGACACAAAAAGCTGCATAATAAAAGTCCTTTTCAAATTAAACCTGAAATCCAATTTCTATTTTTTATTAAAGCATTAATAGCTTTTGTAAGCTCACAGAAAAATCAGCTGTCAATCAAATATTGTCTGCCCCTCCTCTATGCCATAGGCATTATGCTTTAGGCATAGAGGCGGGGCAGACAATTACTGTCCCTTTCCATTCAGCACTTCCTAAATGTCACTGCTCACCCCACATTCCCCCGTTCTCTTCACTGTTTAATTGTGTAGCCAGTGCATGGGGATGGACGTCTGGTCCCCCATTCTGGTGCACAAACAAGATTCTGAGAGGATACAAGGCTTTTCTTAATAACTAGGGATGCACCGAATCCACTATTTTGGATTCGGCCAAACCCCCGAATACCGAACCGAATCTGAACCCTAATTTGCTTATGCAAATTAGGGGTGGGAAGGGGAAAACATTTTTTACTTTCTTGTTTTCTGAGAAAGTCACGTGATCTCCCTTCCTGCCCCTAATTTGTATATGCAAAATAGGGTTTGGATTTGGTTCGGCCGGGCAGAAGGATTCCTCCGAATCCTGCTGAAAAAGGCAGAATCCTGGATTCGGTGCATCCCTCTTAATAACACTGACAAAATGGCTCCTCCCTGCTTGCTATAATAATGAATTCCCAGACTGAAGGAAACAAGATTCAGATAAATTATACAGTGTAATTAAAGTTCATTTTGCTTGACTAATGTGATAAAATAGGATTTTGAATAATTTTTTTGGTTGACGGGTCCCCTTTAAGTGAGACCAGTTTTTATCAGAAGTGCAAGGCACACAACTGCATGTAAGACACGACACCTGTTTGTAAATGCCTTTTTTTTTTAAAATCTTGCAATCACTCATATTACTTGGAATTACAAGCAACATTGACAGTCCTATAGATTAGTTTCTAGCCCATGTTGGCAACTTCCTGGCTGCTGTTTCCATTAAAATAACATTTCTGTTTTTTTTAGGGATGCACCGAATCCAGGATTCGGTTCAGGATTCGGTCTTTTTCAGGAGGATTCGGATTCGGCCGAATCCTTCCTGGCCGAACCGAATCCTAATTTACATATGCAAATTATGGACGGGGAGGGAAATGGCGTGACTTTTTGTCAGAAAACAAGGAAGTAAAAAACTGTTTTCCCCTTCCCATCCCTAATTTGCATATACAAATTAGGGATTGGTTTGGTATTCGGCCAAATCTTTCACAAAGGATTTGGGGGTTCGGCCGAATCCAAAATAGTGGATTCGGTGCATCCCTAGTTTTTTTAATGGTGTTCATATTTATGTTTTTTTTACAAAGCACTTTAGTGTTCCAGTGAATAAGCGGAACTACAGCTAGAGACCCTATCTTTATATAGTAGCAGATACAGGACTAAAGTATATAGGCTACCGCCTAACTGAGTGCTGTATCAGTTTTCAGTCGTATTTAGATCTTCATATTTAGAAGACCGTCAAGATTCCAGCCTAGAGCTCTGAAATAGTGAGACAAGCACAACTGCCATATATAGCATGTTTGTGTGAGTTATTATTACAGTGTTTAAATTGGCTCCTCTGTAGTTTATTTCAGGGACCTAGGCTGCTGTTCTGTAATAGATGGTGGCCATGTTGATGTTAGAACCAGTGGAAAATGTGCCTGTTTCTGGGTTTCTCATCGTAACATAAATTCAAAGTAAATGTTGTATATGTTGGCTTCTAAAATAAAATTTGACACCCTCACGTGTATAGATAAACTGTATAAATACACACATTTTGGAATACAATCGGTTTATAAAAAGTTGTGAATAGGCAGGAAAGTTTTAAGACTAGTAACTGTTTGGTTTTAGGGGCATTGTAAAGGCTAATGTAACATCTTACAGTGACTTACTATCATATGCAAAAGTACGACCAAGAGCTAAAGAGGGCCAGAAAATGTTCATGGTTTAATTATGGAATCATTTATCTTTAGTTTTATGCAGCAGTTGTATTGTACACAGATATGACTGGAGCATCATGATTGCATTGTTTATAAAGGCAAACACCAATGGGAGATATTGTTAGTTTTTAGGGCTAATTTATCCACACTGGCCAGTAACCCTTAGTTCTTTCCAGGCAGCTGCACATAGAACAGTTAAAGCAAACATTTACTTGCCTTGGCTTCATGCCCAGGTTTCAGTATGCCCAGTGCTGATCAATCAGTCACAGTGTTTATTTGCTTAAGAAAAATACTACAATATGCATTTCATTTTTGTTTTGTTTAGTGTTTAAAAGCGATATTAATGAAATAAAGTCCAAAGATAAGACACAATGCTGATAAAAAGTCTACTGATTCACAGTGCTGGAGTGGTTTTTGGCTCCTGTCTTTCCATGTCAGCCAGTTCTTTGTTTCTAAAATGAGAGCTTTAGTCAAGGTTCTGAATCCAAGGCATGTATATGTATAATGACTTGTTCCAACAAGTATCCTAAATATTTGATTATTTTACCATAAGGCAGTTGATCCAACTGGAGGCCTGTAGGTTGGGTGTGGCCCTCCATGCCCAAAATCTTCCTTGACCTTTTTTTTTTTATAACATCAAATATATTATAATTCAACCCCAAATATATCAAATAGTGGATATTGGGCCCATAGCATAGAAAACTATAGACCAAACTGTTCTAATAACATAAACAGTGTTTATTAGTGTTAACTTCAATTTTATAAAGTCCTTCCTAACACACACAATATAATTCAATTACTCCTTCCTGCGCTTTTCTTGATATTCAAACAACCAAGGGTAACTGCTGCTGTCACCACTATTTATAACATCAACCTTTTACTTTGCCTTGATTGTATATTTTGTGTACATAATTCTGCTTTTTCTTACAAGGGCCTCTATGACAAATTCACTGGTCCTATATTACTAAGTTAACAGGGCGCCCCCCCAGGGCGCTCCAATCATTAACCCATTAACCACCAGGGGGAGGTCTTTTTTTATGGGGCACGGGCATAAAATTCGCCCTCGGATGTTCAGCCACATCTTAACCATACCCTGTTATGGTGTAACTCCACCCACAGCCCGCCTACTCTTCAGAAACCCCGCCCTCTTGTCAGCCAACAAGACATTTGATGCCAGTACTCCTCATAGCAGCCCTGTTTGTTTTAGGGGGTGGGGTTGTTTTTTTTTGTAAAGAAAGGAAACTTAAATTGGCATGTCTCCGTTTTATTAGATTATTTTCTCTTAAAGTGGACCTGTTATCCAGACATAAAAAGCTGTATAATAAAAGTCCTTTTTTAATTAAACATCAAATCCAAATTCTTTTTTTTTATTAAATCATTCATAGCTGTTGTAAACTCATTTAAAAATCTCGGCTCATAATCAAATATTGTCTGCCCCGCCTTAGGCATAGAGGTGGGGCAAGCAATTACTTTCACTTTCCATTCAGCACTTCTTAGAGGTCACTGCTCCCCCCCACCTTCCCCAGTTCTCTTCACCATTTAATTGTGTAGCCAGGGCATGGGAATGGACATCAGGTCCCCCATTCTGGTGCACATCAAGATTCTGAGATGATACAAGGCTTGTCTTAATAACAGTGTCCACAAAATGGCTGCTGCCTGCTTGCTATAATTGAGTTCCCAGACTTACGGAAACAAGATTCAAATAATTTATACAGTGTAATTAAAGTTAATTTTGCTTGTCTAACAGGATAAAATAGAATTTGGAATATTTTTTTTGGGTGACTGGTCCCCTTTAAGCCAAAGTAGACTCCCCCATGTAAAGGGGAAGTGTAACCAGTGATTTAAAGAGGCTAAATAGGATTATATAAACTGTGTATAAATCCATGTTTTTTTTTTTTTAACTTTAAATTTCTTAGTTTACTTTTTTTTTTCCTTGTCCTTGTTTTTAACTTATCTGTTTCGTTTACATTAGGCGAAAAGCCTCATCAGTGCAGTATCTGCTGGCGGTCATTTTCGTTGAGAGATTACCTGCTGAAACATATGGTCACTCATACCGGGGTGCGTGCCTTCCAGTGTTCAATTTGTTGCAAGCGTTTTACCCAGAAGAGCTCCCTCAATGTCCACATGCGCACTCACCGGCCCGAGCGTTTCCAGTGCTGCTTCTGCAATAAGTATTTCTCTCATCGCACCCTTTTGGAGAGACATATTGCTACGCATACAGCCTGAGAAGGACGGACTGTTTCAATACTAGCCAAGGACATCCCTAAGCTCCTTTTAAGTATTTATTTTGAAATGGCTCCATTTAGAATGAAGACGTATCATGTTCCTAGTGATAGATATTCTATAAGGGGCCTTCAGGTTTTAGAAGCTTTTTTTTTTCCATGTACTATAACGTGTACTTGGATTGCATGGCAACATTTCCAAAGGTAATGTAACACAATGCTGTTTAATAACAAAAAAACAATAATCATCTGTGCTCAGCATGCATGATACTGTTACTTTACCACTAGACTAGAACATCATAGTGTTCTGATCTAATATAACATTTCAAAAAGGGGTTTCACCCTGTACGAGAACTTCAAACGAATTGCTTATAAAGCATCGATGTCACAATGAGGGACGTTCTGATACCATCTTGTTAGGAATCTGGAACAGCCCCTTACATTTCTCTGAAGATTGCTCAGTCTACATTCTGCTGAATCCAAATATTCTATGAAGATTAGAGTTTGACTTCCAGCAATCTCTGTATGAAGACAAGAAAAAAAGGCAAGTTTATTTCCAGGCAACCATTGCTTAATAATGTACCTAAATATGACCATTGAAATCAGTGTTACTGCCTGTTACCTTGGCACAAAGGTAGCTTGAAGATATTGGTCAGACTATCCGAATACATTATCTGTTTTTTGACGATTTCTGAAACCACCATTGAAGGCAAAAGTGTTTTCATTTTCTTATGGGCATTGACAAGATCCTTCAGCAGGGACCACTGCAATTGTCTCTGCAAAAACCATAAAATAATCCACATCATACAGTGGCTCATCAACATTGGACGGGACTGGATACTTATCCATTTAACAATATGGGAGACGTTAAAGACCTGCTAACCTGTGCAAGGTTTCACGTAATTGCAAACGGCACTAATTGAAACGTAAACCAGCAATTTTACCATGTGAATGCCAAAGGATTGTGCTGCCCATTGTGAAATATGTTGCACACCACTGACCCGTCTGTGGTTAACATTTTATAAACTTGTCACGTTGTGTGTGTGTGTGTAGCCGATTTTTCCTTAATCATAGGCCTATGTAAATAGTGTATTTAATCACCTTTTTAAATATGTTTCTTAAATTGCTGTTTGTATTTATGAATGTCAGTGTTGTTCGCTTTCAGACTGTCTACGGCGGCTCCTGTATGTGGTTTGTCACTCGTTTTTACAAAGAAAATGTTACGTGTGGATGTATTGATACATATGAAAAGTAAGATATAGCAATGATGGCACTAACACAATGCGAGTATGGAATGCAGGGGCCACAGTGGGGTATAGAAAACAGAAGCACTTATTAATTCCTTAATGCTGCTTGCCTAGGCAGAAGGTAGATATGAGGAATGCACCGAATCTCTACACTGTGGAGTTTGGCCGAATACTGAACCCTTGTACCAAAGATCTGTCTAAATTCCATATGCTACTCAGATTTGATGAAAATACATTGCATCCAGTGGTGTAACTATAGAGGAAGCAGAAGCAGATTGTAAGTTGGCATGGGGCAGAGTCAGGTAATGAGTGGGTGGAGTCAAGCAGGGAGTGGGCGGGTCTGGGCAGAGTCAGGGCCGAAAGTGGGGAGAGGCAGGAAGTGGGCGGGAGGATGGGGGATCGGAGTGCGCTGGGTCCCTCTGAAGATTTTTTCACCGGGGGCCAACGCACTCAAGTTACACCACTGATTGCATCTTTTGGAAACAAAAAATGGTCACGTTCAGTTTTCCAGTGCTTTAATGTCACATGACTTTAAGGGTTCAGAGTCTGTTTGGCTGAAACCTGAACCAAATGCTGAATTTGGCGCAGCCCTAATTTCAATGGATATGTTTGTGTCGACTACTGAGAATGCAAAGATATTCCACATTGGGGACCTGCAACATATTGCGCTATCCAGTAAGAAAAATAGTTTTTTCTTGCTGAAATCCTTCTCTTCCCTTCCCCCCCACTGTATTATTTTGTATCCATATTAGGGATGCACCAAATCCAGGATTCGGATTCGCCCGAATCCTTCTGCCTGTCCAAACTGAATCTGAATCTTTGTTTGCATATGCAAATTAGGGCCGGGGAAGGAAATCGCATGACTTTGTCACAAAACAAATTTGGATAAGCAAATTAGGTTTCGGTTTGGTATTCGGCCGAATCTTTTGCGAAGGATTTGGGCGTTCGGCTATATCCAAAATAGTGGATTTGGTGCATCCCTAATCCATATCATTACATATGGAATGCTCTCTTCACTTAATATCATTAGTCACAACGTAATATAGCAGTTTTTACAAATGTGTGTGTTTTGCATGTCAAATAGTATAAATGTTGGAAGGAAAACATTGCAGCATCTGTTGTTTTTTTTTTTGTTCTCTCTGTGCTTAATCTTAGACTGTTCTGTACTTTAGGCTCCTGCCAGCAAACTGGCTGATTATTAAAGGGGCAGTGATTGTTAATCAGCTCAGTATGTGAGATGATCCCTGTGCTTTTCACTCTCATTGTTGCTGCAGTTGTGCTCATTTACTAATGCTGGGCAGATTTACATTTGTGTATTATTTTGCTTTCATTGTCATACCTACCTGCAGTTGAAGTTGTCTTCAACTAAATACTAAATACTCCTTTTTCAACACTGGCAAAATAAATAGAACTTGGATTACAGAGATGGGATCTGTTATCCAGAAAGCTCACATAGACTCCATTTCAATAAAAAAATAAAACATTTTAAAAAATGATTTCCTTTTTCTGTTTAATAATAAAACAGTACCTTGTACTTGATCCAAACTAAGATATACTTACTCACTGATGGAGGCAAAACAATCCTGTTGGGTTTAGTTAATTGAAAGAAATGAAAGCGTTTCACTATTTTCTTTATCGAGCTCCAAAAATAACTAGCTTTTTGAAAACAATGAGAAAAAGTTGTTTCAATGTAAATACTATTCATAGATCAAGGGGATACACTGCCCCTTTAACAAAGCTAATCACTGATTGCACCTAGGCAACAACTAAATTTGTTGGTAAACGAGTGGCTTTTACCTTAAAGGGGTGGTTCACCTTTAAGTCAACTTTTAGTATGTCATTGAATGGACAATTCTAAGCAACTTTTTAATTGGTCTTCTTTATTTATTTTTTATAGTTTGTTTAATAAAGGCCTTCTGCTTTCCAGCTTTCAAATGGGGGTCACTGACCCCATCTAAAAACATGCGCTATAAGGCTACACATTTATTGTTATTGCTACTTTTTATTACTCGTCTTTCTATTCAGGCCTCTCCTATTCATATAACAGTCTCTTAATCAAATCAATGCATGGTTGCTAGGGTAATTAGGACCCTAGCAACCAGATTGCTAAAATTGCAAACTGGAGAGAGTTGCTCAATAAAAAGCTAAATAACTCAAAAACCACAAATAAATGAAAACCAATTGCAAATTTTCTTGCAATATCATTCTCTACATCATACTAAAAGTTAATTTAAAGATGACTTGAATATGTTATAAAATGGCTAATTCTAAGCAACTTTTCAGTTGGTCTTAATTTTTTATATTTTTAGAGGTTTTTTTTGCCTTCTTCTTCTGACTCTTTCCAGCATTTCAATTGGGGCCACTGACCCCATCTAAAAAAAAAAAACAAATGCTCTGTAAACCTACAAATTTATAGTTATTGCTACTTTTGTTACTCATCTTTCTATTTGGACCCTGTCCTGTTTATATTCCAGTCTCTTATTCAAATTAATGCATCGTTGCAAGGGTAATGTGGACCATAACAACCAGATTTCTGATATTGCAAGCTGGAGGGCTGCTGAATAAAAAGCTAAATAACTGAATGCCCACAAAAAATTAAAACCAATTGCAAATTGTCTCAGAATAGTACTCTCTACATCATACTAAGGGGTCCATTTACTAACAACTGAATTTTGTTTTTTGAATCTTGAAAAATCAGTTTAAAAAGAAAAAAAAAAAGCTCTAAAAATTCGAGATTTTTCAAGTGAAAAAAACAAACAAAAGCCTTTTGAGGCTGTCGATGTGCTATGGAAGTCATTGAGAGCTGGGCTGATTCTATTGGACCAGAATGTTAGAGGTTTTCGGGTTTCTTTTCACTGATTTATCCGAAAAACTGGAATTTTTAGAGGTTTTCTAGGAATTCATATCTTTTTGGTATCGTTCAGCGTTTTGTATTTTTCTTATTCATACTTTTTATAATCACAACTTTTAATAAAATGTCTTTCCAAAACCACTAAAATCCAACCTTCAATAAATGAGCCTTCACGTGTTAATTCAAATGGGAACAACCCCTTTAAAGGCAAAGACTACTTTAGATAAACTCTGATATAAGGGTCAGTCCACACATGCAGCGCTTTGTTTTCCGAAGTTGCCTCACGAGGAAACTTCGGCCGACTTCGGAAATCGAAGCGCTGCGTGTGCTTTAGAGCATGCGACTTTTCATTATAGGGGACGGGAAGACACGCAAAGGCAGTTCGGGGGGAGGGATTGTCGCCCTGAAGAAGAGGCGATTAGTCGCCAGGCGTCAAATCTGCTCGTGTGGACTGACCCTAAAACAGTCTGTGTGCAGTGTTACCCTTTGATAAATATGCTCCCTGGTGCATCTCTACAATGGCTGCCCTTGTATTGTAATTACAGGTGCAAAACTACTGAAAGTGCCTCCCATTCACATCAACGAAAGCAATTAGTACAAATAATAGGGATTATTAAACAACAATAGGAAGATTGCAATTAGGTAGTCACCCATGGCAACCATCACATTTGCTTTTTTTTTATTTTACCTGAAGCTGAAAATAATTTGTCGATATGGGTTGCTGTTGATAAATGGGTTCTAGTTCTTAAACATAATCCGTGTTTGAGGGCATAGGATTCCATCGCAGGGCAAATGTTTGTACTTCCATGTGTGGATTTTGACATTTACATCTTTTACCATGCAGTTTTCGGTGCAACAAGGGAATGAACAATGAGACTGATTAGCACCTACAGGTATTATCTGGAGGAGCAGACGCTGCTTTTCTTCAGAGATCACTGCTGCTTTAATCAGTAATTGCCTTACTGTAAAGGCAACGTCACGTGGGGGCAATTTGTTTTTTGTCTCCAACTTTTCTGGAGAAAAGTCTTGACAACAAAATTGGGAAACATGCTGCAGATTATTTCCTATAATGGGTAACTGGGGAAAAGACCATCTGTGATTACTCCAAGCTATATTTTGGTTGGGCTGTAGAGCTGGTAACTGAAATGTAGAGAAGATAAAAGTGGAGACAGAATGTAGGAGCGGAAGGGGGTGAAGCATGTGCTGATCAGAGAGTGCCTTTGTTCAACAGGGGAAAAGGTAAATAACTGGTAGATTAGGTGAATGGATAACTAACTGGAGTTTTTGTTTTCACAGCAATGGAGAAAACCGTGCTGTCTATTAGTGCCTACTGCATGAAATATTTCAGTGAATAGTGCTTGTGACATACCTGCTTTTGGGCTAGTCCACACGGGGAGATAGCGACGCGTTTGTGGTCGCGGCGACAAAGCGCCGCGACAGTCGCCGCGACCGGCGCAGGCGACAGTTTTGTATGGGCGCCTATGTAAAAACGCCTGTGCTAACCACACGAGGCGATGCGCTTTTCAACAGTCGCCTGAAAATGCCTCGCCAGGCTTTTTCAGGCGACTGTTGAAAAGCGCATCGCCTCGTGTGGTTAGCACAGGCGTTTTTACATAGGCGCCCATACAAAACTGTCGCCTGCGCCGGTCGCGGCGACTGTCGCGGCGCTTTGTCGCCGCAAACGCGTCGCTATCTCCACGTGTGGACTAGCCCTTAGGGTCAGGGCACACAGGCAGATTCAGGGAGATTAGTCGCCCGGCGACAAATCTCCTCTTCTTTGGGGAGACTAATCTCCCCAAACTGCCTCCTCTGCCTTCCCACTGGCTAAAATGTAAATCGCCGGCAGGGTGGCACTCAGAGTGATTTGTTTGCCGAAGTCGGCCAAAGTTGCCTCACGAGGAAACTTCAGGCGACTTCGAAAAACTAATCGCTCAGAGTGCCATCCCACCGGTGATTTACATTTTTACCGGTGGGAAGGCAGGGGAGGTAGTCGACTAATCTCCCTGAATCTCCCTGAATCTGCCTGTGTGCCCTGACCCTTATACCTGTTATTTTATTTATTTTGCAATAAACAAGGCAAAACCTGAAACTGTAAAGTCACATTTCACTTGATGTTCTTATGTGAGGAAACACAAACCATCACTCCATAGAGAAGGCTTTCCCCAGCTGCAGCCTGTTAGGCATTGGGATAAGGAGCAGCTCATTATACTGAGGATTCACAGTGGACTGCTGATTTGTACTGACCTTGCTTGTAAGAACAGGAAGTAAAATTCTCATCACATTTATTAAGAACGGACTTATTTCAATTCACTATACAATGGGTGTTTACATTAAACTGCTTTCAATCTCAGATTGTGCTCCGTTTAGTGCAAGAAAGAAAACCATAGATCTTTCTAAAAGCAATAGGCAAAAAGCTTGTTTATCAAAAGCCCTGGAATACGGCCATTTTAAGCCTCGCCTATTGTTGATTTTAGGATTTTTATCATGTATGTATGATGCAGACAACATGTTAAGTCTGTCTGTAAATTGTATTTAATGCACAAGCTCTGCACCAGTGACTTTTTATGTACCTTTATAGACTGAGCCAGTGCCAACAAAACACACCCAGGCTGCACAAAGGGGTTGTTCACCTCCCAACACTTTTTCAGTTCAGTTGATTTCAGATTGTTCACCAGAAATAAAGATTTTTTTCTAATTACTTTCTATTTGCAACTGTTTTGGGGAGAGGGGGTCGCTGACTCGGTAACTGTTCTAAATTGATACATTCAGTTGATACATTTCTTATCTTTGTCCCTGCTGAGCAGAATCCCTGAGTTTCATTAAAGGCAAATGATAGAATTGATACAATAGTTGCTAATACTCCACAGCTGCATGAAAAACACCAGAGGCAGGAAGATTGCTTTTTAGGGCAGAGAAACACGCTCAGATTCGGGGAAATTGGTCGCCCAGCGACAAATCTCTTCGGGGCGACTAAGCCGGCTAGAATCTAAATCGCTGGCTGGATGGCAATCGGTTCTCTTTGTTTTCCAAAGTTGCCCGAAAAACGAAGCGCTCAGAGTTCCATCCTGCCGGAAATTTACATTCTAGCTGGCGAGAGGCAGTTCGGGGAAATAAGTCGCAATAAGAAGAGGCAATTTATCGCAGGGCGACTAAATCTCCCCGAATCTTAGTGTGTGCTCTTACCCTTCCTCAATTTGGGAAAAACCATAAATAATAATGAAAAGCAATTGAAAAAAAGTCTTTATTTCTGGTGAAGAATGTGAAAACAATTGCATTGAAAAATGTTTTGAAGGTGAATAGCCCCTTTAAATTATATGAAAGTAGAGTAAACTCATAAGGGGATTTTAATCATAATGGAGGGCAAAAGGAAAACCCACAATTTCACATTAAAATATGTTTACAAGAACACGTTCCTAAATTTTTAAAATTTGCATTTTTGGTGACATTCAGAGCTGTTTGCCATTGTTTTTTAATCCTGTCTTTTGTGTGCTTTCATTTGTTTTCACAGAGTAGATAAGTGTAACCTGCTGCAAAATAAATGTCTTGTTTTCCTAAGGACCAAGAATTACGCGTCTTATTTTTCTCTTTTTTTAGATGCACCCCCTGGAATTATTTTCAGGCTTGTGTTGCTCCCTGACTCTTTTTACTCTTGTATGTGGCTCATTAAAAGAGTCGCTCAGGCAGCAGAATGGCACAGAGATCCTCTGCGAGTGCTTCTATGTTCCTGTGACTTGCCATAGGGGCCCACCCTCATAAAGAGAGAATCTTATGTAACCAGTCGTCTATCAGGGGTAGAACAGGCAGCAGGAGATAAGGCTCTTACAAATGCTTCTCAAAGCAACAATCCACAGAAAGTATTTATTTGCAATTTTCACTGAATAATATCTTTGGAAGTACATTGTGTGCTCTTTCCCCAGTTTACTGTAATCGCATATTACAGGGAAGGAAACAAATATTTCTTAAAGGACAAGTAAAGTTCAAGTGGACCTGTCACCCAGCCACAGAAATCTGTATAATAAAAGTCCTTTTCAAATTAAACATGAAATCCAATTTCTATTTTTTATTAAAGCATTCATAGCTGTTGTAAGCTCATTTAAAGATCTCAACTGTCAATCAAATATTGTCGGCCCCTCCTCTATGCCGTGGGCATAGAGATGGGGCAGACCATTACTTTCACTTTCCATTCAGCACTTCCTAGAAATCGCTGCTCTCCCCACATTCCCCCAGTTCTCTTCACCATTTAATTGTGTAGCCAGGGCATGGGAATGGACATCAGGTCCCCCATTCTGGTGCACAAACAAGATTCTGAGATGATACAAGACTTTCCTTAATAACAGTGTCCACAAAATGGCTCCTGCCTGCTTGTTATAATTATGAATTCCCAGACTGGAGAAAACAAGATTCAAATAATTTATATAGTGTAATTAAAGTTCATTTTGCTTGACTAATGTGATAAAATAGGATTATGAATAATTTTTTTGGGTGACGGGTCCCCTTTAAAAGCATAATCTCTTTTATAGTGCTATTAATTGTCATACATTTCCAGCCTTTTATCTGTTTCCAGCCTCAAAAGCAGACTAATTACCATAAATAATTCCCATAAAATAATTCCCATGATTCTGCTCTAAAGACCAAGTCGAAAGTACATACACAAAGTAAATTAGTGCATTTTCTACTGTGCTTGCTGAAGCAGTCGTTGAAAATGCTCCCTGTTCTCAGCGTGAACCAATCGCAACGGCTTGGTAGGATTTCTTTAAATAAATCTAGTTGGTATCCTGGGTTTTGTGCCCTGCAATGGTATTATTTTGTACATAGACTGTAAATGCTGCTTTAATGCGCTGAAAGCCATTTCACCATATGTGTCGCATGGCCCTCCTACAGTTACTGTGTTTAAAAAGGGAATAAAGCTCAAAAAGCTTTTATTTCGACACACACAAATGCTGGGAACACTGCACCTTCTATTCCAAATCAAAACATTTAGAGAAATTGATCAAATTTGTGTTGTTCCTTTGCAGAAAGTAAAGAAAAGGGAATATTATGCGGTTCCAAAAAATGCATTCTTCTTTACTAACTCACATTCACTGTAAATGTGTTTCAAGATTTTGCTTTCCATTGTATCATTGAACTAATATTTAGTTGTATAATCAGTGTTTCTGAGAACTGCTGCACATCTGTGTTACATGGAGTCCACCAACTTCTGGCACCTGTTACATTCCACAATTCTTCTGCATTTCTTGGTTTTGTCTCAGAAACAGCATTTTTGATGTCACCCACGAGGTTTGTATTGGATTAAGGTCTAGGGATTGGGCTGGTCACTCTATAACTTCACTCTTGTTGGTCAGGAACCAAGATGTTGCTCATTTACTGGTGTGTTTGGGGTCGTTGTCTTTTTGAAACCCCTATTTCAAGGATATTTCCTCTTCGGCAAAAGGCAACATGACCTCTTCAAGTATTTTGATGTATTGAAACTGATCCATGATCCCTGGTATGTGATAAATAAACCCAACACCATAGTAAGAGAAACATCCCCATATCATGATGCTTCACTGTCTTTACACTGTACTGTGGCTTGAATTCAGTGTTTGGGGGTCATCTGACAAAACAGTTTGCGGCCTCTTGACCCAAGAAGAACAATCTTGCTTTCATCAGTCCACAACATGTTGCTCCATTTCTCTATAGGCCAGTCAATGTGCTATTTGGCAAACTGTAACCTCTTCAGCACATCTTTTTTCCAACAATGGGTAAATACTTTTAAAATCTTGGGGGGGAGGGTGTAATTTTTAAGCATCTCCCCCACCAGTGACTTCCTTCTCTAAACCATTGCTCTTCTGTAAAAACCAAGCAGCCTGGTATAAATCCCTTGCTGTCTTGCCTGCTTCCAGTATCTCCTGTGCCACCCTGAGTGGGTGTATTCCCAGTACAGAATTGTTTTGATGGTGACTTTACTGTGCATTAATACACTGCACTTTTTTGGCAGAGGGGATACCTGGAAGCAAGTAACAAGATGGTTGGGGCGCTGTCTATGTTAAAGGGATACTGTCATGGGAAAAAAAATTTTTTTCAAAATGAATCGTTAATAGTGCTGCTCTAGCAGAATTCTGTACTGAAATCCATTTCTCAAAAGAGCAAACAGATTTTTTTATATTCAATTTTGAAATCTGACATGGGGCTAGACATTTTGTCAATTTCCCAGCTAAAAAGCATGAGATAGGAGGGTGATTTAAACAAAATGTTTGTTGACAGTGTCTTGATCCAGCAACTAAAGGTCTACTGTTGATCCCGATCTACCTTTTGGGCACCCCTGCATAAGGGCATTGTGTCCTGAGTAAGGATGCATACAATCCACTATTTTGGATTCGCCCAAACCCCCGAATCCTGAAGGATCTGAAGGATCTGAATCCTGGATTCTGTGCATCCCTAGTCCTGAGGCAGCTTAACCCTCATATTTACTTAGGTCTTCGTAGGTGTTTCTAAGGTCTTAATGTGCTTTTCATTCTTGACAAGCTGCATTCTTATGTTTCTGAGAAAATACATTTTTATCACATTTTTCCAGTTGCTATTATTTTAAATATCCTTATGTTCTCAACAGCCACAGTTTATACTGGAGGAATTTTGCCTGTCTTTCAATATTTTAAAATAAGAATTTTTGCTGTGCGTCTTTCTTCAAATATATTTCAGGCCATTCAAGTTTTAACAGACAACTATGGGCAGTAATGCCATATTTTACATACTGAACTTATTGAACCCCCCTAAAGGTTTTCTGCAGGTTTTATCAATAATGATTCAGGCCATCAAAGTTGGTACAGAAGTTTCCCATCTTGGATTTTGTTAGGAGTGTCTGCGACACTCACATGATCAGTGGGCTCTGAGCGGCTGTTGAGAAGCATAGGGGTTATTGCAAATCATCATGCAGAAAATGAGATTTATGTGTCATAAAAGCTACAGGGCTGATTATTAAATTCTACTGCTAATTGATTTGGTTTTTGAGCTGCCATGTACCAATAAAATGTATTATTTACTATGAGCCTATTTATATTCTATATATATTCAGTATCTTGTGCATCAGTCCGTAAGCTCAGTAAGTGACAGCAGCACAGAGCATGTGCAGTGAATTAGTAGAAAAGAAGATGTGGAGCTACTGGGGCATCTTTGGAGACACAGATATGTACTACTAATGTAGTACAATGGGCTGTGGTTGCCTTGGTCTGGTACAAACGCCCAAAACATAACGTACAACATTTCTGCCCTACGTCTTTAGTTAAGCTTTAGTTCTCCTTTAAAGCTGTTGGATGCCCACAGGCAAAACACTGTTTAGTAAACTAGAAGAAAGTTATGTAAATACACAGAGAAGCTGCTCCGGTATAAACTGACTCAGACAACATTTGTTTTCATGTACTTCAGAAACCAAGTGACGGTTATTTGTTAAAGAAAAAAAGATAATAAAGGGCTGCCACATACCAGACCACACTCCTTGAGTTGATGTAGTTAAAAAGTATTTATTTAGCAAAAAACATCACAACAAAGCCTATGTTTTGTGGTAATGTTTTTTGCTAAATAAATACTTTATAACTACATCAACTCAAGGAGTGTGGTCTGGTATGTGGCAGCCCTTTATTATCTTTTTGTAATATTTGCCTCCCCGAGCTGAAGGTCTGGGGCGTGAGCACCTGGACCCCCCTTCTTTCTGGGTAAGTCAACCCCTTCAACTCATTGTACTCGACACTGAATGCTTTTTCATTTAAGCCTAATCATGTGCTTTCAGAAAGAACCAGCACTTTAGGAGAGAAATGCTTTCTGGCAGTGGCAGGCTGTTGTTTCTCCTACTCAATGTAATTGAATGTGTTGCAGTGAGACCTGGATTTTACTATTGAGTGCTGTTCTTATATCTACCAGGCAGCTGTTATCTTGTGTCCCATTGTTCTTTTGTTTGGCTGCTGGGGGGGGAGGGAGGGGGTGATATCACTCCAACTTACACTACATCGATAAAGAGTGACTGAAGTTTATCAGAGCAAAAGTCACATGACTTGGGGCAGCTGGGAAACTGACAATATGTCTAGCCCCATATCAGATTTCAGACTGAAATTTAAAAAAATCTGTTTGATCTTTTGAGAAACGGATTTCAGAGCAGAATTCTGCTGGAGTAGCACTATTAACTGATCTGGATCCCTTCACCATAAGTCTACTAAAAAAATCATGTAAACATTAAGGATTATTTTACCTCCAATAAGGACCAATTATATGTAGGTTGGTAAGACAAGGTATTGTTGTATTATTATAGAGAAAAAGCCAATCATTTTTAAAAAATTGAATTATTTTATGAACTCTATGGAAAATGGCATTCCCATATTTTGGAGCTTTCTGGATAATGGGTTTCCAGATAATGGATCTTCTACCTGTATATGTATCTCTAGCATCTATTAATGCTTATTTCTGTGTTTCTCAATGCATAAAGAAATGAGTTTAAAAATGGCGTGAATAATGTATATATGATGACAAAAGCTTTATCGTGGTCTTGGGATAGAGATGCAGGGTGCATGTACAAGAGAAGCATTGTACTATAGAACATCCATACAACTGTCAGATGTAAACTGCAAGTAGAGTAAGTCTTATGCCGACCTGTGGTAGATGGGATCAATATGATAGTCTTGACAATGAAAACATAAGATATAGACACAGGAATGATGTAGAAACTACAAAAACCCCTGCCACCAGTATGAACACAAAAACAGTTTGTCTTCGGCACACCACCTACTTGATATTTATAGGGTGCATTCAATCCCAGGCTGCTTCAAGCCCAACGCAGTAATCTCTTGAAAAGGGGAAAAAGAAGCACACACTATACATCGGCTTCTGCCTTCAAAGCATTTTATTTCACCTGAAGAAGGGTTTGTCCACGAAAGATTGTGCCACATCTCTGCTGCAATAAAATGCTCTGAAGGCAGAAGCTGAAGTATGGTCTGCTTCTTTGTCCTCTTTTGATGTCCAAATAGTTTGTGCAAGTGTTGGCCCGAACCTGCCCGACCCAGGGGTTACGTGGGCTTCAGGCCGGCCTCCATATCACTAATGGACATGCTTCTATAAACAGAAACCCTCCCAGGAACTCAAACCCATCATGGTAATCTGATAAAAATGTGTGTGTGTGTGATATCTTTACTTATACCATGTGGCCCTGATACTGAAGCACTAAAAGAAAATGTCCAACTCCTCATAACCGAATCCTACCATGCCAATCACATCTTTTATTTTATATAGACATGCTGAGTGAAAGCCCCATTCTTTTTGGAACCATGGTTCCTGGATGGCATAACTCCCAATATAGAAATGTTGACTTTATACTTACAAGGTAACTTCCCAGTTTTGGTAACATTTTGCCCTATATAAGAACCAGGGAGTCATCAAGGAAAACCAAAGGAAAAATAATGGTACCTAATCCTGGCCAGAATCAATAATTTGCCCCTCTGATAAATGGAACTGCTTTATGGGGCGCCCCATCTGGGAATAATGGATCATAAATGGTGGACATGTCTTCAGCTCATTTCATTCCCGGTCCTATGTATATCATTTCATTTTCTCTGTACTACATATAAACATGGAGAGATTTGTATGTACTGTAGCTGTCCTAGGACCAGAACAAAGATACAATTAATAAACGTTATATTTTAAGTAGCACGTCAAACAATAATGAGATCAGATTAGCACTTTGCAAATGAAATAATTACCCAGTATTGCCGTGTATAGACATTACATTTTGATGATTTAACAACTGTGGCTATTTTATAGAAGTAATTGAAATGCAGCTAGCTTTACCTTAAAAAAAAATGTAAAATTTTATAACCTCTTTTGAAAATCAATATTATGTAAGCACCAAAGTGGTTGTAAAATGTTTCCAGCGCAATTTTTTTTACTTTAACCGTTTATATTTACTATTTACACATATTTTTCAGCCATAAAAAAAAAAATCACTTTGGGGCTCATTTACAAGTGTAAGTGCAAAGCACAAAATTGCGCACAAAACAACACAACTTTAATTGGTATTCACTAGGGATCCTTTGCGAAAGATTCGGCCGAATACCGAACTGAATTTACATATGCAAATTAGGGGTGGGAAGGGGAAAACATTTTTTACTTCCTTGTTTTGTGACAAAAAGTCATGCGATTTCCCTCCCTGTCCCTAATTTGCATATGCAAATTCGGTATTTTTCAGCAGGATTCGGACAAATCCTTCTGCCAGGCTGAACTGAATATGCAATATGCAAATTAGGATTCCGATTCGGTTCAGCCTGGCAGGAAGATTTGTCCGAATCCGAATCCTGCTGAAAAGGCCGAATCGCGAACCAAATCCTGGATTCGCATCCCTAATATTCACAAAGGTGCTTGTGCCTATACCCTCAGCTTGAAGGGGCTTGAATTTAATGCAGTTGTACAACCAAAGGAAAGAGTGAAGAAAACAGGAGAAATGAAGGGTCAATCTCTAGAGCAGTGATTCCCAACCAGTGGCTCATGAGCAACATGTTTCTCTCTGTCCCCCTTGGATGTTGCTCCTAGTGCCTGGTGCTTTTTTGAATTCCTGGCTTGGGGGCAAGTTTTGGTTATATAAAACCAGGTGTACTGCCAAACAGAACCTCTTGTACGCTGCTAGTCCACACAGGGGCTACTAAATAGTCAATTATAGCCATTATTTGTTATTTTTACATTTGAATGTGGGTCACAAGTAAAAAAGGTTGGGGACCCCTGTTCTAGAGTAACACATGGCATTGGGGCAATTGGTCAACACTACAGATAAAAGATACGATCATTCTTAGAGCATTGACTTTTTTCTCCCACCTGCACACAAATACATATGTATGCACATCTTCTTTTTGTTTGTTTGCAGACAAAAACCCTGACTTGGAGAAGTGTTTTCCCGAGCACTGGTAAAATTTGCCGTACAGTTTTGGTCTCCATCACTCAAACAGGACATTATTGTATTAGAGAGGGTACAGAGAAGGGCAACTAAGCTGGTAAAAGGTATTGAAAATCTTAGCTATGAGGAAAGACTGGCCAAATTGGGGATGTTCTCGCTGAAGAAGAGGCGCTTAAGGGGAGATATGATAACTATGTATAAATATATAAGAGGATCATATAATAATCTCTCTAATGCTTTTTTTACCAGTAGGTCTTTCCAGCTGACACAAGGTCAACCATTCCGATTAGAAGAAAAGAGGTTCCGCCTAAATATTCGGAAGGGGTTTTTTACAGTGAGAGCTGTGAAGATGTGGAATTCTCTCCCTGAATCAGTTGTACAGGCTGATACATTAGATAGGTATAAGAAGGGGTTGGATGGCTTTTTTAGCAAGTGAGGGAATACAGGGTTATGCAAGATAGCTCAGGCATAGTACAAGTTGATCCAGGGACTGGTCCATTTTGGAGTCAGGAAGGAATTTTTTCACCCTCTGAGGCAAATTGGAGAGGCTTTTAGATGATTTATTTTTTTTGCCTTCTTCTGGATCAACTGGCAGTTAGGCAGGTTCAAATAGAGTTTAAAAGTTGAACTTGATGGAGGTGTGTCTTTTTTCAACCTAACTTACTATGTTACTAAGACTGTTAAAGATATCACTTCTGTGTGTCACTGTCATTTATAAACCCCTCTTGAACATGTTGGTATGCAGACTAGTGTGTGTGTATAAGACTATGTGTGCTCTTTTATATTAGGAACTTACATAACAAGGATAGTCCCTTTGGCTATGAAGGTCTTGTTACAGCCAGAGATGGAAGAAAAGAATGATGTGTTTGTTGATAAGTATTGAGTGTCTAAGACTGGAAGACATGTACCCATATATATTCCTGACACCACAAAAATATAGTGTTCTGCATTTCCACATGTCACAATGATTTAGAGGATTTCATTTCCAGATCTGAACTAATATAGAAAGTAATGAGCTGCCAGTGACTTGGGTTACATCCATACATAGAAAGACAATTCATGGAACAGCATATGACCTTTGGAAATATTTAACCCGACACCATAGTATAATTGAGAGGATGTTCAGAAAATCATCTGGAAATCAGTCTTTTTATATGACAAAAACAATACTAATATACAGTAAGAACGTTTACACGTATTATAGACTATCTCAACAGATCATTTAAGTAAATTATATTTATATCTCAGAAGAACCTTAAGGGCTTATTTACTAAACTCTGGTTGGGCTTTTTGGTGCAAAATTTGAATTTTTGGATTTTTTTTTTAAAAACTTGAATTTTTCAAGATTTATGAAAGTCTGATGCAGTAAAAAGTCAGAATTTGAAAATCTATCGTCTCAGACCTGCTGAGGTTGTATATAAATCAGTGGCAGAGGTCCCTATCCTTTTTTTGAAGTTTCTGTGGTCTGCGTTGGGATTAGCCAGAAAATCCGAACTTTTCTGGATTTTCAGGGAAAAGCTCTTAAAAAATTGTACGATACGGGGTTTTGCCCGATTTTATAGAGTTTTTACCAGAACGATTACATCATGCTTTTTTAATAATAAATAAGGTCCAATCGCGGATTCTAGTTTGGGCTGACTTTTTATATGTAAATAATCAGAAAAATTCAGAGTTTGATAAATAAGCCCCCAAAGTAAATAATATTTATATGGAATGGCATTAAGTTTCTATACAGGCGTCACATCACTCCTGCCATATACTGTTAGGGTCGAAATAATGCACAGGCTACTCTAAGGCTATAGTCTAGGGGCCCAGTGTGATCAGGGGTTCATCTAGCTATTTTTCAATTACTATTTCGATTTTCTTAAAATAATTATTTTTATCTGTGAATTCATACTGCCATTGTGATCCTCTTTTTCCTCAACAAGGGGTGTGGGAGCAAGCAAACGGGGTCAGCAGCACCCTCTGCTGACTTAGGGTAGGGCACACTGGGCCATTCGGGGAGATTTAGTCGCCTGTCGTCTAATCGCCTTGTCTTTGCGGCGACCAATCTCCCCGAACGCCTTCCCTCTGTCTTGCGCCGGCTATAATAAAAAGTTGCCTGCGGCATGGCACATGCGGCGCTTCGTATTCTGAAGTCGCCCGAAGTTTCCTCATGAGGCATCTGCTTAAAAAAATGTTGGCTAGTACTTAATGCAGAGTTGGTAAGAGACAATAGGATGGTTTGGATAATTATGCTCTAAATTAGAAGTCAAAAGAATAATGTTTATAATTAGTTTATTTTACAGGCAGTGGAATAAATATCGTTTAATGTTAAAAAAGCTAATCATTAGCCCTGATTTCCAGTAATGTGGATGAACTGTACTTTTTCTAGAATTTTGACAATAAGAGTGCTACAAATATTATTTTCAAAATAGCCTGTGTGAAGTTACCCTTAGGAGACTCTATTATAAAGAGTGGTAGAAAAATGTGAACTGTATGTAACTATTGGTGACTTGATAACAGTGGCTAGGGATGTAGCGAACGGCGGAAAAAATGTTCGCGAACATATTCGCGAACTTGCAACAAAACATGCGAATAGTTCGCGAACGTCGCGAACCCCATAGACTTCAATGGGAAGGCGAATTTTAAAAGCTAGAAAAGACATTTCTGGCCAGAAAAATGATTTTAAAGTTGTTTAAAGGGTGCAACGACCTGGACAGTGGCATGCCAGAGGGGGATCAAGGGCAAAAATGTATCTGAAAAATCCATTGTTGACACAGCGCTGCGTTTTGTGCTGTAAAGGGCAGAAATCACACTACGTCACTCAGGTGATGTTTCTGGACACGGAATGTGAAAAAGCTCACACAGCTAGGTGGCACTTGGTTAAAGACTGGGCAAACAATGCCTGCAAGGGCAACGTATACACTACAGCAGTGGATACGGAATATATTATTGCTGCTTGGAAAACGTCACTCAGGTGGTGTTTCTGGAGACGGTATTATTATTGATATTTAGACAGAATGTGAAAAAGATCACACAGCTAGGTGGCAGTTGTTTGAAGAACAGATGCAGATGAGAGATCAGCAGCAGGACAGCTGCCCACAGCAGCTACATACAGAGCACTGCAGTAGAAGGTAGATTACTAGCCAGCAAAGCTACCTAACCTAAAATGTCCCTCAAATTCCTGCAGAGTTCTGTCCCTACAATACAGAGCAGTATCAAGTAGATTACTAGCCAGCAAAGTTACTATCAACTGTCCCTCAAATCACTAACAGCTCTCTCCCTACACTAGCTCTTCCAAGCACACACAGGCAGAATGAAAAAACGCTGCAGGGCTTCAGTTTATATATGGAAGGGGAGTGATCCAGGGGGTGTGGGGGTGGTCCAGGAGGGAGAGCTTCCTGATTGGCTGCCATGTATCTGCTGGTCTGGGGTGAGAGGGCAAAAATAAGCGGCAGCTAAGGCGAACCCAAATTGGCGAACGTCGCGCGACGTTCGCGAACATTCGCCGAACGCGAATAGTCGATGTTCGCGCGAATTAGTTCGCGGGCGAACAGTCCGCGACATCCCTAACAGTGGCATGAATAACGCATCCCAACAGATATATGACAAAATATTGGCAACAACAATTTCCAATCCACACATCAGTCTCTTTGGATGGTTATTAGGGAGTTTAATCTTGCTTCAACTGGTGATAATGGTGCATATAAAGTGTAATATCAACCAGCAGCCACAGGGGAGCAGCAAGCAGTTTCACTCTGACCTGTAATCCAGCACATGTACAGGCTGCACAGTCAGGGCCGCCATGAGAAATCACGGCGCCCTGTACACCAGAATTTTCCACCCACCACGGCCCCCAAGCCCCACCCCAGATACCACCCACTCCATACTACAGTTAAAAGACAACATAGACATCAGTGCTAAAAAAGGTACCCCCCCCCCCCCCCACACACAAGTTATAAAAAGCTATTGTTTGTCAGGCCCCCTTATAAATTAAAAAAAAAACATTGGCGCCAGGGCCCTCCATAAATATATATTTTTTTAAAAAAAATTGGTGACAGGCCCCCCCCCACAGGTTATAAAAAGCCATTGGTGATATGGGCCCCCCCTGCAAGTAAAAAAAAGAAATTGATAGCCTGCCCCCCCCCCACAAGTTATAAAAAGCCATTGGTGATATGGGCCCCCCCTGCAAGTAAAAAAAAAAAGATTGATGGCCTGGGCCCCCCACAGTTTATAAAGAGCCATTGGTGATCAGGGGCCCTCCTGCAAGTAAAAAAAGAAAATTGCCTAGATATCCCCAAATTTTTAAAAAAAATACTTGCCAGGGCTTTGTGTGTAAGGGGGGGCCCGACCATGCTCACTTACTTGATTTAAGCTCAGCGTGCTGCCAGTAGGACACTGCAGGTCTGTGCACGGAAGCTTTTCCCAATTAAGATTTCCTGTACCCTCGTGGTCTTTTAAAAATAAGTCCAGGTAAAGCTGTACAGGGATTGGACAAGGGAATCCAATCCCAATGCAGATTTACTGGGACTTATTCTTAATGGACCAATGAGGGTACAGGAAATCTTAATTGGGAAAAGCTTCCGTGCACAGACCTGCAGCGTCCTACTGGCAGCACGCTGAGCTTAAATCAAGTAAGTGAGCATGGTCGGGCCCCCCCTTACACAGAAATCCTGCGGGCCCCCCTGATGGCGGCCCTGTGCACAGTAGTGATGTGCGGATCAGGTTTTTCCCTACCCCCACCTGCCTGAAGCCCGTCCGCCCTCTGTCCATCCGGGCCCGCCCACCGGCTTCCTTTTATAGATCTGCTCTCACACTGGGATGATCTGTGGGCTTTATGGATAAGCCCATTACTGGCACTGACCTCAATAACATCCAGTTTCCTCTCTCGGGGAGTTGTCACTTCCTGATTGTCTCTCCCCACCCTCAGGGGTGGCCTCTCACTGGGATGGACCAGTTGGACAGGGATGACAGTTCCTTCCAGACAATGACTAAGTTTTGTTGAGTTTAGTGATCAGGTGATGTGACTCTGTGCATATAAACATCACAGTCTGGGCTTTGTCCATGGCAAGTGGAAAATTACTTAGTACTTAATCAGGCAGCCTGTGGGCCCATTAGTTTGTAGCTCTTAAAGTGCATGTAAAGTCTAAAATAGAATAAAGCTAGAAATGCTGTATTTTGTATACTAAATATAAACATGAACTTACTGCACCACAAGCCTAATCAAACAAAATTTATGCTCCCCCTACTGTTCATAAGTATAATTGTTTCCCTGCTCAGCAATTAGGGACCATCTGACAATTCCTATCCACAGCAGTAAATGAAGGGAGACTGCATACAGTCAGGTTTCTTATAAAAAAAAAGGTACACTTTTTTTAATTAGATTCAGCCTTGACAAAGGGTCCAGCAGGGCCCGAAACGTTGCCTTCTTTTCGGATACACATGGGCTAAATAAAACGTCTATTTCATTGAGCAAGATTCTGATGTGCTTCTGGATTATTGTCTACATGTACCTTTGACCCCGTGCAAGGGAAGGGTCTACCGGTTAAGCACCCAGCACTTTCAACAAGTGGATTATGAACAAGTAGAGCACCCCACGATCGTGGTCAGTGAAGTGATTGGCAGGGACACCACTTTAACAGTTCCTATTTTCCCAGAGGATGGCTAGCTAGGACATGGGCAGCATTCCTCACCATTCTTTAAGGTTATTTTATTTTAGAGGCTTTATTTTATGCAGCTGAAGAAACATTCAAAATGGCAGATAAATGGCTTCAGTATAGAATATCTTGGACAGCAGAAGAAAATTGTAACCTGTTGTAATGTATTAGGATCATTTAAATATATGTGGTTACATGAATCCTGGTATATATCTGCAATAAGTTCTGTTGGAGGACTCGGATTTGGAGTTACTTTATAGCCTGTTGCACTTTGTATTAATCAAGAGTACAATCCTTTATAGGTGGTCAGACAGTACAAAAAAAAAAGCTTCCGCCAGACAAAACCAGCATTTTATTGGTTTCTGACAAGCTTCCCCAACATTTATGTGGTTGGCTGGATATCAATTGGACAGGTATAAAAATCCTGCGAACCTCACTCCAACGGCCTGAATCTCTGACCCTTTGATCCAGTAAATTGTGCTGTAGGGCAGAGGTCCCCAACCACCGGGCTGCACCGAACTGGGTCGCCTCTGGTCCTAGCTGCAGTCTATAATAGCTACAAAAAGATGCACCATTGCCATGACAGCTGTGCAAAGCCAAAAAGGACCAAAATACTGTTTGAATAGTTTTTTGGTAAGCCTGAAATGTACCCACACATCGACAGCCCCCCCCCCCCATGCTTGAAACTGATCTGTGGTACAAGAAAAGGTGGGGACCGCTTCTGTAGGGCTCAACATTTGATCAGCCCCATATCGCCAAGTAAAGGTGGGCATATCCGTGAAAGATCTGCTCCAGATGAGTGGATCTTTTTATTTAAGGCCAGCAAAGTTCTTACAATGTAATTTCTCCTACCGCACAATCCTGCAACTGGTGGTGCGTTTCTTCCGTTGACCCGGCCGGGTCCCTTAGCAACGAATGTGTAATAGAAAACGGATCCATCGGGGAGTATCCCCTTTTATTCAGCCACCAAACATTCAACGTTTCAGGTGATGAAGGGTGTGTTGTTCCCCCCTCCCCCCCGAAACGTTGAATGTTTGGTGGCTGAATAAAAGGGGATACTCCCCGACTGCATTAACCAGTGTGTGTGCGGATCCGTTTTCTATACACATTTGCAGCAAAGTTCTTAACCATTTCCAATGAGTTGATACCAAACCTAGAGCTAAGCGTCAACAGGGAGCGAACCTCATAGAACAGAATAGATCTAATGCCATTGATAACAAAACGGTTTATTGGAAGATAATACAGCACTTCTGACACATTAATCATAAGGATTCTAGTAAGCACTCTTTCTAAATGGGAACTTTATAGAACAGCAAACAAGCTCCTTCTAAAGTACCTTGAATTCTATTAATTTCACACAAAGAAGACACTTTAACATGCGTTAAATGTGTGTGCTGGAAAGAAGAAGAACGGACAGTGATACAGACAAATAAATGGATAGCAGTAGAAGCAGTAGACTCTTGCTCTCTGTGTGAAATAACTTAAAAAGAGAAACAAGAAACGCAACAGAGATTATTTGCATATATATTATTTTGGTTTTATGTGTTTGAGAAAAGGGGAACGAAAAAAAAAGTACATTTCAGTAGAGAATTAAAATAGAAGGGGGAAGGATTGTGGAATAAAACATCCCACCCAAAGTTTGGTACAAAACATGCATGGGAGACTAAACAAATACATTGCAACAGCGCTGCCCAGTATATTCTATGCAGTGGGTTGATTCTAGATCCATACAAACCAATGAGGCCATACTAAAGGAGGCCTGAATTCACTCTTGACTTCTTACAAGGTTGGGGGTGTTTAAAATTGATATAGCCAATGTTTTGTGGTTCTTCCTTATTATTTTGTATCAGCATAGAGTCAAATTTGACTTTGCCCCTATAGCACTATATTTGGGTTGTACCTCCCCAAAGAGGTGGGAGTGGTCAAAGAGCTGCATCATTGGGATGTTGCCAACTGAATGGAACCCTCCATAGCAAATGCATAGCTCTACATGTTCTTACTACTTGTACCATAAATGTGTAGCAGCACATGTCTACTAAGCACAGCACTGCAGGGATATTTTGGGGGTATAGATCAGTTGTTGTACAAAGGCAACTGATTAGATGGTAAATAAGGTATGAAATATAACAATTCTAGGACAAATGGCAACGTATTATAACATATCCAAAGGGAAGAATGGCAGAACACGTTTAAAAACCAAAGAAAAAAGTTGAAAAGAAAATAAATATTGCAGTGTATCTTCGCCAGTCATGATAAACATTTATAAACCAAAAAACACCAACAAAAAACAATTCCTGATTGGCAAATTCACTTCTCCTGGTCACACCTTAATCATTATCAGACTGATCAATTGAATACCTGCAGTTTATTCAAGCATCACCAACATATTCCGAACATGAACCTTAAATGTTTGCATGTGAACAGAAATCAGAGGTTTATACAGTTTCTCCGCATTTAACAGAAGCTACGGACGCAGGTTCCAACGCCCAACCCAGCATTCAGTGCTATTAGAAATGAATAGGGTCTATTGAAGTTCTACATAGAAGGGAACCCTGCAGGTGGATGCGGCAGACTGCATGTACGGATGAAATAGAAGTTGAAGTAAAGGTATTCTGTGCAGAATGATTTAACAGAAAAAGTAACAAGGACATGTGGCAGGTGCACATTTATGCTCATAGGATTCTTCATGTATATTACAAGAATACAAAACCTGGAATTGTCAATAGTGCAGTAGCATCCACCATCCGCATGATCACTAATAGAATGTGGAATCCTTTCAAGAACCCTTAAAGTCTGTTCCCCATCAGTGTCAGCAATTGTGCGGCTCTTCTGGTGTTGCTAATGAAGTTCAACGATGCCTGATGAGCCTGAAGTTGGCTTTCCCCAGATTTCTAGCCAAGCAGTGATCCCCAACCAGTGGCTTCTGAACAACATATCTAGTAGAAGTAATTCTAAAACAACTGGACTTGCTGAGAAATCATTGAAGACGTTTCACTACTGACTGGTTCTCGGCATATAAACTCTTCCACTAATCCAATCACAATGGCACATTGTAACTCTTCAGAGAGGTGACATCTGAAACTGCCAGAGGTGTAGATTCTGTGTAGTCACTGAGATAGGATTACCATGTGTCATGCAACTCCTAGAAACAGGTGTTACTTGTGAGAGTCGCATGAATGGATGTGTGAAGTGTTCTGAATCCGCCGGGGTACAGATGTGAACAGCATTGTTTGTGGCAGAAAGGTGGTGTTGAAGGCCCCCTCCTCTGTTCAAGGATGGTTTCTTCACCTTGACATGAATCGCCTCTTTCACGCCTCTTTTTAAAACAGCGGTCTTCTTTATCCAAAATTTGGACATTGTTATCTTCAAAGGAGTGTCCCTTTTGTTTTAAGAGTAAAAAGACAGCTGAGTCTTGCCCTGTAGTGTTCCCCCTCCTATGCGGAGCCATTCGATTAGTGAGCAGTTGTTTTGTCGCCTCAATGTATACGTAAGTGCACTTACTACACTGGACTGTGTATATCACATTGCTTTGTTTTTCTTTAGGTGTTGGATCCTTTGGGATGTGCTTGCCAAAGGGTTAAACTATGAGGTTACACCGCAACACATCCGAGTAGTTGAACTCAACACAGCCACAGAATCTGCCATCAATAATAATCACATAAAAAGGATCAATGATTACTTAGCAAGTTCAGTTGTTTTAGAATTACTTATACTAGATATACCATGACCTGGATGAATGAAAATCTTCATAGTCACATTGTGAAAACATGTAACTAATCATGTTGCTCCCAGTGGCATCAAAGCAGGTGGTGCTTTTTGAATTCCAGGCTTGGAGGCAAGATTTAGTTGCATACAGGCCAAGATTTGAGGAGAGGCCACCAACGCCCGGGCATAGGGCGGCAGGATTTTAGGGGGTGGCATGCTGCCCAAACACACCCACATTGGTTCAGAAACACTGGGGATGCTCAGGAGATAAAATTGTTTTTTAAATTTCCCAATTGCTCCAGTCCAGATGATGAAAATTTGCACAAATAAAAGGGAAGGGACGGGGGCAACCAATGTCAGCGGGCCTAGGGGTGCCTACTACATAAAGGCTATCAAATGGCCAAAGAATTTTTTTTGCCAAGACCTATACCCTAACAAGGGCAGCAGAGACAACATGACTAAGTTCTCAACAGGAAAAACCAAAAGACCTTAATTGCTGTGTTTGTGTGACTGTTGATCTATAAAAAAACATTTCATTTAAATTGACGTGTATATAAAAGGACTGCATTAAAACAACTTGCAAACCTTATGAGTTCAATGTCCGCATAGTTAGTGTTTCCTAAATATAACTGCATCAGAGAATCCTCGCATGTACAGTATGTTTAAAGTGAGCCACTGCAAACACTGGTTTTACATTCACTGTGACCCAATAGTGGTCAAAAGGCTCTGTTAAGACACCTTAGTAAGTTACACCAACGATAATGTTTGCAGTGCAGCCTTTCTTCCTAATAACTGCCGGCCTTAACCGCAGTTTGTTTGGCATTATTCTCATAACCAGCAAAGCATGATTACATTTTCACATTGCATTCAAATATTCCAATTCAACTGTCCCACTTAAGGTCCAGTCATGGAGACATTAGTGGACCAGCTTTAATGAACACACCATTAAAACATGGAGATTTTTGTAGCTTCATGTACCATTAGGACTGCTACTGCACTACTTGATTTGACGGGGGGGGGGACTTCCAAAATCCTGAACACCCAACTAAAAATGTCTACCACACAATAAATAGGTTTCCCATGTCTACAAGTTCCAAGGCATTTCTCTAAAAACAAGAAGTAGAGGTTTCTCTAGGTTTTCAACAATACAAGATATTCAGTTTGTTTCAAGGATATCAGAAACATCATATATATATATTTAAATATATATAGACACGCACACAGACTGGAAATATATTCTGTAAATATAAGGCTAGAAAACATTGGAGAGAATGAGTCGTATTTTAGAGCATTCTAAAATACTTTCATTTCTGAGGTACTTTCTTCCTTATGCATCGTTTTTTTGTAAAAGGGAAAGTATTACTGGGAACTGAATTTTTCCTTTTTGTTTTTGGTACTTGAGGGGATAGGAGGGTTTGTGTACAAATCCTTTATACAAGTGTTGGAAAGAACACTGGCAGTGTTTTGCGGCAGCTTCTGCACACGTCGTCATGTGTTCCACTGCTGATTTTTCTGGAGTGCGTGAGGTGTACGCCCAAGATTGAGCAGAGAAAGTAGTTGGCATGCCTAATGTACAGAACAGTTTATCATTTACCACATCCGTGGAAGAAGTTTTGCCCATTTCAGTTGGGAGGTAAAAAAAATAGATCACTATTTTACTGCACTTAGTGGAGATACACTGCCTCTAGAACGGAATCAAACGGATAAATATCTCATATGTTCCATTCATAGGTGACCCAAGAAACGATAATATCCCAAAGAATGTCTTTTTTTCCCAAGACTGCAGTTACAGTATGCTGTAATGGTGGGGAACTATACAAGTACTAAGGTTTAGAACAGAGCAATGGCTATTGTTTTTATTCTAACAAAATAGATGATGATGATAATGGGGGGAAAAATGTACAAGTGCTTGTTTGTTTCCTCCTATGGAAGGAGTGAGGTATATGGTCTTTTTAGCATATTATATAGATATCTAGGGCCACCTATACAGGCAGTGTTTTGAGAGAATTACTTCCCAGTGATACCTACCCTTTTTTATTAAAGTAGCACCTGTCAATTCTAGTCTTAAACTAGACCAACAGTAAAATTAGCCATCTCAGGAACCGTGTAGGTTTATTCAAAAATAAGTAGACTTTGTGAAATGGAGCAACCTAATTTCCAGGCACTTTATGGTTATCACAGCTGAACATGTCTCTCCGTTTATTGAATCAGCCAGATCCTGAAGTGGGACGGATCAATTGATCATGATGTGTCTGCCGTCGGTTTTCTTTTTTTTCTTGGCGTGCGTCTGCTCGTGGGTGAGCAGGTTGATCTTCTGCGCAAAGCTCTTCCCACAAGTGATACAAACAAAGGGCCG
The DNA here is from genome assembly GCF_017654675.1 of Xenopus laevis. NCBI lineage: Eukaryota > Metazoa > Chordata > Amphibia > Anura > Pipidae > Xenopus > Xenopus laevis. Next base: position 90,535,499 of record NC_054384.1, on the reverse strand, counting down.
TTCCCCAGTGTGAAGCCTCTGGTGAGTTGTGAGGTTTGCCTTCTGGCTGAAGCTTTTGCCACATTCTGGGCATTCGAAAGGTTTCTCTCCTGTGTGAATTCTTTCATGCCCAATAAGGTTACTGTTATTCTGAAACCTTTTTCCGCAGAATTTACACACAAACCGTCTCTCTCTTACAAGTGTTTTAGGATGCGTTGCAACGTGGGTATTGGGGCTGACGTTTTTCCCATACACGGCACACGTTAACGACTTTGCCCCGGATATGTTTTTGGGTGAACCTGCATTTGAATTTTTCTGCTCGATGGACAGCCTCTGACTTGCCTGGACATTCTGATGGCTTTTCAGTTGAATAATGCAACCATTTAATTGCTTGATTTTTATTCTGTGGCTTCCTTGATGAAGCCTAAGGTCAGATAATTTTAAGAATCTCTTCCCACATTCGGTACAGTTAAAGCTCCTTTCTGGCTCTTTAGAAACTTGAGCTCCTGCTAAATATCGTTTCTGTGTCACTTCTTCCTTTTGAGTGATTGACCATCTCAACATTCTTTGGCAGTACCCGCTACTTTTCAAGTTGTATGGAACTTTTCCTTTGTTTTTCAAAGATATATTTCCTAAGTTGAGTTTCTGAGTGACTTGTCTCTCACTGATGGTCTTGTCTACTGTTAAAACAAGAGAAACATTTTTTTTTACACTGTAAGGAACACTAGAAATAAATGCAAATTTCTGGGCTGCACCGATTGCAATTAAAATCCAAATGGTGCAGCCCTTTCAGTCTGATTTTTTTTTTTCCATAATGTGAAAAACATTATCCAGAAATTAAATATACATATGGCCACTCCCCTGTTAGTGTGCTCAAGTGAACATTAACGGGCAGATTTATTAACGGTCTAATTGAAAACATTTTTTTATAGTCAAAAGTCTCAAATTTTAATGTGAATTATTCAATTCCAGTTTTAATTTGAATTTCGAGATTTATCATACTCTGGCCCTTTTAATTCGAATTTCCAGATTTATCATACTCTGGCCCTCTCAGAACTCAAATTCGACTATTCGACACCTAAAACCTGCCACGTTCATGTATAAGTCAATGGGAGAGGTCAACTGACAATTTTTATGCTGTTAGTAGCCTTTCTGACATTGAATTTTTTTTGGAATCGAGTTTATTCGCATTGGAATTTGATTCAAGTTTTCGGTCTGGAATATTTGTCAGAGTTTTAGATATTCAAATTTTTTTTTATAACTAACCCCCCATTCGAAATTTTTTCATTTATTGTTAAAATTTGTTCTAAAAGGAGCTAAAATAGGATGGTTTCTGGCCAGGGGCACAGCGCTGGTGACGAGTTCCATATTAAATATGGAGAATGTGCTATGGACAGCTCTAAACATATTGTGATCCTTAATGCAGCCACTGTGATGCAGATAACACATTTCTTTTAATTACTGCATCCTCTATTGGATTTAAAATACTGTGAACGGAAATGTATGTTCCTATGACAAAGAATGTTAGAATTAAGGTGAGAAATAGGCAGTTAAATGAGCATATGACTAAAGTCAAATGTGAGCCTTCCTGTAATGCATGAATGTATTTTAATCTCAACTCAAAAAGAAAATCCTTTCTTTTATATATTATGCAATAAAGCGCATATAACTTGTGCACAATTAACATTCATTATGCAGTAGAAAAACCACTTACCATTTATATAGTTAACCGTTTTTCTTCCTTCCAAGCTTCCATTTTCAGTGTTAGATGGCAGTTCTTTTGATTTCACTTTTAAAGTTAGAGGTTCGATTTTTGGGTATGCTACCAAAGGAAAGGAAAATGATTATTAAACAGCCACAGTACAGTTCATATGTTGTCAATATACACTAGCACGGAGCATCAAATTCTCATTTACACAGATTTAATGCATTGTCATCCAATGCCAAAATGCCAGTGAAATCTCAGTATGACATCACAAGATAAAAAACGTTTGTTGGACACACAAGGGTTTTTGTTTTATACTAGTTGGTAAGTTGTCTGAACCGTAGAATCACTAAACCAGGCTAACAAGTAAAGGGTTTGCACTATGCAAAGCCTTTGTAAAGGCATTTCATGTAGACAAGCTACAAATAGGATATGCCTGATCAAGCACAGCATGGTCACATACTGTACATGCAGATTGGAAAGGATTCATATAGCCATCCACTGATTGAAGCACTAAGCACTTAACAAGGGTTAAGCTGCTCCCTGTGGAGGCTCTACACTGGCCTCTGGTGGTAGTTCATAAGCAATACTCTTACTATCCTCACAAATATACTGCTTAAAGCTTATGGGTAAGGCCACACAAGGAGATTCGGGGAGATTTTGTCGCCTGGCGACTAATCGCCTCGTCTTTTGAGCGACTATCTCCCCAAACTGCCTCAGCGTTTTTCCCCATAGGCTACAATGAAAAGTCGCCTGCGCTAATGCACACGCGGCGATGCGTTTTCAATAGTCGCCCAAAGTTGCCTCAGAGAGGCAACTTCGGCCGACTATAGAAAACGCATGGCCGAAAGTGATGGAGATTTCCAAAATACCAGAAGATGGCGGGGTTGAATTCTCCTTTAAGGTTGTCATAAGGAGACAGATAAAAGAATTGGAAGGACTGAGTTGGCAGCTTGTTGGCCTGTGTATGGTGCCAGTGGACAGGCCTGCAGATTGGGCAGATATCCAGACAGATTTTATTTTGCCATTTGATTGAGGGCCACATCTGCCCATGGGCTAAATGGCCGTCTCATCTCAAGGATCTAATCCTGTATGGCCAGCTTAACCCTACACAACTTAGTGCTGCTCCCCATTCACAAACAAGGGAAAGTTGTGCTCAGCACTAATTTTTAAAACCATTAGATGGGGATGCAATGAGGGTGTGACCACAAAATACATATAGACAAATACAAGAGGTCCTCTGCACTCAACCCATTATCAATATATTTAAGATAATGGGTTGAGTGCAGAGGACTCTTGTATTTGTCTATATGTATTTTGTGGTCACACCCTCATTGCACCCCCGCCTAATGATTTTAAAAACTAGTGGTGAGCACAACTTTCCCTTGTTTGTTATAGTTATACAGGAGCAGTGACCAGCTCCATGTTGTAGCTCCCACCTTTCCCAGCTATAGTCAGGTGATCCCACTGGTGTCTAATAAAAGGGCAGCCAAGTTTGGGAGTTTTACTATGAAAGCAGCTAGTAAGTTGCAGGTAAAACGTAGTCCCTGTGTAAAATGTATAATGAAGCAATAGAATTCTTAATGAATCAGATGAAAATTGAGCGTAAGACTGGCCAGATATGGGATGACTTTGACGTAGTTGGCAGCTTAAATATATTGCAATATATGGACAAACAATCCCTGTTTTGTTTAAAGGGTAAGGCATTTTTTAGTAGCAGTATGCACAAAATGTCTCTGTCTTAAATATATTGATAATGGGTTGAGTGCAGAGGACTCTTGTATTTGTCCCCATTCACAACCAGCAAATTCCTTTATAGCTTGTTAGCTCAGTGTACATGCACAAAAATATCTACTTTGCCTCAGCACCAAATGTGGGGCAAAATTAAATGTTGGTAAAGTGCCAGCGTGGATTTAGTTAAGCGTAGACACAAGCAAATCATATCTCTAATGACTTTGGAACTATATTACTCCTAAACCGCCGGAAGGTAAAAGCAAGAACACACTTTCAGGCATAGCAGAGATAAAAACCTCTGCTTTCAGGCCTGCACGGACAGACTTTTATTAGTAGGTGGTTTCTTGCAGCAGGTTTTTTATTGCAGGTTTTTTCTTAATTTACTTAATGCTAAAATCAGGTATGACAAGCTGAGGTGGGAGCGGCTAGTGTTTATACTGACATTATATTGTAATAAAAGCCACATTCCTGTGCTTGCTTTGATTTAGTTGTTGAGTCTAAATAATACCAACAAATGCTTATTGTGTTCTTTAATAGGTTCTCTGTGCCAAGAACATTTGTGCACACAATGCATTTATTACTGAATACAATTCTGGGAGGAGGGTATTGTGGTCCGTCAACAATTACTACAGTACTAATACAGCTGGGGGTACCTGGGAGCTGTGCTTTGTTGCATCACCACTTCTGTACACAAATATTATATGCTTTCTACATTTAGGGGGTTATTTATCTGAATATTTTCTGAAAACTACACGTTTTTCCCCCTTATTTATCAATGCATTTCTGTGCAGGTTAAAAAAACTCGAAAAATTGTAAAAAAAAAAAAAAAAAACCAAACAAATCCTACAAATTGTCCGCCTGAAAACTCCCGATTTTTTTTCCCCAAACACCACAAAATCTTCGGATTATTGCATGGAACCCAGCGCAGATAAGGATATCTTCGGGACTTCTCCCACTGACTTATATACAAACTCATTAGGTTTGACATACCAGATTTTCGCATTCTGACTTTATAATATAAGATAATAAATCTTGAGAAATTTTAGGGGTTTTTTTCCCCACTAAAAATTCGGATTTTATATGCGTATATATAACCCCCTATATGTGTGTGTATTTATGTCTAGTATGTGCCCTTACCTTTTACATTGAAGTTCTTATCACATACATTGTATGGCTTCTTGATAATGAACTTTCCTGGTACTGCAACAGCATTTGGCTTACTTAAACCAGAGGTAGATGCTCGGTTTCCCTGCACTGGAGCAACAAAATGTAAAAAATAATAAAATTAATTTATCCTATATTATATTTTGCCAATATACCTTATTTTACCTTCCCATCACATTGCGTGTATTCATTGATAGACTTTGATATGCAGCTTGCCAGGTAGAGATAAAAAGGGCAAAGAGTGAATTTACTACAAAATTCACAACATCAGGGGCCAGATTTATCAAACGTAAGATTAAAGCTCACCACAGAAAAACTCACCTATGTTCTATTCAATCTGATTCTGATTTTTAGAATCGTACTTATCAACAGAGTTCACCATACTTGAAAAAATCCCATAGGATTGAATAGAAAGTAAGTTTTATTGTGGTGAGGTCTAATCTCACATTTTGATAAATATGCCCCAGGCGTTACTTCCACCTGTTATCCAGAACGTTCTAAAACTATGTAGGGTTCTTTTTAAACAATGACATTTTGGCAGATTTGGGCTTTCTGTGATATATCAGTTTGAACTCACCAGTAGAATATCTGATCCCACGTTTCAGTTCCAAATGCAAGCTATTGGATGGTTGTTCCTGAACATTGGCCCTTCGCAATACTGGTTGATTACAAGGATAACCTGTAGCAAAATTCTATCTTTAAGGCGTGTTTCTGACAAATTCATGTAAAATCTTTAACTATACATGGTATAAAATCTAGTGTGTATTTATAAAGCTATGAATTTCTCCTTATAGGCTATTAACAAGGAGCACGGAGCATTCACTCAACAGCATTTATTGAGACTGGATGTAGAAAGGGGAGATACAACTTGACTTATATTTGAGGATTTACATGCACTGGCATTTATTGTTTTTTTAGGTAGCCGCATTACACATATTCAAGACAATTCTTCTACACTGCCATTTAATGTTGCTTTAACTGTGAATGTGTTGCTGTCTTCTCAAGCCTGTATCATTAGCTTTTAATGTTACATCAAGTGCTACTCCTTCTATAGAAGCAAATCTAGTTCCTGTATCCTGGGGGTTTATGGTCTTGAAAGGAAAGTTGATGCGGCAGTAATACCTGGTAAAACAAAGACCAATCCAGCAAGTGAGTGCAGTTGGCTTGGGAGGCCAGGTATGGGATCCCATATAGAGAAAGCTCAACACCTGGTGCTAGCAAATTTTTTCCAGAAAACAAACATTATGTTTAAAATGATACCGATGCTAAAAAAACTACTTTTTAAAATATGAATGAACATGAAAAGTTACCTATAGGTCATGTTGATCATTTTTTGCGGAGAGCTTTGTTTTTGTAAATAATTTTTAGTTGATGTTCCCAAACCTGACTCTTTTACCAACCTGACTGTCCCATCTCAGTCTGTCAGTTAAAGTTTCTAATATTAACGGCAGGGCCGGATTTACATAGTGGGAGCCCCTAGGCCCAATGCCGTTTGTCGCCCATGTCCCCTCTCCTTTATTCGTGCAAATTTTCATCATCTGGACTGGAGCAATGGGGATTTAAAAAATTATTGTATCTCCAGCGCATCCCCAGTGTTTTTGAACCAAAGTGAGTGTGGTTGGGTTGCATGCCGCCCCCCTAAAATCCTGCCGCCCTAGGCCCGGGCCTAGGTGGCCTTTCCACAAATCCGGGCCTGATTAACGGACTGCTGCACAAATATGGCAGCCCCCTCATAGACTAGCACAGGGAGTCAGATGGGTAATGTAAAAGCTTTGAGCAAATACTTTATGGCAAAATTATAAGTAGCAAACAAAGCCAATACTATGATAGATTTAAAAATGGTTTAATCTCTGGTGTCAGAATCTCTTTAAGTTACATTTTAGTGTAGTGCTGGCCAACTGAGTATTTTTTAGAGTTTAAGTTTACTTTCTCCTCCTTCAGTTCCAAGGTGTAGGGCAGTAGGAAGCCAGTAGTGATGTGCGGTCCAGCCCGATACCCGCGGGTCGGGTGGGTTGGGCTGACCTCGCACCTCCGGTTGCAAGTGGGTCCGGGTTGAGCTTTCCGAGCCCGCCACCTTGCACTGCCCGCTTCCTTTTTTTATAGACGCGCGTCTTACCGCCCGCCCCTTTTTGCCACGTAATTGGCGGGGCGGGTTGGCGCGGGTCTATAGAAGGAACCCGGAAGTCGCAGTCGGGCAAAACCTGACACGTACATCACTAGAAGTCAGTAACCTACTGCCAAAATCCTGTTGTCATCACACTCTGACACCAATAGTAAGTTCATTGATGTTTGATTTATAAGATTTACTGTGTTAATTGGAGGAGCACACACACAAAAAAAGGAAAACGGTGGTAAGACCAAAACAATATTGTTTTAGCTCATGGGAGGCGAGTTCTTGGCCGGCTGTTGCAGATTGAGAGCGATTTTCATAAAGGCACCCTACTGGGGTCAATTATTAGCAGTAGGGATGCACCGAATCCACTATTTTGGATTTGGCCGAAACCCCAAATCCTTTGCGAAAGATTCGGCCGAATACCAAACCGAATTTGCATATGCAAATTAGGGGTGGGAAGGGGAAAACATTTTTTAACTTGTTTTGTGACAAAAATGTCTAGTCATTTCCCTCCCCACCCCTAACTTGCATATGCAAATTAGGATTCAGATTGGTCGGGTAGAAGGATTCGGCCGAATCCGAATCCTGCTGATAAAGGTCGAATCCTGAACCGAATCCTGGATTCGGTGCATCCCTAATAAGAAGCCAGCTAGAACAATTTTTCTTGCTTTAGTATGTCCTTTTTACTTATTAATGACTAGTTAATTGGCTTAGTTCATAAATTAATTAATAAATTAAGCTTTAGCCTTTTTCCCACCAATTCTACAGGGTTTTTACCTTTATTAGTTTATGGTGTGTGTGGGCTGCTTTCCTATGTATTAAGATTATACAAACTAAATTAAACAGTTGCTAATTATAGGACTATATGCATAGATACCTTAAAGTTCCAGAATAAAGCACTGCTTTAAGGAAAAATGCTTGTCTAACAGTTTTAAAAACTTGATCGCCAACAGTTCACAAATGATATGACTTTTACACCTACAATAAATATACAGTCCTTGATTTCCCTAAATGAAAGCTCAAGGATACACACCAGATGCTTTAAAAAAATAAATTATATATATTGTTTTCAATATAAAAATCTGCTCTGCATTTAATAAGGCAATTAACATGTACAATAACATGGCTAGTACATGTGCCAAGTAGGCCAATGTTTTTAATATTCAAGGGAAAAAAAAAAGACCAATGCAACTTACGCTTTTTTGGACTATTCAACGGTTCTATATTGGGAATAATTGTATAATCTGCTATATGAGCTTCCTGCTTGACAGCAGTATATTCCCCAAACTTGTCAATGAACTTGCCTGTTAACATTAAAACACTTTCATATTAGAGAAATTAAAAAACAAACAAACAATGAAAGCATATTTACAGTATTGTTAAAAAATACAATTCCCTTTACATTGACCTAAAGATGAGAAGAGAACAATTGAAATTCCTGTTCCAGATTTCCCTTGCATCTGAAATAACAATGTATTTGTGCATATTTAGCAGGTGGCAGCTCTTGAGTATGCCGCTCCCTTATGGCAGGACGAGCTAAACCTTGCACCAAACACACTATAGTAACAAGATCAGGCAGACTGCAACATGGATGGCACCATTATAGATTAGTGTAAGCACATCTGGGGGTAACATATTTAGGGGTGCAACGCTATGTCCCATTTGTATAATTGAAATACATTCTGCTTTACTAGGAACAAATTATCAAAAAAACTCTGTGGACTAAAAAATGCTCTCAATATTTGGTATTTTTAGCACATTCTGAGGCTCAGTTGAGCAGTCGGTTAGCTGCTCAGTATCTCGGGAGCAACAGTTATGGCCCTATCAATAGCACCTTAAAATCAGGGAGATACAATGTGTAGTTCTGCTGCTTCTCTTACCAATTATTCAAAAAGATGCAAAAAAAAAAAAAAAATGCAGTGTGAGCCCAGCTTTCCAAATAACAGAAAGCAAAGGAACTATTTAAATGCTGAAAATAAATTAAAAAAATTCAACAGACCTATCGAGTTTGGCATTTATGTCATGCTAAATTGCCAACCTAGGTCTGTCAGTCCAAAGTCTCAGGGTTTAACTTAAAGAAAGGGGGTAGTTCACCTTTAAATTAAGTGTTAGTATGATGTAGAGAGGGATATTCTGAAACAATTTGCATTTTGTTTTCATTTTTTATTATTTGTGGTTTTTGAGTTATTTAGCTTTTTATTCAGCAGCTCTCCAGTTTGCAATTTCAGGCATCTGGTTGCTAGGGTCCAAATTACCCTAGCAACCATGCATTGATTTGAATAAGAAACTGGAATATGAATAGGAGAGGGCCTGAATAAAAACATGAGTAATAAAAAGTAGCACTAAAAATGAATGTGTAGCCTTATGGAGCATTTGTTTTTAGATGACCCCATTTGAAAGCTGAAAAGAGTCAGAAGACGAAGGCAAAAACTATAAAAAAAGACAATCAATTGAAAAGTTGCTTATAATTAGCCATTCTATAACATACTAAAAGTTAAGTTAAAGGTGAACCACCCCTTTAACTCAAACTTGGGGTGTATTTATTAAAGAGATACTGTCATGGAAAAACATTATTTTTCCAAAACACATCAGTTAATAGTTTTGCACTGAAATCCATTTCTCAAAAGAGCAAACAGATTTTTTTTATATTCAATTTTGAAATCTGACATGGGGCTAGATATTTTATCAGTTTCCCAGCTGCCCCCAGTCATGTGACATGTGCCTGCACTTTAGGATGGAACTACTTTCTGGCAGGCTGTTATTTATCCTACTTGTAACTGAATCAGTCTCAATGGGACTTGCGCTGTTCTTAGATCTTCCAGGGAGCGGTTATCTTGTGTCAGGGAGCTGCTATCTCATTACCTTCCCACTGTTCTGTTGTTAGGATGCTGAGGGGGGGGGGGGGAAATTTATCAGAGCACAAGTCACATGACTGGGGGCAGCTGGGAAATTGACAATATGTCTAGCCCCATGTCACATTTCAAAATTGAATATAACAAAATCTGTTTGCTCTTTTGAGAAATGGATTTCAGTGCATAATTCTGCTGGAGCAGCACTATTAACTGATGCATTTGGAAAAAAACATGTTTTCCCATAACAGTATCCCTTTAACATTGGAGACAAACATCACCGGTGATGGTGCCCATAGAAACAAATCACCAATTAGATTTTAACAGTTACCCACATGTAAGAAAACAAAAGCAAATATCAGATTAGTTTGAGCAAAACCACTTGTGAATATTGTCTCCAATTTAGCAGTCTCCATATTTTAACACAGGGAGCAGCAGAACCAGCAAGCTTAGGTTGAAAGGCCACCCCCTTTCACCACCATAAAACTCAAAGCAGATCTTAAGCCCCAGAGGTTTTTGGGCACACAGTCTCACTATCCCACCTTAAAACTCCGATTTTTAAATGAGAGGCAAAAGCTGACTCTCTCTAGGAAAAGAAAAAAGGAGGAGATAAACATGCATCTCAAACCACAAAGAATTAGTGTGGGCTAGAGTAGTGGAGAAGAATGCACCATCCTCTTATTCCAACACCCGTTTTCGAGGTTTGAAAACGACGAGGGCCGTAGCAGTTAAGCAGCTGAAGGTGTAAGTATTTGTGTTTCTGGTATATGGTATACCCACCACTTTAATCTCTAATAAACATGCACAGACAAATATATATTAATTTACAGCTGTAATTATTGAGCTTACTTGTGCTAGGCAGTGACACATTTCTTCCTCCATCCTCTTCATAAGTATCTGCAACACGCTGCTTTTCACCAAGCTGGACAGTTAATAAAATATCAGGATTCACCAAACCACAGTCTGGGTATAACAATAATAAAAATAATCATAAACGATAGTTCCACCAATTCCTTTGAAAGGAAAGCAATTTAAAAGAAATTCTAAAAGTGTCTTCACATTTACAGATTACAACTGTGTTTATATATTAAGTACATTCAATGATCCCTTTCCTAATTCAATGAGACTCTAACCATTTAATTTTCCTTTTTCTGAAGGTATGGCTTTGCATGCAGGATTTTGCTTTGCAACTGCAGCAGGGTCGGGCCAAGCCAGTGGGGGGCCCTAGGCAAAACTGCCTCCCCGCTCCCCCGCCGTATGTGCATACGCAGGACGGGGAGAGAGCGGGGAAAGAGGTGAGATCGACGGAGGGGACAAGAGAAACAGAGAGCGACAGAGGGGAGGGGAAGGGGGCAGAGAGCGACAAAGAAGAAGGGGGCAGAGAGCGACAAAAGAGGAAGGGGGCAGAGAGAGAGAGAGAGAGGAAGGGGGCAGAGAGAGAGAGAGGAAGGGGGCAGAGAACGACAGAGAGGAAGGGGGCAGAGAGCGACAGAGAGGAAGGGGGCAGAGAGCGACAGAGAGGAAGGGGGCAGAGAGCGACAGAGAGGAAGGGGGCAGAGAGCGACAGAGAGGAAGGGGGCAGAGAGCGACAGAGAGGAAGGGGGCAGAGAGCGACAGAGAGGAAGGGGGCAGAGAGCGACAGAGAGGAAGGGGGCAGAGAGCGACAGAGAGGAAGGGGGCAGAGAGCGACAGAGAGGAAGGGGGCAGAGAGCGACAGAGAGGAAGCGGGCAGAGAGACAGAGGGGAAGGGGGCAGAGAGACAGAGAGGAAGGGGGCAGAGAGACAGAGGGGAAGGGGGCAGAGAGACAGAGAGGAGAGATCAGCGGAGGGGGGAACCAAAGAGAGCTGCGAAAACAGACTAGGAGTAGGCAGAAGCAGGCCTGGACTGGGAGTCAAAATAGGCCCTGCCATTCCAAGTACCCAGAGGCCCAAACAGCCCCCTACCAGCCCACTATATGGTACCTTTCTATGGACCATTCAGCAGCCCCTCTGGCATTTGCCAGAACCCACAGATTTCCAGTCCGGGCCTGGGCACAAGACAGCTTAAGAGGTACCTGCCACCCTACCCCTAGTTCCAGCCCTGAACTACAGCACAGGAGAGTAGAAGGAAGAATAAATAGCTCCCCTTTTACCTTTTGATAACAGACAAAGTGGCAACACAGGGTTGTGGGACTATCATCTCTGTCCACTTGACTCTCTTGCAGTGATCACCAACCTTGCTGATGCCAGAACTAGAGCAGCTTCAACTCTACGTGTTTCTGATTGCAAGAGAGTCAGCAAAATGAAGTCAAGCAGGCAGAGATGGTAGCTGCAAGCTGTGTTGCACTACTCTGCTTTTACTATGAAGTACCAGGGAATGGGGCCAACATAGGGGTGAATCTGTGCTGGGGTTTGAGAGTGAGGTCTCAGCAGAGGGCCAAGGTTGTATAAATGGGTTTCAATCTCATTTAAATTAAATTAACGCAGAGTGATATTCTGAAACAAAGTGCAGCTGGTTCTCATTTTTTGTTATTTGTGATTTTTGAAGTATTGAGCTTAGTACGCAGCTCTCCAGTTTGCAATTATAGCAATTTGGTTGCTATGGTCCGAATCACCCAAGCAACCATACATTGATTCGAATAAGAGACTGGAATATGAATAGGGCGAGGGGGCTTGAATAGAAAGGGGAGTAGTAAAAAGCAAGAAAAACACATTCTTAGCCTCACAGATCATTTGATTTTAAATGGCGCCGGTGACTTTAAAAGATGGAAAGAATCAGAAGGAAATAAATAATTTAAAAAACTATAGGAAAAAAAATACCAATTTAAAAGCTGCTTAGAATTGGCCTTTCTATAACATACTGAAAGTTAGCTTAAAGGAGAACCATACATTTAAAGATAATTATATACATTTTAGAAATTCATCACCCCCCTCCCCTTTAGGGCTAGTCCACACGGGGAGATAGCGACGCGTTTGCGGCGACAAAGCGCCGCGACAGTCGCCGCGACCGGCGCAGGCGACAGTTTTGTATGGGCGCCTATGTAAAAACGCCTGTGCTAACCACACGAGGCGATGCGCTTTTCAACAGTCGCCTGAAAAAGCCTGGCGAGGCATTTTCAGGCGACTGTTGAAAAGCGCATCGCCTCGTGTGGTTAGCACAGGCGTTTTTACATAGGCGCCCATACAAAACTGTCGCCTGCGCCGGTCGCGGCGCTTTGTGACCGCGACCGCAAACGCGTCGCTATCTCCCCGTGTGGACTAGCCCTTAAAGTCAAGTTTTAGAGAGAAAGACTTCGATTTGGGGGGGGGGGAGGGAGAATGGGAGCAAAGGAGTGGAAAATGTAATCAGTCCATGGTACTTTACTAAACCAGCATCTATAAAAGCAAAGCAGAAATATTTATTAGGGTGAGGGACACCCTATCGTATTGAAAAGGTATCATTTCGACTTGCTGAATGTAAATGAATCACAGAATCTGTACGACTCCGTACGATTCAATACAGTGTCTAGAAATGAATTCCATTAATTCAACGTTTTTATTACACACCAGTAATAGTAAGAATAAATCTCGCAGAAAGCAATCAAGTTCCATTCAAGAGCTAACTCACCAGGCTCTGTGATATTTATGCTTTCATTTCTTTCTAACACATAACGGCTTTTCCGACATGGTTCATCTTCTGGCTGAATCCTTAAGAAGTTGTTTGGATTAAGAATAATAAATCCTTTGGGGGGAAAACACACAAAAATGACAAGGTAAGTAAAAAAAGAGGATGCATGTATTTTACTACCACCCTTCAAACAGCGTTCTCTTCTACCGGGGAAGCATTTAGTATCCCATTAACGCCACTGACCCCACAGAGAACTAAGGGCAGAGACACAAGCTCAGATTTGGGGAGATTAGTCGCCCGGCAACAAATCTCCTCTTCTTCGGGGCGACTAATCTCCCCAAACTGCCTCCCGCCAGCTAGAATGTAAATCGCCGGTGGGATGGCAATTGGTGCGCTTCATTTTATGAAGTTGCCTAGCGATTAAACATCGGGAAACTTCAGAAAACTAAGCACTCCGAGTGCCATCCTGCCGGCAATTTAGATTGTATCTGGCGGGAGGCAGTTTATCGACGGGCGACTAAATCTCTCCGAATCTGAGCGTGTGTCTCTGCCCTTCGGCAGGTCTCAAACAGGCTGAGGATCTACTACATCTTTCACTTCCGTTGCACTCCATCAATGAATGGTAATCAAAGGCACAGTAAACATTTTGTGCATTAACTCAATCTATAAGCAAAGGATGAATTCAACTAACTGTAAATCCCATGGAGACACATAAATTAGGTCTATGACAGCTTTAAAAAATGGCAGTAAACTCCATTTTCCTTCCCAGAAACATGACCAGCACTCCACTGATCAGCAAATGCCTCAACGATAACATGGAGATGGTAATGGAACTAACAACAGGACACTAAGGGGTTATTTATTAAAGTCTGAATGCCAAAAACTTAAAACATTTGAGTTTTTGTTTTTTTTTAACTATAAAATCTGAATTTTTGTGAAAAAAAAAAAAACTATTATACCACAAGGATGGAAAAAGTCAGAATCTGAAAATCTGGCATCCCAGACCAGCCGAGGTTGTATGTAAGTCAATAGGAGAAGTCCTGAAGATATACTGATCTGCGCTGGGTTTTGTGCAATAATCCGAAGATTCCATGGTTTTCAGGCAGAAAAAAAAAAATCTGAATTTTTCACGATTTTTTTGGGAAAATGTATTGATAAATAAGGGGAAATAACCAGTGAGGATTTGGTTGGCGTATATTTTAGAAATATATGAGAAATTCTGATTTTGATAAATTACCCCACCATAGGTATAATTTGGGGCATTCAAAAATTCCTTTATCCAAAGATAACTGTCCCAAGGCTTTTCTCAGTAAAATTTTTTTATTTATTTAAATTAGCATTAAAAATTCAGATACAAACTCACCCCACCAGGCCCACCTTACGCGTTTCGCACCTTCCGGCGCTTAGTCATAGGTGTATCTGTAAACAGCATGTCCTCTGCTGTTTACAGATACACCTATGACTAAGCGCCGGAAGGTGAAACGCGTAAGGTGGGCCTGGTGGGGTGAGTTTGTATCTGAATTTTTAATGCTAATTTAAATAAAGAATTTTTTTTTACTGAGAAAAGCCTTGGGACAGTTATCTTTGGATAAAGGAATTTTCGAATGCGATTGCCTGAGAACTGGGGCGAGTCCCTTGGGCTTAATTAGATAGAGATCAGATGTGGACTCCCAATTGATGTATAACATAATTTGGGGCATGGCAATAAATATGCTTTGTGGGTAAACACTTTCCCTTCAAATTGCACTTCCAAAGCACCCATATGTACTATACCGAGGGATATGAGAATTCCATGAATTTCTTTTATTACGCCAGTGTAAAGGTCTCGCTGCCATCCTTCAAGGAGATCCCACTCCTTTTCAGAGAAATAAACAGCAACATCTCGGAATATTACCTAAAGGAATAAAAAGGAGGCCGAGTAAGAACATAGGGAATAAATTAAAGGGGAACTCCTCAAAAACATTAGCTTTTTGAAAAGTAAACACATTTTCAAGCAACTTTGCAATATACATCAATTAAAAAATATGCAGACTTTTCATGATTTGTAATGGTTTGGAACAGTTCCCTAATCCTAGCCCCCTGCTCTCCTTCTGATCTGTCTGACTACTTTGCTGAGCTGGCTGACTACTGTTACTTTGTATCAACAGCCATCTGTCCTCTGCCTGCATCCTCCAAACCTCACAATTCCCTGCACACGTGATTTTAATAAGGAAATGAACATCACAGTGCAATGCATTGTGGGTTATGTAGTTCCTGCATGCTGTCTGTAAGCTGTGGAGAAGTTGTTACAATGTGTAACATCAGTGTTTAGTCCCTCCTTCCCTGCCAGGATTTCAAATAATGCAGAAAGTGAAGAACTGTTAAACAGCTGGATTTCAGCATAGAAAATGGCATTTATTCATACTTTTTGAAGAAACACAACAGCGATAGTATGTTAGGGGTTTCTGTGTTATGTGGGCCTCTTTATCAAATTTTGGTTTGGAAGCCAGAGTTCCCCTTTAAGATCCGATGTACTAAGCTCTATGCTTCAGTGTAAAACTTAACATGATTTTGCTTATTTTTGTTCTTTCACTCTCCAAATGATTATTCATTATGGCTGAAACAACTGCCTGGTTTAGCATACTACAGACCTTGGCTGCAGAACAAAATACAAACACCAGCGGTTCTAAAAGTATTGACAGCTAAAGGGATATATTGGGAATTCAGCAATCTGAGTTCCTGATTGATTTCCAATGTTTTCACCCATAAGCAAAAAAAAAAAAAAAAGTTCCAGTAAAGTCACATTTAGTGAACTGTCTATTTTTAGAATTAACGATCGATTCACTAAAAGTTCACTTGTCTAACTTAAGAAGTGATATTTTTACGTTAATTTTAGCTGAATGGTGTGCTGTATTTTATAGTATGCGTTATTTTGTGCGGTATTTTAGGACATTTCATATTGTCACACATTATTAGTGCAATTTATAGCACATAAGACATTTGGGATGCCACTGGCACAGTAGAAGTCTCTTTTTTACAGTGTTCTAGTCATTCCTTAACTTAATATAATTCCATGACACAGAACGTAGTGCATTCTGGATCTGCCCAAGGTATCATGAAAATGGGTTAGTGGCTGATGATACGGCTCCAGTTCCTCATAAAGGTCTTTAATTGCTGCCCTACAGCTCCTCACTACATCTTCCTCTATTAATTCATCTGATGTTGTTTAGTAACGCCTAGTCCTGGGAGGTGTTAAATGCTTTTATCGCTGAAAAGATGTTAGTGAATAATGCGTTAGGATTATTTCTATAAATATTGCACTGCAATGCGATTAGAATACCGCTGTGCACAAATGTAGAATTAACGCTTGCGAAAATACTTTGATGAATTATTCCTTAAAGGAGAAGGAAAGTTCCAAGACAGTTTATTGCCAATAGATTAGCCACAATAGTGCAAGCTAGAACACCATATTTATTCTGCAGAATGCTTTACCATACCTGAGTAAACAGCTCTAGATGCGGTCTGTTAGTTTAGGATAGCAGCTGCCATATTCGCTTGGTGTGACATCACTTCCTGCCTGAGTCTCTCCCTGCTCACTCATAGCTCTGATCTCAGATTACAGCAGGGATAGGAGGAGGGTGGGGGAGAGAGGCAAACTGAGCATGCTCAAGCCCTGCCCTGGAGATTTATGCTGAAAACAGGAAGTCTGATACAGAAGCCCATGAGTACACAATAGAAGGAAAGAAATGCTGTGTTTCTTTTGACAAAGGACTCAGAGCAGCATTACTTTGAAGGTTTACTGGTGTGTTTATATAGACCTTTCTGATAAAGCTTACTTAGTTTTAACCTTTCCTTCTCCTTTAAATAACGCATCTTAAATAACGCACAAAACTGTGTGTTAAGGAATATCGACCTTTAGTGAATCAGCCCCTAAGTCTTTTTCAGTAACGGTAACGCAATGAGCCACAGCAGCTGCAGCTTTGATGAGAACTGGTATATAAATGCATTAATGGCAACAAATGCACTAATAACGTCACACTATGTGGATCTCGGCCCGTGATGAAATGCAGGCCAAGAATCCGCTCTAATGCTACTGCCCTTCTGTTGATATACCTGCACCTGGGAACATTGCCTCCGCTTAGGTGCAGGCAACCACGGCAGATTTCGGCACAAAATGCAAAATCTCACACTTTGTCACCAAAATCCGTTGCATCCACCAGCACCTGAGCAGAGTCAATGTTTTTGGGTGCAGGTAGAGTAACCTGAGGAGGAACGGATTCTCAGCCTGCATTTCCTCTCAGGCCAAAACCCACATAGTGTGGAACTAGCCCACAGCTCCACATTCACCTTTGTAATATGGTAAACCAATGTATTTGCTTAGATACCTGTTCACTGGTGTTGGTTGCTCGTCAAGAATAATAAAATAAATACAGTACATACATACAGACATATAACCAGGGAAATAAAAGAACAAGAACATGACCCTAGCTTTGTTGAAGAGGCAGAGTGAGTGCTGGGGTGTGCAAGTAAGCAGCATTACTAATATCAATGGAAGGCTCAGAATGATTGCAAGTGTAATTGTATGTTGAGAATTCATGGCAAAGCTCCATTTCTCTCCTCCAGCCCTCCATCTGTGGAGATGGGCATAGCTGAAAATGCTTGTAGTTAGACTTACTGTTCTGCCAGCAAGATGCAAGTACTTCTGACTGCTGGCTGCAACAGTCTCCTGGCAGCAGCCCAGTGACACTTGCTTATGTGGCCCGAGCCTGAGCTTCAGTGCTGCAGCCATGAAAGCAGTTGTCAATTTTGTCTGCTCTGTCCAAATCCTATTTTATCCTGTTAGTCAAGCAAAATTAACTTTAATTACACTGTATAAATTATTTGAATCTTGTTTCCTTCAGTCTGGGAATTCATAATTATAGCAAGCAGGCAGGAGCCATTTTGTGGACACTGTTATTAAGACAAGCCTTGTATCATCTCAGAGTCTTGTTTGTGCACCAGAATGGGGGGACCTGATGTCCATCCTCATGCCCTGGCTACACAATTAAATGATAAAGAGAACTGGGGGAATGTGGGGAGAGCAGTGACATCTATGAAGTGCTGAATATAAAGTGAAAGTAATTGCTTGCCCTGCCTCTATGCCTAAGGCAGGCAATATTTGATTGACAGCTGATATTTTTAAATGTGTTTACAACAGCTATGAAGACTTTAATAAAAAAAATAATTTGGATTTCATGTTTAATTTGAAAAGCACTTTTATTATACAGAATTTTACGTCTGGATGACAGGTCCAATTCTGCAACGTGCTGATCTTTCAGCAGCAGCTCTGCATGTTAGGAATGACAGCACGCAGTCTACAAATGAATTATTTTTGAAAGAAAGACCATACTGCTGTTAGCATGGCATCACAGCCCGTCACAGCAGGTAGAAGTCTTAAATGGATTCTGTCATGATTTTTATAGTGTAGTTTTTATTTCTAAATGATACTGTTTACACTGCAAATAATTCACTCTACAATATAAAATGTAATTCCTGAACCAGCAAGTGTATTTTTTAGTTGTAATTTTGGTGTGTAGGCGCCATCTCAGGTCATTTTGCCTGGTCAGGTGCTTTCGGAAAGAGCCAGCACTTTAGAATGGAACTGCTTTCTGGCACACTGTTGTTTCTACTACTCAATGTAACTGAATGCGTCTCGGTGGGACCTGGATTTTTACTATTGAGTGCTGTTCTTATTTTTACCAGGCAGCGGTTATCATGTGTTAGGGAGCTGTTATCTGGTTACCTTCCCATTGTTCTGTTGTTAGGCTGCTGGGGGGGAGGGGGGGATCATTCGCAGTACAGCAGTAAAGAGTGTCTGAAGTTTATCAAAGCACAGTCACATGACTGGGGGCAGCTGGGAAACTGACAATATAAATATAAAACATTATTTCTCTCTTTTGAGATACGGATTTCAATGCAGAATTCTGCTGGAGCAGCACTATTAACTGATGCGTTTTGAAATAAATTTTTTCCCCATGACAGTATCCCTGTGCTGATCTCTCAGCAGCAGCTCTGTATGTCAGGAACGACATGCAATCCACCGATGAATTATTTTTGAAAGAAAGACCAGACTGCCGTTAGCCCGAAGTTTCCTTGTGACGCAATTTCGGAAAACGAAGCACCGCGAGTGCCATCCCACTGGTGATTTTTCATTATAGCCGACGGGAAGGCAGTTCGGGGAGATTGTTGTCCCGAAGAAGAGGGAGGCGATTTGTCGCTGGGGCGACTAATCACCCCGAATCTGCCCGTGTGCCCTTACCCTTGAGAATAGGTCACAAATGCACAAATTATTATCAACCACCTGAGCCTGAGTTTTGCCAGGTCTACACAGAACAATAGTTGTATAAGACCGTTTATTCTGTAGAAAAGGATCCCAATCACACTGAAGCTGTATTTTAAAAAAAAAAGTATACATAAAATAATTTTACAAAATCTTTGCCTTACCTTTGGAGAAACATGGTCTGCCATATTGTCACACAATATTATATTAAATCTTCTGTAAAGTCCAAAGCCGCAGTGTGCTGAACGATCAGCAAAGATATAAACTGCAACTAGTAAAATATGCTCTTATTGAAGCCTAGGGAGAAAAGCAAAGTTTTGATAAAATGCACAGACAGAACAGCAATGATAAAGAGGGAACAATATCAAAAAAAGAAAAAAAAAGTTCCCTTTGGAGACAAAAACTTGATTATTATTTCCATAAAAAGTTATGGGATTCTGTTAAAATCCTTGAAAAAAAGCTATTTTGCAATATGGTATATTTATGGTTTCCTATTTAGTTATGGCCACTGTTATTCCTTGTAATTATCACCCAGCCCTGGTTCAGAAATGAAAGCATTAACTAGCTCTGTAATGTGAACCAATCAGAAGCGAGCCTAAAGCATGATATTACTCTTAGATATTAATTTTCAATTGGCTCCTAATGGACAGAGCAGACAAAATTGACAACTGCTTTCATGGCTGCAGCACTAAAGCTTGGGCTGGGTGATGTGAATGGTAGAAAAACAAAAAGGAATACTGCAAAAGCATTAAAAGCATAACAAAGAACGTACTCTAGTGCAGGAATGGGCAGCTGAACTACAACTACCAAAATGAGCTTTCAGTTGTAGGCTTAAAGGAAAACGATACCTCCTGAACAATGTAGGTCTCTATAAAAAGATATTACATAAAACAGCTCATATGCAAAACCCTGCTTCATTTTCATAATATACTTTTAGTAGTATGTGCCATTGGGTAATCCTAAATAGAAAATTGCTATTTTAAAAAATAAGGACCGCACCCTCGGATCCTGTGATTCACGGTGCACAGAAACCAACCAAAAAAACCATACAAGTTAGGTCATGCTTCTTCCTTTTACAGTTAGAGCTGCAGTATTTCTGGTCATGTGATCTCTGAGGCAGCACACAGACCATCACGAAATGGTGGTTCAAGGTAAGAAATGTAAAAGGGCAATATTTACTTAGACATACAGTATATACACCAGTTTGGTAAGATACTTTAATAGGCTACTTAATTTGATATAAACTGTTGCTTAAAGGAGAACTAAACCCTAATAATGAATACGGAAATGAATGTGGCTAAAAATGCCATATTTTATATACTGAACTTATTGCCTCAGTCTAAAGTTTCAGCTTGTCAATAGCAGCAATGATCCAGGACTTCAAACTTGTCACAGGGGGTCACCATCTTGGAAAGTGTCTGTGACACTCACATGCTCAGTGGGCTCTGAGCAGCTGTTGAGAAGCTAATTTTAGGGGTCGTCACTAATTATCCAGCAGAAAATGAGGTTGGCCTGTAATATAAGCTGATGCTACAGGGCTGATTATTACATTCTGATGCTAGTTGCACTGGTTTCTGTGCTGCCATGTAGTAATTATCTGTATTAATTACTAATCAGCCTTATATTGTGACATTTCTATTCTATGTGTACAGTATATTGTGAGTGGGTCCCTAAGCTCAGTAAGTGACAGCAGCACAGAGCATGTGCAGTGAATCAGCAGAAAAGAAGATGGGGAGCTACTGGGGCATCTTTGGAGACACAGATCTTTACTGCTAAAAGGGCTGTGGTTGCCTTGGGCTGGTACAGAAGCACAAAACATTATGTACAACATTTCTAGTATTCATTTTGGGGATATAGTTTTCCTTTAAAGATGTAGTTCAACAAACTCTTAAAGGACCTCCATTTGCCCCTTCCTACACAAAAGCTGGCTCTTGAAAATGCCCCCTGGGCAGATTTGCCAACCCAGTGCCTCTCTGTGCAATCAGACCAGAGGCAAGATTACTGGACAGAGCAATAATGAATGGGCTCCAGTATGCAGAATTACAAAATAGCAGATGTATGAATAATTAAAGCTCCATTAATTTCTCCCAAGGTGCTATCAATCAGCAATCCAGTTGCCCAAATGCATATTATTCCAAAACATTTCACACCTACGTGAAATATACTTGCTCAGGGGGCACTTAGTGTTAGTGATGCCGGTGATTACGCGAGTTGGTGCTTGTATGTGAAAACGATTCATTTTGCTGAACCCTATGGCTACGAGGAGATAATATCATATGGCTAAACCATCTGTTACACAGTAAGTCAAAACCTACTACATTTAATCCAGGTTACAAATGAAGAACTATTTATGCCATACATGGGAAGAGTTAATGTTCTGGCCCATTATTAGGTGGGAGGCAGAGGAGAGAGAACAATACAGGTTAGGAAGCCAAACTCAATTACTATTCCCTGATGCGAACAATCATTTTTTTTTTAATTCTGCCCTAGAAACAGGTCTTAATAATAAATGATATTAAAATAAGCTTTGCATACAAGGCTGGGGCACACGATGAATAAAATAAAAACATATACAGGTATGGGACCTGTTATGCAGAAAGCTCGGGACCTGGGGTTTCCAGATAACGGATCTTTCCGTAATTTGGACCTTCATACCTTAAATCTACTACAAAATCATTTAAACCTTAAATAAATCCCATAGGCTGGTTTTGCCTCCAATAAGGATTAATTATATCTTAGTTTGGATCAAGTACAAGGCACTGTTTTAATATTAGAGAAAAAGGAAATCATTAAAAAAATAAGTGGATTATTTGGATAAAATGGATGGCCTTTCTGTAATTCGGAGCTTTCTGGATAACGGGTTTCCAGATAACGGATCTCATACCTGTACCATTATCCAGAATGCTCGGGACCTGGGTTTTTCCAGATAAGGGATCTTACCATAATCTGGATCTCCATATATTGGCCTACTTTAAATAGGATTGGTCTGCCTCTAATTAGGATTAATTAGATCTTACTTTGGATCAAGTACAATGCACTGCTTTATTATTACAAAGAAAAAGAAAGTCCATATTAAGAATATAAATTATTGGATTACAATGGAGTCTATGAGTATTTCTGAGGTTTCTGGGTAACGGGTTTCCGGATAATAGATCCCATACCTGTAAATACAATTAATCATCTGGATATAAGTAGAAGCACACGGCAGTAGCAAAAGAGAGAGGGGACGACATACCCTGGGTTATAATTTGGATAGCGCTCCTGATGCGGCCATCTGAGCTTCACTCTATGCCTGAGCTCCCTTCCCAGTTGCCCTTCTGTAGCTGCATCAATAGATCTGAGAGCAATGAAGAAAAAGAGCATTACAGTGTGTAGGGCATAAATCCATGGAAGCAAGGGGGGAAACACAGGAAGCATATATGTCCCCACTGGGGAAACTGGTGATTTCATCACAAGAATTCTTTTGCCTACAATCAACATAAAAACAATGTCATCAGCAAACCAGTGACCGTGATGTGGCACATACATTTCTATTTAAAGTTACGCTATGGGGAAAAACTGTGTTGCCCAACAAGGTTTTGCCAAAATGCCTTTAACCCACCAAACCACTTCGTTAACTTTTCATGCAATATAGAAAACCGTTTTTATTAGTTGTTGAATTGTATGCCTATTTCCAGCTTTTAAACGGGACCCCAGGAGCAAACAAATTGTTCTCCGAGGCTATAGCTTGCTATTTTTTCATTTTATTTTTTTATAAAAATATTCAAGTTATGCCTCAGTGCAAAAAAAATTTGCCTTCGTGAGAATTTAATATAGCTTTTACGAACCCGAACTGTTTATCGACCACTTCCGACAGTGGAAGAAGGTTTGTGAATTTTATAGTTAGCGGCAGTGCGCAGTGAATGTAGCAAAACTTCTCACTGAAAACGTTGTTACATTTGCTCCAAAAGATTACGACACCTTCAAGCGCTTCTTAAAAGTGGGCAATGCGCAATTCAAATTCGCAATGCAAATTTTGCAATGTAATAACATTTTAGGGAAGAGTATTACATTACGAAATGAGACTTTTTATTCTTATTTGTGCTAATTGTTTTGCTGTTTGCAACTTTTATTACATTCCCCCATTAAAAGTTAATGTAATGGGGAATAACCTCTTTATAAGGCTTGAATTAACCCGATTGTGCATTGGTAGCACCTCCTACAACCTCAAGCATGCTTTAATTTTTTGTTACATGTTAGGGAATAGCAAGAGCTGCAGTCCAGCAACAAGTAAGGGTAGAACTACATGGGCGTTTTGAATCAGATTCCTTCTGTTCCGATGCAAGGAAGCGCAGGCGTCACGTTGGATGCTCCGAATTCTAAGGTAAGTAATAAGAAGGTATCTGATTCAAAATGCCTGATGTGCTTATCTCCGTTCCAAAGTGCAGTCGTCACGTCGCATGCGCCAAATCCAATGTAAGTAATAGGAATGTCGCACGTAGAAGCCGATTTCATCTGACACGACTGTCTGATTCGACCGCTGCATGTCGTGTCTTCACGCTGTGACAACATCCCTCATTCCTATTACTTACATTAGGTTCAGTACACCTGATGTGACGCCTGCGCTTCCTCGCATCGGAATGGAAGGAATCGGATTCAAAACGCCCAATGCGCTTACCTCCGTTCCGAAGCTCAGGCGTCACGTTGCATGCATCGAATCTAATGTAAGCAATAGGAATGTCGCATGTCGCGTCTTCATTCGACATGTGTCTGATGCACGCTGCAACAACGTCCAACACTCCTATTACTTACTTGAGATTCGGTGCATCCAATGTGACTCCTGCGCTTCCTCGCGTCGGAATGGAAGGTATCGGATTCAAATCGCCCGTGTAGTTCTACCCTAAGGGTAGAACTACACAACGCGCTTACCTCCGTTCGAAAGCAAGGAAGCGCAGGCGTCACGACACATGCACCAAATCTAATGTAAGTAATAGGAATGTCGCATGTAGAAGCTGATTTCATCTGACACGACGGTCTGATTTGAACTCTGCATGTCGCGTCTTCATTCGCCATGTGTCTGATGCACGCTGCAACAACGTCCAACATTCCTATTACTTACCTTAGATTCGGTGCATCCAACGTGACGCCTGCGCTTCCTCGCATTTCAACAGAGGTAAGGGCATTGTGTAGTTCTACCATAAGGTTTTAAGGTTAGGAATGAAGGCCCCAGTGCAGCAATTAAAGGACAACTAAACCCTTAAAATGAATGTAGCTAAAAATGCACTGCACTTATTGCAGCAGCTGAAAGTTTCAGCTTCTCAATAGCAGCAATGATCCAGGACTTCAAACTTGTCACAGGGGTCACCATCTTGGAAAGTGTCTGTGACACTCACATGCTCAGTGGGCTCTGAGCAGCTGTTGAGAAGCTAAGCTTAGGGGTCGTCGCTAATTATCCAACAGAAAATGAAGTTGGCCTGTAATATAAGCTGATGCTACAGGGCTGATTATTAAATTCTGATGCTAATTGCACTGGTGTCTGTGCTGCCATGTAGTAATTATCTGTATTAATTACTAATAAGCCTTATATTGTGACATTTCTATTCTATGTGTACTGTATATTGTGAGTGGTTCCCTAAGCTCAGTAAGTGACAGCAGCACAGAGCATGTGCAGTGAATCAGCAGAAAAGAAGATGGGGAGCTACTGGGGCATCTTTGGAGACACAGATCTTCTCTGCTAAAGGGCTGTGGTTGCCTTGGGCTGGTACAGAAGCCCAAAACATAATGTACAACATTTCTGGCTACTTCTTTAGTTAAGCTTTAGTTCTCCTTAAAAGGATGTTGTAGTAGAAGGAAGGTGCTGCCCTACTGCCTGGCTTGAGGATGAGGAAGATGTGGAGTGGAAAATGGCTGAAGAGGCAACATGAACCTGTCCTGAGGGAAGCTGAAAGTTGATTACAGGGGGTCTAAGCCCAAATAAGACGGCCAATTCAGCCCTTAATACCAGGGAGCCCCAAATATGACCCTACTGGGCACCACTAGAAGCTAGCTGCATTCATTTCACTCCACTCATATGAATAAGGGCCTGGCCACCAGTTTAGAGGGTCTCTGGGTGCTGCGGGTAAAATTAGAAGTGCAAAAACAGCTGGAAAGCCAGAATCGCTCTGGGCTGGAATATTTGGACACATGAGAGTGCAGAGAGCCGACCCCGTCCCAATAAAACTGCACACCCCTGTGACACGGGCCTTTTCTCTGCAGCGCGAAGGGCCAGGGATGGGGGCGGGACATGCGCTGCCTGACACAGGGAGAACTGAGACTCCAAGAGAGCAAGAATAGGAGGAGGAGGAGTGTTGCTGCTGCTGCTACTGCTGCCGGGGGAGGCGTGAGGGCTGGAGAGAAGGAGAACGCTGCCAGGGATGGGGAGGGAGAAGTAAAGCGCTGCAACACAGCACAGGGTAGTGGGCCGCGGAGCGCCGGAACCAGCACTGGGAAGGGAATACCCGGCGCCTACAGGACGATATACTCACACTGCGAGCATAAAGTAACAGGGAGATCACAGAACCTGCAACTGGCAGCCGCAGCACATTCCCATCTACATCCTTCACCAACTCCGGATCTACATTCCAGGAATCAGAATCCTTCCGCCTAATTAGAAAAAAAAAACTAGCTTGGAAGCTTTCGCTACGCGGCCGACGCTGTCCGTCATTTGTGTTATACGTTACGTCATTACGTTAAGATAGGGTACAACCTTCCTCTCAGAAAGTAGTCCGTACCAGCGAGAGTGATGTCGTTCATCTGCCAGTGAGAGTTGAGTTGGTGCTGGAGACCGTCCGCTGGGGGAACCTAATGTTGTTCTGTGGTAACTGGTGCTGCTTAGAAAGCCGCAGGCTGCGCTATTTGACTGCAGGTTTTTGGGAAATACCTTTTCTTTTGGGTTATTAAAAGGCATGTAAAAGCAATAAAATAAAATCCAATTTTTACTTTCTTTAATGAAAAAGAAACCTATCTCCAATATACTTTAATTGAAAAATGTGTACCGTTTTAAGAAACCTGACTGTATGCAGTGAAATTCTTCCTTCATTTACTGCTGTGGATAGGAATTGTCAGATGGTCCCTAACTGCTGAGCAGGGAAACAATTATACTTATGAACAGCAGGGGGAGCCCCCGCCTTACTTACCAGCCATGCAGAACTCAAGCAGCTTTGTTTATGACGATCCCTAAGCAGCCCAGACCACACTGAGCATGTGCACAGTCTTAGTCTTGCAAAGATGTTTAACAAAGTTACAAAATGGTGAACCCCTGTAGCCAACTTTGAAAGCATAAATTATTTGTTTGATTAGGCTTGTGGTGCAGTAAGTTCATGTTTATATTTAGTATACAAAATACAGCATTTCTTGCCTTATTCTAGTTTAGACTTTACATGCCCTTTAAAGGGGTTGTTTACTTGGTATCAGTTTAATTGTTTTCAGATTATTCACCATAAACAAAGGCAATTACTTTCTATCTTTTGTTTTTTAGGGCAGAGACATGCACTGCCAGTGTCAGACCCCCTGTGCCGATGCTCGTTTTTTTAAAAAAAAAAAAAAGTATTTTCGGCTCGTCGCAGCGGCGTGTGCGCATGCGCGCCTTCATTCATGCACGGCTTGTCACAGCCGGAGGGAGCGCCCTGGTCTGCAGTCCCGGTGGGCCCTGGGCCCCCCAGTCCGACCCTGCACGCTGCTATTTCGGGAGATTAATCGCCCAGTAACAAATCACTTCTTTGGGTAATTAATCTCCCCAAACTGCCTTCCCGCCGGCTAGAATCTAAATCAACGGCAGGACGGCACTTGGAACGCTTCGAGGAAACTTTTGGGCAACTTCGGAAAGCCGAAGCGATCCGAGTGCCATCCCTCTGGTGATTTACATTCTAGCCGGCAGGAAAGCTTTTCGAGGAGATTAGTCGCCCGAAGAAGAAGCGATTAGTTGCCGGGCAACTAAATCTCCATGAATCTTTCTGTGTGTGTCTCAGCCCATACTGTTTTCCCAAAATTTTAGTTTAAATTTGAATGTTTGTGTCTCCATTGTTTCAGTCTGGCAGCTCAGGAGCAGATTCTGAACTGTTACAATTTGCTAGATTTAGTTGATACAATTAGTTGATACATTTCTCAGCAGTATCTGTGGAATATTAGCAACTATTGTATCAATTCTAACCGCTGCCTTTAATGAAACTCAGGGATTCTGCTCAGCAGGGACAAAGATAACAAATGTTTCAACTAAATGTATCAATTTAGAACAGTTAAAGAGTCGGCGACTCTTCCTCCCAAAGCTGCTGTAGAAAAACTAAAATTATAAAACGTTACACTTCAATATTAGAAAAAACGGTCACAAATAGAAAATAGAAAGTAATTGGAAATTGGTGAACAATCTGAAACAAACTGAAAAACGTGTTTGAAGGTGAACAACCCCTTTAAAGGGATACTGTCATGGGGAAAAAATTTTTTTTTTTCAAAATGCATCGGTTAATAGTGCTGCTCCAGCAAAATTCTGCACTGAAATCCATTTCTAAAAAGAGCAAACAGATTTCTTTTATATTTAATTTTGAAATCTGACATGGGGCTAGATATATTGTCAGTTTCCCAGCTGCCCCAAGTAATGTGACTTGTGCTTTGATAAACTTCAGCCACTCTTCCTGAAAGTTGGATTGTTATCACCCCTCCCTCCCCCCAGCAGCCTAACATCTCAACACATAAAACTCTTGACAGAATCCCTTTAAGGTAGGCCAGAGAGAACATTTGCCACAGTAGTTTTAAGGAAATTTAGAGGACAGGGTCAGATTGGGCAAGAAGGACACTGAAACAGACCCCCCCCCCCCGTTTCATGACCTTCCCCCAGACCCCAGCCCACATCCCAGCCAAGTTATGGGGGTGTGGGAGCCCTCGAGGCAGCCTTGTGTGCAAAAGTCACCCACCCAGCAACATCATTGTGCACTACTAAAAATAAGAAGGGCACAGGTCCAGTGCATGGCAGTGAGGGTCTGGGGATAGTGCTGATGTCAAGGTCGTAACTATAGAGAAAGCCACTTTGGATACAGTGTACCTTTAATTGCCTGGGAAAGCCACCTCATGTCTATCAATCCTCGTTGGAGCAAAGTGCTGCTCTTTCTAAGATTTCCTGACTAGCCAATAGTGGAGTTAAACACCCATGTAATTAGCCCCAGAACCGTTTAACGTATTAAGCTATTGCATATAACAAATATAGTTTTCATAAAAACAACCAATATGTAGGAAAGTTAGTCCTTCAGGCTTATTCTTTCTTGCCGATCTTCTTACAGTCTCTCAGCTGTATATGAAATTCCCCAATGCAAAAAAAAGACCAGCGCTTATGGCAACAGAAATTAGAAACTAATATAATGTAAGTGCAGGGACACACATGGAGATTCAGGGAGATTAATCACCTAGCGACAAATCTCCTCTTCTTCAGGCAACTAATGTCTCTGAACTTCCTTCCCGCCAGCTAGAATCTAAATTGCCAGCGGAATGACACTCGGAGCGCTTTGTTTTCCGAAGTCGCCTCACGAGGAGATGCATTGCGGGGAGATTAGTCACCCAAAGAAGAGACTATTTTTCCCTGGGCGACTAATCTCCCCCAAATAGCATTGTGTGCCTCTACCCTAATACATTCAATCACTTCAAGCGCCACCCAGTGTTTTTACAAGATCGTTTCCCCTTTTAATTTTCTCCTTTAGGAATCAATAATAAAATCAAATATCCTTCAAATTTGTGCTGTGGGCATTCTTGGTGTCTAATCAGACTCCAAAAATATTGTTATATTTGGAGTCTGAAGACACTTTGAGGTTGGAGGTAGATCTGCTTGATTGATCACTACAGGCGATATATCAGACCACCGGTTTGTAAGTAGGCACTCTGGCTAACTGATGGAGGCTTTCTGATTAGATACCAAGAATGCCCACAGCACTCATTTGAAAGATATTTGATTTCAGTAACGTATCTAGAGGGGGCGGGCCCTGGCGCGGGAAGTGCAGCCGGGCCCCCGCCCCCCTCCGTACGCCCTGAAACACTGAAGAAGTCAGTGGCGCACGAGCTGCCGGGGGGCCCTGAGGGGGTGCGAGCCCTGGCCCAATCGCACCCCCTGCTCCCCCAGTAGTTACGCCACTGTTTGATTTTATATACGATTCATAAAGTAGAAGATTAAATGGGGAAAAACTCTTGTAAAAACCTTTCTGAACACTGGGTGGCTCTCTAAGTGATTGAACTTATAACACTATATTAGTTTCTAATATCTGTTGCCTTAGGCGCTGGTCTTTTTTTTTGTAATGTATGACTTTCCCTCAGACTATTGTGTTACATTGCATTTCTTTATACAGTATATTGCAAATGCATGTAGTGCTTTACAGGGCATAAAGACAAGCAGGGTACAGTTACTAAAAATTAAACAGGGAGAATAAATAAATAATTGGTAGGTGCTATAAAGGCCAACAGAAGCCAATTGATTAGCAGACCTGTCTTGCTGGAAGAGACGGTTACTTTTAAACAATGTTGCAAAAGCCAACCAGGAGTTAAGCAGATGCTGCTTTCAGTAGCAATTACATTTACAAATAACTTTTAAAGCACTAACAAATTTTTTTTTTAAAAAAAATCATATTGGAAAGTTGTTTATAATTGTGTTTTCTTTAATTAGGCAAAAAAATATTTTTGGGGTTGATGTGTCCTTTAAATGAATGCTCTCTATTGCGACTTACAGTAGATTATTGGTCATGTTTCCTATTACTTGGCAGTATGTGCTAGGTTTTAGATCATAAATCTGATACCTGTTATATGATAAACCTTATCTTAAAATACCGTTGCTACCTGTAAACATGTACAATTCTATCAAATGTAATTGTATTTGTGCACAGGCCTGTCCAATATTAATTTGTTTCCAAAATATCTGCCGAAACCCGGGATCGAACCAGGGACCTTTAGATCTTCAGTCTAACGCTCTCCCAACTGAGCTATTTCGGCTTGTGAAAAGTTAACAATGTTTGGGTTTATTTGTTGGTTTGGTATCCAATCCCTCAAGTTAAATGTAAAAGAGCCCCAAATTGTTCTAATCAGCCAAAAAAATACATAAAGGATGATATTCCCAACTCCATAAATGCAATGCCTTCAATACATGAATGCGGCAAACCGCATGGAAATCTTGCTTGAAAGCTTGGGAGAGTAAACTTAAATATAAGGTAGTAATTCTGCCGTTCAGTATGTAGACAAAAAGCAATGGAATCATCTAGGTTCTATTTAACCCCTTAATGACTGGGTGGTACCACAATCCTAAAATGATATTTCCCATGGGAATTAGTCACTGCATATATACTTAGTAATTCTGCACATGTATGATTATATTATAAGTATATATTATTATTAAATATATATAAAGTGTAAAGGAATGGGACCCCTTATCCAGAAAGCTGTTATCAAGAAATCAACGATTTCAGGAAGACTATCTCCAGTGTGGCACCCCTGTGAAATAGACCCAACCCCCACCTTGCAACCTTTCCGCCCACAAACACCCACCACGCAAATTTTCTGTAAGCAGAGTTGCTATAGAGTTGCTATAGATGTCTGCTTCCTCTATTGTAATGGCATTGGCCATCTCCCATAGAATTCATTTTAAAAATGATTTCCCTTTTCTCTGTAATGATAGAACAGTACTTTTAACTTGATGGTTGAATCCATTCATAAGCTGCATGAATCTATATTGGTGGCAAACCGATCATACTGGGTTTATTTAAAGAATAAGTAAACTCTGTGTCTCTTTAAAATTATTCTAAACAGCTCTCAGGATAACGAGGAAAGCTCAGGGGGTGGAACTAGACACTGAAGTAGCTAAAAGAGCTGCAGTTCAGCTGCTTGTATCAGAGAAAGAAAATAAAAGTAAAAGGTATGTTATTCTGGGGGTTTGGAGTAATTTTAGGGGATTAAAAAAAGGCTTACGTATACTTGTATAATGTTTTTGGCAGATGAGGTACGGTGATCCAATTTGCAGAAAGATCCCTTATTCTGAAACTCCCCAGGTCCCAAGCATTCCAGATAATGGATCATTTATCTTTACTGTAATATTGTACAGGTATGGGATCTGTTTTTCAGAATGCTCGGGACTTGAGGTTTTCCCGATAATGAATCTTTCCATAATTTGGATCTTCATATCTTAAGTCTACTAGAAAATCATGTAATCCTTATATAAACCCAATAGGCTGATTTTGCTTCTAATAAAGATTAAGTATACTTATGTTTAGCTCAAGTACAAGGTACTGTTTTATTATTACAGGAACGGGACCTGTTATCCTGAATGCTGGAGACCTTGGGTTTTCTGGATAACGGATCATTCCATAATTTGGATATTCATACCTTAAGTCAGTGCTCTCTTGAGCTTTTTCTGGCCTAGGTGATGGAGGTCCGATAATGAAAGCCAGTGTTGACCACTCCTTGTTTTTAAACCACCCCTATTGTACAAAAATACCTTTTGAGACCATGTTCATGTAGCACACCAAAAAAAACCAAATGGTTGGTGCTCACTGCAGGGAGATCACTCATATTTGAAAAAAGTTAAATCCCTTTGTCTGGGGTGTGAACAATGTGGTTCCTTACATTCTGGGGACAGTATAGGTGTGAACAGTACAGGATGGATTACAGCTGTGAAAAATGAAAGTGAGTTTATGTTTGCTTAAAGGTTTGTTGAACATAAGAATTTATATTACTATTTAAAAAAACAACTATTTCTTATGTAACCTTAACATTATAAATATCTGAAAGGAAAGCATGAAATAGGAGGGGGATTTAGTCAAGCTGTTTATTGATGGTGTTTTGAGATCTACTGATCACCAACTAAAGATCCACTGCTAGATCCCTATCTACCTTTTGTACACCCCTGCTTTAGATTATCAGTCTAATGGTGTCCCAACTGAGCTATTTTGGCTTGTGGATGGATTTGGTATCAAAATAAATAATATACCGAATGCATCCCAAAAATGAACATAAAATATACCCCTGAATTAAATCACATTGTTTTATTCAGCCAAAAAATACATAAAGAAAGATAATATGAACTCAAGTTTCGGTCCAGATTACCAAATGACTTCAGTTGTATGATATTTTCATTTTTTTTAAAAAGGATATTAAACTAAGCCTCTACTTTCAAAGGGTATTTGTATTATATCCAAATGTTGGCATTGGACAAGTCCAGAAGACCATGCTTTACCTTGATTTTGCAGATGTCTACTAAAGGAACCATTGAAAGTAACAAACTGTAGAAGAAATCACATCTGTCAGAAGTGGGATTCGAACCCACACCTCCAGGGGAGACTGCGACCTGAACGCAGCGCCTTAGACCGCTCGGCCATCCTGACACTTAATGTTGTGGCTTGTGGGAGAGTGTGTTAGGCTTGTGGATGGATTTGGTATCAAATACTTCAAAATAGATGATACACCCAATGCATCCCAAAAATGAACATAAAATGTGCCCCTGAATTAAATGTTTCACATTATTTTATTCAGCCACAAAATACATAAAGGATTATCATTTTATTTTTAAAAAAGTGTATGAAACTGAGCCTTTACTTTCAAAAGAAATTGCCATTTCTGTAATGTACAAATGTTGGCACTGAACAAGTCCAAAAGACCATGCTCTACTTTGTAGGCACGACCACTACAGGTACCATTGAAAGTGTAGAAGAAGACAAAGCTGTCAGAAGTGGGATTCAAACCCACGCCTCCAGAGGAGACTGCGACCTGAACGCAGCGCCTTAGACCACTCGGCCATCCTGACACTTAACAGCAAAGCTTGATGTCAATCTTGTCAGTGAAATTAATTTTAATACAAAATGGGGGGTTGGGGAGCACTCAAAAGACTTGGTTAAAGTGTATTTAATACATAATCTACATGTTTGCACACTCAAAACAAAAACAGGAACAATTTAACACGAGGGTGGTTTGAAAAAATAATTTTTACTATTGTTCAAAAAAACATTTTACATAGATAATGCCATACAACACATGGCGCAATTTATACAATGTTAAAAAAGTAGCATAGAAAATTAACCACCCATTAGTTATATGCAACAAGCAAGAAATCAGCAAGGGAGCGGATACACCTACCAGAAAAATGAGAATGGCCCCAACGTTTCGGCCGTGACATCCAAAGGCACACAGGTCTACAGGAATTCTTCCAAAATTCTTTATTTACGGATTGCAAATGCAACGTTTCGGGGAACAGAAATCCCCTTTGTCAAGCATACGAATTCAAAAAGAAAGTGCATACATATAACCAAATCAATTATTCAATTAGTGTGTCATACAAAACAAGCCAATAGTGTGAAGAAATTAATTCTTTGTAGGAGGGAGTAGTGTTGATATACACCTGTCTTTTGTATTTGCAGATTTTGTGCTTTTTTATGTAATTTATGGTATCACTTCACATAGTGGTTTTATTGGACTCAGTAATATTGTAACAAATCTTTTTAAAACAATGTTTTTTAACTGTGCATTTACCATTTTAATGGAATTGTATACTTCTTAAAAAAAGTGGGTGTATTTTTCTGCAGGTTCACTCTTTTTTGATTGGACAATTAATTTCTTCACACTATTGGCTTGTTTTGTATGACACACTAATTGAATAATTGATTTGGTTATATGTATGCACTTTCTTTTTGAATTCGTATGCTTGACAAAGGGGATTTCTGTTCCCCGAAACGTTGCATTTGCAATCCGTAAATAAAGAATTTTGGAAGAATTCCTGTAGACCTGTGTGCCTTTGGATGTCACTGACTTGTATCCTGTCGTGAGGTTGCCGAGCCT
Source organism: Xenopus laevis (assembly GCF_017654675.1). Classification (NCBI taxonomy): domain Eukaryota; kingdom Metazoa; phylum Chordata; class Amphibia; order Anura; family Pipidae; genus Xenopus; species Xenopus laevis. The sequence goes on along the minus strand of NC_054384.1, from coordinate 90,501,266 downwards.
CTACCATCGTGCACCAGGCGTCTCTTAATTTCCTATAGGGTGTGCGGGGTCCTTCACTGCTGTTTACCTGAGAACTTTCAGTTTTAGGACCATCAGCACCCCATCGTGCCATTTGGCTGAAATATGTCTTTTGCGGATATTGCTTCAACTACGGATTCAAGAGCAGATACTTTCTCTTTCACGGAAGCTGAACGCAAGAAAATTCTTAACGCAGCACAGCACCTACCCTTAAACATACCAGCAGTAGATCCTGCACAATTTGGAGCAGCTGAAACGGCGTGAAACATCATGGGCGCTGCATTATTCTTCACTAGCAGAGTATGCAAAGGCACAGCGTATCCCACGAGGATTGCGTGTCAACCTGAACCCTGTCTTATTTCGAGACAATGTGGACTTTTTGCAGAAATGGCAAGGTATTTTAAATCGTTGTACCCTAGATTTAATTACCTTAACCGTACAGCAGCTGCATACCGGGATGAGGGAACTCAAACAGCAAATACATACAATGGAGGAGAGTTACCATTCTACTACAGACGCGGACGAAAGCAGGCTGCAGGAGTTGGAACGCAAGATGGCGCAACTGCAACAGGAAATCCTCCAAGTCAAACTGCGCAAATTCAAACGCGACACTCGAGACTACGAACGCGGAGAAGTGTACACCTGGAAGGAGACCAGACGGGCATTCCGCAACTCACGGAGCACAGCGCAGCGATCAAATGGCGGGATTTCCTCTCTTTCTGCTGGCTCAACAGACCGGGAGTTTGGTTCCTCGGCATCGTCTCAACTCTCTTCCACTCCCTCTACTCCTTTTTTTGGGAAAGGTCGGACTGCCGAAAACGCAGGATTCGGAGGGGTCGCAGAAAATCCGGCTCCAACTTGGAGGGGTCGCAGACGCCCATATCACCACCGGAGATGATCAACAAATACCGACACGGTCTGGTTTAATTAGGTATTAGGGTCAGCTTCCCTTTGTTCCAGTAATCCCTCTATAGGGTAAGAGTAAATTCTTATGTACTCTTCTATTTTTGTATAACTTATATATTTAATTTTTCTATATTAGGATTCTTTGTAGGAGGGAGTAGTGTTGATATACACCTGTCTTTTGTATTTGCAGATTTTGTGCTTTTTATGTAATTTATGGTATCACTTCACATAGTGGTTTTATTGGACTCAGTAATATTGTAACAAATCTTTTTAAAACAATGTTTTTTAACTGTGCATTTACCATTTTAATGGAATTGTATAATTCTTAAAAAAAGTGGGTGTATTTTTCTGCAGGTTCACTCTTTTTTGATTGGACAATTAATTTCTTCACACTATTGGCTTGTTTTGTATGACACACTAATTGAATAATTGATTTGGTTATATGTATGCACTTTCTTTTTGAATTCGTATGCTTGACAAAGGGGATTTCTGTTCCCCGAAACGTTGCATTTGCAATCCGTAAATAAAGAATTTTGGAAGAATTCCTGTAGACCTGTGTGCCTTTGGATGTCACTGACTTGTATCCTGTCGTGAGGTTACCGAGCCTCTACCATCGTGCACCAGGCGTCTCTTAATTTCCTATAGGGTGTGCGGGGTCCTACACTGCTGTTTACCCAACGTTTCGGCACCAAGGTCTTTGTCAAGGGGATTCTAACTAATGGGTGGTTAATTTTCTATGCTACTTTTTTAACATTGTATAAATTGCGCCATGTGTTGTATGGCATTATCTATGTAAAATGTTTTTTGAACAATAGTAAAAATTATTTTTTCAAACCACCCTCGTGTTAAATTGTTCCTGTTTTTGTTTTGAGTGTGCAAACATGTAGATTATGTATTGACATTGGTTACCTTTGGTAGGGGTAACATTTGTTTTTGCACCTCTCGCTAAATTTTGGAAAGTTTTGATGTGCCCTCCATCCATTATTAACTTAAAGTGTATTTAAGTATAATGGAAGTGCTACTGATTTGGCCAATTAATCAATGCACATTCCATGGTCCCCTGTCTCATAAGTAATTTAGTATGAATGCAAGTGCATGTGTGTACAGAAACAGGGGTTTTTAGTTACAAAGTTATGATCATAAAGTTGTTAAGCCACCATAACACGTCAAGGTAAACCCCATACAGTGGTCCCTAACTTGTTACCTCTGGTCATAATATAAAAGGTCTGCAATCCCCACACAAACTTGCACATGAATGTTAGATGGTTGTTGTGGGTGCTTAATTTATTAATAGTGTCCGTTTTGTCACTGAAACTTCTCAGATCATTAATTTGGCAGCTGTTAAATCCATGGAAGGTAGTTTATATTTGCTGAAAGGTTTGTTGAATATAAAATACATTGTCTTTTCTAAAACAGCTGTAGCCTTTAGGTCTAAAGCTGTCCTAACTGAGATTTTTTGGCTTGCGGGAGAGTGTGGTTGGGCTTGTGGATTGGTACCAAATACTTCAAAATAAATGATGCACTCAATGCATCCCAAAAATAAACATAAAATGTTCCCTAGAATTAAATGTTTCACATTGTTGTATTCAGCCAAAAATACACAAAGGGTTAGTGTATTAGCGTTAGGGTTGAGTATTAGGGTTAGTTTATTAGGGTTAGGGTTGAGCATTAGATTATAATATGAACTCCAGTCTATCAAAAGGGTATTTAACTGAGCCTTTACTTTCAAAAGAAATTGTATTATGTCCAAATGTTGGCATTAAACAAGTCCAAAAGACCATGCTTTACCTTGTTTTTGCAAACGTGTCTACTATAGAAACCATTGAAAATAACAAAGTGTAGAAGAAAAGAGTTGTCAGAAGTGGGATTCGAACCCACGCCTCCAGAGGAGACTGCGACCTGAACGCAGCGCCTTAGACCGCTCGGCCATCCTGACTTAAACGCACAGCTGAAAGTATCAAACTTGTCAGTGAAATCTACAACTTACAATTCTGCAATCATATTGAGCAGCATTCTAAACGCGAAGCTTAATATTCCCCTCCTTTGCTGCATATGAAACTGCAATTTACAACATGATAAATTGATTGCTAGATAATGAAAGAGCAGTATCTTTATGAATAAGTATGATCTGACATCAGGTCTTGAAACATCTGATTTAATGGCCTTTATCTTCTATTTTAGGCATGGCAAATCAATTGCAGCATAAACACAGCAGTTAGAAGTGGGATATGAACCCACGCCTCCAGAGAAGATTATGTTCTGCACGCAACACTTTAGACCACTCAGCCATCCGGACAAAGAGAAGTTGCTCTTGTTTAATATACTGACTTTCTACTATCCTTGTAGAGGAGCTTCAGCTATCAAGCTTTTTGTATATAAATAATGAAAACCAATTGAAAAGTTGCTTAGAACTGGCCATTCTGAATCTAAAATGTGAACCACCCCTTTACATGCATATGTGTATATATAAATTGCTTTACAGTAGAACCCTATTTAAACATTTTAGGGGACCAGAACAAATAAAAAAAAAAATGCATTATATATGGTGAGACCACAGACAAAATTGTTTAAATGTGGGAAAATGTAAAATTAGAGTATATCAATTAGAGTATATAAATATATTGTATTGAAAAAGTTTGCCGAAACCCGGGATCAAACCAGGGACCTTTAGATCTTCAGTCTAACGCTCTCCCAACTGAGCTATTTCGGCTACAAAGGAGTTAAAAAGCAAATTGCATTTTTTATGCTCGTCTTTGACTTTCTCTCTGCACTGGGGCTTTTTTTTTTTTATAAACCCAGAGTAACCAATCATTGTTTAGCCTGTGGTTTAGCCTGTGGCTAGCTAAAAAAGAGGCAACCGCTGATAACTATCTGTAACTGTGTGTCTTTCATCTATGCATTCTGGTTTCTTGTCATATTTAAAACTATGCACTCAACCTATTTTGAAAAATCGTTAGATGAAGAACTGTAAAGAGATTTTATTCTACACTATATACAACTACAAACTATAGTGGGTTTTGATTCTAACAGCCTCCTATTATGAGAATTGAATCTCTAATGACTGTATAAAGGTTTTAACAGTTGATGGAATGGTTGTATGTTATGAATTCCTCCTTGATTGATATTCATTTTAAAACTTTTTAAAATATATATTACAGCTATTTCTTATTTTAATTAGTGAGGTATATTAAGTTAGGCTGGCAAAATTTTTAATTATATGTATGATAGCATGAATTTTTTGCTGTTCTTTTAAGTTCTGAAACTCTGGGGGGGGGGCAACACCTCCCTTGCAGACACCCATTGAGATAATATGATATACCATACTTAGCACAGACTCCTTATAACACCTGTTGAACAACTTGCCCCAGTGGCCTAATGGATAAGGCACTGGCCTCCTAAGCCAGGGATTGTGGGTTCGAGTCCCATCTGGGGTATATTATTTTTAAAATTCCAGTCAAAGAGAAATACTCCCAGTTTCTAAACAATCTACAGTAAAATTCTCATTTGAAGTTTTTGAAAGGACCTTAAAAACAGGCTACATAAATCCCCAAATATCCTATTTGTTTAGGGCCGCAACCTGTGAGGTTAAGTAATAACTTGGATTCATTCGTCCATTCTATTTCTCTTGCTCTTGGGATAATTCACAAGTGCATGAGGATGGGCATTTCCCCTGTTAGCATATTTTGGCTAACAAAGAAGCACCCAAAACCAACTTCAGTTATTATTAATCCTATACGGGTATGGGATCTGTTATTAGGAAACCCTTTATCCTGAAATCCCAGAATTATAGAAATTTGCTTTTTTCTGGAGTAATAAAACAGTACTTTGTACAAGATCCAAAATAAGATATAATCAATCTTTTAACAGAGTTAAAATTGCAAAAACAAAAAATTCTCAGAATTTTTTCCTTTGCCAATCTTTTTCACAGTTCTTCCTCTGGATAATCAAATCAATCAATGGGACCATAATGACTGCACCATACCATCATAGTTTCAGCTAACACCTACCTGAATAGTTCAATGGAACCACTTATCTAAGATGACTTCAGATGCAATGTAAGTTAAGGTGGCCATACACGGGCCGATAAAAGCTGCCGACAGACCGAGTCGGCAGTTTATTGGCCCGTGTATGGGGGCCCCCGACGGGCTTCCCCGATCGAGATCTGGCCGAAAGTCGGCCAGATCTCGATCGGATGGGATTAAAAATCCCGTCGGATCGCGGCCGCATCTGTTCGTTGATGCGGTCCCGCGATCCGACCGCCCGTTTGGCGAACGCTAGGATCCGATCGTTGGGCCCTAGGGCCCACGATCGTATCAGCCCGATATTGCTCACCTCAAGGTGGGCATATCGGAGGGAGATCCGCTCGTTTGGCGACATCGCCAAACGAGCGGATCTATCCGTGTATGGCCACCTTTACACATAACAGACAAACAGGCAGAGCATGAGCAGCGTACTTTGTCTCTTGGCCCTGATCCCAACACAACCAACAACAACCATCCTGGGTAAAGCTCAGTCTCACCTACTCCCTAAATGTGCTTGGCACACAGATCAGCTCTTAAACTTTCCCATTTTTTTTCTTTGAATTTTTCTTTGGATTTTTTAGGCAAACAGTTTTGGGGAGACTTTGCCTTAATGAAAATCCGCCTATGCCTGTGAGCTCCGCTGTGCTGACTCTGCAACGAGAGGTAATTGAAGGATTAGGGGCATTAACAGGTGTTATCACCTGTGCGGGGGGGGGGATTGGAGCTATGTAGTGGGGGGTTCAATTCTCCTTTAATATAACAATGGCTTTTATTTAGTACATCATGTAAAAACTATGTAGCCTTATGCGTTTCATGCCTTCCTAGCATTTGTTCAAAAGCATAAAATTTGTAGGGCTATTGTTTGTGGGGTTGAGCGTTTATGAATAAGTACTAGGAAGTAGTGATGAGCAAATTTATTCACCAGCCATGGAAAAAACGCCCATTGACTTAAATGCATTTGGACAAAAAAAATCATTATAAGAAAAAAGCCTATTGACTTTAATGCATTAGGACGAAAAAGTTGCCATAAGAAAAAACGTCCATTGACTTTAATGCATTTGGACAAAAAAAGTCACTATAAGAAAAAACGCCCATTGACTTTAAGGGCAGAGACATGTGGAGATTTAGTCGCTCCATGACAAATCACCGCTTCTTCGGGCGACTAATCTCCCCGAACTACCTTCCTGCCAGCTAGAATCTAAATCGCCGGCGGGATGGCACTCGGATCACTTTGTTTTCGAAGTCGCCCGAAGTTTCCTCGTGAGGAAATGTCGACAGGATATCTGCAATTGACTTCTACATGAACTCGCCAGGACAGAGTTGGAGTACTTTTTTATTCAGTCTTTTAACACAATCTGGGTTTAGTAAATCTCAAAAAAGTTATGTTTTTTCCCTTTAAAAGTCCAACCAACACTCCAACACTTGTGCCTATCTGTACCTAAATGAACCTTATAAATTTGATGTTTTGTCTGAGGGTGTTAATTTAAACATTGGTAGGTAAACAGAGTGAGGGTAGGCTTCTCTAAATAAGTATGTTTTAAGAGATTTTTTAAAAACAGAAAGGTTGGGAGAAAAATCGAACAGACCGGGATGAGGGGCGGAGAGATCTCCAGAGAAGGGTGCAGCCCTTGCAAAGTCTTGAATGCGAGCGTGTGAGGAGGTAATGAGAGAACAGTTGAGGAGCAGGTCAATAGAGGAGCGTAGTAAAGCTGTTGGGCGAGTATCTAGAGATGAGTTCAGAGATTTAGGGTGAGGCAGAGCTATGAAGTGCTTTGAATGTCAGGGTCATTAATTTGAATTTTATTCTGAAAGGTAGAGGAAGCCAATGCAGGGATTGGCAGAATGGCGAGGCAGAGGAGGAGCGGTTGCTGAGGTTTATGAGCCTCGCGGCAGTGTTCATTATGGACTGGAGAGGTGACAGTGTCTGGAGGGGAAGGCCAATTAAAAGAGAGTTACAGTAGTCTAGACGTGATATGATGAGAGAGTGAATATGAATCCTGGCAGCATCTTGGGTGATAAATGATCATATTTTGGATATGTTCCTTAGGTGAAAGTGACATGATTTAATAAGTGACTGGATATAAGGAGTGAAGGACAGGGCAGAATAAAGGATAACCCCAAGGCCTGGCCCTGGGGAGACATGGTCATTGTGGATTTGATAGCTATGGTAGATACTTCCGGGATGTTACGGTGTTAATTGGAGGAAAGAGAACCATTTAAAGGTAGGGTTGGGACATCCAAATAGAGATAGCGGACAGGCAGGAGGAGACCCAAGTTGGGAGTTCTGGGTTGAGATCAGGAGAAGAGAGATAGATCTAGTATCGTCATTTTATTCAAAGAATCCAAATATTTTAAAATTATTTCCTCTTTCTCTGTAATAATGAAACAGTACCTTGTACTTGATCCCAAGTTCCCAACGAATATGAATATATATTTAAACTGCTTATTAATTAGTGCCTCACTGCTTGACCATAGAAACCCCCTAAGCCCTAACAGTCACAGTGTCTGCTTCATCAAAACACCCCTGGCAGGGCTGTATTAGCACATCATTTTAATAAAAGTGGTTTCACTGTTCTTTTTTCTAGTCTGTATCTTCCCTTAGCTCAGTGCACACAGAGGTGGGTAAATGAATGAATGAAAGGGGGTAATTCTCTTTCATATTTCAAGAAAAATGGCATGTGAACAATATTGTGTTCACCATCTAGTGGCCACATTGTAAAATTGCATAAAACAACACAATTTAAAGAAAGGATGTAGGGGGAATGCCATATGACATCTGATTCCTCAAAACTGAAGTCTGTCTCTGTAATAAAACATTTCCAGAATGTCTCTCTTTGTAATAAGCTTTTCTTCATATCACAACCTCCTTTCAGTGTCTGGCTTCCTCATTTTAAATTCTGTACAAAGTGCTGTGAGCTTCTACTGGTTGATTGTATTCCACCTTCCCTAGAGTACAATTGCATAGGCTCACCCTTTATTAAACCTTATTTATCTGAAATGATGTACCAGGCACAACCGCCATATGCTTGGAGAGTGTTATGTACTTATCAATGAGCAATTAAAATCACAGTTCCTTGTATGGTAGCACCACAGGCAACGCAGCCAAAAACCCGAAGCTGCGAAAACACCCGAAGTTTAAGTCCTGAAGCTGTGAAAAAAACAACATGTTTCACTTGAAAAAGGATCCATGTGATCCGAAACATGCTGTGGTTCAATAAATTTGTTTGCTGTCGAGTGCTCCATCCAAATCCACGTTGGTTTAAATGTTTGTGGGTCTGCTGGTGTGGCCTGACTGGAGAGTGAGCATGTTACACAGGTGAAGGTGACTGAACAAATCTGCTGAAGTTGACATAATTACCCTTAACTGGTACAGAAAAAACCCTTCTAAACAAATAGAGCCCCTATACAATATCATAGCTATTGAGAATAATGGTAATAAAAATGGCACTCCTCACAAAACAGCTCTATTTATTTGAGACCTTGGGGCAGATTTACTAAAGGGCGAAGTGACTAACGATGGGACGATTTGCCAGCATTACCTCTTTCAGGCACTTTGCTGAATTACTAAAGGGCGCAGGCGTAACTTCGCTAGCGAAAGAGACAGCCGCTAGCGGTCATTCGCACTCTATCGCCAGGTGAATTTTCGTTCTGCGGAATTTGCGTTACTCCGCAAATTCACCAGACTTGCCTTCACCAGCTCAGACCAGGCGAAGTGCATTGGAGTGCATAGATCTTCCTCAATCTTCTGTTACTTACATCATATTTTGAGTGGAAAAAGTCCCAAAAAAACGCTGGCATCTTTTCCTTTTGAGTGATAGCCTGCAAAAGTCCTTAATTTTATTTTTTGCGTAACCGGGTTCCCCCATACATTTTCTAACACATGGAACATAAACTATACAGTGGGCTCATGTGTAGGGCATTATAACAACTCTATTTTATTTATTAAGGCTCCCAGGCTTGTGTAATGTAATGTATTTGCTGCAGCATATATACGTCCATTCAACTTTATCATTTCTTGCCATATGCAAATTAGCCTGAGCGAAGACCTCTAACGTTGCTCTAGGCATAATTGAACGCTAGCGCATCTTCGCTTTGATTGCCGAAGTAATGCTAGCAAAAAGTCGCCAGCATTCAACGCCCTGGACGCAACTTCGCATTTCAGTAAATTAGCGTTGTCTGAGCGAATTTTCGGCTGGTGAAGTGTTTCGATGGCTGTGAAGCCGTCGCTGGTGAATTTTAGCCGCTTAGTAAATTTACCCCCCTGCCTTTAGCAGTTCCTAGAGACCTAGGGGTATATTTATCAAAGAGTGAAATTAGAGATCACCACAGTCCTCTAGAGTGAAATTTCGCCACGCTCCATTCATTCATTTTGAAAGGCGTATTTAACAAAGGATGAACTTTCACTTTCACCCACTGATAAATACTCTTCTAAAAATCCCATAGTAATAAATGGATAATGGCGGAATTTCACTCTAGAGGACTGTGGCCATCTCTAACTTTACTCTTTGATAAATATACCCACTAGAACTATTCTGAAATATATGCAAGCAGCATTCATCACATTCATTTGAGGGAAATCTGTTTACTGTCTGTCCACTAGATGGCATCTCTGTATAAGACAAAATATTCCAGTTCGGCGTTAAATGTGATGAGCAGCTATAAAATGTCAGTATAAAGAAATAATAAAAATGAAGCTTGTTATAAACTTCTTATTAATGATTTAAAATAAAAATCCCCCTTACATTGAAACTGCACCCAAAATGGCATGGATAAAGTTCCAGGCTGAAACTAATAATGCATAGAAATAAAGTGGCAATTTGATAGGTTCATATAAGTATTATTCAGTCGCAGTTTTACAGCACCCAAAATATACAGCTTGACTGCTGCTTTGCTACACCAGGGCCGAAAATTGTGTAGCAAAGCAGACATATTAGTCATATAGTAGAATATTATATTAGTCATATAGTAGAATACTCTAACGCATGGGGACAAAGTTTTTGCTCAAAGGGATTCTGGGAAACTAATAATACATCCGTGTAGCCAAATACAGATTTATAGTAGAAAAGATATCACTGTAGCACCTCTTTGTTGAAAAAGTGAAAAATTGTGTTTATTCGGTCCCGCCCCCGAAACGTAACGTTGCAATAAACACGCAGGGCTTTGCCCGCATGCATTGAGCTCTGAGTGCCGGTTTTTCTTCTTGTTAAACGTGTTTCATTAAGGATTGCCGATCCCTTTCAACTGTGCACCAGGCCAGCTTGTAACAGAGAGGCCAGGGAGTGCTGGTGGGTTTTGGAACTTGAGCAGATATACAGTACATCCAAATTAGGGAACAAACTCTTTTTGAAAACCCCCCAGCTCCAGAGCATTCTGCATAACTGGTCCCACACCTATACAGATTTATACAGTTCTCTCAGGCAGTCTATGTGCCTATACACTCTTGTGCTTCTACCTCTATGCCTTTGTGCGCTCTATCCAAACATATATCCTTTAACTGCATTTCTGGCAACAATCACAGTGACTCTCGCATTGCCAGATGCAAATCTTCCATGAATACCTGATCATTGCCCAGGGATGCACTGCTATACCAATGGAAAGTCTGCCATGTTTTAGAAGGTTCAATCAAAAGACTCACATATTTAATCTGACTAGTGATGGGCAAATAAATTCTATAGGTGTTTCGCCGCCGGCGATTAATTCCCAAAACTGTCGAGAAAATTTGCAAAAAATGTGCTCCGTCAAAAAAACATTTTTTCGCATGTCCAAATTGTGGGATAGAGCCCCTGGGCGAGTGTGCGCCAGTTAGGCAACTGGATCATTCATGAGTAGATATGGGGAGAGTAATATGGTAAAAGAGAAATGTCCATGGAATGGCTAGTGTTCATCCACATGACAGTGGCCCTGGAGGCTTTGTAGGAGGAACATTGTGAGACTTGTAGAGAAATTTTGGAAAAGTGTTCATTGTGTAAAATCCTTGAGTAAGCAACCAGAGCCACAGACTGTAACCACCCCTGCAAGAAGCATCGCTGTGTACCATGCCTACTTCCTACTTCTTGCAACAAAGGCCATGCATTTGCTTTAGTAATGGGTGTCTGTTAGGCATGAGTAGCCCCTTTACATACATTGATATTGTCTTCATATTGGGAACCCAATTTTCCTTCACTGACAGAGCACCCACCACTTTAACTTGGGATCTGCTCACTTGCTGGAAGCTTGGATAAGAATCTATTCAGAGTTGTTAAACCTTCGTACTAAGGAAAGCTCAAGATGAGGTTCTAAATAGTTAGTACATGGATATCCCACACATAATGATATATGAGAACCTAATAAATTTATGTTTATACCCTGTATTCAGGATAATTAAACAGATCTAATGAAAGTTGAATTACCAGCTCAATTTGAGTGATGTTTTTTCTGTTTCAGTTTATTTTTGTGTTGCAATTGATGTAATGTAAGTGATCCAGCATCAAAGTCTAATGATGGTAATTGAGCAGGGCTTAATACAATGCATCAAGCTTTTTGAAGATGAGGCTACATCCTCCTCAATCTTATGTCAGTGACATCATATCCTGTATGCCGAAAAGTCATAAAAGTTCTAAAAAACACTGTTGTTTTTCATATTTTAAAGCGGGATTGCCTTCAGAAGTTCTAAGAACTATTAAAAATGTTTGTGTTAACATTTTTCCAACCATTTGAGGGGCATGCCACATTTGTTTTAGGGTGGGCTCATGTCTAGGACATTAGAGGATCTCTTTTGTCTTTATTTTTGCTTCCTTGGACATGTGTAATAATAAATGGCCACTTCAAGCATTTGCACCAACATCTCTAATAAAGACGTCTACCCGCCCTATTCAAATTGAACTAAACGTCAGAATACTAACGAAGTTTCGCTAGGCAGAAACAAACGTTAACAAAAGTTCGATATGAAATGCTCGTGCTGACAAATTAACGCTAGTGAAACTTCGCCAGCGTTTGGCTGCTGAGATGCAACTTTGCATTTTAGTGAATTAGCGCAGTGGTAGCGAAGTGTGGAAAGCCTTCACAGGCGAAAATTCGCCCTTTAGTGAATTTGCCCCCATGTGTTTTGGAACAAGTTTTCGTGTACCCTCTCAAAGGCACCAAGGTCTTCTAGATGTCTAGATCTGAACCCTATATCTGTAGCTCTTCCATCATGGAGAAGGAATCAGAGTAGATTGCCATCAGAGATTCTTTTCAAAACTCCTGATTGCTTGAAAAACTCGTGTTGTCACTGGAAAAAAATGATCATCTCGTTGTGCTAAGCATTTTTAATCTCATGGCGTAAAATAAAATCTTGATAAAGTCACCATTTATTTTACACATCTTTTTTTTTCAGCAAATTTAATTATATACCACACAATAAATATGCCCCCTTATTGTACTGTGCTGCAGAAAATGTTGGCACTTATTCCTATCATTCATAATAGAAACACTAATAACAATGTTGATAATACATCTCCCATTTGCTTTTATAGAATTTTACCAGGTTATAGCTGATTTTTTCTTTTGTTCGCATTTTGGAGATATTTTTGATTGATAAACTTGAATTAAAAAATAAGAACGTCTTGTCATTGTGCTTTTTTTGATTTGTAATGTCACATATGCCTGTCAGTACATACCCTGCAGAAACCTTTATTCTGTAAATGAAAACCAGCAAGTTCACAAGCCTTTAAAATTTTAATCATTGACACGTTAAGGGCACTATACCAGCAAAACACAAACATTACTCCTTTGAAAAACATACATTAAAAATGTGTTTAAAATTTTCTGTTAATGGTCAATGTTTTCTCCATATGTTTTTTATACAATTGTTATACAAGTTATACAATTGATAATGGATTTCAACAGGTCAGAAAGTTCTAATACAGGTATGGGATCTATTATCTGGAAAGCTATTATCCAGAAAGCTTTGATATATGCAACTTATGTTTGTAATTGTACAAACCATGAACTGAGGTGCTGTGTCTCTCATGCTAAAGGAGTTGTTCACCTTTATGCATGATGTTTAGTATGATGTAGTGTGATGTGATATTCTGAGACTACTTGTAACTGGTTTTCATTTTTTATTATTTGTGGTTTTTAAGCATTTTATTCAACAGCTCTCCCAGTTTGCAATTTCAGCAATTGATTAAATTATTTTGAATAAGAGACAACAATATGGATAGAAGAGGACCTGAATAGAAAGGATGAGTAATAGTTCTATAACTTACAAAATGTTAACTTAAAGGTGAACTACCCCTTCAAGCCAGTACCCTGTGCGTTATGGTAACTGAGCTGCAAAAAATGTTAATGGAAACACAAACCTATCAGGTTTAAGTAGTAGAGTTAAGGCATGGTGCTCCAAATTATGCCACCTTGTTCAGAACACCCCAAGCATTTATTTATAAATTCAATACCTGTAAGAGATAAACCCATCAAAATAGGATCCAACAGTCTTTAAGCAGCAGTCAGATGAACAAATATTTATATAACTCTCTTATGTACATAAATCCAAGGTTTTAAAATTGTATAAAACACAGCTGAACAGACAGGACAATTAGCAGTAATAATAATAAAAAGAGATGACATAGGAACACAATAGGTAAACAATATATAAAAAAATTTAGTAAGGGTTAGTAATAGCAATACATTATACTATGAGGCATAGCATTTACTGGGGCATATTCAAGATACCCACTAAGGAAAGCAGTTTCATTTTCCTTTGGGCACATATAGAATGCGCTCACCACTTGCACTGCCTGCTGTAGGCCTCAGTGGTTTTGATGGTGTTAGAGTTGGTTTCCCTACAGGAAAGGGTTTTTCTATGGTTGGGGCTGTAAGACTATGAAATTCACTGCCAAAATGTGTTGTGTAATATTGTATATATTTTAAAATGTATTGGATTTTAGAAGATCATTTTAAACTGTGATTTCTTTCATTAAACATGGAAAGTGTTCTATGAACTAGGAAAGAAGGTATTTTATACTAGCGAAGTAAAGATGGTAGAAGAGGGTTATGTCAAATTTATAGAAGACCTAAATTATGTTCAATATATTTCTCCCTCAACCCTCCCATCTGACTCTTGAACCACTGTGGAACCCCTAAACTTCCCTGTTTTCTGTACTTAGTTCAGAATAGCTGAACCACCTTGTGCCAGTTCAGGTCCCCTTCTCTGTATGCCCACAGCATGCCCAGCTGAATCTGATTCGGAACTGGCTATAACTGTACCTGAAGAAGGCAAAAAACTGCTCTAAATTTCAGAACAAGGTACAGCTTACTGGGATGTTTAGGGGGTCCCCAGTTGTGCAGTTTGGGAGGACTCTTGGGGAGGGCAGGGTATTGGCCTTTATTTCTCTTTTAAGCCCTTGCTAAATAATCTGATCATTAATTCTGTTTATCTGCAGATATATTGAGAAGCAACAATGGGTAATATAATAACTATAAAGTAATTAATAGTGTGATGCTGGGGGCAAAAGTAGAAGGGATGAACTCAATGGACGTTTGTCTTTTTTTTCCACAGAACTACCCATTTTGGGACACAGTGCCGCCTAAATGAGCACATGAGCTCTTGTTTCCGTTAGTGTTCTTCCACTTCATCCCCCTGCCTTTGAAATTTACCCTTTTACAGTTATTATTTTACCAATAAAAGTATAAATATAAGTCTTCTAGATCTCTGCCAGGGTCAATGGATCTATTAAATTAGCATTAAAAATCAATTACAAACAACCCCACCAAGCCCACCTTACGCGTTTCGCACCCTCCGGCGCTTAGTCATAGTGTCCTATGACTAAGCGCCGGAGGGTGCGAAACGCGTAAGGTGGGCTTGGTGGGGTTGTTTGTAATTGATTTTTAATGCTAATTTAATAAAACAATATTTTTTATGAAAACAAAAGCCTTGGGACTGCTATCTTTGGATAAAGGATTTCCTTATATGTGATCGCCTGAGAACTGTGGCGAGTCCCTTAGGCTTAATCAAATATAAATCAGATGTGGACTCCCAATTGATGTATAGGGTCAATGGATCTCCCACTTCTGTGAAACAATTCAATAATAAAACTCTTTTTAGATTATTGGATTATTGGGGTTACTATCCAGGTTTTATTAGTTCCCATCTGTTTGCACAGACATTTTCTTCCTTTTAGCACATAAGGTATGTGAATACCCGCATCATTTGCTGGAATTGGGCTATTGAATACATTCATCATGTAATTGCTGTCTGCCTAAGAAGCAGTATTATTCATCTATCATATATTTGAGCAGTTACATTTTATTGAGAAATGTTGTGTAAATTGTGTACATGATTCACATGAAAGAATGGGATACAGGTTCAGTAGGGTGGGAAGCCAAGATGTTTACAAAGCTGGAATAGGGATCAGAATGTTGAGTCTTATGATATTGCCAGTTCAGAGCACTACATTTTAGATTGCTGCAATAAATGACTGTAGTGGGTGTTGTGATGTGACATGGGCAATATTCATAATTCTTGAGTAAATAGGCCCACACAAACTGAACCAGAATCAATAGCTGCTGTTCAATTTTTTATCAAAAAAGGTTTAATCATTCTTTAGCATAGTGTAAATAATCGCTGACAAGTTTTGTGCCTACATGGAGGACTTTTTCATAGGCTATGACTAAGTGCCCAATGTATGCATGAAACGCATCAGGCTTCATTACACTATGTTAAATGGTGATTAAACTAATAAAACATTGAGCAACAGCTATTGACTGTGGTCCATTTTGGCCAGCCTATTTAATCAAGAATTATACAGTGTTTCTCCTGAGGCTGAAGGTCTGGTTCTTTACCTGCAACTTTTACATGGGCAATATGCACCCTAATCCTCAAACCCATATTAAAATATGTTTTTTTTTAAATTATTGCAGCTGCGCTTTATCACAAAATTCTGTTGATTTGTTGCTAGGGGGTTACTGGACTATAGGGAGGTGTGATTTGTTAGAGGTTTGTCATAGCTATAGTTATTTGTGTCCTAACCATACAGTTTGTAGTTACCAATGACTGCTGAATGTGCAGATTAGGTGGGTTTTATGCTTATGTCTTTTTCACTATATATGAAAATGCTTTACACAATGCGTACACAAAAATATCCCTTTAACATGAGCATGTGCATTAGTTGTTATTGTGCTGTATGTGCAATACGAGGTTGTCTCTGGAGGTAAACTTTGTCCTACAATCTGCTTTAGAATGGGGCATTTCATATTTTATCCTATAAGCATACACTATAGGCACACTGTTACTGCTTAGCTATAGTGCAGGTGTTGAGGTGGTACCACCAACCATGGACCAATGACATTTACAGGATAAGGAAAATGATATCATACTCAGAAGGAGCTAGAAACGAATGCAGTATATTGGTATTCAACAGTCAAAGAACCTGTGCTATGTACACAATGAACAATATCCTGTCTCCCCTTTTGTATCATAGAATTGTCACTACTGTTGGATGTAAATAATGGGGATATGGTGTACAATAAAAAAGAGATGGCATAAAAAGAAACAGCCCCTTCAGTGGATTAGCCAACCATGTAACCAGGATTGCGACATTTTGCAACAATAGAGGAACAGGAAATGATGAGCAGTGGGAAAGAGCAGCCAATGACAAGGGCAGTTGGGCAAGTGAGGATATTCCAATATATAATCAGAGTCTGTGATGAATATTAATAGGAGGTAGACATTGTATTAGTTACTGGGAATTGCAGAATGAGGATTAGTCAGACTGACACACATTGGCTAATCAATTTGTTGGTGTCACTGGTGAATCATACCAAGAGATGCTGGAAAATAGGAGACCTGGTATGTTCTCATAGCTGTTAGTATTGTTTTTTAATGCTGCCGAGTAGTGTGCCTGGATTAGCGGGTCTAGCTGTATCGGTGACAGCCTCTAAAATTTTAAATTTTAAAATATTGGAATTGATGAGACTGAGCTTTAGGAGCATTGCACAATTCTGTACTGAAATGCTATTAGCTACAGTATTGTATATTTCTCTTGGCATGGTATAGGGGCTTGGCAATGTTTATCATAGCACTATAACTAAAAAAATGTATGCACTTACAAAAAAATGAATTACTACTAAAACATGGAATGTGTATTTACCAATCTTCTTTTTGAACATTTAAAGCAAATGTGGCGACATCACACCACCATTTATTACATTTTAATTTTACAGTCCCCACTGCTTTCTATTCAATTTCACAAACACTGGAAATGACAAAACAGTTGCACATACAAACCACTTGATCACAATTTCAATATATAGCTCTCTATAGGAGTTTTATATTCTCTAGAACCAAAAATATCTGCAGATCCAAAAAAAGAAAATATTTTCTTACAGTAATATTTCTATTTCCTATACAACTCTTGAATCTAAAAAAAAATAATAGATAATCTCGCCGTGAAGCTATTCTGTGGCTGCTCCAGTAAGGGTGGTGTGAAACAAAGGGTTTCCACTAATACATTCAATGACCCAAAAGCAGCATTAAAGGGATCCTGTCATCGGAAAACAAGTTTTTTTCAAAACACATCAGTTAATAGTGCTGCTCCAGCAGAATTCTGCACTGAAACCCATTTCTCAAAAGAGCAAACAGATTTTTTTATATTCAATTTTGAAATCTGAAATGGGGCTAGACATTTTGTCAATTTCCCAGCTGCCCCTGGTCATGTGACTTGTGCCTGCACTTTAGAAGAGAAATGCTTTCTGGCAGGCTGCTGTTTTTCCATCTCAATGTTACTTAATGTGTCTCAGTGGGACATGGGTTTTTACTATTGAGTGTTGTTCTTAGATCTACCAGGCAGCTGTTATCTTGTGTTAGGGAGCTGCTATCTGGTTACCTTCCCATTGTTCTTTTGTTTGGCTGCTGGGGGGAAAGGGAGGGGGTGATATCACTCCAACTTCCAGTACAGCAGTAAAGAGTGATTGAAGTTTATCAGAGCACAAATCACATGACTTGGGGCAGCTGGGAAATAGACAATATGTCAAGATTTCAAAATTGAATATAAAAAAATCTGTTTGCTCTTTTTAGAAATGGATTTCAGCGCAAAATTCTGCTGGAGCAGCACTATTAACTGATTCATTTTGAAAAAAATGTTTTTTCCTGTGACAGTATCCCTTTAAGGACAACGCTAAGGGCAGGGGCATATGAAGCTACTGGGGAGATTAGTCGCCCAGCGACATACCGTTTCTTCTTCGGGAGACTATTTTCCCCGAACTGCCTCCCCGCTGCCTAGAGTATAAATTGCCGGCAGGATGACACTCGGAGCGATTCGTTTTACGAAGTCACCTGAAGTTTCCTCGTGAGGCAACTTCAGAAAACGAAGAGCTCCGAGTGCCATCCCTCAGGTCATTTAGATTCTAGCCAACGGGAAGTCTTTTCAGGCAGATTAGTCGCCCGAAGAAGAGGCAATTTGTCGCCGGGCGACTAAATCTCCCCGAATCTTAGCGTGTGCCCTTACCCTAAACCTTAAAAAGATGATTGATTAAGTCAGCTCTACAATGGCTACAGACAATCATTTCCACATAGGCCACTTTAATAATGAATGTGCAACACAGTTACAGAAGATAACAGGAAAAAAGGGGAAAATAACTTCCGAAAAAATAAATCTTTTTTTTTTTCTCTAACTAGTCTTTGAAAACCTGAAAGCAGATTTGTTTTATATAACAGTCAAGCCATGTAAAAACAGTCATTTTCCATTAAAGCATTTCACCCTAGTTTTAATCAAAACTGCAAAAGTTCTATTCCGTGTATTGTAGACTTTAGGGAAACCTTATAAAAGCTGCCTGTAACTGCCTGCACCACTCGCCATAACTCTGATCCGAGCAGGGAAACACCAGGCACATCATTGGCTACAACTGTTCAATATGTGAAAGCCAGCCCAGCAGTTATTCTCATACAGTTGCAAATCGCTTTCCGCCTGTACGATTTACCACACTCGACACTTCTCTACAGGATGCATTTTGGTGCCCTTTTTGCAATTGAACTCTTCAGCGAAGGCTTCAAAATTCTGCAAAGATCCCATCACCCTGGAAGTAAAACAGAACAAACAACTAGGATTTAGAGACTTGGCACTGTTGATAAGCATAATAAGCATATATGAAGTTCATATACTTAAGTGCCTTTTAGTGTTCATATGAAACAGGGCAGATGGGAGATGATCATAAGTGTTTCCCAGCAGTCCATCTCCTGAGGTCGCACATGTAGGGAACTTTAACCTAAAAGGATTATTTAAAGGGATTCTGGAAAAATTTTTTTTGCAACATGCACCATTGAATAGTGCTCCTCCAACAGAATTTTGAAATCCTTTTTCAAAAAGAGCAAATAGACTTTTTTTAATTTTTAAATTTGATGTGAGGATGACATGTTTTTAGTTTCCTAGGTACCATCAGCCATGCGACTTGTGCTGATAAACTTCAGTTTCTCTTTACTGCTGCACTGCAAGTTGAAGTGATATCACCCCCTCTTCCCCCAGCAGGCTAACAACAAAACAATGGGAAGGTAACCAAATAACAGCTCCCTGACACCTGCATTGCTAAAAATATGCCCATTCCCCACCTAGTGGTAGATATGAAGATAGCACTCAGTAGTAAAGCATCCCAGCCATGACACCTCCAGTTACATAGTGTAGTAGAAACAATAATTTATCTAAAAGCAGTTCCATTGTGAAGTTTTGACTTTCTAAAAGCACAGGATCAGGCACAATGACTTGAGATGGCTGCCTACACACAAATATTACAACTAAAAAACATACATTTATAGGCTCAATAATGAAATTGGAATATAACTCTGATCCGAGCAGGGAAACCAGGCACATCATTGGCTACAACTGTTCAATATGTAAAAGCCAGCCCAGCAGTTATTCTCATATAGTTGCAAATTGCTTTCCACCTGTACCATTTACCACACTCGACACTTCTCTACAGGATGCATTTTCGTGCCCTTTTTGCAATTGAGGTAGATAGTGGTATATATGAAGATAGCACTCAATAGTAAAGCATCCCAGACATGACTTCTCCAGTTATATTGTGTAGTAGAAACAATAGTTTATGAAAGCAGTTCCGTTGTGAAGTTTTGACTTTCTGAAAGCACAGGATCAGGCCCAATGACCTGAGATGGCTGCCTACACAAAAATATTACAACTAAAAAACATACATTTATTGGCTCAATAATGAAAATAGAAATGGTAGACTGAATGTTTTGCAGTGTACACAGAGAAATTTAGTTATAAGAACTACACCATGAAAACCATGATAGAATCCCTTTAAAGAGACATTGCTAAAATTTCAGGCACATTGAGATTCTTCTCCAAAGTGATTAAAATCCAAGTAAGGTTCCAAAGGTGGAGAGGATTAAGTAACTTGTCCAAGCTCTCAAAGAGATAATTTAGGATATTACCCAAAGAAGAATCAGAGGCAATAGAGGTGGCCTCTGAACCTGTCCATTTCAAAGATGCAGAATACGTTTTGCTTAACAAATATGTATCATTGTACTCACCTGTATTTGAAAGGGCTGTGCACATCAGTCTTAATTGAATGCCTGGCATATTCTGGTCTATAGGAACCACACCAAACCTAGGTGCAGAAAAATGGTTTTAGTTAATCAGAAAACCTGATAATTTCCACTTGTGATCAGGATGGTGCTAGCCAATTTTTGACCTAAGGAACAAGTATCGATCTGCATCCACCATCTCCCCCTCCACCAATACTAAAACTCTCTCCTAAAAATCTGGTAGTCCTATTGTTAAGAACATTAATGATGAATGACAATCACAGGACGTGAATCAAAGCTCATTTCATAAAGCAACATTGTCATAAAGTGGGTCATGCATGACACCCTTTAGACAGTGCTGATAGGTATGATTTCCATACTTAGTACTTTACAATCACTAAAAAATCCTTTAAACATTAATAAACCCAATAGGATTATTTTGCCTCCAATAAGGATTATTGGAATTTTACAGTGGCCATACATATATAGATTCAATCGTTTGCTGATTTCTCCAAATGAGCGGATCTCTCCCCAACATGCCCACCTTGAGGTGGGTGATATCGTGCTGATCCGATAGTGGGCCCTAGGGCCCAACGATCGGCTCATAATGTATGGCATACGGGCGGTCGGATTTAGGGAACGCACCAATGAACAGATGTGGTCCGTGATCGGACTGGATTTTTACCCCTGCTTGATGGACATCTGGCCAGCTTTAGTTAGGTCCAAGCAGAAGGCACTGTTTCATTATTACAGAGAAAAAGGAAATCATTTTTAAAGTTTTGAATTACTTTATTAAAATAGAGTCTATGGGAGACGGCTTTCCCCTAAATCAGAGCATTCTGGATAACGTGTTTTTCAGATAAGGGATTCTTATACCTCTACTCTTGTTTTGCCTTCATATGTTATAAAATATAAAGATTTCATTCTTTGATTAAAGTTTTTAAGCAACATTTTCATCATACGGTAATAAGTAAGTGCTGATGAAACATGAAGGAATTATTGACTTAGGGGACTGCTCATTGGTCAATAATGCATACTTAAAGGATAAGTAAACCTTAAAAATAAGTGAATGTAAAACTGATGAGGGGGCTATTCTAAGCACTTTTGCAATGTACATTCATTATTTATGTTTTTTCAATTCCAAGATATTAAGGGATACATGTACTGTTAATTTCAGTATCGTAACTATAGCAGAAGCAGACCCTGCAGTAGCATGGGGGCCTGAGGAACAAAAATCCCTCCTCCCCAGCCACTCTCTTACCAGTGGCGAGGAAGGGGAAAGCAAGTCGAGTGCATAGACGGAACAGGAAGTGGGCGGGAGGATGGGGATTGGAGTGCACCAGGCCCCTCTAAAGATTTTTATTTGTGCCAGGGGCACTCTAGTTTTCCTACTGGTTAATATAAATGAATTTTGTTACAACAGCGTCACCTGCTGGTCATTTTCTGACCAGTCTGACAATCAAGTAGCCAAGGAAGTTGTCAGGAGAAAGAAAAGGGGCTCTTCTGATGTTTTTCTGTTTAGGAAAGATTTGAGAAAAGTTTCTAATTGTTTTTCTAAGCAGAAGAACATCAGAGCAGCCTCTTTTTTCTACTGACAACTTGCTTGACTACTTGGTGGTCAGACTGGTGGGAAACTGACCAGCAGGTGGCGGTGTTGTAACAAAATTCATTCATATTACCAGCACATGTATCCCTTAATATCTTGGAATCTAACAAAAATAAATAATGAATGTACATTGCAGAAGTGCTTAAAATAGCCCCCTCATCAATTTTACATTCACTTATTTTTAAGGTTTACTTATCCTTTAATTATATATAGGAAATCACTTGAGGATCACTACATTACTTGGCTTGGAGTAATTCTATATTTTGTCTTTTGCTCATTTTGTCTTCCTTACATTAATAAAATATTAGCTGGTTGTTGTTAAGATCACCCACGTGTATAGTATAACGTCCACTAACTAGCAAACGTGCTTCTTTGTTGAAAAAACAAACAAAGTTGCACATCTCTAATGCTGCAAAGCTATAATTATGTTAGACATGCGGAGCCTTTCAAATTACCCCAAGATGCTCAGAGCGATTCATTCTGACAGCATTGTTTTTTCTCTAAATCATCTGTACTTCTGCATTGTGCTGGTTTGCAGCCCAGACATTTTCTAACAATCTGGGATGTGCCAAGTCCTCTGTGAATGGCTCTGGCTGATGAGGAATTAAATTTTTTAACGCTCGCAGCTAATTCATCACTGCTCTAAAATGCTCACTGATTAGCTAATTTTGTCTTTTATCAAGGGCTGAGAATATGAACCCCTTGCATAAATCTAAAATTCTTATGTGACAAGGGAAATGTGTGCCTGTAGACACAAACACAAACATGTGGACTCATTTATTTACATGAAGAATTTGCCTTTAGAGGTAGATAACTGAAAACATCCTCAGACAATTAATGAATAATGTTGGTAATTTTCTTAGGCAGTAAAAGACCATCTGTAATCATTTGGTTGTTCCTTAAAGAGAACGAGAAGGGGGGGGATCTTGTTACCAGGTGCAACCACCATGTTTTGTTGCACTCTTGCACCCTGCTATGCGTGTTACTGAATTGCCATCAGCCTCTATGCTCCACTCTGGAGAGTTTTGTATGCCTCATGAATACAGCAATGCCTACATTTGGGAGCACTGTATTCATGCTAATAATAATAATAATAATAATAAAACAGAAGGCTAGAAATCAAGTGCCTTATAACTGTATATTATTGCATGTGTAGGGATCTGGTAAATTAGCCACCCTAATAAATGTTGACAGGTAAATCCTCAGTGTTTTAGATGCCTAAATGGGTCCTAAAAGGTCATAATGGGGACCTGTTTCAATGTTCTGCCTTAAGCTTAGCCCATGGTGTTCTCACAGTCTACAGTAGATGGCACTGTGCTACAGTATAAAGATCCAGGTAACCATGTGCTCTGGGTCCATTTTGCTTTAGCTCTTACCTGATGAATCAGGAACGGAATGGGTAGTGGAACCTAAGGGGTCCATTTACTTAGCTCGAGTGAAGGAATAATAGTTCGAATTTGGAATGGTTTACTGGGCTACTTCGACCTTCGACTACGACCTTCGAACTAAAAATCGTTCGACTATTCGATAGTCGAAGTACTGTCTCTTTAAAAAATTCTTCGACCCCCTAGTTCGCCACCTTAAACCTACCGAGGCCAATGTTAGCCTATGGGGAAGGTCCCCATAGGCTTCCTAACAATTTTCTGATCGAAGGAATATCCTTCGATCAATGGATTAAAATCCTTCGAAATGTACGATTATTCCATCGATCGTAGGAATAGCGGTAAATCCTTTGACTTTGATATTCGAAGTCGAAAGATTTTACTTAGACGGTCGAATATCGAGGTTTAATAAACCCTCGATATTCGACCCTAGATAAATGTGCCCCTTGGTATATTAACCCTAGCAAGGGATACTCTGTTATAGATCACTCTAGGAGTGACAGACAGGTTATTTAGTTGAGCAGTTCAAGGCCCCGACGAGGAGAGTCAGAGGGATTAAGATCCCGGGTACAAATTATCCAGAAGTAGGGACTAAATGCATAGACTTAGGGATGTAGAGATTCCCCTGTGTTCCACTTAGGGAAAATGCCGAAAGCAGGGTGTATCTTCATTGCTGCTGTGTATGTTCCCTTGCATACAGGGATTGAACTGTTCATTGTGTTTGCGAGTATATGCTACTCTCTGTTGCTACATGTTTCTGTTGATTTCTCGGAACTCCCATGTGGATTATTCTGTTGAATTAACTAAATTCTCTGGTTAAGCATAATTATTTTGGCGCCCATTATTTTGGCATAATTAATTTGGCGCCCAATTATTGTGCATAGTACTTTATTACAGTTTCACTACACCCTGTCTCCACACCGCTGTGAGGGATTTACCCCTGGAAGTAAGATCTCATCTGGATGCCCCTCCATTTACTATAGCGCTACATATGTAAATATATATTAACACTAGGCAAAGCTGGTGGATCAGTGAACTGGAAAGACTGCAGACTTTTAACTCCCTGCCAGCAACAGTAATCACTAATTCGTAAGGATACAGAAAATATATAGTCAAGGACGGAGAAGCCAATTTAATCCAAGACACAGCACTCTTAATACTTTTGCACTTGACTCCAGGCATTAATAAATGACCCCTTAAGAGTGTTTTACTGTCTGTGCCACTGTCTGATTGGAATACAACATAGAGAACATCAGACGGCATACCCATCAATGTTTCATTATGTGGCAACAACTTTCCCTTATGGCAAAAAGATATATTTACCTGTGCAAAATTCAGAAAAAAGAGTTGCTTGTGTGTAAGATCTAGTCCAGGTAATTTTGGTTCTTTTCCATGTCTCTCCACCCATTTTAAATAGGCCTGCAAAGAACAATGGGTCGTTACAGTATAGTTATTATTTGTTTGGGGCAATGCTTGCTTAAATCACACAATGAGGCTCGTTTTATTATCTCTAGGGCAAGGTGGAGAGGCAAAAAAACAGGTAAAAAGTGAATAAAAAGTAGTTGAAAAGTGAATAAAAAGTAGTCATTGTCCTATTTTTTTCCATGAGGATGGTGCTTGAAAATTTCTAATTTAAAAATAATTTAACATATTGATTGTAATATTTAAGTTTTATGTGTACAGCCTTGAGAATATGCTGCCACAGTATAAATATGCGTTAAAAATGATAAATGAATAATAGAAGGAAAACCTCAATGTCGACAATGAAAATTCCCAATGTAGCACACACACAACACAAATTGACATTTCAGTATCAAACTGTTTTCCAACTGTCAGCCCGATAAACTGATGTACCTTATATGCCTGTCTGACACCACCGTTATCTGCAATGTTTTCCCCTAGCGTGATGATTCCGCTAACCTGAAAACAAAGAACAGGTTACACTTGGGTTCATAAAGCTTGTATGGAAAACGTCACTTTTAGGGATGAACTCCATGTATAAGGTAAGTAACCTTTTATCTTGTAACAATGTTGGCCGTATCAATTAAAATCGAAGAACAAGTATATTTATTGTAGCACAAAATGAACTAGTACAAACATCTTTTTAGATATAGATTTATCATAGATTAATTATTCATTATATAAACATTAAATGAAAATTGTAACATTTCAGATTGAAAGATATACAGTAGATGTCTATGTGGAAGGAAACATCAGTAATGCAGTTTGGCTCGAGAGTGAGCGAAGTAATGTTTTTTAACCGTTAAATATTTAAAGCACTTTTGTATAGGTGATACTAATCAGTGAATTAACTGAAGTGTTGCATTATGGGGGGAAGGTCACATGTGTGGGTATAAATAGTTGATGTGATGGAAGTTTGTTTAGGTCTCCGATGAAGTATGTCTATACGAAACGCATCAGACCATAAACTGATGTAATCCTTTTTAACAATGTTTAAATAAAAGTGATTTTACCGAAAAATTTAAGCAACCGATCTGTGGCCCTGGAAGTGCGCCCTCATACTTTGGGATTATACACGGCGGATTGTCTCCTTAGCGACGGACTCGGGGCGGCATCACCCGGGTCACATTACCGAAAGGGTAAGTTTATCCATACAATTTTATATGTGAAAAAATATACTTTGGATACAAGGTTTTTTCCCCCTTTGGGGCACCAATATGAGCAGGGTTCGGGGCATATTGCACCCGAACCACTACGTCTGAACGGTGAGCGAATTAAAAGCACGAGAGATGTGCAATAAACTAAATGGATAGAGCTTATAGAAAATGTATAAATCCCTCGCATTGGATGCATGGTGAAATATTGTTTGTAAGGTAAGCAAAGAACCTGAAACATTGCTCAACATTCTCTAGGTTGATTTATGCTTACCACAAGCCCCTGACATTTTTCTATACTTAGGGGCAGATTTCTCAAGGGTCAATTTTCGAGATTTATCATGCACTGGCCCTTTAAGAACTCAAATTTGACTATTCGCCATCTTAAACCTGCCAAGTTGCTGTTTTAGCTTATGGAGGATGTCCTGGGATCAATTTGGAATTTCTTGAAATTCAATTTCTTTAATTGACACTCTACAGAGCAGAAAGCACTTGGGGAAGTGTATGATCTGCAGTGAGCAAACAAATGTTTTTATGGCAGGAGCCCAGTGATGTAATGAATCTCTATGACTGTTAATATGATAATACTTACGTTCTGTCCCCCAGCCAGCTCCCACGTATAATTTCCATACTGATGAACCATGCAACGGGATTGGTCCTTGAAATGCATTGCTGAGAAATTGCTCCACCAATCAAACATATTGCCATCTTTATCAAAGTTTCTACCTGTATTATGAAAAAAAAAAACCACACCAGTAACTAAACTGAATGTAATGAGAACATTACCCTCAGCCAGCAAACTTCTAGTAAGGCCTCAACTCACTGCCTACTTCTTATATAAATTCATTATATTAAAATAGCGTATGGAACACCCCTATGCCCCTGATTAAACCTATATATCTGCTGCATTTTACACCCACCATTGATCAGGTCTAAACACGGTTGGAGTATGTATACAAGAACACCCATGCCATATATATATATATATATATATATATATATATAAAAAAAAACATTGTATTTTTAATGCTTTCCCATTTCAGATTTTATAAGTCATTGTTCCATGAGAGGGGTTTAGTTTAATTGAGATCATACACTTAGGGGCAGATGTATTAAGGGTCGAATATCGAGGGTTAATTAACCCTCGATATTCGACTGCCGAATTAAAATCCTTCGACTTCGAATATCGAAGTTGAAGGATTTTGCGCAATTCGAACGATTCGAAGGATTTTAATCCATCCATCGAAGGATTATCCTTCGATCAGAAAAACCTTGGAAAGCCTATGGGGACCTTCCCCATAGGCTAACATTGACTTCGGTAGCTTTTAGGTGGCGAACTAGGGGGTAGAATTTTTTTCTTAAAGAGACAGTTCTTCGACTATCGAATGGTCAAATAGTTGAACGATTTTTTGTTCGAAACGTTCGATTCGAAGTCATAGTCGAAGGTCAAAGTAGCCAATTCGATGGTCGAAGTAGCTAAAAAAATACTTCAAATACTTTGAATTTAGTGAATGGGCCCCATTACGGATTAAGAAAACCAGGAACAAAATCATTAAAAGTAACATTTTACTCATACCATTATCATCAAATCCATGGGTGATTTCATGGCCGATCACCATACCAATGCCACCAAAGTTTAATGCTTGAAGTTGATGTTTATTGAAAAATGGAGGCTGCAGAATTCCAGCAGGAAACACTAAAAAAAGAGAATTAATTTACCAGTCTTGTATTTTTTTGCTTTTATTCACCCAAATCCACATGAAAGGAAATGCTGGCATGACACAAATCGAAAAGTACGAGAGAACGTTTATTAGACAAATCAACATGGTGACTCTGGGGCAACTCATATTTATTCGCAAATGGTTGTTTTCTGGGCCTACCCATAGTTCCTCCCTGATTTTGTATAATGTTTCAAAGGGATATTGCACCCTTTAGAAAATATACAGTGCCACTACCTGTGTGTGGAGGCATCTTGAGATCCTTGGTATTTCTTACATCTTTAACAATTACAACAAGGTGAACTGCATCAAGGGTGGCTAATGAGGGCGTTAAAGGTTTGTGTAAGGTGGGGCTGTTAGTAACTTTAGGGGCCTCTTCATATCATGTGGATGAGTGACATTTGATGCTCATTGACAGCCATGAAAAAACAAGGCTGGATTTTACTCTACAAGGTAAGTGCAGGAACTGAAAAAGTTTTCACTAAGAAAGAGAACTTCATTGAATAGACAATAGGTAAGTGATGACCTCAAAGCTGAGGATGGGTATGTGCTGTGTAGTAAGTACATAGACATTCTATCCAGGATTCAGTATCCGTGTTAGTTAGATATGAATAAGAGCAGGGGTAGGCCAAGCTGACCCCCACCTAGGCAGGTGCCTCTTCTGCCTGCCCTGAATAAGTACTTAGGATTTAGTGGTTGAGAAAACATTCAGGGACTGCCCCAAAGTTCAGCCGTTATGGCAGGAGATGTAGAGAGACTTATTACGACCAAGCTGAATATTTCAGTAATGCTCACACCAGCTATGACTCTTCTACATATTTTCCCAACAGATCTTGAACGTGGGGAAGAATTTATACTACATCACATGATGTTTACGGCAAGGGCTACCATAGCTAGAATGTGGAAGGCAAATACAGCACCAACGATGCATCAAGTACTTAAAGATGCTCAATACAGCATATCAATGGAGGAATTAATGGACTGTGATATTAAGCGAGCAGCCCAAAACACTGCTATCTGGAGAGTCTGGAGACGCACACAATTACTTGACCTGTGTCGGCAAACCTTATCCACTCAAGGATCAACAGTCCTATCAGCCTTATCAGATTGCATTGTGTGCATCTTTGTACTTTTTTTTTCTGAGCAATGAGATCTTGGGTTAATTACAGGATGTGCCTTTTTCTTCCCCTTTTTCTTTTCTTCCCCTTTTTTTTTTCTTCCCCTGTCCTCATCCTCACTAACAACCCTCCTCTCCCTTTCCCAGAGGTATACTTGGTGACTCATAGAGGAAACTGTATGTTGAATGAAAATATGTTGTATACCTAACCTGCTTTACTTTTCTCTTTGGAAAATAATAAAGAATATTTGGAAATTAAAATGACAGTCATCAATTAAGGATGTACTTCTACTCTATGACATGTATGGTCACCTGACGAGTTTCATGCCTCTTTCTGGCACTTCATCAGAGGTGCCCTGAATAAGAGTAAATGGTATGGAGCAAATGAATGGAACTAATTCTCATTTTGTCACAAATCTATTGATCT
The DNA here is from genome assembly GCF_017654675.1 of Xenopus laevis. Lineage (NCBI taxonomy): Eukaryota > Metazoa > Chordata > Amphibia > Anura > Pipidae > Xenopus > Xenopus laevis. The sequence goes on along the minus strand of NC_054384.1, from coordinate 90,471,962 downwards.
GCATTTAACCAAAAGATAATAAATCAAGCAACATGCCATTGAGTTGTAATATAATTAGGTGCAACTGGACATACCTATTTGGTTTCTGTTGGGGGAATAGAAAGCGTCAGCCACTGCAGCACCAATTATCCAGCTAAAGAACAGAAAGAGAGAAGAAAATGAAGTATAAGTATATTCTGTTCTCTGGCTTAATAAAGATAAATGACCATGAAAGGTATCCTAGAAACCAATCCACTGGGCAATGCCCTGCGACTTGCTGGCCTTGCTATGTAATCAGTCTCACATCATTAGACACATGATCATTTTTTTTAATTAAAAGTCTTGTCTCAAATGACATTTTGTTTCTGCCCCAGAGGGATGTTATGACATTGGATTTTACAGATTACATTTGGCTGCTAAAATGCTTTTTTTGCATTGAGGGATTCTGATCACTTTTTAATACTGCTGATGATTGCACAAATAACTTATAGAGGCACCAACAATTTTAACATTCTGAAAAAGCATCACACTGTCATCAGGGACAGAACTATCATCTGGCTATAATTACTTAGAAGCTTTGTATAAATCCTTTCTGCCTGCCCAAACCCCTAATTAACCACTTTGTTATTTTCTTTGAACCGTTCTCTCTGCTTTATCCAGGGCACACAGACTTCTTGCAGTTGTTTCCATTCATTTTTGGCATTAAAGGTAGAATACAAGTCATTAGCTCATGGGTTTACTTGTCGTGTGTTGGAAAGTAACGTTCTTATTGCCCAAAAATGTTTAATGTGTTTAACCTGATCATTACATAATTTCTAGAAAAGTCGATTCCCAGAGCCTACAAATTGGGGGCCTTTTAATTAGTGCAGTGCAGGTTGCAAAGTGCCAAAAATATAAATTTGGCATGCGTTCTGCACTTTGTGGTCTGTCCTGCACCTTTAACGTTTTCAGATAAAGACTTGGAGCTCAAAAATAGAGCACAACGAGTTCCCCATGAATACAGCAGCACCTGCATAAAACAGCACTTTATTCATGAAGGACAGTCAGGGGGTTGCATGTTGATGTCCCTTCTTATCAAGCCCTAACCCGTCATTAACATGAGCAAGTTAGGGAGTTTCAGCGCCCAAGAGCAACCAGTAAGAGAAGGGCTGCTTTGCACCCACTGATACTGCTCATAGTGGCACCTAGATTTCCAATCAACTGCTAGAAGCAAAGGGCAGTCAGTCCCTGGATGCAAATGCTTTTTAATTAAGCACCAACGAGGTGCGTTGTCATCGCCTATTATTGCTGCAACAGGTGGTTCTACAACATGTTACAATGTGTGGCTTAAGTGCTTATACTAACAGTGTATTTACATCTTTTGTTTTTAGCAAAAAACAATGTCGTTAAAGAACTAATTCTGACTACTTTAAGATACAAATAGAAACAACAGAATGTCGGAATATACTCACGCGTCTTGGTCAACTGGTTCTTTGAGCTTTTTCAGGCTCTTCTGTGCTCCACTCTTTAAGATTTCCAAAATATTTTCAAAATACTGATACTCACTGAAGTTCAGCTGTGAAAAGAGGTAAAATCATGGTAGAGCTGAAATGTCTGTCAATTTCAAAATATGGTTACTTATTATTAAAGGCATATAAAATGCATAAAATATTAATCTTTACATCATGCTAAAAAAATACTTATTGGCCCCCAACTAATGACCAGCTCCATTTTAGCCTATGAGTGATACTTAGATGAAGCAAATAATTAAGGACTTGGCAGAATATGATGGATCAGCCACATTACATAAATAATATAAGAGCAGAGAAAGAATTTATCAAACACAAGCCAATGAAACATTTGTAACCAATAAAGATATTCTTTTTGTAGAGGACTCAAGTATATTTTGACTGTAGGCTGTCCCATAGCCCTAGGCCCCTTTGGAGCTCTAAAATATGGCTGTGGTGGTTCCTCCATGAAGATCACCAAATAAATAATTTGATTTAGACAGTGTTCTTGGAAGTACTATTCTAAAGAGCTAATCTTTTGTAGTGTAGCCAAACTGCTTTAGAATTCATCTTATTGGCTCACAATGAGATGATATATCTACATTTTTGTGTTATAAATGCCTTTCAGCAAAAGCCCCTCATGCATTGATCAGGAGAGTTAAGTTTTATCTGCAGCCCTCCAGCTGTGGTTGATATACCCAAGTCACCTGACAACATATCTAAGATTATTCAGCCATAGTGTCTGGCTCTAAACCATGGACACACACAAGCACATACTCTTCTCCTAGTCCTGTAATAAATGGTAAGATAAGAACATATCTACACCACTATTATTTAGTTCTCCCACTGTCTTCTCCCTGTCGTGATAAGCCGTGGGCTACTACTTTGCCACGAATAAAAGCCAAAGATAGTCTTCTGGTAAAGGGCTGTCTTCTCACTGGCTTAAATACATATAGTTTGACTGCTTTTTTACCGCTTTTGGTTACTATTCGCACGGAATTCTTCAAATCAGTACAACATTTTAGGTCAGATATGAGAGGCAAAATATTTGTTCACATATGGGTGCCCACTAAAGAAGAGGCCAGAACATGGGCATGGACACCTTTTTAATAGGCTTATAAGCAAGCTGTAATGTAACTGCCAAAGTGATGCTGTGTAGATGAGGAGACAAAAAGTTTTTAGTTTACACTGTTGTGGGTGCAATCTTGTGCTCTGATTGCACCTGAACCCTCATATCCAAATTTGCTACATTACCCAGATTCAATAATTAATAAAGACTATTTACTAGGAACCAAATGTTAATTCAATTTTCTTGAGATGTTTAAAGAATAGCCACAACATGGCAAACACATTAAAAAGATACACCCCGAGATTGTCTTATGCTGAGTTCTTGGTTTAACAGCTGTTCCCTGATAAATGTCTACGTCACATGGAAGGGTCAAACATTCCGTCAGTCTACAGAGCTATTTATTTGCATCATGTATGGGCAACCACATATACAGTAGCATTAATGAATGGATATGTGACCTTCTACACTAATGACAAGGTGCTACACTAATTTTATAGAATTTCAAAGGTCAATACAATGAAATTTTGGAGATCTAAATAAATAGTATTCCTCTCAGGGCTTTTGATAGAAGCTGGCCATGTTTTCTATGAAGCTGTGGCTGTGTATTGATCTGTTGGGGTTAGCCTAGAGCAGGGATCCCCAACCTTTTGAACCTGTGAGCAACATTCAGAAGTAAAAGGAGTTGGGGAGCAACACTAGCATGTAAAATGTTCTTGGGGTGCCAAATAAGGGCTGTGATTGGCCATTTGGTAGCCCCTATGTGGATTGTCAACCTAGATTGAGACTGTTTGAGAGTACAACTGTTTTTTATGCAATTAAAACTTGCCTCCAAGTCAGGAATTCAAAAATAAGCTCCTGCTTTGAGGTCATTGGGAGCAACATCCAAGGGGCTGGAGAGCAACATGTTGCTCACGAGATACTGGTTGGGGATCACTGGCCTAGAGGGACAATTGCTCAAGTTGTTTAGAAGTAAAAAAACAAATAAACAGGTAGGAAAAAATCATAGATAAATCTCAGGAATGAAAAATGTCCAGGGGGAGATGATTTTAACATAAAAAATCACAGCAGAACTTGTTGTAAACATGAACTCACAGCTGCTGTTTCCTGATCCAGTTTATCATTGTGATCTTCCAAAATATAATCAGGGTAGCCAATTTGTTCTTTGATTGACAGTGCCTACAAAGAAACAGAGGATTAAGAAGAACATACAATCAAGCAGTGCTTCAGCGCTCACATAAGGGCTCACATAAAGGTCTGATTTATTAAAGTCCGAATGCTAAAAACTCTTTTTACTATGAAATCAGAATGTTTAGCAGAAAAAGAAACAACTAAAATTTTTGGAGATTCTGCAACAAGTCAGAATCCAAAAATACTCCATCTTCAACCTGTTGAGGTCCTATAGAAGTAAATGGAAGAGGTCCTTTTCGCAATTTGAAGATATTATTGTCTGCACTGTGTTTAGTATGATAATCCTAACATTTCACAGCTTTTCCGTCAATTTCACAAATAATTTTGATTTTTCGGGCATCAAATCCGAAAACTCCTGATTTTTCGTGTGACAATCCGAAAATGTAGCATTTTCCGTGTTTTTTTTATTTTTTATTATAAATAACGGTAAATTGTGGATTCTAGTTTGGTCAGACTTTTTTGTTTTAAAAAAAATCAGAAAAATTCAGATTTTGATAAATAACCCCCTTGGTCTTTTGATTAAACCACCACATGTAGCAGCCTCCAAAATGCTTAGAATTTCCACTGAAGGTTTCAGCTGTCAATAACAAATGTGTCCAATTTGCTCTATAATATTTTGCTTGCTACTACTTGTTGGGGCAGATTTACTAAGCTCGAGTGAATAGTTTGAATCAAAAAAAAGTTGAATTTTGAAGTTATTTTTTGGGTACTTTGACCATCGAATTGGTCAAATTCGATTGAATCGAATGCTTCGAACGATTAGAAGTAAAAATCGTTTGACCAATCGACAATTCGATAATCGAAGTACTGTCTCTTTAAAAAAAACTTCGACTTCATACTTCGCCAAATTAAAGCTAACGAAGTCCAATGTTAGCCTATGGGGACCTTCCACAGCACTTTTCTATTTTATTTTTTTGGTTGAATAAAAATCATTCGATCGATCGCTTAAAATCGTTCGAATCGATCAAACCTTTTGCGCTAATATCGAATTCGAAGGATTTTACTTCGAGGGTCGAATTTGACCCTCGAAATTCGACCCTTGATAAATCTGCCCCATTGTGTTGATCAAAAGAATATTTTGTATGCCCATGAGTCCTCTTCTTACTGCCTACCAGGTGGAAAGGAGAAGGCCCTACTGGAGTCTTTGCATACTCTCCCGCTCCCTAACTTGGACATTAGAATTACATGCAAGTCAGCAGATGGAGAAGGTGTTATACCAACAAGCCTTCCCTCCTCTTACATACAGAGATGCCAAATGTAGGTAGCATTGTATTTAAAGAGGCAGTCGCAACTCTGTGCAACCTGCTTTAACCAAGGAAAGCAAAGTGCAGATCAAAGGGTGCACTGCCCTCAGTAAATTATGTAAATTATGCTTTTGTCATATAAGTGACAGTTTTCATACAATTTCTAAAACACATTACAAATGTTGATAGAAGCCAACAAATCAGGCTCCTCTGTATGGTTTGGCGCACATCCTCTCTTTTGATCATATTTACACAGACTGTCTAAAAAAAGAACCCCATAATACTTCAGTGAAACCCTGCACTTAAAATATGGTAAATCTGATTTCAACATTTGAATGATGTTTACAATTTTCAGAAACCGCCCACACTAGGAACAGATTGTTTGTTGTACTCGCCTTCTCACGTGCTTTATCTTTAGATGTTTCATCCATCCACTGTAATTCATCCAAGGTCTCAATAAATGCTTCACGGACTTTATTTATGAGGTCGCTGATCTGAGAAAGTCCAACAGACACAAACAATAAAATAAAGGCAGCACATAGCAGATTTGATGTTATTTTAATTGCAGTTAATTAGTTTGACCCGTTGCGTACCAGATGATTATCCTACTGCACGCATGTTAAATGCCAAACTTTTTAAAAGCATTTTGTGCTCATTTATTTTAGAGGTATTTCCTGGGTGAAATTTGCCTAATGAAACAATTTACCTAAATTTTAAATTCCCCCAAACTTGTGCCAGTTTTCCGTTATGTAAAAAGATATATAACTATAAATAATTAAAACTCAGCGATAGCACGGTTTTCCATCATATGAAGAAATATATCATACATGAGTTTTATACGCACAAAAATATAAATGATTTTGAATGCTCCACATTTTCCAAGCGTGGTACGATATATTTTTTATGGAGATTTGTTTCTTGTTTAGCTAAAACAACCCACATCAGTAGTATAATGAAATTGCAACACAGCAGATAAAAGCATATTTCCCTGCCAAAAAGGTCCCTAAAATGAAGCCGGAAAATTATATATCTTTGGAAAGTACATTTAAAATAGGTATATATTTTTTTTAATTCAACCACCACATTATCTTGTTATAAAATTAACATATTTAATATAATTTTCTGAAACTGAACTAATTTCATTTTATAGCATCTTATCTTCCCCTTGTTGTGGGGTACAAAGATAAAATATTATAAACTTGAATTGCCAGTCTTCTGCATAGTTTGATACCAAATATGTATAGCTTTATTCAACTTGAAGAGAACAAAAATAGGTGGTTCTTTTTCGTGGCTACTGTAAACACAATAAAATGCCTGCACTGTATTTATCTTAAAAGCCCCTAGAAGTTGAGCCTAGAAAAAAGCATTCTACCAAATACATGGATAAATATGCATTTCTACTCTGCAAATATTTTCTAAAACTTTCCATTTTAGTAAAAGTCTGCAGTTTATAGCATCCACCACAAGTATATCACCCCTTAGGTACAAATATAAAACATAATTTACAAAGGTAAATGTTGTCAGTCTTCTGCACAGGATTACAAAATCACTATTCAATAAAACTATTCAATTAAAAAAAATATTGCACAGCAAAGAGACAGTACATGATGAGCCTTACAGAGCATTTGATTTTAGATGGTGTCAGAGCCCTCCACATCATTTGAAAGCTGTCAGAATCAGAAGAAGAAGGCAAATAATTCAAAAATTATAAAAAATAATTAACGAAAATTTCCCTAGAATTGGTTATTCTATAACAAACTAAAAGTTAAAGAAACAGCAACACCAAAAAATGAATGTGTCCTAAATTATTGAAAATATAATGTACTGTTCTGCTGCACTGGTAAAACTGGTGTGTTTGCTTCAAACATAAACAAGCTTCTATGCAGTCACGGGGGCAGCCATTCAAAGCTGAAAAAGGAGAAAAGGCACAGGATACCCAGCAGATAACTGATAAGGTCTGTAGCATACAATGGGATTCTTCAGAACATATCTGTTATCTACTATGTGCCCTGTGCTTTAATGGCTGCCCCCATGGCTACACAGCAGCTTGTTAATGTGTTTTTTCTAAAAACAGTTTTGCCAGTGCAAATCAACACTACCTTTCCTTTAAAACATTTTAATTTTGTGCTGTTACTGTTCCTTTAACTTAAAGGTGAACTTTTCACAAAAACAACTCTGGGTTTAAATGCTCCTTTTAATAATATAATGCATTTTTAGAGTTCTTAGCTCCCTTTATGTAGTAATGATAGATAGTGCTGTATAAATGGATAGTATACATACCATCCTCTTGCTCTCACCAGCAAATGTTTCCTTGACATACATGGTCCCCACAGCATTCTCCATGTTACTGTTGACATAGCTCACACATTCTCTCCAGCGAGCTTCTTCTAATGTTGTTCCATAGAGTGCCTACAAAGCAAAGCATCATTTCTCAGTAATATCTAGAGAATTCAGTGAGTATTTCTTGTATTTTCCAGTTGCTGATGAAATTAGGATTCAGGACTTTATGAAGGTGATGTTAGGGGGTTATTTATCAGAGGTCGAATTTTAGAGTAATGTGAACTTTTTCAAAGTCTAATAAATATGATTTTATTTACAATTCGAATGGTATGTTATTTATGAAAAAACTTGAACTTGGATCGCATAATCCTGACCCGAAAACTCGAATCTAATTAGAATCGAGTTCACCCCTGAAAAAACCTCAACTTTCTTTTGACGCGCATTATTTTTTTCTCCCATTGAAGTCTAAGATGGTAATTTTCCCAGCAAAACTTGGCAAAAAATTTGGCTTATCACTACAGGTATGGGATCCGTTATACAGAAACCCGTTATCCAGGAAGCTCCGAATTACTTAATGGCCGTCTCCCATAGACTCCATTTTATCCAAATAATACAAATTTTTCAAAATGATTTCCCTTTTCGCTGTAATAATAAAACAGCACCTTGAACTTGATCCAACTAAGATATAATAAATCCTTATTGGAAGCAAAACCAGCCTATTTTTTTTATTTTAAATGTTTACATGATTTTCTAGTAGACTTAAGGTATGAAGATCCAAATTACAGAAAGCCCCAGGTCCCGAGCATTCTGGATAACAGGTCCCATACCTATACTATTAACATCCTCAAATAGTTCAAGGGACCTCTGCCTTTGACTTCTACATGAAGTCGGCAGGTTTTAGGTGGTGAATATTCAAAACAGAACTGTTACCAGGGTCGAGGTGTGATACAGCTCACATTCTTATTCAAATTAGTGCTTTTAAATTTGAACATTTTTAGTTTTGACCACATTTTTTTGTTGTTGAAAATTCGAATTTGAATTTACCATTTGAAACTTAGTAAATCTGCCCCTACGTGTTTCATAGGGAAACTGGCCTCAACTTTAGTGGCATGTATATAATACAGATAAAGCACTTATTAAGCCTTCCTTGTACAGTTCTCTGTAGGTCACAGACACCACTCTGTGGGTATAGGATGGTCATATTCCCTCGTTGAATACTATGAATCACAGGTGAGATAAGTGTTTTCTACAATTTCAATATAAAAACAAAGTTTCAGTATATATAAAGTTCATAACATAATGCCAACTGAGAGGGTATAAGGGATAGTTATAGAGTTTCTATAGTTTGTTATAATTAGAAAAAAATATATTATTTTGTTTAGCTCCGTTAATATAATGTCAAATAGAGAACAGTAACCCATAGCAAACAGATGTTTGTTTTTGTTGTTTTTAATTGCAGTGGACCACGCAATTCTAAATGGCTGTTTACTAGACCTGGACCAAACGTTTCACCAGTTATTACATTCCGCCTTAAATTAGGCAGGAGGGTTGCCTGTTCCTGTTCTTCCTTTAAATTTCACCAGTATCTTCACTGGAAGAGATAAATTCTACTACTTTTCATTTTATAAAGACTGTAGTTATCACACACAAACCACTACCTCATTGGGGCACATATTACTTGTATGCTAATGAATGAATTCATGGAATCTGTCTTTTCCTGGTGCCTTTTCTATATGGTGATTCAGATACATTATGTTACTTGTGCTGTCTGTCACTTTAGAAAATATATTACCACTTCTGCCAATACTGTGTATAAAGTGTTGATATAGGCACAATTGTATGTAGAGCTGAAATCACGCATTTGCCCTCTGGAGATACTAAGGGGGTTATTTATTAAAGTCTGAATGGTAAAAACTCCAAAAAATACGATTTTTCTCACTAGAAACCTAAATTTTTTAGAGATTTATTATATCCTGATGCTGCAAAAGTCTGAATCTGAAAATCCACCATATTAGACCTTTCAAGGTCCTCTATAAGTCAATGGGGGAGGCACCTATCTCAAATTGAAGTTATCGGGGTCTTTGGGGGATTTTGCCAGAAAATCCAGGTCAAAAACTCAACAAAAAAATCAAGCGATTCTGGAAAAAAGCCTGAAAAATTGGACCAATTCGGTTTGATTAAACTGTGTTATTTTATTAAAAAATAAGCTAAAATTGACATGGGCGTTTGATCGTGTTTTTTTTTAATAAAATATGAGATAAATTCGGATTTTTAGCAAAAAACCCGCTAAATGTCTATGACAGATATTGGACTTGTTATCCAGCATCCTGCTATCTGGCATGCTCACCTGGAACTTAAGAGAGGAGGAAGCAGGAAAGGAGAAGGCATTCATTCTTCTATTAAATGGTAATTTTGCTTTAAGAGAATAAAGCTACCTTTCTGTAGCTGGCTCGAGCATCTTTGTATCTTCTGCTTAGGCTACTGACTCTATCGATTACCATTCGCCATACAAGGTAATTCTGTAAAGTGCTAAAATATGAAAAGAAATGTTAAAACAACCACATTTGCAGTTTAGATTAATATTTTGGATTTTTGGCACTGAATTGCTTATATCTATACACCTCACACAATATTTTAATGAAACAAAATACAGCTGATTACTGATTACACACATATTTATCTAGAATTATTTGTTTTTTAAGTGAATCTTTCCCAGCTCCTGATGTTTAACAACCATTCAAATGGCAGAGTAGTTTTTACACATTTTAAACAATTTTATAGATTTCTTTTCAAAGTGTTAGCCATGTTATACAGTGCTACATGTATTTGAGAAGTGGTTTATGGAGAGTAAATCAACATTTATTGAATCCTTTCTATATATTACAAAACGTTTTACACACACACATATTTTAGAAATGGACAAAAGCAAATGCATGATATCCCATTCTATGTTTCTATATACTATGCACAAAACAGGGGATAAAGGTGAATAGGGTGTTTGGGATTTAATCTAGTGCTTAGACTGAAGGTTGAGAGGAAAACGTACAGCAATGGGGCCAGAAAAGGGAAATGGAATGCTCTTATAAGATTTTACAGTCTCAAAACCCGTTGGTGCCTTCTCTAACCATTATAATAATTATATGTTTAACTAGAGAAATCAAATTGATCGTATTTTTTTGAAAATAACAAATATAATTTTTTGCTGTGATTCCTCAACACTCAATCAACACATATTTAAGTAAAGCTTCTCATCAGGGTTACACAGTTTGAAAATCTTCAAGATCCAACGAACATAACAAGCTCACCCTCTCCTCTGATACCAATCACGGACAACCCAGACTTTCCACCAGCTTTAAACAGAGAAGACTACAAAACATAGCTCATTGATGACCAACTACAAATAATACACTTCATGGATAAAGGCACCATGGTCACCAGAGAGAAATTGGAGCAACAACGTACCTTCACCCCACTTATGCATCTCCAATATAGTCAACTTAATGATTTCTACATTACACAAGGAGGAGACGGTGCCTTAGGCCGAAATTTACAAAATTCAAACAACTATGCAACACCACCGAGACATACCCTCTCCACAATATATAATACATTAGCAGGCTCCCACAAAACATTAGAACTACCATTCATCAAAGCATGGTCTAAAGACCTGAACGTGATCCTTACAGAAGAAGAAGCCACCGATATGGTTCGCACCCTCCATATCTCCAGATGTAGCAGGCTCTAAGAGCTAAATTACAAAATACTGACTAAATGGTATTATACGCCTTCTAGGCTCCATAAAATATACCCTAATACAACGTGTTTGTGCTGGAGATGTGGAAACGAAGAAGGCACCTTGCTCCACATATTTTGGACATGTCCTATGATTAAGATGCACTGGGATTCGGTCCTCCGCTTATGTCAACATATTGCTGGAGAGAGACATCTAAATGGCCCCGCATACACCCTGCTATTTCATATCCCCACAGATGATAAACTTCAATTCAATAACTCTGCCCTCCAAAATCTGTTAAACGCCGCTAAATTATTAATCCCCAGATACTGGAAAAAACAACAGACACCAACAACCCGAGAGTGGCTATTAATGGTAGAAGAGATCCAACAATTATAGGAGAGATCAACACACACAGATAAACAGATCAGAGACTACACAGCCCAATAGTTTACATGGACACTTTTCAAGGGAGAACAAGAATATAAACAATTGATGGCATAACACAACAAGAGCCTATCAAAAGAAGAAATATGCTACCAAGAGATGTTTCCCCCCTCCTGCACCCCCCAACTAACCCTACCCACATCTACACACCCAGACACATAGGGGCAGATTTATCAAGGGTCGAAGTGAATTCGAGGGAATTTTCGAAGTAAAAAAAAATTCGAAATTCAAAGTAATTTTTTGGATACTTCGACCATCGAATAGGATACTACGACCTCGAATTCGATTCGAGGTAAAATAGTTAGAATATTTCAAATACAGGTATAGGATCCCTTATCCAGAAACCCAATATCCAGAAAGCTCCGAATTACGGAATGGCTGTCTCCCATAGACTCCATTTTATCCAAATAATCCAAATTTTTAAAAATGATTTCCTTTTTCTCTGTAATAATAAAACAGTAGCTTGTACTTGATCCCAACTGAGATATAATTAATCCTCATTGGAAGCAAAATCAGCCTATTGGGTTTATTTAAAGTTTAAATTATTTTCTAGTAGACTTAAGGCATGAAATTACGGAAAGATCTGTTATCCGGAAAACCCCAGGTCCCGAGCATTCTGGATAACAGGTTCCATACCTGTACTGGATAATCGAAGTACTGTCTCTTTCAAAAAACTTCGACTTCAATACTTCGCCAAATTAAACCTGCCGAAGTGCTATGTTAGCCTATGGGGACCTTCTACAGCATTTTTCTAAGTTTTTGAAGTCAAAGTAAAAATCGTTTGATCGTACAATAAAATCGTTCGAATTGTTCGATTCGAAGGATTTAATTGTTCGATCGTTACGATTTTACCTCGATCGTTCGATGGCCAAATTCCGTGAAAAATCCTTTGACTTCGATATTCGAAGTCGAAGTATTTTAATTCGATGGTCGAATTTCGAAGTATTTTTTACTTCGAAATTCGAACCTTGATAAATCTGCCCCTAGTCTCTCAGGGATCATTAGCTAATGAAAGTAGATGTATAAATGTTCTATATGCTGAAAATGTTCTATACCATATAACTTGTTTCATTTGGTGAACATGCATGACTCTAAACCCCTGTTCATAAATGTAATTTCAATAAAAGATATTTGAAAGAAAATCTTCCATGACTAGTACTACAGTACAGAACTACAAATTTGGCTACTTAGGGTACTTTACCTTGCAGAGTAGTTGGAAAGAATATTTTTGAGCTGATGTAGATAAGGTACCCCGTATACCACAACTTCTTCTTCAGCTTGAAGCTGGATATTCACAGAGGACATGACTCTTTGTATGAAGCTGGTCCAGTTAAAATCCTAATGAGATAAATTATAAGAATTAATACCATATAATGCTGATAATATGTTATCATTTATATTGCAAATTGTCAAAATGAAGAAAAATCAAACAAATGTTTTAACTAATTAGAAATATACAACAGAGCCTTTGACATGGGATAAAGTATGCTCATGTTCTCTATGGGGCAGATTTATCAAGGGTTGAATTGAATTTTAAAATTACAATTTCAAGTTTATTTTAGTGTAATTCGACTAGTGAATAGTCCAAATTTTATTTGAGTTTAAAATTTTCTATCATGTACTGTCCCTTTAAGAATTCGAATTGGACTATTCGCCATCAAAAACCTGCCGAATTGGTGTTTTAGCCTATGGGGGACCTCCTAGAATCAATTTGGGTAGTTTGATGGACTTTTGAAATTTTTTTGAAAAATGTTGAAATTTAAAAAAAAACAACAACAAAACTTCGAATCGAATTTGATCTAATTCAATTTGAATTTGCAAGTCAAACTCATGCACCTGAATTTAAAAAATGTGATTTTTTTTGGTGTTTTTTTTTTTTAGAATTTCGAGTTTATGGGGGTTTACAAGACTTTTTATAAACGCCCCTAAACTCTAAATTTGAACCCTTGATACATATTCCCCTAAATGTTTGAGCCAAAAGAATAAAGTACATGCAGTTTTTTTGGTCTCAAGTTCCTGTGCATAAAATGTGTTAGTAGGCCAAGAACATTTATATGATCTTAAGTTGATTACTGGTAATTTATTCGTATTGGACCTTTAATTATAATCGTGTGTCATATACTTTAGTACACAGATTTACCCCGCTGTACGGCGCTGATCGAGGGAATCACAAGAGACGTAAATTGCTCAATAATCTTGCGGCTTTATTTGGCACATCTAGTGATCATGTGGCAGTGGGTTGGTGAGGAAACCTACGCGTTTCGTGCCTTAACTCTTCTGGCACTTCATCAGAGACCCTGATGAAGTGCCAGAAGAGTTAAGGCACGAAACGCGTAGGTTTCCTCACCGCAAGATTATTGAGCAACTTACGTCTCTTGTGATTCCCTCGATCAGCGCCATACAGCGGGGTAAATCTGTGTACTATAGTTACCTCCTGAACGAGGTGAGGAGGATCCCGCGAGAGCTGCTATCGAAGGGAGAGACGCTGCGCTATCAAGAAGGGTGAGCTCAGATACATTTCAATACCTATCCTTGTGCTTAGTCATATACTTTACCATGTCAATTAAGAACTACACTTCAACAACTGGCCAGAAGTATATGATTTTCTGCCTCCCCAGCATGGTGCCTTCCTATTCTATATCTTATATGGTATTGTGTTATAAAATGAACACAAAGCTTAGGCAATGGCAACATTACTGACGTAACCAGTACAATTAGCTTTCCATTTAAGAGCATATTTACATCAAATGCAAACTTCTGCTGGAATTCCAGAAGGGTCATTTTGTTGTATAATAAGGTCACATCGTTTCTTTCTTCTGAGGGTGCTGTTGCCTGAAAGCAGAAATATTAGTAGCAAAACCTTTTCTTGTGAAAAGTTATTTTTAAATACACCTACATTTAGAGCACATGCATCAAGTTCATTCTGTGAAAATTCAATCAGCACCCAACCAATCTTTAAATACAACTGAAGGTTCGGTGTTCCAATAATTTGCCTCTTAAATGAAATTATGCAACTTGACTGTCCAATCAGTAAGCTTCACCTTCATACACTGATGATATCATGGGGCAGATTTACTAACCCGCGAAAATTCGCCAGCATCCACTTCGCACCCAGCGCAACACTTCGCCAGGTGCACATTTGCTCATTCATTAACATGCAGAGTTTCGAACGATGGCGACTTTTCGGTAGCGGTACTTCGGTAATGCAAGCATTTCAAAGCGAACATACGATAGCGTTCATTTCTGCCGAAAATTTGCTAGAGATCTGGTGCTCAGGTTAATTTGCATATGGCGGGAAATTTAAAGTTGTATGGACGTCTTTATGTTATATGTTGCAGCAAATACATTACATTTACACTGTTTATTACACAAGTCCAGGGAACCTTAATAAAGAGTTGTTATAATGCCCTATACATGAGCCCACTGTATAGTTAATGTTCCATATGTTAGAAAATGTAGGGGGGAAACTGATTACCAAAAAAATTTTTTTAAGGACTTTTGCAGCCTATCACTCTGAAATAAGGAAAAGTCGCCAGCGTTTTTTGAACTTTGATGCATTTTCCACTCACAGAATGTGATGTAAGTGAAGATTGTGGAAGATCTATGCACTCCATTGCACTTCGCCTGGTCCGAGCTGGCGAAAGAAGTAAACATTCCGTAAAATCCGTGCTTTAGTGAATTTGCGGCATACCGGTGATTCGCCAGAGCGAATTGTCGCCTGGAGATAGAGTACGAATGACCGCTAGCGCCTGTCCCCTTTGCTAGCGAATTGTAAATTGCTGAAGTCGCTGCTGGCTGTAACACTAGCGAATTGACGCCAGTGTTAGCCACTTCGCCCTTTAGTAAATCTGCCCCTATGTCACCTGAATGGGCTTTAGGCAGTGGGGTATTTATACCTTATTCTGCACAAAGGCTAAGGGAGTTGAAGCTTAAATTGTGCAACATTTCAATAGGAGATTTTCCATTACTCCCTCTGCCCTCCAGACCCATATTTCTTCTTCATTTCTACCCTGAATCCTGTACCTTGCAAGATAAAGTATGGATTTACTCTAGCAGACAAACATGTTCTTTGTAATCAGTTTTAAATTCACTTAGGTAATGAACATTGAAGAGAAGTTATAACTGAAGAATCTCATTCACCTTATCAACACAATGAAAGAGTTTCGCTACTTACAGCTACAGCAAAATATTTTTTAGTGATTCATATATATATATATATATATATATATATGTGCACATATATGGTGATGTGAAGTTTTTATCTTTCAATACAGAATTTAAGCATTAACAAGTGAGTGCTGTCCATCTTTTCGTCTTTATATATATATATATAGATATATATAAACTTCAGCTCAAAGAACCGCACCATCCAGGACTTTCAATGTTCAATAAAGTGAAAAATTTATTATCAACGTTTCGGCTCTGTGTCTCGAGCCGTCTTCAGCTTCAGACAATTTGGAACTGGTGCACATATATATATATATATATATATATATATATATATATATATATATATATATATATATATATATATATATATATATATATATATAGTCTAATAATGGACCTATATGTATCGACACTATCCATGAATTATTTTGCACTATTTTACAAATACGTCTCTGGTAAATAATGCTAGAAAAACAAAACAATTTTCGTAGGACCTCAAAACGTAGCAGCAGCAGCAAATGGAAAACACACCTTGGCAATTTCCGTTTCTAGATCCATTACAAGTGACATTTCTTCCTGAACGAAGCTGTCATCTCTTGTTAAATTCTTGTCTTCTCTTACCATCCTGGCTATGGTGATCATGAATTGTAGGTAAGCTTCCCTTATCTGGGGGAAATTAAAAAAAAATGAATATATAGCATGCTGTGAAGCATAATAATTACACAATACACTGATAAATATAACATAATTTAGGATAAAAAAAGGCAACCCTTCTGTGTATCCCCAAACATTCCTGACCCACAGTAGATGATAAACATCACGTTTGTTAGCTGTGTTTGTCTTGCTCTGTATGTATATATGTACATAAAAAATATATATTTATATATACTCATACATAGAGGTATTATGCGGAGGCGGAGCAATCCTTCTACAGGTTTAAATCCTGTTTTCATTTGTAATTAGACTATGAAAGGATCGCGTGTACCCCAACCCAGCGCCACTGAAACAACGCAGAAGAAGATCCATTAGCAGTGTCGGAGGGTCGGCTAAATGAAGGTTCACGGGTCTGGGGGCAGCTTTGGGAGGGCTCTTATAGGAAGATATTCGGCGCGCACCACCTCCTTGATATTAACACGTTCCTATGATTTTTATAGGAATGTGTCGGTATCGCTTTAGGGTAGAGGCACACAATGCTATTTGGGGGAGATTAATCGCCCAGTGACAAATTGCCTCTTCTTCGGGTGACTAATCTCCCCGCAATGCCTTCCCGCCGGGTAGAATCGAAATCGCCGGTGGGATGGCACTCGGAGCG
Source organism: Xenopus laevis (assembly GCF_017654675.1). NCBI lineage: Eukaryota > Metazoa > Chordata > Amphibia > Anura > Pipidae > Xenopus > Xenopus laevis. Next base: position 90,455,053 of record NC_054384.1, on the reverse strand, counting down.
CTTCGTTTTCCGAAGACGCCCGACGTTTCCTCGTGAGGCAACTTCGGAAAACGAATTGCTCTGAGTGCCATTTAGATTCCAGCCGGCAGCAAGGCAGTTCAGGGAGATAAGTCACCCGAAGAAAAGACGATTTGTCGCCGGGCGACTAATCTCCCCGAATCTCGACATGTGTGTCTTTGTCTTTAAAGGCAAAAGATACAAAGTAGGTCTCGCTAAAAATAACAGCTCATATATATAAAACCCTGCTTCATCTAAATAAGACATTTTCATAAAAACAAACTTTTTTAAGTAGTACTTCCCTAAATTGAAAATTACCATTTTAAGTAGTAAGGGCCATGGGATTGTACTATTCATAGTGCACACAAACAATTCAAGTGCACACATATATGTTAAGTCACATGAGCCACTTAATGGACAAAGATACAAAGATCTGTCTTTTACTCCCACACTTCTTCCTGTTAGAGTTAGAGCTGCAGTATTTCTGGTCAGGTGATCTGTTAGGCAGCACAGAGATTATCATAAAATGGTCATGGCTCATGGTAAAATATGTAAAGGGGTAATATTTACTAATATCTATATTCCAGTTTGATAAGATGCTTTAGTAGGCCATGTAAAACGATAGAAACTATTTGTTGGTTAATAGTTGGGGCATAGTTTTTCTTTATGAATGATTATTTTGATTTTATTGCACTGTCTGACAATATTGCCTTGCGCTTTACCTTGGCAAGACATAATAACTAACCTTTGGAAAGGATAAGTGACACTGGAAAATGTAAAGTTACTCCTGCTCCTTACAATCTTACAATCTGTGATGTGCATTAAATAAATAGAGAAGGTAATAAACATTTATAACGGGAATAATAAAGAGCAAAAAGTTAGGTTATAGGAGTCTATTGTTCAGTTCTGTTGCTATTTAGTAGCATTACTGCGTGACGGTATCCTTTTCAAAATACTGTAACATTTATGTGTGATTAACATCCCGTCGGCAAAATGACCCGACTGACCCAAGTTGTGACAGATCCTTTTAGATCTCTGAACGATATTTGTATGATCTGCCTGATGGCCAAATAGCTTCACAGCAGGGATGTTCCTGACCTCCAACAAAGTCAGATGTAAATGAGTGGCTAAGGTAAATAACAGGAAACTGGGAGCAAGTGAGCTCAGCCGGCGTAAAGATCACCATGTTTTATTCCTTCTGATCTTCTTCTTCTGGTTCTTTCATTTGTGCATATCATAGTGCGCGCAGGGACATATTCCTTATGAAGTGATAAAGTCATTCTCATTCTATCAGAATTAAATTCTTAGAATTTTACTCTTAATAATTAAACTGGGCTCTCACTGATAAAGGTTTAAAAGTAACCGTACCACTGAAATAAAAAAACAATAAAGCACCAACCTATCATACACTTGGGGGCACATTTACTATTGGTAGAATATCGAGGGTTAATTAACCCTCGATATTCGTCCCGTTGAAGTAAAAGGACCATCGAAGTCGAAGGATTTACCGTATTTCCTTCGATCGAACGATCGAAGGAAAAATCGTTAGATCGAACGATTAAATCGTTAGATCGAACGATTAAATCGTTAGATCGAACGATTAAATCCATCGATCGAACGATTTTCCTTCGATCAAAAAAAGCTAGGAAAGCCTATGGGGACCTTCCCCATAGGTTAACATTGGTGCTTGGTAGGTTTTAGGTGGCGAAGTAGGTGGTCGAAGTTTTTTTTTAAAGAGACAGTACTTCGACTATCGAATGGTCGAATAGTCAAACGATTTTTAGTTTGAATCATTCGATTTGAAGTCAAAGTCGTAGTCGAAGGTCGAAGTAGCCAATTGGATGGTCGAAGTAGCCAAAAAAAACCCTTTGAAATTCTAAGTATTTTTTATTCTAATTCTTCACTCGAGTAAATGTGCCCCTTATAGATCAATGTGCTTTTCTCTACGTCAGTGATCCCCAACCAGTGGCTCGTGAGTAACATGTTGCTCACCAACCCCTTGGATGTTATTCCCAGTGGCCTCAAAGCAGGAGCTTATTTTTGAATTCCAGGCTCGGAGGCACATTTTGACTGCATAAAAACCAGGTGTACTGCCAAACAGAGCCTCCTGTAGGCTACCAGTCCACATAGGGGCTAAAATAGCCAATCACAGCCCTTATTGGGCACCGCAGGAACTTTTTGCATGCCTGTATTGCTCCCCAACTGTCTTTAAGATTGAATGTTGCTCACGGTTAAAAAAAGGTTGGGGACCCTTGCGCTACGTCTTACTAAAAGTTAATTTAAAAATGAACAACCCCTTTATGTAAAGGGCTCCCTTGTAAAAAGGAGCTTAATTATCAAGCAGCAAGGAAATTGGACCCAAACTGGTTTAAAATGAACGAGTAGCTGTATATTTAGTTTTCATTCAAGATGCTTCTGTTTAAAAAAAAAAAATTAAAAGCAGAAATGTGATGACAGTTTTTTTTTAATTACATTTTTTCTTGGAATTAACATAGTAATCATTATTGGAATTAACATAATCAATACCCAGCTTGATAATTATGCTCAGTTTTATGCATTGATGTCTGTTGTTTTGTCAGTGACGTGATGTAACTGCACCTTGTTCCTGATCCACTAAGCTAAGCAAAACCAGCACAAATGAACCAACGTTGCAGCCATTATTGAAGCTACTTTTCATAAATTCCCCTATGTTTATGTCTAGCAAGAGGTGCTTAAAGGGATAATGTCATGGGAATTTTTTTTTTCAAAACACAGTTAATAGTGCTGCTCTAGCAGAATTCTGGCACTGAAATCCATTTCTCAAAAGAGCAAACATATTTTTTTTATATTTAATTTTGAAATCAGACATGGGGCTAGACATATTGTCAGTTTCCCAGCTGCCCCCAGTCATGTGACTTGTGCTCTAATAAACTTCAGTCACTCTTTACTGTTGTACTGCAAGTTGGAGTGATATCACCCCCCCAGCAGCCTAACAACAGAATGATGGCAAGGTAACCAGATAGTTTTCCTGCTTTTGCTTCCTATAGAAATTGGGGCAACTTGCTATCTGGTGAAGTACCTTAGGGGTCTTCTCTTATTTTTGGGGGGCATTGGAATTCATTACCCTTTCTCCTTTTCTTAACAACATTCCTAAAGGTTTGCTGGAATTGTAGTCTTATCGTTTAGATAGCTCTCCATCAGACAGCTTAAAATAATATTACGACTACAGTCCAGTATACTTTGACTGCCTTTACTTTGTGGTGTCCCTGAGATAGAAAACATTGAGACAGGAATCTTGGGACAGCTCCACCATCTATAATTTCTTTCTTCCATCTATTTCAATGAATTCAAGCGCTCCAGGAAATTAATTACCCTTTTAACTTTTATCTGATCATCTATATCATTCGTATGGCATATTCTGATGAATTATAGGAATTTTGAATTAATCAATTGAGGCACCTGACACTTTATATTTATTAAATATCAATATCAAGGATAGATTAATTCTCCTTGTTTTTGGAAGCGCTTGCACTTTTTTTCTATCAAGGAATCACTTTTTCTTATTTCGTTTCTAATAACCTTCAAGGAATAACAGGGTGAATTAATCAATGGAGATAATAACTCATTACTAGGCTCTTAGCACTTTATTATTTATTGAATTATCATATAATTTATGTAATAGAATCGATTTTGTTTATATTGATTTGGCGTTCATTATAGAACAATTCATTTAAAATTGATTTGAAGGATTGCAAGTTAACCTTAGGGCTTTATTATTATTTATCTAGGAATATACGGGGTACTTTCTATCCTTTTCTTCTAATCAGATAGCAGCTCCCTAACACAAGATAACAGCTGCCTGGTAGATCTAAGAACAGCACTTAATAGTAAAATCCAGGTCCCACTGAGACACATTCAGTTACATTGAGTAGGAGAAACAATAGCCTGCCAGAAAGCAGTTCCATCCTAAAGTGCTGGCTCTTTCTGAAAGCACCTGACCAGGCAAAATGACCTGAGATGGCGCCTACACACCAATATTACAACTAAAAAAAATACACTTGCTGGATCAGTGATTAAATTTTAAATAGAAGAGTGAATTATTTGCAGTGTAAACAGTGTAATTTAGAAATAAAAACTACACCATAAAAATCATGACAGAATCCCTTTAATGTCACGTCTCTGCTCTGAATCCTTAGATCTGCTGACTCATTTAAGATTCCTTTTGAATGCAATGCAATGTTTTACCTTCTAGAAGCCTATATTTCATCTCCAAAAACCCACAGTTGTGCAATGCACATGGCTTCCATCAGAAGCCTCAGAAGTCGAGCGGTTGTATTTCAGGACTGCTGTAATTTATATTAATGACTGTAGTCCCCCTTTAGGCACAAACAATTTTTTTAAAATATTGCTGCCATGAAAAAGTCAATGTTTGTTCCTTTATTTAGAAAGGAAACAAAGGCCATCTCAGCAATCTAAGCATGCCAGATGGACACTGCAGGTTTGTTAATTGGAAAAACTGCTTGGGTAAGCTAAATATACAATTTTGCATAATCAGAAAATTTTATATTTTCAATCCTAGAGTCTTAATTCTTTTAATTGATAAATAAGGGCAAATTGTGGATTCCAGTTTGGTCTAACTTTTTTTATTTGAAAAATCTAAAAAATCTGGATTTTGATAAATAACCCAATAACCCAAATGTTTATGATTTTTGTTGCTATGAAAGTGGTGTTAGTCTGCCTCTTGCTATTCCCTCCTACAGTGGATCTGACTACATGTCCTGCTGAGACCATGCTGCAGTATTCAACTCTCCTCCAACCAAGACTCCATTTCCCACAATACCTTGCAGGCTCATAGATGAATCAATTCGACAAATAGGGGCACATTTACTAAGCTCGAGTGAAGGATTTTATTTTTTGGATACTTCGACCATCGAATAGGCTACTAGGACCTTCGACGATTTGAACTAAAAATCGTTTGACTATTCGACGATTCAATAGTCGAAGTACTGTCTCTTTAAAAAAAACTTTAACTACATACTTCGGCAGTTTAAACTTACCGAGGTACAATGTTAGCCTATGGGGACCTTCCCCAGCACTTTTCTAAGGTTTTTTTGATTGAAGAAAAATCCTTCGATTGATCACTTAAAATCGTTCGAATCGTTAGCAAGAACCAGTGGAGAGAATTGCAAAGCACAGACAGATACTACTTTCAATAGTAATTACATTTACCGATAACTTTATGGGCGTTCACTACAATAAACTGATTATTTTTTAATTTAATTTTAATTTTTAATTCAAATTCTAAGCCACTTTCAAATATATATTCATTACAAATGTTCAATGGTATTGTTCACCTGCAATGACAAATTAGGAGATTAATTGCTTCACAATTAAAGGGATGGTTCACCTTTAAGTTAACTTTTAATATATTACAGAATGGCTAAGCAACTTTTCAATTGTCCTTCATGTTTTCTTTTTTTTTATAGTTTTTGAATGATTTGCCTTCATTTGACTCTTTGCAGCTTTCAAATGGGGGTCAATGACTCCATCTAAAAAAACGATGCTCTGTAAGTCTACAAATATATTGTTACTTTTTATTACTCGTCTTTCTATTCAGGCCTCTCCTATTCATATTCCAATCTCTTATTCAAAACAATGCATGGTTGCTAGGGTAATTTGGACCCTAGCAACTGGATTGCTGAAATTGCAAACTGGAGAGCTGCTGAATAAAAAGCTAAATAACTCAAAATCCACAAATAATAAAAAATTTAAAATATTGCAAATTGTTTCAGAATATCACTCTGTACATAATACTAAAAGATAATTTTAAGATGAACAAACCATTTAAACTTCTTTAGCACAGACTACTCTGATTTCTTCCCCAGCAGCTAAAAAGCAAATTTCTACTGGGAAAAACATAAACAGCACCGCTACTTTCCAAAGTAGCCAGAAGTTTGCTCATGACAAAAAATTCACATGGACTTTCCCCCCTCTATTTATCAATACATTTTCGCAAAAACTTCTTGTGCAATAAAAGACTTGATAAAATAGTGAAAAAATCCGAATTGTACAAATTTTTTGGATTTGTCGCCGAAAACCTGTGACTTTTTTGGATTATCACCTGAATGTGGCTCATGGATAAAAAATGGTTGGGGACCCCTGCTATAGAGGAACAAAGATAAGCTGAGTATCACAACAAATCACTAAACTGGACATTAGTGAAAATACCCTGTTCATCTTTAGGGAAGAATGTTACTTACCCGCTGATAATTTCCTTTATTGAAATAGTAGTCACGGGAAGGCATTCCAAGGCTTGGTTGATCAATCTGAATGAAGAACAATTTGTTCAAAATGATTTATGGCAGCATGTGACTGGTTTTAATCAAAACGTGTTTTAAGATGAGGATGACAAGTATAGAGAAAGGTCTAAATACACAATGCACATTATCATATTTTAAGAATCTGTATTGTAAATGTATAAGCAGATGTATTCTGCATTCATATCAGCACCAATTTATATTTCCTTAAATTCATATAAAATCCAATAATTTGTTTTAATGGAAATAAGTCATTTAAAACTTAAAGGGGAACAATCATGAAAATGAAAATTTAAAATAAGCTTCACCGTACAAAAATAAGAAACTATATAGAAAATATGATAATTTACAAATTCTGACCTGCTTCTGGAATAATCAAATTACTCTTCACTCTCCTCCTCTCGGCATCTATCTATCTTCATTTTGTGTTCATGCAGGAGTGGGAAACAGGCCCATACTGGCAATCTGTGGGTTCTGGCAAATGCCAAAGGTACTGCTGTATGATGCCATAGATTTTAGCAATTTATTGGGCTTGGGGAGGGCTGTTTGGGACTCTGTGTACTTGAAATGCTGGGGCCTTTTTTGAATCCCAGTCCAATCCTGGTTGGGAGTCTGATTATGAATGACAGTTAGGTCCAGTGCAGCCTTTGGGGGGCTCATTATGTATAGAAGATGTATTATAGCTCACTGATTTAAAATCACTGGAAATAATTTTTCTCTACATGTAGGATTTGTACCAAAGTCAGTTGTTTTGTGCAGTTTTGTTTGTGTTGGAGTCAGTTATCTGAGTAAGCTCAAGCCAGTCTCACCCTAACCAGCTTAGGTTCTCTGCTTATCTGCTAGGAAAGGAAGCCCACCCCCAATAGATATATTGGATCTAACAGTCAATGGCAACCCAACTCCAGAAGACAGAATGAAGAGAAACAGATGCTGAGAGTGAAGATGTGAAGATAAACTTAATTATTTCAGAAACAATACAGAACTTTTAACTGATTATAGAAAGTTTCTTATTTAAATATGATGAAGCTTATATTAAATTTTCATTTTCACAATGGTTTCTCTTTAAAAGTGTGTTGCAGACTAAAGGACACTGTGCCCTTTACTTTACATGGATCCACTGCCTGCAGCAGCAATTAGGATACTGCTACTGGCTGTGGATCATTCTAAAGGGAAGCAGGTCACTCTTCATGGGCAATTCTTGCATGGAAACCTCCTTTGCAGGCAATTTGTTACACCTCCCATTTAAGTCAAAGGGAAGTCACCTGGGACAGAAGGCGGCTGCTGTACTAACTCTGAGACAATGCAGCTCTTGTAGAGGGAAGATCTATGTCTGAACTGATATACTGACTGATAGACCTTGTTATAACTAATAATACTGAACTCATCTCTAACATTTGTGTGGGTGAGCATTTAGGGAATAGTGATCATAACATGGTCTCCTTTGAGATTCTGTTGCAGAAGCAATTCTATAAGGGAGTAACTAAAACACTAAATTTCAGACGTGCAAACTTTGACAGTATAAGGGCATCTCTGCAACATATTAAGTGGGAAATGCTTTTCACAGGGTTAAACACAGAACAAAAATGGGAAGTCTTTAAAATGCTGCTTAATAAATATACATGTCAGTATATTCCCCTTGTAAGCAAGGAATGTCATTGCAAAGCAAAACCTTTTTGGTTCAATACAAGTGTTGGTATTGAGGTGGGTAAGAAAAGACGTGCATTTAAGGCTTTCAAGTTAGCTGGTACAGCCGAATCAATTATAAGGTACAAGGAGGACAATAAAGGCAATAAGGCAACATAATTATGCCTCTTTATAGGTCCTTGGTGAGGCCTCATCTGGAGTATGCAGTGCAGTTTTGGACTCCAGTCCTTAAGAGGGATATAAATGAGCTGGAGAGAGTACAGAGACTAAGTGCAACTAAACTGGTTAGAGGGATGGAAGACTTAAATTATGAGGGTAGACTGTCAAGGTTGGGGTTGTTTTCTCTGGAAAAAAGGCGCTTGCGAGGGGACATGATTACACTTTACAAGTACATTAGAGGACATTATAGACAAATAGCAGGGGACCTTTTTACCCATAAAGTGGATCACCGTACCAGAGGCCACCCCTTCAGACTAGAAGAAAAGAACTTTCATTTGAAGCAACGTAGGTGGTTCTTCACAGTCAGGACAGTAAGGTTGTGGAATGCACTGCCGGGTGATGTTGTGATGCTGATTCAGTTAATGCCTTTAAGAAGGGCTTGGTTGATTTCATGGACAGACATAATATCAAAGGCTATTGTGATACTAAACTCTATAGTTAGAATAGATATGGGTATATATAGTTTATCTGAGAGTATGGAGGGGTGTGTGTATGGATGCTGGGTTTTCATTTGGAGGGGTTGAAAATTTGATGGACTTGATGTCTTTTTTCAACCCGATTTAACTATGTAACTATGTAACTTAATTTATGTAGGTCGAAGGAACCAGTCAAAAACCCTAAACCTACTTCTTTAATAATATAATAATATAACGGTAAGTTTTTTTTCTATGGGGTTGTTCCTAAAGTATTTTTTTCTTTTGGCCCTTTAAAGTCCACAAGGATAGAAATGTACATTTTGACAAATTACATATTGCTTCAGCATGGATGAACATTAACATGCAGTAGGAGAAACAATTTGTTCATTTACAGAAGCAAATCTTTGGGTATACCCAGTATGGGTGTTTTTAGCAGACTTGTGCTTAGGCATAATAACTTTAGTATTATTATTCTTTAGGGTCAGAGCAGTCAGATGGAATTACATTCAAATTAATACATACATCCAGGGATTTTAGTAAACCTCAAAAAACACTTCTTTAAACTCTAATTATAGGCAAATACTGAAATGTGAGTTTTCTTGCCTTCTTTTCAAGGCAATTGTTATTGTAAGGAATTGAAATACAGATGGCAATGTTTAAAAAACTCCCATGGCTCCCTAATGGAGCAAGAAAAATATTATATTAACCATAAAAAGTATCCGTTTTTGCTCCTTGTTGTGCCCCATCACCAGATGTATATGTGTGTAATGTGGTTTGTAGCTGACAACATGAATGAAAGGAGTATATTGAACATGAGCTAAGCTATTCTGCCAATCATTTGAACATGTATGTATAGGGCAGGGATAAAAGCCTAAGCACCGCAGGCTCAGATCCCTGAAATAAAGCTACAAACATTATACCCATACCTAACAGAGAGCTATGCAAGAAACTCCCAGGCAGCAGTGCAAGTAAGCAGGAACATAAGGAAAGAAGATCTTACAAGAAACTATTTGCAGGAGTTCCCATAAGATGTACAAATGTTCCAGATGAAAGGGGTCAACATGAATCCAGATTTGTAGCCATTTTTCCTTTCTGAGTCTGACAAGGGATTGCCAAAACAGTACAACGTTCTGCTGATCTTTGCTATTTATTAGTTGACAATGTAATAGGAATGCTGTGCAAAGGAGGAGCTCAGTTATGTAATAAATGTCTCCACTTCTTCTCATGCATGGTTGAAAGGGTACCTCAAAGATTAATGGGATGAGATCTAAAAAAAGCCATGAATATGGTGCTTTAAGTCCTGATTATGTACCCCCATTCCTTTAGTAGCTTTGGAGATTTGATAAAATCACTGAACGCATTACAGAGGAAAATACTATAAATGACAGACATATTTGTATCATCATTTTCAATACTGATTCATTGCATTACACTAAATTCAAGCCACTACAATGGTACAGGTTACTAGACATGGTACTACATAAGGCTGCTGCATGCTGGTACAAGATGTTATTCCCTGACATTGAGCATAAAGAAATTATTTCTTTATAGGCTATATTTATAAAGGTGGTTTTAATCAAACTCACGGTCACTGTGCTTCTATTCACATGAATTACCCCAGTGAGCCACTGGAAGCATCTAGCTCTTGTAGGGACTAGTTTGCATAACTCATCCGTTATTGATCAAGCAATCAGGGGCCTTTAAAAGCCTGCTCCCTGCAACTCCCAGTTGCTTGATCATTCTGTCAGGTGAGGCCGCACACGTGTGTGGCTGGCAGGTAGGAGCCTATGTGCTGAGTAACGAAGGTAATGCAGGATTGGGGCTTGATGACAAGCAGATGACACTATGAAGAAAGATTAAAAGTTGCCCAATCTTTGAAGCCCACGAGCCAGATCCAGACCATTACTCCGTTGTTCCTGCTTGTTCCCTGCCTGGTTCCTGTTTTACTTTGTTGTTCCTGCTTGTTCCCTGCCTGGTTCCCCTTTGATTCCTGGTTCCTGAACTCTGCATCCATGGGGTATATTTATCAAAGAGTGAAGTTAGAGATCACCACAGTCCACTAGTGTGAAATTCCGCCACTCTCCATTAATTTCTATGGGATTTTTAAGCGTATTTATCAATGGGTGAAAGTGACAGTTCACCCTTTGATAAATATGTCTTTAAAAATCCTATAGAAATGAATGGAGAGAGGCGGGATTTCACACTTGAGAACTGTGGTGATCTCTAAGTTCACTCTTTGATAAATATAACTCCAAGCCTTGTTCCTGTGTCCTTGTTCCTGATCCCTGCCTGTTTTCGATTGATCTCATGGTACTGACTTCGGCCTGTTTTCGGGAATATCCTTTGTCTGCAACATACCCCTGACTTTGGCCTGCCTACCGGACTTCCCTTGTTTGCTGCCTGTCCACACCTTCGGGCTGTTAATGGACTTCACTTGCTAGCCACCTGCATCTAACCACTGACCTGGTAAGAGGACTTGTTATTTTGTTGTCTTACATTCTATTGCTACTCTGTTTTCTGCTTCTTCAAAAAATAATCTTTATTCATAATGTCATCTTCTTGTCATCAAGCCCTGATCCTGCATTATCCTCGCTACTCAGCACATAGGCACCTACCTGCTGTTTTGCATCTTCTTAGTGCTTTAAAATAATGTGTGTATTTCACTGTAAGCTGGCTATACCTATACCAATAACATGTTATTTATTTGTTGTTACAGTATGTGTATGGTGACATGCAGATCCAATCAATATCTATGTTATATTGATATGGGTTGGTTTATTGACCAGTTATTGGTACATCAGTAGAAGTGGAAGTAAAGAGGAGCCTCAGTGGCCAGTGTTGGTCATTCAATCTTTAAGTAGGCACATATAGGGCATTTATAGATGGAATGGGTGTGCAAAGGGAAACTCATAGGTATTCTACCCATTACAGCGTTAAATATAATGTATTCAAACAATGTATGCTGCTATTTCCTCTTTTTCAGCAAAGATAAAATTTGTGTGTTTGTAAATATCTATTAAATAGTAAAGCGTTGATAATAAGTATATGTGTCATACATAAATTATATGCTTGCTGGATTCCCGGTCATCATTCCACACGAATATGTCAACGAGAACTCGTTTGTTCAATCTGTAGTTCAAAAGTGAAAGTTTTTCCTCCAAGCTCCAATGACTTTCTATTAAACAAATATTAAAAAAGAAAAGATTATTAAGTAAGCGTATACAGTCCAACTCCCATTATAGGCTTTTTAGGGGGCCAGGAAAAATAATCATATGAACTCTGGGAAAATGTCAAATCACGGAGACACATTATATATTGGTGGGACCACAAAAAAAATTAAATCAGGGGACATAATATATATACTAATACAAGAGGTTCTCTGCACTCAACCCATTATCAATATATATAAGACATTGAGATATTTTGTGCACACTGCTACTAAAAATGCCTTACCCTTTAAACAAAACAGGGATTGTTTGTCCATATATTGCAATATATTTAAGCTGGCCAACTACGTCAAAGTCATCCCATATCTGGCCAGTCCTACGCTTAATTTTCATCTGATTCATTAAGAATTCTATTGCTTCATTATACATTTTACACAGGGACTACGTTTTACCTGCAACTTACTTGCTGCTTTCAAGATTAAAACTTTCCCTTGTTTGTTATAGTTATACAGGAGCAGTGACCAGCTCCATGTTGTAGCTCCCACCCTTCCCAGCTATAGTCAGGTGATCCCACTGGTGTCTAATAAAAGGGCAGCCATGTTTGGGATTTTTAACCTTGAAAGCAGCAAGTAAGTTGCAGGTAAAACTTAGTCCCTGTGTAAAATGTATAATGAAGCAATAGAATTCTTAATGAATCAGATGAAAATTGAGCGTAGGCCTGGCAAAATATGGGATGACTTTGACGTGAATTATGCAGTATAATAATCAAACATTTTCCCCAGATCCAATAAGCCATGTGAACCAGCCATGTGAACCAGTGGTAAGTTTTTAATGGTTTAACATAGGTTAAATAATGAAAGCAAACATCTGATTGGCTAGTATGTAAAACTAGACCAGTCCAAATTTTGCAAGTTCCTTAATAGCTCCATAAGTGCACTTTAGGACATGCCACAGAGTATTAATTTACAACAATCCCAGAAGATATCCAATCTGATTTGACTTTATTCTCTTATTACTAGTGATGGGCGAATATGCGCCGTTCGCAAATTTTGTGCGAAATTCGCGAAACGGCGAAAAATTAGCGAAACGGTGCCGGCGTCTCGTTTGCGATGCCAGCGCCCGTTTTTTTGACGCTCGCGCCCGTTTTTTTGACGCCCGTTTTTGCCGCCAGCGTCTGTTTTTTCGAAAAAAAAATTTTTTACGCCAGCGAATTTTTGCTGTGAATTTTCACGGTCATTTCGTGAATTTATTCGCTGGCGGCGAATCGCGCAAATTCGCTGCGAATTCGCGCCTGGCGAATAAATTCGCCCATCACTACTTATTACTGATAGCCTTTGCATGACTTGTTGTGGTTTTAGGGAAGCTGAATAGAGCTGTTACCTTTGGTACTGTTCCAGTCTGTAGAAGCAACTGGCCACTCTCCAACTGTAGTCAAAAGTTCTAACAGTGGTAATGAATCTCTCTGCTCAATCAAGGCTAACAAAGAACAAACATCCGTTAAGTAAATGAAGCCTACTTTCTGTGCAAATATGTACAGTGTTCTAGCTTAATTAATTAATTGCGTATATTAATGGTCCAGTAGGTGAGAAAACATAATAGGATAAGGTCCAAAACTTTAAACATACAAAGATGAACACAATTGAAATAGTCACATGTACTGGGAATATTTTATTGATTACTTTTAACTGAATAATAAAAGATTACTCCTACTTGAGCATTTATCAGATTCTAAAATGCATTATATTAAAGAGACTCTATATACAGCGGCCAATTCCTAACTAATGTTTAATAGATCAGAAATAGACTTTTGTCTTCTGTATTGTATGTGACATAGACAGAGAGAATGGGTGTAGAAAATGAAGACACATACTGAGGGACTGATTTATTAAAGGAGAAAGAAAGGCCTATTTAATTGGGGGATGCCAAAAGTTAGGCACCCCTAAGTGATTGTATATACTTAGTTCACACCCCAGTTCACATCTTAGTCGGCTTCTTCGTTAAAGTTCCGCTTGTCGTGCTACTGTGTATGCACACCCACGCTAAGAAAGAAGAAGCCGGAAGCCGATCGATCCGTTGTGATCGCTGGAAGAACCATGGGCCAGTGCAGTTTTCTAGGTGCACAGGCCGGGGTGTGAGGTAAGTATATACAATCACTTGGGGTGTCTAACTTGTGGCACCCCCAAATAAATAGGTCTTTCCTTCTCCTTTAATAGTTATTTACAAATAATATCAGTGTTTCTAACTACAGGTATGGGATCCGTTACCCAGAAACCTGTTATCCTGAAAGTTCCGAATTACCGAAAGGCCGTCTCCCATAGACTCCATTATAATCAAATAATCCAAATTTTAAAAAATTATTTCCTTTTTCTCTGTAATAATAAAACAGTAACTTGTACTTGATCCAAACTAAGATATAATTAATCCTTATTGGAAGCAAAACCAGCCTATTGGGTTTATTTAATGTTTACATGATTTTCTAGTAGAATTAAGGTGGGAAGATCCAAATTACGGAAAGACACATTATCCAGAAAGCCCCAGGTCCCAAGCATTCTGGGCAATAGGTCCCATACTTGTACTAGCCATTTTGATTAATTTGGAAGTAATATTTACTCATTTGGAAAGATTAATGTACTGTAAAATAAGTTCTTTCTTTGTATAGGTGCTGTCTACTTGATCATTTACTGTAGCTGTGCACATATTGCTGGGGACAACAGGGGCAGAAATATCCTGCTTTGGATGTCACAAGAGGTGTCTGGCAGCAATGTGAAACAAACATCTCTCAAGCAGGAAATTACATTTCAGCCTTGTTTATTAAACTACAACAAATGACTTGGTGGAAAGTTGCATACAACATAAATCGCTGCTGTTTTTATTTTCATTGTTTATGACTATGAGGGGTTGTGCTCTTGACATTTTTGCCATGGTTGTCTAATGTGAAAAATCCCACATAACTTTGTTCACTTCTGGCTTCAAGTCTTCAAGGCAAATTAAAGGGATACTGTCATGGAAAAACATGTTTTTTTCAAAGTGCATCAGTTAATAGTGCTGCTCCAGCAGAATTCTGCACTGAAATCCATTTTTTCAAAAGAGCAAACAGTTTTTTTTATATTCAATTTTGAAATCTGACATGGGGCTAGACATATTGTCAATTTCTCAGCTGCCTCCAGTCATGTGACTTGTGCTCTGATAAACTTCAATCACTGCTGTACTGCAAGTTTGAGTGATATCAACCAACCCAGCAGCCTAACAACAGAACAATGGGAAGGTAACCAGATAGCAGCTCTGTAACACAAGATAACAGCTGCCTGATAGATCTAAGAACAGCACTCAATAGTAAAAGCCAAGTCCCACTGAGACACATTCAGTTAAATTGAGTAGGAGAAATAACTGCCTGCCAGAAAGTAATTCCATCCTAAAGTGCAGGCACAAGTCACATGACTGGGGCAGCTGGGAAACTGACAAAATGTCTAGCCCCATGTCAGATTTCAAAATTGAATATAAATAAATCTGTTTGCTCTTTTATGAAAATGGATGCTCTACACTGAAATGGATTTCAGTGTAGAATTCTGCTGGAGCAGTACTATTAACTGATGTGTTTTGGAAAAAACATGTTTTCCCATGACAGTATGCCTTTAAAATTAAATAAGCCTTTATATTATAAAGCTTGAAACATTTTTGAAACAAAATTTATATTCTGGTTAGATAGAATCATAGTGGAACTGAAAGAAAAACTGGTATAGGTATGGAACTCATTATCTGGAAACCGGTTACCCAAAACATTCCAAATTATCGGAAGACCGTCTCCCACAAACTCCATTTAAATTAAATAAATCTAATTGAAAAAAAATTATTTCATTTTTCTCTGTAATAATAAACAGTACCTTTACTTGATCCCAACTAAGATGTAATTCATCCTTATTGAAGGCAAAACAATCCTACTGGGTTTATTTAAATTTTAAATGATATTTACTAGACTTACTAGATTTTGAATTTCCAAATTACAGAAAGATCCCTTATCCGGAAAACCACAGGTCCTGAGCATTCTGGTTAACGGGGAGATTAGTTGCCAAGTGATAAATCTTTTTTATTGTGGGCGACTAATCTCCCAGAGAATGCATTCCCACCGGCAAGAAGGTGAATCGCTGGTTGGATGGCATACGTGTTGCTTCGGTTTTCCGAAATCGCCCAACGTTTCCTTGTCAAAATGAAGAGATGTTCGTGCCATCCCATTGGTGATTCACATTCTTGTTGGTGGGAAGGCATTTCAGGGAGATTAGTCGTCTGCAGTAGCAAAGACTTATCGCTTGGCAACTAATCTCCAAATGTGCCACCACCCTAAGGTAACTGGTTTTTTTTCTGCAGTGACTCACTTATTATGTATTTAAATTCATGTATAGAATTCACTGAATTCTTCAAGTAGATGCTTTTCTATCTAGAAGTCTGGATCCCAACATGATTGGGATAATTCTGACAGACATTTGCCTCCAAGACCTATAGTCTCTTAGACACAGAAACAGGGGGATTTATTAGTACTCCAGTCACAAGTGTAAAGGCCCCCTTTAAAAGCTGGTGACAGACCGAGTCGGCAGCTTATTGGCCCATGTGGGGCAATCCGATGGGCGTCCCCGATTGATATCTGGGCAAAAGTTGCCAGATGCTGATCGAGCAGGGTAAAAAATACCATCAGATCTCGGCTGCATCTGTTCGTTGAAGCGGTCCCACGATCTGACCACCCGTATAGCCTCCATTCTGATCCGATCTTTGGGCCCTAGGGCCCAGGATGGGATCAGCCCGATATCGCCCACCTCAATGTGGGCTTATCAGGGAGAAATCCACTTGTTTGGCGACATTTACGGATATATCTATCTAGCGGATCTACCTGTGTATGGCCACCTTTAGAGTGCTAGGTGGCAGGGTCGGACTGGGGGGCCCGGGGCCCACCGGGACTCCAGTCCAGGGCCCCCCTACAGACCCCCGTCCCCCTGCTGCAACGCGTCGTCCTCACACGATGGCCCCCTCTGTGTGCGCACCGCGCTCCGTCTGCACGCATGCGCGCACGGCGCTGCGTCTGCACGCATGCGCGCACGGCGACACTGCGCATCCACGAAGATACTTTTTTTTTTTTTTTCAAAAAACAAGCATCGGGGGAGGGGGCCTGGCCCGGCGGGGGCCCACGAGGGTCGGGGCCCACCGGGTTTTTTCCCGGTGTCCCGCCGGGCCAGTCCGACACTGCTAGGTGGTCAGGGCTTCTGCACTCTAAACCTAGTACTGGATTTACAATCTGGCACTAGATGCAGAGCCGGTGGGCATGTTTATATGATGAGTACCCAAACTACAATTACAGCACACACATCAGGAAAATATAGTGTTATTGGCTTCTCTGATGTGTTTATCAAACTGTACAAAAAGATCAAAACATTGAAAGAAACAAAGTCTGGGAAATGAACGTCTATAATCGCTCTGACGCACAAAGAAAGCACAGATGTGGCCACTGCAGCGTTCCTTTATTTAAGGAATGGTCTACAATTTAACCTATGTTACAGCCAACATGTTTAACAAAATATATAAAGTGTCTTCTCCCTGCAGATATACAAATGGTTGTTGGGTAGACTCTATCACTACAGATGGTGACCTGTGACCAATTCCTACTGTCATGGATACTAAAGACATTCTTTAGCTTAAGTGTGTTGTTGTATTTCCCTTGGAGGATTGGAAAGTAAACATTTTTTTCCAACATCAAAGGCTAAACTCCAACTAAGAAACAAAATTTCTCCTTTGGGATGTAAAAATGCTTTTTTTTTTTGCTGTCTCCAGATCAGGGTAAGGTGAACACAGGGTGAGACAGGGCTCCTTAATTACCTCAATTCTAGTAGCTGTGTATGAAGGTGATACACTTACTTTCATTCATACAAGATTTATACAAAAGTTTGGCTTTTTTGAAGGCATCACGGTCTTCCTGATCTGGCATCTCCAACAATCCTTTGAAATAGAACAGACCAGTGTTAATTACATAATATAGAATGCTAAATCCTAACAAAAGTTTAAAAACTAGCTATCTCTAACACAGGTTGAATTCAGAACCCTTATAATCTTAATAATAATAATAATAATAATAATAATAATCATCTGACAGTTACATAAAATCTTACTGAACTTCACATGCATATACATACTCATGCCCCTTATTCAAATTGTTGATATTTATCTATTGAAAAAAAATCTTGAATGTCTGAATGAAAAATGTCAAAACTTCTGTATAAAGTTGTTTATTTTTAAAATTAAAAGGAGAACTAAAGCCTAACTAAAGAAGTAGGCTAGAAATGTTGTACATTATGTTTTGGGCTTCTGTACCTGCCCAAGGCAACCACAGCCCTTTAGCAGTAAAGATCTGTGTCGTCAAAGATGCCCCAGTAGCTCCCCATATTCTTTTCTGCTGATTCACTGCACATGCTCTGTGCTGCTGTCACTTACTGAGCTTAGGGACCCACTCACAATATACAGTACACATAGAATTGAAATGTCACAATATAAGGCTGATTTGTAATTAATACAGATAATTACTACATGGCAGCACAGAAACCAGTGCAACAGGCCTCAGAATTTAATCAACAGCCCTGTAGCATCAGCTTATATTACAGACAAACCCAATTTTCTGCTTGATAATTTGCAAACACCCCTAAGCTAAGCTTCTCAACAGCTGCTCAGAGCCCACTGAGCATGTGAGTGTCGCAGACACTTTCCAAGATGGTGACCCCCTGTGACAAGTTTGAAGTCCTGGATCATTGCTGCTATTGACAAGCTGAAACTTTAGGCTGGTGAAATAAATTCAGTATATAAAACATAACATTTTTAACCATATTGATTTTTAGGGTTTAGTTCTCCTTTAAAGTGGACCTGTCACCCAGATTAAAAAAATGTAATAAAAGTCCCTTTCAAATTAAACACGAGACCCATATTTTTTGATTGTAATAAAGCATCCATACCTATTATTAAGTGTTTAAAAATCTTAGCTGTCAATCAAATATTTCCTGTCCCTCCTCTATGTTTCTGGCACACAATTACTTTCACTTTCCATTCTGCACTTCCTATATGTCACTGCACTCTCACATTTCCCTCCTGTCCTCATTGTGTATAACTGTGTAGCCTATGTATGGGCATCAGGTCATTTATTCTTGTGCATAAATATGATGTTAGGAAAATGTAAAGCTTGACTTAATAACAGTATTTACAAAATGGTGATTGCCTGCTTTCTGTGAGTGTGAATTCCAAGACTGAAGGAAATAATATTTAAATAATTTATATAGTGTAAGTAAGCTTTATTTGGTTTCAGTAACACCACCAAAAAATTACTTCTTATATTTCTTTGGATGACAGGTCCCCTTTAAGCTATTTTATTTTTCAAGTTTTTTTTTAACCAGTCGAATGGAATGGATGTGATTTGCATTGGAATCATTTTTTTCCCGAAATTTTGTGATTCAAGTTTTTATGTATGCTAGTGATCGAGAAAAAAAAATAGCTTAAAATTTTTTTTTCACTGAATTTAATATAGAAAAAACTCAAATTAAAAAATTAACAAATTTGCTTCAAATATCATTGAATTGGGCCATAAGGAGCAGGGTAATGTGACAAATGCCCCATTGACATACATGAAAGTCAGCAACTGACCCAATCCCACGCCTGCAGCTTCTGGATCAATGCAACAAGTGACTGTTAAATTACAGGGAAGGGTTTGTGCAAGCATTTATTTCTATGGGGAATATTTAAAAAACTGTTCAGAAATTCATACAAGTCTAGTAATATTGTATAACAAATGTATGTTTTCAAACAACTTTACCAACTACACTGGTAGTGGTCTCTATGTATGCAGGCTGGAATATAATTGTTCTAAAACAGTTCAAAAACCTCCTTTAAGGAACAACTTCCATAAAACCACGGAGTTGCTTGGTGCTACTGTAGTTATTCAATTATGCAAATCAGTAGGGTGGGGTAAGGCTTACCCTTTAGTATGATTTCCATTTCATCACGAAGAATATCAAATATGCTATATCTTGAGCTGGTTTCGGGAATAACGTGCTTGTTTAACCAACCCCCACAAGCATATTGGTAAAAATCCGTGCATGGCTCGATGGTGGGATCCATGTTTTCAATAATTCTTGCAGCTATATATAAACATAAAGAAAAGCAAGCCTTTGATTAGATCTTCTCATTAGAACATTTAGAATAACTAAACAAAACATAGAAAAGCAAGCCTTTGATTAGATCTTCTCACTAGAACATTTAGCATAACTAAACAAAACACTGCACCCTGTTGAAATCTGCCCAGTTTGTTTATTGGCAGGTCAATGCTGTGCCTGTCAGTGAATTTTCAGATAAGGGCGGAATACAGCAAATTGCATTTTCTCCACTGGCATTCAATATATATTTTGCTGCATGAAATATATACAGGTATGGGACCTTTTATCCACAATGCGCGGGACCTGGAGTTTTCCAGATAACAGGTAATTTGGATCTTCGTACCTTAAAGGGATTCTGTCATGATTTTTATGGTGTTGTTTTTATTTCTAAATTACACTGTTTACACTGCAAATAATCCACTCTAAAATATAAAATTGAATTCCTGAACCAACAAGTACTTTTTTTTTAGTTGTAATATTGGTGTGTAGGCGCCATCTCAGGTCATTTTGCCTGGTTATGTGCTTTCAGAGCTAGCACTTTAGGATGGAACTGCTTTCTGGCAGGCCTACTCAATGTAACTGAATGTGTTACAGTGGGACCTGGATTTTACTATTACGTTCCGTTCTTAGATCTACCAGGCAGCTGTTATCTTGTGTTAGGGAGCTGCTATCTGGTTACATTCCCATTTTTCTGTTGTTAGGCTGCATTAGGGAGGGGGTTGATTTCCCTCCAACTTGCAGTACAGCAGTAAAGAGTGACTGAAGTTCTTCAGAGCAAGGTCACATAACTGGGGGCAGCTGGGAAACTGACAATGTCTAGCTCCATGTCAGATTTCAAAATTAAATACAAAATTAATCTGTTTGCTCTTTTGAGAAATGGATTTTAGTGCAGAATTCTGCTGGAGCAGCACTATTAACTGACACATTTTGAAAAAACATTTTTTCCCATGACAGTATCCCTTTAAGACTACTAGAAAATAATGTAAACATTACCTAAACCCAACAGGCTGATTGTGCCTCCAATAAGGATTAATTATATCTTGGTTTGGATCAAGTACACGGTACTGTTTTATTATTGCAGATAAAAATAAAAGGAAGTCAATGAGAGATGGCCTTTACATAATTCAGAGCTTTTTGGATAACAGGTTTCTGTATAACAGATCCCATACCTGAAAAAAGAATCCCTTTTAGAAAGCAACAGTTTGAGGTCAATGCATTTGTTACACACATACTTTTAAAGCTAAATATTGTGATTACATACCTGCTATTACACATCCAGTTGTTGTGCATATGCTCTCTGAATTGACAAAAAAAAAACATACAAAAAAATCCATAAATAAAACATCTGCATCATATTTACAGAAACAAAACATGTTATACATTTAGATTAGAAAATGCTTTCAAATCTGCACTTCTGACAATTGTATCTGTTACCCTGCTGGCACTGAATAAATACAATTATTCTATGCTGCAACTAATGGACATATAAAAGACCAGTAAGATGGACTAATTGGTCCTTTTCCACCTTCAGATTTTGTTGTTTGTCATTTAAATTTTTCTTTCTTGGAATATTGAAAAATAATGATAAAAAAATACTGAATTAAAATATATTGTTCCATTATTAGAGTACTGCCGTTGCTTTGGAAGCCAGATTAACACTACTCATACAGGGAAAGATCTGGTTGGTAAGATTCTCAAAGTGGTTATTTAAATTATCTGGAGGCCTAGAGAGTCAGCCCCTGCTTCGTGGCTCATGCCTATGGAGATTTCTTTAAAGGAACAGTAACACCAAAACATGAAAGTGTTAATAAAATTAAAACATAACACAATGTTGCCCTGCACCGATAAAATGCATGTGTTTGCTTTAGAAAGACTACTACAGTTTATACTAACAAGCTGCTGTGTAGCCATGGGGGCAGCCATTCAACCTGAAAAAGGAAAAAAAAGCACAGGATACACAGTAGATAACAGATAAGCTCTGTAATAGAATACAGTGGTATTCTACAGAGCTAATCTGTTATCTGCTAAGTAAACTGTGTTTTGAATGGCTGCCCCCATGCTTTAATTTTTTGGTGTTACTGTTTCTTTAAAGAGGAGCACATTACCCTCCCAACATCCTTAAACAATGGATTCTATTACCTACCAAATGTTCATCTGTCCAGTACAAAACCAGATACTATTGTTTTGACTGGCTATTGTTTTGACTGTGAACACAGCCAATACAAACAGAAGGATGGGGAAAGAAAAGTGCTAAATGTTTCTGATAATAATAAGTAGATTGCTAGTTAAACATAATATGATAGAGTAGTTGTTGTTAGTAAGCAGAATTTTTTTTAAAATTAGTTTTTATTAAATTGCATAATTCTGACCAGATCTCTAAGGGTTCTTACTGACGAGCGGCTGAAGCCGCGCTCCCCTGTGTTCCGCTTTTCTGCGTTCAGCCGCAGGGGAGCACAGGAATAGACACATTTAGCTTTTTTCAATGGGGCTGTACTCACACAGGCGCGTGTAGGCGCCGAACGCAGGAAAAATGCAGCATGTTGCGTCTCAACCTCCGTTCGGCGCCTACACGCGGCCGCCTACAGACTCAGAGAGGTTCTAGGAGGTCCCCCATACCCCCATAGGCTAAACAGCAATTCGGCAGGTTTAAGGTGGCGAAGTGTCGAAGTCGAAGTTTTTTAAAGAGACAGTACTTCGATTTTCAAATGGTCGACTTTGTGAAGTTTTTTCAAATCAAATTGAATTTTGTCTGAAGTACCCAAAAATTACTTTGAAATTCAAAGTTTTTGAATTCGAAAATTCACTTCGACCTTTAGTAAATGGGCCCCCTGATGTACCTGCTATCAATGAAATTCCAGTCCCCTATTTACTGACGTGATCCTTTCAGTTTCAGACATTTCAAATAGATTAATAGACAAACAGATCAATACATTGATTAAATAAAGCAGTCAGATGACTTATAAATAGGCTTATAGGATCTGGATTTATTATTCTATATACATGCCCAGAAAATGCTGCCTGCACGGACACATATAAGAACAGCATGCCAAATTTTACAATGTATGTATGAACAAGACAAAAAACTGAGCCGGGTGGCACAAAGGGCTTCAGGCCAACTTGGATATACAACAAAAAGCCATGCAGTTTACAGTGCTATAAGGGGTCCCTTTCTCTGGTTTTGGAGTGGTGGCAGTCGCACATTGGGATATATTTATCAAAGAGTGAAGTTAGAGATTGCCACAGTCCACTAGAATGAAATGCCACCACTCTCCAATCATTTCTATGGGATTTTGAAAGGCGTATTTATCAAAGGATGAATTTTCACTTTCACCCATTGATTAATACTCTTTTAAAAATCCCATATAAATTAATAGACAGTGGAGGAATTTCACTGTAGAGGACTGTGGTGATCTCTAACTTCACTCTTTGATAAATATACCCCATTGTGCTCCAATTTACCACAGCAATAATATTCATAGAAGAGATTCCAGACCATGATTGATGCCCTAGATAATATAAGCGGTTGACACATTCATTATTAAATGCAAAGGGTCACCTTTTCCTGTACATGTTTTTTTGTGTCAGTAGTTTCCCCTGACAAAAAGGCTGTTTGTGATACACTTTGTAAGCACCCATTTCTAGACCACAGCTCTTATTTGGCACCCTAGGAACTTTTTGCATGCCTGTGTTGCTCCCCAGCTCTTTTTAGTTTTGAATGTGGCTCACGGGTAAAAAAGTTTGGGGACCCCTGCCCTATCTGTTTGTTCTTTCCTGCATCCCATATCTCTGTGCAGATTGTTATCTGTTTCTACATCTGCACTACATGCACAGTCTGTTGAGCATCACGGCTGCCAGACTTGCTCAAGAGGAAAAAACAAAATAGTCTTCCCTGTACAAAATGTTGATTATCAAACAAAAAGTATCAGATCTGTAACAGAAAAATTTAGCAAAACATTATATTTATCTAGTTCTGCTTGAAAGACCAACTGAATGCTGATCTCTTATAGAAAAAAATCCAAGTGATGAATGAGGCACCAGTTGGGATGGAATGTCCATAATGGAATCACATCTTTTGTTAAACCAGCATATGGTTGAAATTACACAAGATTGTACTTGGCGTGAATCTGATACATTATTATCATTATTATACATTATTATCTGTGACCCATTCAAAGAATGGTGTTTATTATCAACTGCGTTGATACATTTAAGACTCTATTAATCATTTGAAATAATTAGGTAAAAAAGGGAATTGTTGCAATTTAGATTTCTCATTCTAGAACCAAAAGGAGAACTGTTGTTTCTACTAAATTCATTGTCTTTCTACTTTTCTATTTCTAGTTTTGCCATATTTTTGATTTTAAAGGGCAAGAAGATGCCTAAATTTTAAAGGGTATAAAAATGTTAGCCACTTAGATTAACTAATGGAGGTGTCCAAATGAGCCCCTAAGACCTTGAAACCTTGCAATTTGCTGAAATGAACTGTTATGCTTGTAAAACTAATGGAAGCCACCACAGGACGTATAAGGAGCAAAACAGTCATGGGAGCTGTGTCAAACCAGATGCCAAAGTTGCAAAGTAATAGAGAGTCTGTATTCCTTTTTCATTTCTCTTCAAATCTCTGTATTGGGTATGGAAACCCCCTTTCTTCTGGTTACTCCCTCAGTGATGGATGCATACAAAGTAGTGATGTGCAGGTCAGGAAAAATCAACCTGCACCCAACCCTAACCTGCAAAATGTTGTCATTGTAGGTACCCGCACGTTATCTTGCTCTGTACGCTACTTCTGTGAACGCCTTTAGTTCCAAGACAGGGAATCTTCTAGAGCAGTGGGGAAGTGTACTTCCCCAGTCTGACCTGCACCTTAATCCAAACAACAATGGTTGGCCAAATTGCAACCAGAACCCACCCAACTGGTGCCACAGCTCGCACATTGTTAATACAAAGAAACAAGCTGGAATTAAGTTGACTCTCAAGGAAAATCCCCATCTGCCATCACCCTTACTAGGAGATTTGGATATACCAATTTGTTTTCCATGCTGAAATGAGTCTCTAATTGTCTGAATCCTTTTCTCCTGAATCCTGTATGAGTTATACCCTGGACAATCATGATTCAGAAGGGTATTAGTGAAAAGCACTGCTACTGTGTAGAGCACACTCTAAGGTCTCTATCATATTCACACAATTGATATATCTAAAAATGGATCACACTGTTGGGAATCCTTCTGTATTTACCAAATCCGTCTGATAACTAATTGGCGAAAAAAGATTCCCATTAAAGGTAAAGTAAACTCTAAAATAGAATAAGGCTAGAAATGCTGTATTTTGTATACTAAACATAAACATGAACGTACTGCACCACAAGCCTAATCAAAAAAATGATTTATGCTTTCAAAGTTGGCCACAGGGAGTCACCATCTTGTAACTTTGTTAAACATCTTTGCAAGACCAAGACTACACACATGCTCAGTGTGGTCTGGGCTTCAGTTGGGAGGTTAAGCTTAGGGATCATCATAAATTATCAAAACAGCACAAGTCAAATAATATCTGCCAGAAGCCGATACAGCAACACGGATTAATAATCACAATATACAGACTGCACTGGGTCCTGAGTTGTCATGTAATTTAATGTGGATTTTAAAATAATCCTCCAAATAGAATCCCAGTTTATCTGTTTAAATCTGGCTCCATGATCTTTGTTCCTGCAGCTGGAGTTGGAAACAGTGAAGGGGATGTAAAGGCAAAAAGAAATCCAATACAAATCTTTACACAGTCGTCGACTGCTCTACAGGGAAACAAACAAAGCTGCTTGAGTTCTGAATGGCTGGGAAGTAAGGCGGGGGCTCCCCCTGCTGTTCATAAGTATGATTGTTTCCCTGCAGAGCAGTTAGGGGCCGTCTGACAATTCCTATCCGCAGCAGTTAATGAAGGGAGAATTTCACTGCATACAGTCAAGTTTATTGATTTTTACACATTTTTTAATTAAAGTATATTGGCGATAGGGTTCTTTTTCATTAAGAAAAGTAAAAATGGGATTTTATTATTTTTGCCTTTACATGCCTTTAAATGTAATCTCTGTGTCCTTGTTCCACATGCAAAACAAAACAGATAACTCTGGACTTCAAATAGAAATATACAGTGATACATTAATGATCCCTTTATTTTGGCATTCACTCTACTGTTAACACTTCATTTTACTCAATTACTTCCCTTGTTCTTTTCTTCCAGACAAATGATAAACTAAAGGCTTCTTGTTAATTGTAACCTTTATAATTAAGTCATTGGAGTACAATGTAAAGGTTCTTTGAAAATCAAGTTTTTTTCACCAACATGTGTTTAATTGTTTTCTTAAATCATATTTTTAATATACATGCAATGTTTTTTCTTACAATTCATCACTAACTTATTTATTGCTGCTCATGCTGATCTGTCTCCATTATTTAAAATTTTGCTCAATGTGCTTTTAAACATAACCTCTGCTTTCATTGTCAACAACTTTCTTCCTATAGCCACGGCATCCTTAATATTGACTAATGAGTACTGGCTAATGAGTAACAATGTGCATCTGAAAAGGATCTTAATTATGCTGACTACTGCTACACTCTGCTAAAAAATGCCCCCATTGCCTTGCCTTAGGGTGGTCACAAATATCCGAACAATCAAGCCTGGATTTGTGGCAAGTCCAAAACTGGGCACCAAACTGGAAAATGAGGTTCAATGTTGATAAATGCAAGGTTATGCACTTTGGCAAAAATAATATAAATACAAGTTCTACGCTAAATTGCAGTGTGTTGGGAGTTTCCTTAAATGAGAAGGATCTAGGGGTCTTTGTAGATAACACGTTGTCTAATTCTGGGCAGTGTCATTCTGTGGCTACTAAAGCAAATAAAGTTCTGTCTTGCATAAAAAAGGGCATTAACTCAAGGGATGACAACATAATTATGCCTCTTTATAGATCCCTGGTAAGGCCTCATCTGGAGTATGCAGTGCAGTTTTGGACTCCAGTCCTTAAGAGTGATACTTAAATCTATAGTTAGTATAGATATGGGTATATATAATTTATGTGAAGGTATGGAGGGGTGTGTGTGTGGAAGCTGGGTTTTCATTTGGAGGTAGGGTTGCCACCTGGCTGGTAAAAATTATGGTTGATCCCAATGTTATTAATAGAGAAAATAGATAAATATATAGGAAGGCCGGTATATTTTTCCAGAAAAGGTGGCAACCCTGTTTGGAGGGGTTGAACTTGATGGACTTTGTCTTTTTTCAACCCAATTTAACTATGTAACTATGTGTATGCTCAGCATTCTATCGTCCTGTGGGCGAGCAAGCAGAGAGTGTAAATGTCAGCCAGTATATGGCCATCTTTAAAATTAAGTGGATTTTTTTATCTATAGTAGAAAAACATCAAGTATAAATGGATAAAAAATTTGAAATGTTTCTTTCCCATGTCTTTCTCATGACTTTGCTGTAGTACATACTATCTATAAAATTGGAATGCAATTATGTAACGGAAACAATACTCACAGTGCGAAAATATATGTCTTTGCATGAATTTAATATAGATTTTGCAAACCCAGAAACTGTTTAGCAACCACTTCCAACTGTGGAAGAAATATTGGGAATTTTTTCATTTGCGCCAGTGTGCTATATAATAAAGCTTCTTACTAAAAAGTTTGTTCACGTTTGCTCCAAAAGATGACGTTGCCTTCAAGTACTTCTTCAATTCAATTTAAATACACAATGCAATAACAGACGTAAGGAAGAATATTAATTGCGAAATACACATTTTTGTTATTTGTGCAAAATGTTTTACTCTGTGCAGCATTTATTACATTTCCCCCGGAGACTGCATAATAAAAACATATCACTATAGTATAAGTATCACTATATTTATCACATCATTTGTGGATGTGTTCTGGTTATACACAACGACAAAACAAAGACATGCTTGTGGCTTAGCCCATCTGACTGCTGACCTAACCCTGTAAGGTTTTTACTTTAATACAAATGGCTGCTCTTCACATTTTCACAACCCTCAGCACAATTTCTGGAACACCGGTTAAAAGACTACTTGACCCGCAGTTCCTGAAATTCAAGAAAACGAATAAACAGAAGTTGTGTGGTTGACTCTACATCCCCCCTAAGCTGACACCCTATGCAATATTACAAAATTGTGTGGCGTGCAGACACCCCAAAATTACAACAGAGGATACAAAGTTTCACGGCTCAGTCTTCCGCCCCAGCTAATATAGTACACTACCTTTGTTTTATCCGTGGCAAATGCTCTTAAAGGAGAACTAAACCTTAAAAATTAATATTTTAAAAAATGCCATATTTTATATACTGAACTTATTGCACCAGCCTAAAGTTTCAGCTTGTCAATAGCAGCAATGATCCAGGACTTCAAACTTTTCCACCATCTTGTATAGTGTCTGTGACACTCACATGCTCAGTGGGCTCTGAGCAGCTGTTGAGAAGCTAAGCTTAGGGGTCGTCACTAATTATCAACCATAAAATAAGGTTGGTCTGTAACATAAGCTGATGCTACAAGGCTGATTATTAAAATTCTGATGCTAATTGTACTGGTTTCTGTGCTGCCATGTAGTAATTATCTTTATTAATTACTAATCAGCCTTATATTGTGACATTTCTATTCTATGTGTACTGTATATTGTGAGTGGGTCCCTAAGCTCAGTAAGTGACAGCAGCACAGAGCATGTGCAGTGAATCAGCAGAAAAGAAGATGGGGAGCTACTGGGGCATCTTTGGAGACACAGATCTTTACTGCTAAAGGGCTGTGGTTTCCCTGGGCTGGTACAGAAGCCCAAAACATATTGTACAACATTTCTACCTACTTCTTTAGTTAAGCTTTAGTTCTCCTTTAAACGTGTTTGCACAGAAAGCCACAGATTTTAACTATACTTTTTGAAGATGTCATTCTACTCCAAATAATTTGATTCTAAATTATTTTCAAAGTGTGCACTTAACAGCATCTTATCTCCCACATATCTTTAGGTTCAAAGATTGCAGTTGCAAGGAAAAGCACACTGAGCTTGCTATATGTATCCTCATACACATTTACTACTGCAGGCATTATGATTCAGTGCACACAAAAGCCATTTATTTGGTGTTACTGGCCCCTTAAAGGTGGCCATAGACGCACCAATAATATCGTATAAAACTAATTTTCGTACATTTTCGGTGCGTGTATGGTGAGAGACGAGCCGACTGATATCGGCAGAAGACTTGGATATCGGTTGTCTCATACATCGGGCTGGAAAATTTTGATTGGTGCCTTTGAAGGCACCTGAACATTGGCCATTGTTTAGTGCTGAAACATCAGATACAGGGAGAATTGTTTCTACCTGTATATTATACAATTCAGCTCTACATGTATGTATTGAAATGAAAATCTTTCCTGGAAATATCTTTTCCCAGGAAAGATTGCAATTGTTAAGTCTAGATAGAATATCACCCTGATTTGGATTTTAGGCAGGGAAACCTGCCTAAATATGCAACCCCCTTGAAACTCCTAAACCCCAACAGTACTTTGCCTGAACCTTTCAATGCTTATGATTTCCACTGGGTATTTCTGTGAATTTCACAGCTCAGTCGCTTTAACTTGCAAAGAGCAGTCAGGGAGCGAAATGAACAAGGAATAAGTGAGCCGTGACACCTACTAGCATTAATGTTATGTGAGCAGCAAACCCTGTCAGCCCTAGACTTCAACCTTGAGAGCTGTAATGGAGATCCCACTGGGGAGGGTATAAAACGAAAATACGCAAATATCAAAAGCAAATTTTTGTTTTTCCATATTAAAAATAGTCATTACTGCTTTTACTATGCGAATGAATCCCTTGTAATATCATATTTCCTTTCCCAGAATGCAATAGTTGTAGAATGTTAATAGAACATCCCAAAAAATATTTTGCTTTATCTTTAAATTTATAGTTCTGCAGAGAAAGCCTCCCAGTCCTTGTGTTCAATGTGGATTTATTGTTGTTGCATTACATTTCATTGGAAATAAGACTGGGAACACGGAGAATGATTTTGAAGCACATTTTCTGCTGAAAGTGCACCCGCAATGCCACCATTGTAACCGAAAATAAACAACAATTACAAAAATGAGAAACAACCACATTTGATGCCTTCCAAAATTGTGGCTTCTATTCAGAGTATGTTGTTGTTTGAATAGGCAGCTAAATGAAAGAAAGCTAGAATTAACAAAATGCTCCTGGGTGAAACAGCATTTTGTAACACTCTTTTCTGACATAGAAAATTTGTTTACTTGTCGAGTTGAAAATATTTTTTTGCCTTGATGAACAGAATTTCTCAGATTACTGTATTTATCACTGGTACAGATGGATGGGTTAGGTTTGCCACATTTTCAGCTGTACCGGGAGTGGGAGGGGAAGGGGGATAATGATAAATGTGGTGGAGTTTGGACAAATCAGGGTTGACTAAGCAAGTTTTGGCAGCTGGGTTGGAAGAAGAAGGGTGTAATTGGATGAAAAGGTCACTTTGGAACAAGGTTGGCATTTCTGCACATCTTCTACTTGTTTGTAAGTGATCCCTTATAGGAGAACTAAAACGTAGCAAAAAATTAGGGTAGAATTGCCACACACCCTATTTTGGGGTTCAGTACCAGCCCAAGGCAAGCAGTATCCCTGTGTCTCACAGGATGCCCCAGTTCCAATTCACTGGCCATGCTCTGTGCTGCTGTTACTTACTGAGCTTAGGGACAGAGTCACAACATTCAGTATATATAGAATAAACATAATAGACACTGTAGCTCAGAAACCAGTACATTTAGCAGCAGCATTTAATAATCAGCTCCTTAACAACAACTTATATGACAAACATTATTTACTGCTTGATGATTTGTGATGACCCATAAGCTTACCTGCTTAACTGCTGCTCAAAGCCCACTGAGCATGTGTGTGTCACAGACACTCCTAACAAAATCCAAGATGGTGATCCCCTGTGATGTCTTTGCAGGTCTATACCATTACTGTAATAGAGATGCTAAACACGTAGGCATTTCTAGACATATGTGTTGTCCTTTAAAGGAGAAACAAACCCTTAATTAAAAAAAACCCTACCCCCCTACCCTACATAGACTTTCCCCCCCCAGCCTAGCTGCCTCCACCTGGGCAAATGCCCCTAACTCTTTACTTACCCCTCCGTGCAGATTCTGTCCAGCGGAGTTCACGGGCGCCATCTTCAATCGCTTCAGTAATCTTCGGAATGAGAACGGCGATTCGCCAATTTTTGTGAGTTTTGCAACATGTGCAGTTGTCACGAAATAGAAAATTTCTCCAACTGCACATGTGCCAATTTGCTAGTCTCATACAGAAAATTACCGAAGAGAAGATGTCGGCTGCCATGAACTCCGCTGGACAGAATCTGCATGGAGGGGTAAGTAAAGAGTTAGGGGCATTTGTCTGCGGGGGGCAGCTATGCTGGGGGGAGGGGGATCTATGTAGGGTAGGGGGTAGGGTTTTTTTTTTATTAAGGGTTTGTTTCTTCTTTAAATAGGCTGTAGAGGAGAAAGACGTGGGCAATGTGGACAAATAAATTCTGCAGCAAGAGTTTTGCATAAGGGTTAAAAAGTCATACAATTTAGCTGTTGAGAATTAATATCCCACGGGTGAAGGTTTGTAACAAGTCACTGCTAATTGCTGAAACATTGTAACTATCATGTTACATAGACCTAAAGACACCGGTAACATACTCGTAACAAATCTGAGGGTTGGTTCAGATTGCACAAGGGGGAAAAAAAATTAACTGCTGTGCTGAGGCCCTGCTGAAATACAATAGCTCAACATCCCAAAAACTTTCTATTTATTTCTTTATATCTTGATTATTAATACAGGTTGTAAACTTCATTTATAATCTCCAGATTTACAACAACATGGGCCTATAAATAAGAACTCATATACGAAAAAGTGCGTCCTGCTGTTTACAAATTGCTGGTTGCTTCAGAGCTCTATTTTGGAGCACAAATCACATATCACATATCAATTATGCTTGATTAGTTGTACCTTCCCACAAAACTTTGCACTACAACATTACATCAATCCAAGCTTTGTTATGTGCATTGATGCATTTGTAGCAATGAATAATTGAGATCTGTACAAAGTATGTGTACATCAATGAATACAGGGCTCTGAACAAAGGGCATTAAAAAGTGGTACTGCAGGAATTCCATAAGAACACCATGTAGTATGTTACATAATATTGCCAGACAATGAAGATGATTTTAATTCTTGCAAAATTTCAGCAACCATCTGCAAATGTACTATGTTTATGTGCCATATGTACCAGCAATCCTGGAGTATTCATTTGTTTCAATCAGAGTTGGACTTGGCTGGCGGGACACTGGGAAAACACCTGGTGGGTTAGAGCCCATGGCCTTAAAGAAATACTGACACCAGAAATTAAACCTTTTTTTTACATCTATCATAATATTGTCTTCGCATGTGTAGCGCTATAGTAAATTGAGTGCACCTTACTCTACTATAAGCTTCACTCCTAGTACATATGCCCCGGATGAGACCTTAAAACCTTAGGGAGTGAGTCTTCGCAGCAAGGTGGAAGCAGGGTGTAGTGCAACTGTAACTGTATTCAAGGTGCAAAGAATTAGGCGCCAGTGGTTCTTATAATTTAACCAAATAACAGATTTATTGAGCACGGTATACAATCCTCAGTGGAGTGCACATAGATCAGAACATTGCAGGTTCATACAGTACATTGACTAGGCAGTACTCACAACACCTTTGGTCAGTATGATTCTCCTCAGAGATAGGAACAATACATGCAGCTTTGAGGAGGTACACCCAGCTTTCAGCCTTTTCACTAAGTGGAACCTGAGGGGAATCTATCTACCCTAGGTCTGTACACTTAGTCCCTACTTCTGGGCAATGAGTACCCTGGGATCTTAATCCCACTACAATCCTCGTAGGAGCCTCAAGCTGCTCAGCTAAATAACCTGACTGACTATCACTCCTAGAGTGATCTATAAGTGTGAGTAGCCTATTCTTACTAGACCTGACCTGTCTAGGTTCCACTCGAGCTCTGCCTCCTGCACAGGCTAGAGCCAGCACAAGATGCATGGCTTCAGAGGCTTTCATACTCTAGCACAGTGCCATCTGCTGGTCACTGTGAGAAGTAGCAAGAGTCAACAGTACCCCTCCCAACTGTATTTTAGGACCCAATTAGGTGTCCATAACATGGAGGGACTGCCTGACAATAATACTAGGGGTGGCTATTTTACACATCCCTACACATGCTATCTATAATTTTGCCAGAAAAGTATTTACAGATGCTTTTACATTACCCATCTGATCCCCTATGTTCCTCTGTGAGGGTGCTGCAATATTTGAGCTTCAGTAGTCTGTTAGCGTTAGAAACTGACATGTTGAGATGGGACAGTCAGGTTGTCAAAACAGTCAGGTTTAGGAACTTCAAGTAACAATTACTTACAAAAGCAGCTCTATCAGTGAAAAATGGTCAACATGACTTATAGGTAACTTTTGATGTACATTAATATTTTGAATAATATTTTTTTAGTGTCAGCATCACTTTAAGGAAGAAGTGTAGAACACAGCGTACAACTTGGGTGGCAAAGTGGCTTTTAAAGAATGCGACTAGGGTGGGGGCCTCGGCGGGAGCCCCAGTTGTTCTTGGACACTCCAGTCCGACGTTGATTTTAATAAATTTGTATTTAACTAGGGATGCACCGAATCCACTATTTGGGATTCGGCATAATCCCTGAATCCTTTGTGAAAGATTCGGGCGAATGCGAAATCCGAATCCTACAAATTAAGGGCAGGAAAGTGGAAAAACATTTTTACTTCCTTGTTTTGTGATGAAAAGTCACACGATGACCCTTCCCACCCCTAATTTGCATATGCAAATTAGGATTTGGTTCAGACAGGCACAAGGATTCAGCCGAATCCGAATCCTGCTGAAAAAGGCCGAATCCAGAACCGATATTCCCTATATTTTTTACTATGCGTGGAAATGTTCATTTTTGGCACATTCCAACACGGGAATGAGTATTACAGTGTTTTCTTTAGTAATGCATATTTGGAAATTTTTATACTACGTCAACACTTTGTAATAACGGGGTGTAAAAAAAACGCCACATGTAACATAGCCCTTATCCGCCAGCTGTAAAAATGAATTAGTTGAAATTGGAAATAAAAGAGTATTTGTCAAAAGCAGAAACAGGGCATTGTGGAAGTCTACATCAGATAAGCAATCCTCCGTCATCAGTAAAGTCATACAATTCTCTGGCATTGCTGAAATCACTGGGCAGAAGCCATATCCTATATAATGATGATGAAAATGTGATACTGGAGTGTTTTACATTCTTGAATGGCTCTTCCTTGTAACTGATACCTACTGTATAAGAGACAATATTTTCAGGGTAGCTTTAATTAAAACTGGTGATGAGGATGACTGGAACTGGGCAACTCTTCAGAGTGCCTGTGACTGTAAGTCTGTAACACCCCAATTGACCTAAAATAAAAATAAAACGATGGTCCTGCTGGAATTCTATATTGGGAAACAACAGTGAGTTTTAAAAAAAAAAAAACAGGAAGAGCTGACAATGTTAATTATTATTATAAACAAATCAAACAACCATGCATCGGTTCTGCTTAATTTCAGGACATTTAAGGAGCAGAAATAATGAAGCAATGACACTGGATTTCTCATAATGCCTTCAGAATGACACTTTACATGACTGTTTAGACTTTTTTATCCCATTTCTGCCAGTTAATGCAGGGGTTCTGTGTATAATGGCAATGCTGTTTTCAGTCTCAGGCCACAATCAATCCCCAGACAGCTACAGGAATTTCTTATCTAGCCCACAAGAATGCCTGTCACTGTCTGACAAATAGCATGGCCTGGATTATAGAATGTGACAATTTAAAATCATACTCTGCTGTGTGAGAAATATAGTTTGATGGATCGATGACATATGACTACAAAACTGTTGAGCAGCATCGGGTAACATTCATAACTAAGAGTATCCCCTATAGACTTCTAAGTAATATAAATCAGTAATAGTAATAAGCAGCACTGAATTTTCTTTTTCTAAATACAATAATTGTAAAAAAATAAGAAGACATCATACTTCAAACTGCGAGTCACAGAGCTGACACTCAGGGGGTTATTTATTAAAGTCCGAATGCCAAAAAAATTGTTTTTTTTAACTATAAAATCCAAATTTTTAGTGGATTACAATTTTTTTTTTATCAACATTTATTATACCCAAGGCGGTTAAAAAATCCAAATTAGAAAATCCAGCATCTACCAAAGTTGTATATGTAAGTCAATAAGAGGTTCCTATTCTATTTGGAAGTTCGGGCTGAATCAGCCCGAAAATCCGACTATTTCAGACTTTTCGGGCAAAAATCGTACTACTTTGGGCTTTTCGGGAAAGAGCCTGAAAAATCAAGCAATTTGGAAAAAAAAAACCACAATCTGAATTTTCACTCGATTTTTTCAGGTTTGTCCCCAATTCGATTAAATTTAGTTTTTTTCTTTTATAAATAAATAAGGTCCAATTGTGGATTCTAGCTTGGTTGGAGTTTTTTGATTATAATACTCAGATAAATTGGATACCGTATATACTCGTGTATAAGCCGACCCGTGTATAAGCCGAGGTACCTAATTTACCTAAGAAAACTGGAAAAATGTATTGACTCGTGTATAAGCCTAGGGGCCCCATGTCAGATTTCAAAATGTGAATGTGACCCGGCCGCAACAATTGGGGGACACTGGGCAGGTACCTGTTACTGTCTGTGACTGACTGTGTCGCCGGCCGGATTTCATATTTGCTTCCCTCTGCCACCCCCATTTCATGTTTGCTTCCCTCTGCCACTTCCCCCCCCTGCCCTCCCCATCTGTCGCTCTCCCCACCCCGTCGCTCTCCCCACCCCGGCACTCACGTCTGCTGCTCTTCCCTCTGTCCTTCCCTCTGTCACAGTAAAACGTGACCCGGCCCCAGCAGGACTGCCTGTGACTGCCTGTGTCGCCGCCCGGAGCAGGTCCAGGAGCTCCGGGCGGCGCGTCCTTCCCTGCCGGCGTTCGCTTTCAAAATGGCGGCGCCCATGGCCGCCACGTGGGTAGCGGCCGGCGCCGCTACCCACGTGGCGGCCATGGGCGCCGCCATTTTGAAAGCGAACGCCGGCAGGGAAGGACGCGCCGCCCGGAGCTCCTGGACCTGCTCCGGGCGGCGACACAGGCAGTCACAGGCAGTCCTGCTGGGGCCGCGGAAAGGTATGACCCGCGTATAAGCCGAGTTTGAGTTTTTCAGCACATTTTGGGTGCTGAAAAACTCGGCTTATACGCGAGTATATACGGTAAATCAAGTTAAGCTTCAGCTTCATCGCTTGGATTTCTCTATTCTTTCACATGCCTTGCATTTGTGGGTGACTTGGTGAAAAAAAAAGATATGTAAATAGCAGTTTTCCCTTGTGGCTTACAGCAATGAGCATTTTACCTTGTTATAAAGCAATGGTTCCAAAACTATGGCCTAGAGCAAATGATGGAGCCCTTACTTTAAGCCAATTTGGGTGAGATTTTGGAAGAATCTCTATTTTGTTTAACTGATACTCTTGATAGCACAGCTCAGACTTCAGATAGTGAGGGCTATGGGGAGAACAGTCATTTGTTATACCAAATATTCAACCTATGGCCGAATTGCTGTTACAGTGATGGTATCTGTAACCTGTTTATAAGCCAAAGGTGGGCCCTGCCCAAATTACTAAAGGGAAGATTGCAGGGTCAGACTGTGAGCTCTGGTCCTCGTGGGGGGCCCCGTAGAACCAAATCTGCTTCTTCTTCTGCGCCAATTGCGCCACCCCCCTCCCCTGCAGTTTTTAGCAAAAAGGTCCATCACATAGAGTAAGTTGCTTAAGAATGTACAAAGCTTTACAGTGCGCAAAAGCAGGAATATTAAAGGCTAACTAACTCTAGCTTGCATTGTAGCTATGTATGTATTTTACGTTTGCCTATGATAGGAAAAGCTTCACCGATCAAGGGACCTTCTATAATGCACCATGGAATATATCAACAACAGGTTCAAAATCACAACCAAGCTAAGAGTTTATATGCCGAGAACTTCCCACACCAGTCAGTTGAACTGAAGAAACTGCTCGGATGACTGGGCAAAACAAAATTAATAATAATTATAATATTAGTTATTTTGCAGCTGCACAGGTTGCCACTTTCATCTACTGATATGCCCAATCAACCTTATCAATGCAATTGGGCCGTCATCCCATGATAGATATGAGTGGGAAGAACTGTGGGTATCCCTGCATTGATCCCAGCATTTCTTGACACAGTGGCCCCAGTATTTAATGACGCAATGGTGGTAATATTTTTGTATACAGTACCCCAGTTTTTCATGACGCAATGGCCCTTCTTGGCTATGCTTGAGCTACTGCGGGTGCTACAGGATTTGATTAATAAGTTTAAAGTTGTACATAAAATTTTATCTGTCTGCTAAAAGAGTTTTAAGGCCAGCAAAAAAGTTTCCTCTTTCTTGAAAGGGCTGACCTTTCAAGAAAACATAAGAGAGGAAAAATAAATATTAAAATGTTTCCATAATTGACCATCAGGATTAACTGCTATCCACAGCTCAGCACCACCCTAGGAGGATCAGTTTCGAAACTGCCCAAGGCTTTCATATCTATAGAGCAAAACATGCCACTTACTGGACCAGCCAACCCTGTTCTAAGCAATGAGGCTATTTAAGAGTCTTGGATTTAATGATTGTGGTTATGGACATTTCTTCTGTTTTGGCTTCTTTGGGCAATAAGAATGAATCAATTCAGGCAGTGTTACCATGTGACAATG
This sequence comes from Xenopus laevis, assembly GCF_017654675.1. Classification (NCBI taxonomy): domain Eukaryota; kingdom Metazoa; phylum Chordata; class Amphibia; order Anura; family Pipidae; genus Xenopus; species Xenopus laevis. The sequence continues at coordinate 90,417,263 of NC_054384.1, read as the reverse complement.
TTTATTTTTATTAGTACCGAAATCCACTTATACAATGAAAGCCTGAAATGTGCCATTCTGAAGTACTTCTAATTTGTGGTTGTGTTCTAGGAAATCAGCCATTGCTTTAAATTGAAAAGCACACACTAAATGCCTTTCACTTGCATAATCATTATCAAATTAAACATGCAGCCTACTATGAAAGAAACCAATTATTTCTTCTGCTGCCTATGACAAATACAACAAATGAGGCACACAATCTCTGAAATGTAGCTTTTTTTGGTCCTCATTTTTATCTTTGCCCTGCGGGAATGATAATTGAGAGCACTGTCTTTATAATGATAAAACTTTTCGTTTTGGGAAAACGTGTATTCTGATGATAACAGAAGAGATGGTTTAATTAAGACGTTATGGATTCATCTGTTGAAGCCATAAAGGAACGTCATGACTTGAACTGTGGAAATGTATAAAAGAATGCCCGCATAACATGTAGAACCTCCATCACTATTCGCCTCTATCTCATAGGTATACACCAGACAGAGACTAGAATTTCTGTTCAGTCCCAGACTTTGGACTTCAGCTGAAATTTGATTCAAGCCATAGCTGTATTAATTTAAAGTAAAATCATGTTAAGTGACCCCCCCAATGAGGATGGCATCAGGGGGTACAGTGTATACTGCAGTCAGGGGCCCCATGGCAAGGGGCTCCAAGAGATACTGTATAGAAGTGTGGTTTGAGGGCTGCAAATAGGTTGAACTTGCTTAAAAGCGGTCAAGGTTTATGGTGGGGTCTGGGAATAAGTGGGCATGTCTGGGGTAGATCAGGAGCATGATCATGACTGTGTGGAGCATCTTTTTCCATGAGGGCCCCATTCTACTTATTGGTATACCTTTCTCCCAGATGCCTAGGTAACCAATGGGTCAGAAATTGGTTTCCCCAGCTTAGTACTATGGGCCCCCATGATTCCTGAGGGTGACTATGCCTCACAGTATATTCAAATGTTACATAGTTAAATCAGGTTAAAAAAAGGCCAAAGTCCATCAAGTTCAACCATCCAAGTGAAACCCAGCATCTATACACACACCCCTCCATACTTTCACATAATAACAATATCTATACTAACAATAGATTTTAGTATCACATTAGCCTTGGATATTATGTCTGTCCAAGAAGTCATCTAAGCCACCTGGCAGTGCATTCCGCAACCTCACTGTCCTCACTGTGAAGCACCACCTACGTTGCTTCAACTGAAAGTCCTTTTCTTCTAGTCTGAAGGGGATGCCTCTGGTACGGTGATCCTCTTTATGGGTAAAAAGGTCCCCTGCTATTTGTCTATAAATCCTCTAATGTACTTGTAAACATATTTTCTTCCAGAGAAAACAACCCCAACCTTCATAATTCAAAGGAAAACTATACCCCCAAAATGAATAATTGAGCAACAGATAGTTTACATCAAATTAAGTGGCATATTAAAGAATCTTATATTTAAGTAAAAATTGCCCTTTTCCATCTTTTGCCTTGAACCACCATTTTGTGATGGCCTGTGTGCTGCCTCAGAGATCACCTGGCCAGAAATACTGCAGCTCCAACTGTAACAGGAAGAAGCATGGAAGCAAAAGACAGAACTCTGACTGTTAATTGGCTCATGTGACCTAACATGTATGGTTTGTTTGTGTGCACAGTGAATTATTTTTTAAAATGGCAATTTTCTATTTAAGATTACCCAATGGCACATACTACTTAAAAAGTATATTATTATAAAAATGGTTTATTTACATAAAGCAGGGTTTCACATTTGAGCTGTTTTATGCAATATCTTTTTATTGAGACCTACCTTGTTTTGTCTTTCATCCCCCTAAACAGTTTAGTTGCACTTAGCCTCTGCACTCTCTACAGCACATTTATATCCCTCTTAGGGACTGGAGCCCAAAACTGCACTACAAACTCCAGGTGAGGCCTCACCAGGGACCTATAAAGTGGCAAAAATATGTTTTCATCCCTTGAGTTTATGCCCTTTTTTATGCAAGACAGAACTTTATTTGCTTTAGTAGCCACAGAATGACACTGACCAGAATTAGACAACTTGTTATCTACAAAAACCCCTAGATCCTTCTCATTTAAGGAAACTCCCAACACACTGCCATTTAGTGTATAACTTGCATTTATATTATATTTGCATTTATTAAACATCATACCTCATTTTCCAGTTTGCTGCCCAGTTTTCCAACTTAGACAAATCACTCTGCAAAGTGGCAGCATCCTGCATGGAACCTATAGTTCTGCACAATTCAGTATCATCAGAAAAATAGAAACAGTACTTTCAATGCCCACCTCCAGGTCATTAATAAAAGTTAAAAAGCAAGGGACCTAGTACAGAGCCCTATGGTGCTCCTCTAACAACACTGGTCCAATTAGAAAATGTTCCATTTACCACCACTCTTTGTAGTCTATCTTTTAGCCAGTTCTCTATCCAGGTACAAATACTATGTTCCAGGCCAACATTCCTTAATTTAACCAGTAACCTTTTGTGTGGCACTGTATCAAATGCTTTAGCAAAGTCTAAGTTAATCATATCTACTGCCATCCTAGAATTGAGAATTTAAAAAATTCGAATTTTGAGCTATTTTTTGTGTACTTTGACTAGAGAATAGTCCATATTCAACTTGAATTTAAAATGTACTGTCTCTTTAAAAATTCGACTTTGACCATTAACCATCTAAAACTTGCCAATTTGCTGTTTTAGCCTATGGGGGACCTCCTAGAACCTATTTGGAGTCAATTGGTGGAAATCAAAGTTTTTCTTTGAAAATACTTCCAATCTAATTCGATCGAATACGATGTAACTTTGATTCGTACGATTCGAATTCAAACAAAAACGACCTATTCATCCGAAATATAACTTTTTTTTTAATAAGTTTCGGTTGGTCTTAATTCGAAAATTTAGAAGCTTTTTTTATTCGAAATTCAACCCTTGATAAATCTGCCCCATAGTATAATGAATCGCAATGAAGACAATTATCTTATCTCTTAATACCCCTTCGAAAAAAGACTCTTTTTCAAGTTTTGGAGGTATTCGTATATTTTAAGCTCCTTGTTCAGAGTTTTTTTTCATTCATGCTTTGTATATTCAGATATTTTAATAAATTCTATGACAATCTTAGTTTTAGAGTTTGGGAGTTTAGTTGTGGTTTCAAAAACCTCTATAAATTCTACTATTCATTTTTTTTTTTTACCTTATTTGGGTGCTCCTACTTTACTGCATTGTTTAGGCTCCCCAACACTGCTTGTTTTTCAGCCTGTAGATACAAGTATCCCATATATCATGAATTTGTTCCTAACATAAACCTTCCAAAATTAAAGTTTTATTATGATGAACAACAGTGGTGAAACAAGAAAGTTGATGGCCCCTGATCCTCAGATCCCAACTAAACTGCAGGAATCCATATTGGTGGCGACAATATCCTATTGGGTTTATTCCATGTTTTAATGATTTTCCTGGCCTTAAGGTATGGTGATCACTATCCAAAAACTCACAGGTCCAAAGCATTCTGCATAATAGTTCCTATACCTGTATAACTGTAAGGGCCAATAAAATATAATTCGATTCAAATACATATTAGCTGTAACCTAAAAACACACCAATCCTGTTCATAGAATTATGATTTTCCTTAGACTTTGAGCTATAAACACTGAGAATCCAGAGATATTTATTAAAACGAGTAAATTTGTATTACTAGACTTTTCAATTTCTGGTTTAATGGCACTCAGAGGTGTCCCCACCCGACTGTTAGCACTATATTTATTCTGAACAGAAAATGTGCATATTTGTCAGATGTTATTGCAACTCTAAACTGGGTTTTCTACTTACAGATGTGACCTCTGATTGATAAAAAACGTCAGTGCACTTTAAATGCAATATTTCAAAAAGCTCCATCTGGTGGACTGTACAAACCTGTCTGTCAAGTGAGTACAAAAATAGTTTTATAACGGCTTAATGACCATGAATAATGAGACGATTGCTCTTGTGGTGGTGGCAGGAAAAAAAAATGATGAAAGCTCATTTAACAAACTATAAAGGTCACATACACTGGCTGCTCTGCTTATTCTATTGCTGCTTACAAAAGGGAGAAAATTATACTTAGGATACATTTAGAATTGGTTTAATAGAACAAATTAGTACATAACATTTTGCTGTATATGTTGTTAGCTCAGAAGATGTATAACAATAGTTAATATACTATTTTCCAGATGTATAAATTCAATCACAGGAAAGATACTTTATATATATTAGGGGGCAAATTTACTTATGGTCGAATATCGAGGGTTAATTAACCCTTGATATTCGACTGCCGATTTACCACAAATACTTCGATCAAACGAAAAATCGTTCGATTGAACGATTAAATCCTTCGAATCGTTCGATTCGAAGGATTTTAATCCATCGATTGATCGAATTTTTTCTCGACCACAAAATTGCTAGGAAGCCTATGGGGAACTTCTCCATAGGCTAACATTGCACCTCGGTAGGTTTTAGGTGGCGAAGTAGGGGGTTGAAGTTTTTTTTTAAAGAGACAGTACTCGATTATCGAATGGTCGAATATTCAAAGATTTTTGGTTCGAATCGGTCGATTCTAAGTCGAAGTCGTAGTCGAAGGTCGAAGTAGCCAATTCGATGGTCGAAGTAGCCAAAAAAAAACATTCGATATTCGAAGGTTTTTTTATTTTATTCCTTCACTCGAACTAAGTAAATGGGCCCCTAGGTGTTCACTACAATCCCCCCTATATCCCCCCTGTACTCGTTCGTCAGTCTCAGTTACTCTACTGCACAATTCAGTATAATTTTTTTAATTCGAATTTTCACTTCGACCCTTGATAAATCTGCCCTGTGAGTTTGTGCCAGCATGGTTTCATGCGTAATAGATCTTGCCAGACTAACTTAATTTCTTTTTATGAGAAAGTGAGCAGGGACCTCAATTCTAGGATGGCAGTAGATATGATTAACTTAGACTTTGCTAAAGCATTTGATACAGTGCCACACAAAAGGTTACTGGTTAAATTAAGGAATGTTGGCCAGGAACATATTATTTGTACCTGGATAGAGAACTGGCTTAAAGTTAGACTACAAAGAGTGGTGGTAAATGGAACATTTTCTAATTGGACCAGTGTTGTTAGAGGAGTACCGCAGGGCTCTGTACTAGGTCCCTTGCTTTTCAACTTGTTTATTAATGACCTGGAGGTGGGCATTGAAAGTACTGTTTCTATTTTTGCTGATGATACTGAATTGTGCAGTAGAGTAACTGAGACTGACGAACGAGTACAGGGGGGATATAGGGGGGATTGTAGTGAACACCTATGGGCCCATTTACTTAGTTCGAGTGAAGGAATAGAATAAATGGGCCCCTAGGTGTTCACTACAATCCCCCCTATATCCCCCCTGTACTCGTTCGTCAGTCTCAGTTACTCAACTGCTTAGGAACTCTGTGCTGAAATGTATCTTTTCTGCACTACTGCACCGGAGTTGAAAGACAAATATAAACTAATGTTTTAATATTTGCTTATACAGGACCCTTTAACCCCCATTGCTTTTTCTGGCAAAAGCTAGATATACTTTCTGCTATGGTTTAAAAACAAAATGTTCAATACTGAGCTAAGCCTTCTTATCACTAAGTCAGCTACACCTCTATCCAGAATGTCTTAGCCCAATATAATTTTAATGAAACAAACAAAATGAAAAATTCAGCAAAGACTTCAGTTCCCATAATCCGATAATTACATGTCATGCACAGCATTGTGACAACTGGAGTCTTGGCTAAAGAAGAGTTGATTGTAGCTACGTTATTCCTATTCACGTACTGGGCAGGGCATAGACTAAAAATTACAAGGCAGATTCTGTTTTCAATAGCAATTACATTAATAAATAATGTTAAAATCATTAACATTTACATGTGTAATTAATGTATATTGGACACAAACTATATATAAAGCTTTGGAAATAAATACTTTTTTTGCAATTACTCCATTGTTTATTGGTGATTGTTACATTTTTTTACATTCTAAAGCAGTTCTGGGTGGGTGGGGGTCGCTGACTCTGTAATTAAAACTGTTCTAAACTGATACATTTAGATGATAAATTTTTTTATCTTTGTCACTGATGAGCAGAATCCCTGAGTTTCATTAAAGGGGTTGTTCACATTTAAATTAACTTTTAGTATGATTTAGAAAGTGATATTTCCAGACAGTTTGCAATTGGTGTTTATTATTTGTGGTTTTTAGAATTATTTAGCATTTATTCAGCAGTAGTGATGGGCAAAAAAATCGGCAGGCGAAAGTTTGCGTCAAATTTCCGCGTTTCGACAATGGCGAATAGATTTGTGAAAATGTGGTGAAAATTCTCCAGTGAAAAAAAATGTGTGTCAAATAAAATGTGTGCATGAGTCAGAATAATTATCCCGCATCAAAATTATTCAGACGCCCATTGATTTGAATGCATTTGGACAAAATAGGCACGGTTGTCCAGGGTCGCACTGGCCCGGCGGGCACCAGGAAAAAATGGGTGGGCCATGGCCCTCATGGGCCCCCGCTGGTCTAGACCCCCTCTCACGATCTCGTTATTTGCGGCACCGCACAGTGTGGTTGGTGCATGCACACCACATGGCTCTGTTCGGTCATGCACATCGTTGCAGTAGAGGTCTGGAGGGGGGCCCTGGACAGCAGTCCTGGTGGGCCCCAGGCCCCCCAGTCCGACCCTGTGGGCCCCAGGCCCCCCAGTCCGACCCTGTGGGCTTCAAAATTGCTGCACGTCAAAATAATTTTGACGCCCTTTAACTTCAATGTGTTTCTTGAATTTTTTACTGTTTCATGAACTTCACCGTTAAGTTCAGAAATTTTTCAGCGAAGCAAAACTGGACAAATTCACCCATCACTATTGGGTGTGTGTATGTATACAGGGTTTTCATTTGGAGGGGTTGAACTTGATGGACTTTGTCTTTTTTCAACTGGATTTAACTATGTAACTATGTAACTATTCAGCAGCTCTCCAGTTTGCTGGTTGCTAGGATCCACATTTCCCTAACAACCACAAATTGATTTGAATAAGAGACTGGAATATGAATAGGAGAGGGCCTGAATAGAAAGATAAGTAATAAAAAGCAGCAGTAACAATAAATGTGTAGCCCTACAGAGCATGTGTTTTTAGATGGGGTCAGTGAGCCTAATTTGAAAGCTGGAAAGAGTCAGAAGAAGAAGGCAAATAACTCAAAAACTATTAAAAAGAAAAAATGAAGAACAATCAAAAAAGTTGCTTGGAATTCACCTTTCTATAATATACTAAAACTTAACCTGAAGGTAACCCTCTGCTTTAAAGGCAGTTGTTAGAATTGATACAATAGTTGCTAATATGCCAAGGCTACTGCTGAGATATGTAGCAACTAATGTATCAACTAAATGTAGCAAATTGTAACAGTTTAGATCCTGCACCTCAATTACTGAGCTGCCAGGCTGAAACACCAGAGACAAGAACATTCAATTTTTAACTTCAATTTTGTAAAAACGATAAAAAAAAATAAAAATTGTAAAGCTATTGAAAAAAGTCTTTATTTCTAGTGAACAGTCTGAAAACAACTCATCTGAAAAACATGTTTGGAAGGTGAACAACCCCTTTAAAACCAAAAATAAAAGGCTTTAACTCTCATTTAAGAGATTATGGGTGGATACGTGCAAATTACTCTTTAATCTGTATGATCAAATATGCATCCAGAACCACTGGTTTATTAGCACAGATACAATCGAATAATTCAAAGACATGTATCCAAACTTGCAGAGAGTTGGGTTCAATCTCTTTAGAGCTCATCACTGCAAGATATTGGCACACCATCATGGCTAGGTGGGCAGGGCTAAAAGGAGCAGAAGAGTCTTCCGCAATGTAAGATATCAGGGTCGAAACTAGGGTTAAGTAGAAGTCCAGGGCATTTATGGGAGTGGGCATAATAAGGGAGAAAAGGGTTGTTGAGCTAGGCCAAGTACTATTTCCCCTGGGCACCAATACTACTTGACCTGGCTCTGTGAGACATGTACTGAAAGCCTTTATAAAGCAGAACACATGCCTAATGCTGCATTCATACAGTGTAAGAGGGCTCCTGCAATAACCCCCTTCCCCCCCCACCCCAGTGCTTACCTTTTCTGTACTGGAGGGGTCTGGGGGGCCTGTATTGCTAGTGCAGTCACACTAGATTGGTTAAAAAAAACAAAAAATTGAAATTCATCTCTTAAAGTTACCAGGGAAGACTTTTTAACTTATTCTGAGCTGCCACCTGGGGAAAATTTTTCAACTCATCTCATTGGCACAGCACCCTGCATGCATAGAGCTACCTTATATCCAAAAATTAAAGGCTTTAAAAGAGAACTAAAGCCTAACTAAAGAAGTAGCTAGAAATGTTGTACATTATGTTTTTTGCTTCTGTACCAGCCCAAGGCAATCACAATCCTTTAGATCTGTGTCTCCAAAGATGCCCCAGTAGCTCCCCATCTTCTTTTGTGCTGATTCACTGCACATGCTCTGTGCTGCTGTCACTTACTGAGCTTAGGGACCCACTCACAATATACAGTACACATAGAATAGAAATTTCACAATATAAGGCTGATTAATAATTAATACAGATAATTACAACATGGCAGCACAGAAACCAGTGCATTTAGCATCAGAATGTAATAATCAGCCCTGTAGCATCAGCTTATATTAAAGACAAACCTCATTTTCTGCTTGATATTTTGTGACAACCCCTAAGCTTAGCTTCTCAACAGCTGCTCAGAGCCCACTGAGCATGTGAGTGTCACAGACACTTTCCAAGATGGTGACCCCCTGTGACAAGTTTGAAATCCTGGATCATTGCTGCTATTGACAAGCTGAAAATGTACGCTGGTACTATAAGGCCATTATATAAAATATTGCATTTTTAGCCATATTCATCTTTAGGATTTAGTTCTCCTTTAAGTAACTTAAAATTAAATTTCCTTTCACACATAGGGTTGCCACCTGGCCCGTATTTTACCGGCCTGGCCGATAAAAATGATGGTTGATCCCAATTTTATTAATAGGGAAAATAGATAAATATTTAGGAAGGCTGGTATTTTTTTCCAGAAAAGGTGACAACCCTATTCACAGAGCAACATTATCATCTGTCTGGACGTCCCCTTTAACATTGTTCTTGGCATTCTGCAGCTCTGTACCTACATGAGAGTAAGTATTTGAAAGCCAATGCCCAAAGCAAGTGTACAAGCTGGAGCTATTTCTGAATGTACTAAATATAGATGGCAAATGCAGTGCTTAATTACATCTGTCTTGATGTTATCTGATGTTGAAAGAAATCTGTCAAAGGCTGTATCAAAAAACACTCTATACATGGTGTGAAGGTAGCTCAATATTAGTTTATCAGCACTAATCTCTGCATTCAGATGTGTCACCTGGGGATGAAATCCACCGGCTGAGATAAACCCTTCAAAAGAAATGCAGGCACATACAGGCACAATTTGATTACCCACAGAAGGTACAACTGTCAGATGCACTTTTAGATTTTGTGAGGTATAATTGGACAGAAAAATAATACAGCTATAAGGAGAACTTTAACTTAAAAACGAAATAAAAATATGAACAAATGAATTGTGCAGTTTAAACCTTTTGCGTAAAGAGAAGAGACACCCAAGTCAGTCTGACCTCCTTCTAACTGATTGACAAATAGGGTAGCCACCTGGCCGGTAAAAATGATGGTTGATCCCAATGTTATTAATAGGGGAAATAAATAAATATATATAAGGTGGCAACCCTATTGACAAACCAAGTAATGTTGGAAAAGTTCAGTTCCCCACTGACCATCAGTGAGCTGTGAGTCACATTGAAAGGTGATAATTGTGTATTAACTCTGTGTCTTCACAGGCTAATCCATGGTGCTCCCCATACATGGCACTAGTCATGGCCATTTAGTCAATTCTCCTTCAGGTCTCTTATTCATCTGGAGTTAACTGCATTGCTTCAAAGAAGGGCTATTGTATTATGGTTTATGCACACTTGTGCACTGTCCTATCAGTTTGCTTATTGACTTCAAGATTTTGCACTCTAAATTGGGTGCAAAGACCTTCATCTGCCCAATGAATACAGTGCTGCCTGCATTTGGCACCACTGTATTCATGAAGGGTGGATGGGGGAGGCAAGTAGGAGTCCCTCTTCTTGATCCTTTATCTTGTGCATCAATAAGAGGCACATTTAGGGTCAGGGCATACAGGCAGATTCGGGGTGATTAGTTGCCCCTCGACAAATCTCGTCTTCTTCGGGCGACTAATCTCCTCGAACTGCCTCCCTGCCTTCCCGCTGGCTAAAATTTAAATCAGGATGGCACTCGGAGTGATTTATTTTCCGAAGTTGCCGGACAAGGAAACTTCGGGCAACTTCGGATAACGAATCGCTTCAAGTTTCATCCTGCCAGCGGGAAGGCAGGAGATGCAGCTTGGGGAGATTAGTCACCCGCAGGGCCGGATTTACATAGTGGGCGCCCCTAGGCCCACTGCTGTTTGACGCCCCTGTCCCCTCCCCTTTATTCGTGCGAATTTTCATCATCTGGACTGGAGCAATGGGGATTGTCGCACAGGAAATTTAAAAAAATTATTGTATCCAGTGCTTTTGAACCAATGTGGGTGTGGTTGGGCAGCATGTTGCCCCTCTAAAATCCTGCCGCCCTAGGCCCGGGCCTAGGTGGCCTTTCCACAAATCCGGGCCTGGTCATCCGAAGAAGAGGAGATTTGTCGCTGGGCAACGAATCTCCCCGAATCTGCCTGTGTGCCCTGACCCTTAAAGTGAGGACTTGGCTGGCCTTGCCACATTCTGCACTGCATTTCAGACCACAGATATACTCCTGCTGCAAGTTCTTTGAAAAGAGAAAAGGACCACTAATCTGCGCTTGCAGTTGGACATAAGTAAATGACTAGGGATGTAGCGAACGGCGGAAAAAATGTTCGCGAACATATTCGCGAACTTGCGACAAAACATGCGAATAGTTCGCGAACGTCGCGAACCCCATAGACTTCAATGGGAAGGCGAATTTTAAAAGCTAGAAAAGACATTTCTGGCCAGAAAAATGATTTTAAAGTTGTTTAAAGGGTGCAACGACCTGGACAGTGGCATGCCAGAGGGGGATCAAGGGCAAAAATGTATCTGAAAAATCCATTGTTGACACAGCGCTGCGTTTTGTGCTGTAAAGGGCAGAAATCACACTACGTCACTCAGGTGATGTTTCTGGACACGGAATGTGAAAAAGCTCACACAGCTAGGTGGCACTTGGTTAAAGACTGGGCAAATAATGCCTGCAAGGTCAACGTATACACTACAGCCGTTGGATACGGAATATATTATTGCTGCTTGAAAAACGTCACTCGGGTGGTGTTTCTGGAGACGGTATTATTATTGATATTTAGACAGCTAGGTGGCAGTTGTTTGAAGAACAGATGCAGATGAGAGATCAGCAGCAGGACAGCTGCCCACAGCAGCTACATACAGAGCACTGCAGTAGAAGGTAGATTACTAGCCAGCAAAGCTACCTAACCTAAAATGTCCCTCAAATCCCTGCAGAGTTCTGTCCCTACAATACAGAGCAGTATCAAGTAGATTACTAGCCAGCAAAGTTACTATCAACTGTGCCTCAAATCACTAACAGCTCTCTCCCTACACTAGCTCTTCCAAGCACACACAGGCAGAATGAAAAAACGCTGCAGGGCTTCAGTTTATATATGGAAGGGGAGTGGTCCAGGGGGTGTGGGGGTGGTCCAGGAGGGAGAGCTTCCTGATTGGCTGCCATGTATCTGCTGGTCTGGGGTGAGAGGGCAAAAATAAGCGCCAGCTAAGGCGAACCCAAATTGGCGAACGTCGCGCGACGTTCGCGAACATTCGCCGAACGCGAATAGTCGATGTTCGCGCGAATTAGTTCGCGGGCGAACAGTCCGCGACATCCCTATAAATGACCCCTGCTGAATATAAAAATCCAGGCAATTACTGCTTTCAACAGCACATCATTTAGAAATAACTTGAAAAACACTAAAAAGTTGCAATTAACATATATTGGAAAGTTGCTTGGAATTATATTTTGTTCATTACACAAAAAGTATCAAAATGCATCAATCTATCATGTCTAAGGCAAAATTGCAAAATAGAAATGCTGAGTTTTAGATCAATATCTAACTCTAACTGTGTGGCAGTGTGTGTGTCCCCCATGCTGATAAGCAGATGCTGCCTTTAACCAGATTTATTTTGATCACTTCAAAGGTCATGCTCCAAAGAATCTTCCTCACTTTAAGAGTATTTTAAGAACTACAGATGTTTGGATAGAACATCTAATAACAAAGGCTTCCACAGCCACCATCTGGCAGGTGCAAGAGTTTAAAATATCCCTCAAAAATTTAATTGCTACCTGAGCCTAGAAGATTATAAAAGGATGGTAGCTCAAGAGAAAGCTATATGTCTGCTTTAGGACCCAGCATTATAAAGTTCCTGGGTGCCAAATCAGAGCATTAACAGCTTGCTCACACAATACAATACAATACAATACAAGTATAGGGGGGTTAAGGAAGGCTCTTTCATGTTTTATAGTGAGGATATTACTCAGTGCCGTGGGCCAAATTATTTCAGCGAGGGATGAATATAGTTATAACTGATACAACAATCAATAATAGTTAAATGAGATATTTATAACAAGATAATTATAAACCAGTTATTTTGGATCGGGAAACTTTGTTCTGGCCTGATTGTATTGTACTTCTCTGCAAGGAACACATAAATATTTCTGGATTGTTCCAAATCACACACAGACTAAGGGGCACATTTACAATGGGTCGAATATCAAGGGTTAATTAACCCTCGATATTCGACCATCGAAGTTAAATCCTTCGACTTCGAATCTCGAAGGATTCACCACATTTCCTTCAATCGAACGATTCTAAGGATTTTAATCCATCTATTGAACGATTTTCCTTCGATCAGAAATTGCTAGGAAAGCCTATGGGGACCTTCCCCATAGGCTAACATTGGTGCTCGGTAGGTTTTAGGTGGCGAAGTAGGGGGTCGAAGTTTTTTTAAAAGAGACAGTATTTCGACTATCGATTGGTCAAATAGTCGACCGATTTTTAGTTCGATTCGAAGTCGTAGTCAAGGTCGAAGTAGCCAATTCGATGGTCGAAGTAGCTAAAAAAATACTTCGAAATTCAAAGTATTTTTCATTCTAATCCTTCACTCGAGCTAAGTAAATGTGCCCCTAAATGTTACACTTCCCTCTCCTAAACCCCAGCCCTGGAAACTGATTTTCAATACAGATGAGTAATTCAATGATAATTATGCTAAAAAAAAGTAAATATAGATATTGGTTTGTCCCTCATTCTTTCCTGACCTCACTTGCAGGGGCTCCTATTTCTTCTGCATTCAGTACTGTCTAACTGGCGGTCCCTGTGCCCCCTTACATGAAAAGACCCACATGTCTGCCTGCTGTGACTGTACTGAGATTAACTGGCCCCTGCATTGTTTAAACCTCAAACACAGACAGTAAACTCCTGCATTGTTCACAAATCCCCTTTACTGTTCACTTCTCAGACCCAGATTGAAACTGCCCACATTGTTCACCTATTCACAACTAAAACAAACTGCTGAAGGGGCACCAGCATTGAGTCACTGCACGTAGCACAGTGTGAATTGTTCATATTAGAGTTGTCCTGATATCTTTCCCTGTCTCCTGCTGTATTCTGCCTTCCCAATTCTCCCTGTGTGTGTGCCCTACTCTGCCTTCCCTATGCTCCCCGTGTGTGTGCCATACTCTGTCTACCCTATGTTCCTCGTGTGTGTGCCATACTCTGCCTACCCTATTTCATAGTGCCATTAAACTATCAGCTAACTTCTAACATCCTCATATTTAACAAACAGAGTTATTTTTTTTAAAATAAAAAAAATTCAGTGAATCATGCGACACAAATGACATCACTAAGCACTGAAATGTTGACATCATCAAGAATTGTGTATATAGTGAATAAAGTACCCCCTCTGACTGGAAGGATTCTTTATAAGTAGAACATACACTTTTAATTGTGCCCATTTTTCAGACAGCCAGAAGTGAAATGTATAAACATATGATTATCATGACGATTGCCCAGAACAACCATCCTTTGCATGCGATGGAAAAATCTATTGATCTTCTGTGCTTTAACGCAACAGGCATTTCGAAAAATATACAGTATATTATGCCTCATCACAGGGCACATAAAGTTCAATCAAAGGATCTTTTATCTATAAACCTGACATACAGAAAGCTCTGAATGGAAAAAAGGCATTTTTTGTTTTTTTCTCTGTAATAATACAGAAAAAATAAGTATAATAAATTTCAGGGTCGCTCTCTGAGTCAATCTGTTTTTTGGTTGCCATTAGGCTTGGGCGAATTGGACCCGTTTTTGGCAAAAATTTGCCGCCAGCGAAACGTCGCAAATATGACGAAATAGTCTATGGGTGTCAATATTTTTTTGATGTGTGGCGAAATTTTTTTTGACGCGCGTCATATTTTATTGACGCATGATGCCATACAAGTCTTTTCGCGGTGAAACAAGGCAAAAAAATTCGCCCATCCCTAGTTGCCATGACAATTACATAGCACTTACACTGGAAATAACAATAATAGAAATAAATGATGAAGACCAATTAAAAAGTTGCTTAGAATAGGTCCATCTATAACAGTGATCCCCAACCAGTGTCTCATGAGCAACATGTTGCTCTTTAACCCCTTGGATGTTGCTCCCAGTGGCCTCAAAGCAGGGGCTTGTTTTTGAATTCCTGGCTTGGAGGCAAGATTTGGTTGCATAAAAACCAGCTGTACTGCCAAATAGAACCTTCTGTAGGTTGCCAATCCATATAGGAGCTACCAAATAGCCAATCACAGTCCTTATTTGGCAACCCAGAAACATTTCAAAATTGTGTTGCTCCCAAAGTTTTTTAACAGTTGATTGTGGCATGTGGATGAAAAAGGTTGGGGATCCCTATAAGATACTAATAGTTAACCCTTACAGTTGCCATTGTTCGGTTCAGGAGAGCGCGAGGGGGGTTAATGTAGTTGTGCTAAATTAAATTTAAAAATTCCCATTTAAAAAGTCAATAAAGTCAGGCTCCTCCAAAGTATTGTAGTTTAACTAAGGTGTTTTTCAGAGTTGCAATCCATGGTTGGCAAACTGTCAGGAGCACTAGGAGCACTCCGGCATCGCAGTGCGTCGGTGTGTGATGTCAGTGCGCCGAAAGCGGTGGGAAGATTCTAAATAAAAGAGAGTCAAGGTCACAGGTTCAATGCCCGATTATAGGTCACATTTCCTTGGTGTTCCTGGGTGCTGATAATTCTTTAGGACCTTGCCGCGCAAGGATGTCGAGCGCTAGGACCCTGTGATGTAAAGACAGCGGGCACTAAGTCCCTGCGGTGCGAAGGAGGTGGGTGCTACGACCCTGCAGCCTCAGGCTCCCTCAGCCTAGGTAGAAATCCGGGCCTGGGAGGGTGCTCTTGTTAGCACCACAGAGCCTAACATTTGGCACCCACCCCCCCTAGTGATTTAACCTTTCCTTCTTTTTCAAACTTTTCCTGTCCTATCATCTCTTTGAATTCAGCAGGGCAAGGGCCATAAAGAGACTTGCTTCATGTGTAACCCATCAGAAAGGATTGCATGCAGTTGGCCCACATTGGGCTGCTAGCTAGTCACCAATGAGATGTCTGTATTTGAACAGGTGACCAGCAAATGCTACCTGCTAATTGTTTGACCTATATCAAGCTTTGCACCTTTTATTATGCCCTGATCAGGGCCTCCTTCAGAAATCACGGGGCCCTGTACGGCAAAATTTCCCTCCAAGCCCCACCCCATATCTAACCTACCCCACTGTAAAAATGTCACACAGACATCACAGCTAAAACATTAAACCCCCCCATAGCTATGAAAAGCCATTGGTGGCTAGCCCCCCCCCCAACAAATGTTATAAAAAGCCATTGGTGATCGGGGCCCCCTGCAAGTAAAAAAAAAATATTGATGGTCTGGCCCCCCAAAATTTAAAAAAAATTGTGTGCCAGAGTTTGGGTGCTTCACTTACTTGATAAGCCAGGCCACTCTGCTGCCAGCATGATGCAAGCTTCAGAAGAGAGGACTGGAGCTCCCATAAGTGCATTATTTTTCTCCTCTTCAGTTCTCCGTACCCTCATTGGTCGCTTAAAGGACCAGTAACATCAATTTTTTTAAAAAAAATTGTTTGTATATAACAAGAAAAAAACCACCAAGACACATTTAACTTTAAAATCGCAAAGTCTTTATTCATAAATAACTTACCGATACTCCGCTTGTGATCCTCTTCAGAAAAGGCGACATTGCGACGATCCATCGTCCTGCGCTCGATTTCTCCTCCTTGTCTTCTATAGGAGATAGCCAGGGAGGAGAAATCGAGTGACGCTCCATGGATCGTTGCCCTGTCACCTTTTCTGAAGAGGAGTGCAAGTAGAGTATCGGTAAGTTATTTATTAATAAAGACTTTGCGATTTTAAAGTTAAATATGTCTTGGTGTGTTTTTATTTGGTAATATACAAACAAATTTTTTTTTAAAAAAATTTTTTTATGTTACTGGTCCTTTAAGTTTAAGTCCTGGTAAAGCTGCGTTGGGATTGGATAGGCAGGAGGGGAAGTTCCTACTTCACCTATACAATCCCTGTACAGCTTTACCGGGACTTGAGGGTAAGGAGAATCTGAATAAGAGAAAAATCATGTGTTCATGTGCGCGTGGAGCTCCTGTCCTATTTTCTGAAGCTTGCAGTACGCTGACAGTAGGGGGGCCTGGCTAATAAGTGAAGCATGGCTGGGCCCCCCTAAGACACAAAAATCTGCGGGGCCCTGGACAACTGTCCCCTCTGGGGCCCTGGCCCTGATTATATCTGGAATTATCTAGAAAGTCTTGCCAGTATTCAGGACTTCAATCAGGCACAGAAGCTTCAAATTTGTTTTTATGGAATGGAATGAGATTATAAAAAATATGAAAACCACAATAAAGAATTTTAAGTATTTAAAAAAGCCAGAATGGCTATAGAGAAAATAACTCTGCGAGTCACAAGAGCAATCTGTCACTGGCAGTAGCTGGAGGGTGCGTTTTATGAAGGGAAAAGATGTGTTTACAGTATTATGAAGTCACTGTGCTTTAATCTGCAGTGGTGCAACAAGAGGGGCAAGCAGACCCCGCATCAGTGTGTGTGTCTTTTGGTGTGTGTGTGTGGGGGGGGGGTGTCGGAAGCCCTTATTACCAGTATTTTAATTTGCCTTTATCAATATTGGCAGCCAACTCCTTTTTGTATGCAATGTCTGCTGCCTGTAGCCTATCCCCTATCGGTTTGGTAGGGTGGTCTGCAAATTTTAAGACTGGGTGATCTTTCATGTAATACCTGGGAAGGGGGTTATTTACTAAAATCCCAAAAAAATTCACTATTTTCTTGAAACCAATTTGACCAAACTCCAGTGCACGTTTTTATTTTATTTTTATAAATTTACTCGAAAAAATCTGGTTGCAGGAAAAGACTTGATGAAATTGTAAAACAAATCTGAATTGTTGGTTTCCTTTCTGATTTGACGAACAAAAACTTTTTGGATTATTGCCTGAAAACCACAAATTCTTCGGATTATTGCACAAAACCCAGCACAGACCATGATATCTTCCAATAGTAAACGGGACATCTGCCATTTACTTTTACACGACCTCGGCAGGTTTGAGATGGAGTACTTCTAAAGTACTTTTAGCAGCATCGAGATTTAATAAATCACGAAAAAATGTAGTTTTTTTTTCCTTTGAAAAAATTGTATTTTCCCCTTTAAAACTCCTACCAGAAAAATTTGGACTTTAACAAATAATCTCCTCAGTCTCAATAAAACAAGGGACCATTGCGCACCATTTAACTTAGAATGGAAAGGTACAGTACCTGTCTAAATGGGTGGTTCTATCCCAGATAGTGTGAATGTCAGCAAAAACATAGCTCTTCTAATGGAGAGCAGCAAAATAAAGTAATTACAAGACAAGGAAAATAAAGAAATGAAAAATGAAAATGAAGACCAGCTACAAATTGCCTGAAGGTGGCCATAGACATTAAGGGGCAGATTTATCAAAGGTCGAGGTGAATTTCGAATTTGGAGCTATTTTTTGCGTACATCGACTAGTGAATAGTCCAAATTCGATTTGAATCTGAAAAAAATTAGAAAATTCGAATACTGAAATTTATCATGTACCGACTTCGACCATTCACCATCTAAAAACCTGCCGAATTGCTGTTTAAATTGCTGCTGAATTGCTGCTAGCCTATGGGGGACCTCCTAGAACCAATTTGAAAAAAGTTTTTTTGGGAAAAACTTTGAAACAAATTCGATCAAATGCGCTATTCCTTTGATTCGTACGATTCGAATTCGGCCCAATATGCCCCTATTAGATCGAAAATGGACTTATTCAACCACAAAAAAACTTGGACTTAATTTTGGTTGGTCTTTTTGAATTGGAATCTTGACGTTTTTTCAATTTGACCCTTGATAAATATGCCCCTAAGATTATTTTCTCGCTAACGATCAATTTTAGTGAGATCCAACAAATCTGTCAAATTATCGTGGGCACCAAATGATCGAGCATCTATCGATTTTTCTTCTGACACAAGTGGGGCAGGTTAGAAAATTATTTAAGAAAAGAAAAGGAAACCCCACCAATTGTTATGCTTCTAAAATTGGCTAAAAATACTGCAACGTGAATTATTACGCTTGTTTACTGACAATAATTCATAGAAAATTGTAATAAATTATTAAAGTGCTAGTGCTCCTATAAATTCATCCATACATAGATAAATTCATGGATTTAAGTAAAGTGCTGTGCAATAAATTAGATTATTAAATCAGTTAAAAATATATAGAAAAAATGACCAGCTTTAGGTAGTGGGTTAGTAATTGAAGTCACAATCCATAAAATTAGATTATAGAAATTAGAAAAAATAGATGGTGGAGTTGTCCCATAAAGTAACTGCCTGATTTTTTCTAAAGCCTGGGACACCACAAAGATAAGGCAGGACAGGGTAACCGGGGCTGTGGCCTTGGTAATTAACTTGCCCTAAGTGTTGTTTAAGAGGCTAGGTAACCCTAAAAAGCCACAAACCGTCGGTCCCTTAGAAAGGAAGGAAGATTGTAAGAGGTTGTATAGAAAGAAGAAGGATTAGACCCCGAGCTCACTTGCCCCCACTGCCGTTGAAAAACCCAACCCAAAAGTTTCCTATAGATCGATTTAGCAAAAAATCAATTTGACCACAAGAAGATCACTAAAAACGCCGACGTACGTTTCGCTAAATAGCTTTGTCAAGGCTATTTAGCGAAACGTACGTCGGCGTTTTTAGTGATCTTCTTGAGGTCAAATTGATTTTTTGCTAAATCGATCTATAGGAAACTTTTGGGTTGGGTTTTTCAACGGCAGTGGGGGCAAGTGAGCTCGGGGTCTAATCCTTCTTCTTTCTATACAACCTCTTACAATCTTCCTTCCTTTCTAAGGGACCGACGGTTTGTGGCTTTTTAGGGTTACCTAGCCTCTTAAACAACACTTAGGGCAAGTTAATTACCAAGGCCACAGCCCCGGTTACCCTGTCCTGCCTTATCTTTGTGGTGTCCCAGGCTTTAGAAAAAATCAGGCAGTTACTTTATGGGACAACTCCACCATCTATTTTTTCTAATTTCTATAATCTAATTTTATGGATTGTGACTTCAATTACTAACCCACTACCTAAAGCTGGTCATTTTTTCTATATATTTTTAACTGATTTAATAATCTAATTTATTGCACAGCACTTTACTTAAATCCATGAATTTATCTATGTATGGATGAATTTATAGGAGCACTAGCACTTTAATAATTTATTACAATTTTCTATGAATTATTGTCAGTAAACAAGTGTAATAATTCACGTTGCAGTATTTTTAGCCAATTTTAGAAGCATAACAATTGGTGGGGTTTCTTTTTCTTTTCTTAAATAATTTTTGTTTTTTCTGACTTTCGTCAGACCTCAACCAATAGTTGTGAATATAATTTTTTGGTATTTGAATAAAGGTTTCGTCTTTTAGGTTCACAATGCAGGTTAGAAAATTGTCATTGGTCCCAGTGTAATTTATCCATTGTCCAACTGTTTGCTGGGCCAAGCAGGCAGCTACCCACAGTTTTCCTGGCTTCAACTAGACGATATCACTTGAAATGGTCTTTTTAGTTGAAGGACAAATCGTACATTTAAACAATCGTTTCCACATAAGCTTGGACTTACAATAATGAAAAGATCTTTTAAGAAATCTTAACAGCTGTGGCCACCTTTACATTAGCACTATTAACATCAAAGGAGGCTCATGTTAGAGCCAAATGAGTGGATCTTTCCCCGATATGCCCACCAAAGGCAGGGCGATATCGCGTTAATCAGATCGTTTGGCCCTAGGGCTGAACATTCGGATTAACCCAATATGGATGAAGAGAATGGGTGTCGACAGGATGAGGACTGCATCAACTAATCTCCCCAAACTGCCTTCCCGCCGTCGGAATGCCTCGGAGCGATTTGTTTTCCAAAGATGCCCTAAGTTGCCTCACAAGGAAACTTCGGGCGTCTTCAGAAAATTGGCTCTTTTTCAGGCGACAAAATAGATTCTAGCCATTGGGAAGGCAGTTCGGTGGAATTAAGTCGCCCGAAAAAGAGGCGATTTGTTTCTGGGCCACTAATCTTCCCAAATATCCACTCGTGCCTCTGCTAGGGTTGCCACCTAGTCGGTATTTTACCGGCCTGGCTGGTAAAAATGATGGTTGATCCCAATGTTATTAATAGGAAAAAAGATAAGTATATACTTATACTGGTATTTTTTTTCCAGAAAAGTGGCAACCCTAACTAGGCTCTAATCTTTTTTTTATCTTTTAGTCCCTGAGAGTGATATTCTGAGATGACTTGCAACTGGTTTTCATGTTTTATTAGTTGTTTTTTTAAGGTTATGTAGCAGCTATTTTGAGTTATGTAGCAGTTATTCAGCAGCTCTCAGGTTTGCAATTTTAGGATTCAAATTCCCCTTGCAACCATCTACTGATTTGCATGAGAGACTGGAAAATGAATGGGAGTGGATCAGAATACAAGTCATAAAAAATAGCAATAACAATACATTTGTAGCTCAGCAGAGCATTTGTTTTTTAGAGGGGGTCAGTGACCCCCATTTGAAAGCTCAAAAGAGTAAAAAAAAAAAGGCATATACAGTAGAAACCCCATTTTACGTTTTTCAGGGGACCAGAAAAAAATGTGTAAAATCCAGGAAAATGTATAATCAGGAAAATCGTGGGATGTAAAATCGAGCTTTTACTGTAATTATAAGAAAACCATAAAAAAAAACCAAATACAAATAACACAGATCACTTATGAAGTTGCTTAGAATTGGCCATTCTGTAACGTGCTAAAAATTAAATCTGCGAAGACATTTTATAGACTGTAAGCTCTAGAGTGCAGAGACCTCAGTCTAACTCTTATATTGATAGTCACAGTGCCTATGCATTTATTCTCTCTCTCTATATACATAAACACACATATATATAATTATACAGCACAGTGCAAGGCAAACAGATCTGAATCATCTCCTATAAATACTATCAATAGTGTAACATTTAAAGTGGCATATTTATCAATGGTCGAATTTCGAATTGAAAAAACTTATAAATTCTAATTCAAAAAGACCAACTGAAATTGAATCGAAGTTTTTTTTTTGGTCGAATAGGTCAGTTTTCGAGCGAATCGTACAAATCGAAGGGATAGCGCATTCGAAGAATATGACTGAGAGGGGACCAGAATACAAGTCATAAAAAGTAACAATAACCATACATTTGTAGCTTAACAGAGCATTTGTTTTTGTTTTTAAGATGGGGTCAGTGACCCCCATTTGAAAGCTGAAAAGAGTAAAATAAATGGCATATACTGTAATTAAAAAAACTATAAATAAAAAAACAAACAAATAATGCAGATCACTTGTAAAGTTGCTTATAATTGGCCATTCTGTAACATACTAAAAATTAACTTAATGCTTTCTGCAAAGACATTTTATAGACTGCAAGCTCTAGAGTGCAGAGACCTCAGTCTAACTCTGGTATTGAAAGTCACAGTACCTGTTCATTTATTCTCTCTCTCTCTATACACAAACATATATATAATTATACAGCACAGTGCAATGGCAAGCAGATCTCTATACTAATACTATCAGTACGGTTACAGGCTGAATTTGTAATAAGAGAGAGAGAGATAACCCAGCTGCATCCATAACCTGCAGGTGAAGCGGCTGCTCCCGAAACGTGCGCATTTTGCCTGCACTTACCTTTATGGTTCGTATAAAGCACCAGCAGCGCCACCACCGCACAAGTCATCAGGAATAACAGCACCGACAACCCAATCTCCACAAAGCTCCAGGACTTTTGGGCAGATTTCGTTGATTTCTCTACTATATCCATCTGACTTTCCGACTTCCCCATTATTGTAACTCTTGAAAATAAAGAAGAGAAAGCGGTGCCTTTAGGTATTAGGGAGTCATAGCCCGGGCAGGTCGTGTCGCTGGAAGGTGTGGGGAGAGCGAGGAAGAGGCGCTGATGCACATGCAGAGGGAGGGGACAGTCGCAGCGACACTGAGACGCAGCAGCACTGACACAGGCTAAATACACACGGCAAGGAATAGAACAGAACGAACAGGGGAAAGGTGGGAGGAGGAAAATAGTATTATAGTAATTCTTGGAATTCTAATGGACCATATTCTCTGCGCATAATATAATAGACTTAGAAAGGCAATTACATGTATTTTTCCATTTGGTTGTCCACGGCTTTAGCTACCTCATTCTCCATGTCACCTGAGAGAAAGTCTCTGGTATCGCTGCTGCGCCAGGGCGGTGACGCAACGCTCCGCATACAGCGCAAGTAGCGCTCTCACATCCGCAGCCTGCAGAGAACCTCCATGCGGTTCCTTCTACTGCAAAGCTCACAAAGAGAACGCTTCAGTGCATTTCAGGCTAGCTCCATGCTGGCTCTTTTCAAATGTAACCCCTTGGCTTCTAAATGATCAGACAGAGTCCGGTTATACCGCACAATCCTCCTTATTTCTGCTCTGGTGCGGCTGCTGCAGAGTTGCTCTAGCGAGCTGTCACCCCCCTCTCAAATCTGCTTAGTCCAAATACAAACTTCTGAGCTCAAATGAGCTGTTCAGAGCCTGGGTCGAACTATATTTCTGCAGAGGGGGGTGGAGAATAAGGTATTAAAAAAGGAAAAGACAGAGGATGTTTTGGGAAGGAGTTTCTGCAAATGGGTTTGGATCCAGTGAAGTTTAGCTGTGTGTGTGAGCCCTCAGGGGGCTGCCCTGTTTTGCCTTGCAGGGAATCTGAGGCTACACATGTAGTGGGATATGGGAAATAGTCTTTCATGCTACTAGGAGGGGGCCAGTACCAGCACCAGTGCAGCCTGCAGCTCATTAATACTCTTTATAAAGTCCCAACAGATTTCTCAGAAATGGCAGCTGAGTAGACCCTCAATACAGGTACAGCTAAAATAAAAAACTATACCAAATCTTCATTATCTTATATATTTTGCGGTAACTTCTAAGAGCGGACCCAACTAGTCAACCACATATGTATAAGCATAAAAACGTCACCAGTAGAATAACTCACCAAATTAAATGGACGGCCTGGGTGCTCCTGCCCCAGGCCCTCAGCTCAAGGGTGCGGACAATCCGCATGTAGAAAAGCAAAAATGTTGGCGCAAGGCACTCAAAAAGGTCACGCATAAATCAGATGAATAGTAAGTAAAAATGAAAGATATTTTATTTGTATAAACAACTCATGCCTAATGTGTTTCGTGCAGCCTATGATTAAGTGTCCTAGTGACATGAAACGCATTAGGCATAAGTTGTTTATAAAAATATCTTTAATTTTTACCTACTATTAGTCTGATCTATGCGTGACCTTTTTGAGAGCCTTGCTCCAATATTTTTGTTTTTCTATATACGGACCCAAATAGCCCCAACAGGCCCAATAACTAGTTACTGACTAGGGCATCTTAAGGTGGCCATACACAGGCAGATAAAGCTGCCAATATCAGTCCTTTAGACCAATTCGGCAATTTATCTGCCCGTGTATGGGGGTTTCTGAAGGGTCTTCCTGATCGATATCTGGCCACGATATCTATCGGTAAGGTTTCCTTATTCAGCAGACCGTCGGAGCCCATTGTTCCTCGTTGTAATCCAATCGTTCGGCTCTAGGGCCAAATGTTTGAATTACCCCGATATAGCCCTGCCGTTGGTGGGCATATTGGTGAAAGATCCGCTCGTTTGCCAATGTCGACAGACGAGCGGATCTCTTCATGTATGGCCAGCTTTACTGTAGCTCCTATAGCATTTGGCAGCCCATGCAGGCCTAACACCTAACATACAAAGAATGAAATCCAGTAGCACACTGTAATTGATGCAAAATCCGCGTTGATTTATTTAGCCCATATATGAACAGACAAGGGCAACGTTTCGGGTCGCACTGGACCCTTTATCAAGCCTTAATGGGACCCGAAACGTTGCTCTTGTCTATTTATATATGGGCTAAATAAATCACCACGGATTTTGTATCAATTACAGTGTGCTACTGGATTTCATTCTTTGGATATAGCAGTTGACCCAAAAAGCAGACGAGGGTCTACTAGTCTATCAACCAGAACCTACATGGGTTTTAATGAAGGTAGAGTGCTCCTAATTACTATTATTAACACATAACATACAGCCCCCATACCAGAAAGGTTCTCACAGCACAACCCTGAGCTCTCCATCTGAGGATATAGTCATGAGCCCAGTATCACTTTATTAAAAAAAAAACTGAGCAAAGTGGGACTGGTCATATTTTTTAAAATCAGAGGTTAAGTATAGCAACCGTTCCACCAGGCATCAAAACATAATAGAAAAAAAAAAGGGAAATGGTAAACTATAGTGTTTTAAACCCTGCATTTATAGAAAGCCACAAGTGCATATCCCTATGTTTATTATTCACCATTATGGGAAGCAATATATACTCTATATTGCCCCCCACTGGCCTAAATTAACAGCAAAAATGTTTGTATTATTCCATCTACCAAACAGGATTGAACATATGTAAAAAAAAGCAAAGCGTTTGTTAATCCTTCAATATTGGTTGTAAAGAAATTGTAAGGAAAACCAACTGGGATTGGGTTGTTATAAAAGTATCCTTCCAACTAACTTTGTTCTCCAGTCATACTAACCAGTTATAGGTAAATCAATATGATACATGCCGCATTGAAACATCTGTCGTGCAAGAACCAGTCTCCATTTCTTACCTTTTATTATACCTTTAGGGTGAGGGCACACAAGCAGATTCAGGGAGATTAGCCGCCTGGTGACAAATCTCCTCTTCGAGCAACTTCGGAAAACGAATCGATACGAGTGCCATCCTGCCGGCAATTTAAATTTTAGCCGGCGGGAAGGCAGGGGAGGCAGTTCGGGAGATTAGTCGCACCCGGAGAAGAGGAGATTTGTCGTTGGGCGACTAATCTCCCCGAATCTGCCTGTGTGACCTGACCCTTACAGCCCTGTTCGGTATCTTTAATGTAAACAATTACTGGGATAAGCCACATATCATCCCTTAACAGATTCCACTGTGCCCAAATTGTACTTATAAAACTACCTTACGGAACTGTTCACCTTTGAATTAACTTTTATTATGATTTAGAGGGGGTCCCAACTTTGTTTTACCTGTTAGCAACATTCAGATGTAAAAAGTGTTGTGGAGCAGCACAAGTATGAAAAATGTTCCTGGGTAGTGAAAAATAAGCGCTGTGATTATCTATTTGGTAGCCTCTATGTGAACTGGCAGGGTACAGAAGGCTCTGTTTGTCAGTAGACCTAATTTTATGCAACAAATCTTCCAAGTCTCTAACCAGGAATTGACAATTTGCAGTATTATTGAGCAGCCTGCCCAGTTTGCAGTTTCAGCAATCTGGTTTCTAGGGTCCAAATTACCCTAGCAACCATGCATTGATATGAATACGAGACTGGGATGTGAATATGAGAAGGCCTGAATAGAAAGATGAGTAATAAAAAGTCGCAATGACAATAAATCTTTAGCATTCTAAGATGCACTAATTACAGTGTGCATACCAGCAATTTCAGTGTAAAGAGTAATAATAAATAGTATGTAGACAGTGGGATATTTATTTATAAGATGAAATGTGAGAAATGTTTTTTTTCTCAAGGAACTCAAATGAACACGGTTTGTTTGCCCACAATGATTCAATCATTGTATTATTTGGCAGTAGATCATGATTATATATTATACTGGAGAAATGGCATAGTCTAAGGTCACTATATAAAACATCAATGGGGAAAAAAGCTATATTACATTCGCGAAAAGGAAAATTTGTTTGCAAAGAGGCATAACTTTACGTGTTGCAAATATAGTCAAATAGTCCACTTGGATAGGGACTATTCTACTGTATGTTATTGTGTCTGTGATATATAAAGCATTATAACATACTGAGACCTTATTTTAATGCGGGTGCACTACAGTGAGCTCTTCCTTCACACCTGTGGTTTGTCTTGGAGGATATAGAGAAGCAGATTTCATTTAATTTTCATTTCTCCTAGTTTATTCAATAAAAAAATTCATTCATGAACTATATATGGAGATACATTTGGGGGCAGATTTACCTAGGGTCGAATATTGAGGGTTAATTAACCCTCGATATTCGAGTGTCGAATGTAAATCCTTCAACTTCGAATATCGAAGTCGAAGGATTTACCGCAAATAGTTCGATCGAACAAAAAATCGTTCGATCGAATGAAAAATCCTTCAAATCATTCGAAGGATTTTAATCGATCGAACGATTTTTCTTCGACCTAAAAATTGTTACAAAGCCTATGGGGACAGTACTTCGACTATCGAATGGTCGAATAGTCGAACGATTTTTAGTTCCAATCGTTCGTTTCGAAGTCAAAGGTCGAAGTAGCCAATTCGATGGTTGAACTAGCCAAAAAAATCATTCGAAATTCGAAGTTTTTTTAATTCTATTCCTTCACTCGAGCTAAGTAAATGGGCCCCTGAGTCAAGAAACTCAACATTTTCTGCTACAAACTCCGATCAAATCCGCTCGGGTTTTTAGCTTCTTTATAATTACATTTTCCCGAAAATCAGATTTTCACAATTTTATCAGATTTTTCACCCGAAAACTCAGATTTCTTATGTTTTTTTGCATGAAAACTTCGGGATCTTGCACGAAACCCAGTGCACATTAATTCTGATTCTGACTTTTCCATCCTCGGGGGTTTAATAAATTCCAAAAAATTGTCGATTTTTTAAAAGTCAGATTTTATAAAAAAATCACACATTTTCCGGGATTTTTACATTCGGAGTTAAGTAAATAACCCCCGTAGTGTTGTTTTTAAGAAGGTGGTCACAAGTTTATTTCATGCCCCATACAGCTGTTGCTGTATATTGTTGTAACATTTTACAACATACTAAGAAGTAAAACTATCACCAAAAACACAACAAAACAGAATTATATAATGGCCAATGGCTGGGTGAAAATGTTCCTCTTATATATGTATGGGACCTGTTATCCAGAATGCTCGGGACCTGGGGTTTTCTGGATAACGGATCTTTCCGTAATTTGGGTCTTCATGCCTTAAGTCTGCTATAAATTAATTTAAACATTAAGGGACCAATTCACTAAGGGTCGAATATCGAGGGTTAATTAACCCTCGATCTTCGACTAGGAATTAAAATCCTTTGACTTCGAATATCGAAGTCGAAGTATTTAGTGCAGATAGTTCGATCGAACGATAATTCCTTCGATCGAACGTTAAATCCTTCGAATCTAACGATTCGAAGGATTTTAATCCAACGATCGAAGGAATATCCTTCGACCAAAAAAAGATAGCCAAGCCTATGGGGACCTTCCCCATAGGCTAACATTGACTTTGGTAGCTTTTAGATGGCGAACTAGGGGGTCGAAGTTTTTTTTAAAGAGACAGTACTTCGACTATCGAATGGTCGAATAGTCGAACGATTTTTACTACGAATCCTTCCATTCGAAGACGTAGTCGTAGTTGAAGGTCGAAGAAGCCCATTCGATGGTCGAAGTAGCCCAAAAAAACCTTCGAAATTCGAAGTTTTTTCCTTCGAATCCTTCACTCGAAGTTAGTGAATCAGCCCCTAAATAAACCCAATAGGCTGGTTTTGCTTCCAATAAGGATTAATTATATCTTAGTTGGGATCAAGTACAAGCTACTGTTTTATTATTACAGAGAACAGGGAAATCATTTTTAAAAATTTGGATTATTTGGATAAAATGGAGTCTATGGGAGACAGCCATTCCGTAATTCGGAGCTTTCTGGATATCGGGTTTCCGGATAAGGGATCCTATACCTGTATCTATAAAGGTTACAGAATGCATTCTTATAAAATACATGTTTTAGGCTGTAATCCCAATAAATAACAGATCTTCTTATGACAAGTCCTAAAGGCCATAGGGATAACATGATGCTTGATGTGACAGTACATATTTTGCTTTTAGCATGACTTTTGTCTCATGCAGCTATAGATGATTTATTACTGATTTTTTTTCTGTTACCAGAGTGCCATCTCCATTTAACAGATCAAAGGATTAAAAGCATTTTCCCTATGTGTAAGTGCTCCTGGTGTATTACTGTGATTAGAGGTTAGCACTGTAGATTTTGTTTGTCAAAGTATTTCATGCACCTTTGCTTAGTCTTGCAGGCGCTTAATGGATATAAATTGTAAATACGCTTGCTAACAGGGATGGAAGATGTAAATTAAAGTGTTATGTCCTGTGTCACATACACGGCCACATATTCTCACTGACAAACAAGTAGAAAGCAGAATAAAGGTCATTATTTTTTCCTGCTTAGAATGATAATTAAATAGTGTGGATTTTGTCTTACTTACTTTATTATAGATAAATACATACTGTGCCATAAAGTGTTTGTAATAAATGTGCTGCTTATTTATTCACAGTTGTTTTCCTTCTGATGCAAATATAGAGATTGTATAACTATATTTATAATTAGACATTGTAGTTCTGATTTACTAAACAGGGGCAATGTTCAAAGTGCAAAAAACAGGCACAAAGTCCATAATGCACTCTGTTCCTCTGTATTTGCACCGACTGCTGTCAGGAGCCCAATGAGCCTGCCAGCCATAATGGCTCCTTTAAATCACTGTTGGGCACAGACAAATCTCTCAAGGGTGAGTCTGTTGCATTCTACCAAACTCCCTTAAATCTGTCTAAGCACAATCTTCGCACTACTCCATGGGATAGTGTATTTTTATATAATACACAAAATCAATGAATATCTTGTAAATTATATCCTTATAACAAACGACTAGTGATGTCATCAGTTATAAACGGTGAGTAGTGATGTCATTTCTGTCACATGACTCACCAAAACTTGTTTATTATAATAAATAAAGTACCCCTTGTTGGAAAATATGAGGATATAAGAAATAACCTCAGAGTTCCTCTGAGTTATTCACTATATATATATATATATATATATATATATATATATATATATATATATATATATACACACAGCCTCGTTGCACCCCCGCCTAATGGTTTTTAAAAATTAGTGGTGAGCCCAACTTTCCCTTGTTTGTTATAGTTATAACCAGCTCCATGTTGTAGCTCCCACCCCTCCCAGCTATACGCAGGTGATCCCACTGGTGTCTAATAAAAGGGCAGCCAAGTATGGGGGTTTTACTTTGAAAGCAGCAAGTAAATTGCAGGTTATACCTAGTCCCTTTGTAAAATGTGTAATGAACCAATAGAATTCTTAATGAATCAGATGAAAATTGAGCATTGGACTGGCCAGATATAGGATGACTTTGACGTAGTTGGCCAGCTTAAATATATTGCAATATATGGACAAACAATCCCTGTTTTGTTTAAAGGGTAAGGCATTTTTCAGTAGCAGTATGCACAAAATGTCGCTGTCTTAAATATATTGATAATGGGTTGAGTGGAGAGGACTCTTGTATTTGTCTCTATCTATCTATCTATCTATCTATCTATCTATCTATCTATCTATATATATATATATATATATATATATATATATATAAAACCTGTCCTTAACTGCCTAGCAACACAACAAGCAGACTTGGTTTTATACTCTGTACCCTACTTCCTTCAGGTGCAGTAGGGATTTGTGTTGACATTCAGAGCCGGGCCATGCTGGGCAGGCGCCCTAGGCAAGCCAGCCAGTGGCCCTTTTATACCCCTTTAAATCTCACGCCATTGCCCTCTAAAAATGACCATCACTGGTTTTAAGCATAAAAATACTGCCCCCAGCCTGTCACTGATTACCAGCCCAAAAAATTCCTGTGCCAAAAGCAAGCTTGCTTGAGCATTGGGACCTCCTGGCACCACTACCTGTACTTTGGGCAAAGTATTTACAATAAATGAATATGGGATGCTGACCCTGCAGTTGCAGGGGGACCCAGGAGGTATAGGGGGCCCCACAAAGACCAAATAATGAGCAATTTCAATATGTATTGGTAGAATAGGACAACCTCTGGATATGTTCGGGGCCCTAAAATAATTTGATGTGGGCCCAGTAACATCTAGTTATGCCACACATGTACTAGAGATGTGTTTTAGAAATGTGTTTTAAGATATCATTCAAAAGCAGAGACATTTGGAGAAAGTTGTATGGAACATGGGACTCGCAGTTATGTGCAGCTGTAGCAAAGGCTTGAATGTTCGTATGTGAAGAGATAATGGGGTAAATTTACTAAGAGGCAAAAATGCGCCAGTGACAGCTTCGCAGCCATCGCAACACTTCGCCAGGCGAAAATTCACTCAGACAACGCAAATTTACTAAGATGAGAAGTTTCGTCCCGGCCAGTAACGTCTGAGTGAAAATTTGGCTGGCGATATAGTGCAAATCAACGCTAGCGTCTATCTCCTTAGTTAGGGCAGTGACGCCGGCGCCCATTAGAAAATCGGCATGTTGAGGTGTTGAGAAGTGAATCATTGGAAGAGGCTTATCTGTATATGCTTAAATTTAAATTCTAAATATTTTAAACTACAGCAGTCCATATACTGATAGGTTGTGTTGCTGTCATTGTACTCAGAAAAATCTGTTCCATCTTATCATGTGTAGGTGGCCTTGTGCAAAAAGGCAATGAATTGTATGGAGCATTATGGGGTGTCAACAGTCACGTAAATAAAGTCAAGCTTGACTGAGCTGAGCAATTCAAAGAAAATACAGGCCTGCCATGCCTGTAGCCTATGATTAAGGGGTTTATAACTGATTGAGCTTTTGAACCACAGCAACTACCAATATTTTAACGAACAAATATAGGACTGATTTTAATTTCGTGGAAGCCTTTTTTCCTGTCATAAACTTGTCAATAGAATCCATCTACAAAGAAAAAGGAATAACCCTAGGTAAGTTTTTTCAAAATGAATCAGTTAATAGTGCTGCTCCAGCAGAATTCTGCACTGAAATCCATTTCTCAAAAGAGCAAACAGATTTTTTTATATTCAATTTTGAAATCTGACATGGGGCTAGACATATTGTCAATTTCCCAGCTGCCCCAAGTCATGTGACTTGTGCTCTGATAAACTTCAATCACTCTTTACTGCTGTACTGCAAGTTGGAGTGATATCACCCCCTCCCTTCCCCCCCAGCAGCCAAACAAAAGAACAATGGGAAGGTAACCAGATAACAGCTCCCTAACACAAGATAACAGCTGCCTGGTAGATCTAAGAACAACACTCAATAGTAAAAACCCATGTCCCACTGAGACACATTCAGTTACATTGAGAAGGAAAAACAGCAGCCTGCCAGAAAGCATTTCTCTCCTAAAGTGCAGGCACAAGTCACATGACCAGGGGCAGCTGGGAAATTGACAAAATGTCTAGCCCCATGTCAGATTTCAAAATTTATTATAAAAAAATCTGTTTGCTTTTTTGAGAAATGGATTTCAGTGCAGAATTCTGCTGGAGTAGCACTATTAACTGATGCGTTTTGAAAAAAACATGTTTTCCGATGACAGGATCCCTTTAAACATGAAAAATGACTGTACTAATAAGCTGTTATACCGCTAGCATAACTGTGCAGCTGATCTGGAAATCAGGAACTCAAAGTCAAATCTTCATCTGGAAGACATCATGGGAAAAAATAATTATAGGGTTCATTTGAAAACAGAACGTTCATCCTTTGACCTGCTCTGAAGCTGATTTTTAATTATTTGGAAAGCCCCAGGTCCTGAGTATTCTAGTTAACAGGTCCCAATTGCAAAGCTGTGCTCAGGAGAGGTCACATTTCCAAGTAGAATATAAGGAGACTAGAATATAATGGAATGGGAAATGTATAGTTTATTTTTAAATGCATTGTGAATAGCCTCCAAGTGCTCACAAAATTGCATTCAATGTAGTGCTTTGCACTTGGGTTTCTTATGTTTCTTTTCACTATATGCATAGCCATATAAGATAGTATCTACCGTATATGCCTCTCTATATACCATTTATATGTATACAGAGAAAGGTGTCCCTAATTAAAAAGCACACTCAGTTGTTTAACTGGTTTAAATGAATGTCTGCTGGAAAGCAAATGTTATTGTTTCGATCAATAATAAATTTGTTTATTTCCTGAGAGCAGTCACTACCTGCAGTGCAGCAAATATAACTGGATAGTGCAGGTACACAGACAACCTCCTCCGAAATGTAGCGGTTGGAGCAGAAATATAATACAAAATGATTTGGCCAGGAATCAATCGCAGAGTAGGCTGAAAGAGTTGCAGCTTGAATGCAACTGTCTTTACTGTAATGCTGTTCCACCTCTTTATTCATTGTACAAGTCTTTTCTGTAACTGTTGCTGGCATATTCTAATTGCTAGATTTAACATTTCCATTTAGCATGCCAAATAGGTACTGTATTAACAAGACCTCTCCTTTCACCGTGTGGCTTACAATTACTGCTGAAAAGTTAAATTCCTCCAATCAAGATATTATGCCTAGAACATATGCTTTAGGCTTTTAAGTATAATGTGCACTTCTTCGCAGGGATTAGTTGCACGTTATACTAAACTCTCTTGATATTTATAATTTCTCTTGCAAATGTTGCTTTGTTTAAATGTAGAAGAAAAGTGAATATGGTGGCAAGGATAAAATGTATCTGCCAGCAAACAAACTACTAGTCAAAAGAAACGGATTTGTATTTTATAACAATTAGAAATGTTGCAATATTTTGGTGACAGAGAATGTAGCTGCAAAAGATAAGAGATATTGTATATCAGGGGTCCCCAACCATCGAGCTGCGGCCCAGAACCGGGCCGCGAACAGTCCTGAACTGGGACGCTGTACAATGAACGAGGTGCGCTGAATTTGATGCTGGCGTGCCCAAATTGGACGCCGACCCCCTCCAACAACCTCCCCAACCCACTCTGACCCTGTCCCGACCCCTTCCGACCCCTCCTGAACCCCCTCCACGACCTCCTCTGACCCCCCGACCCCTTGTATATTAAAGTGGAGTTCTGGGTTCTTGTCTACTTTCTCAGAAGAACCATAGCCATCTAAAAGGGGTAGTTCACCTTTAAGTAAATTTTCAATATGTTATAGAATGGGCGATTCAAAGCCACTTTTCAATTGGCCTCCCTCATTTATTTTCTATAGTTTTTAAATTATTTGGCTTCCTCTTCTGATTCTTTCCAGCTTTCAAATGGGGGTCACTGACCCCATCTAAAAAAACAAATGCTCTGTAAGGCTACAAATGTATTGTTATTGCTACTATTTATTATCCTCTTTCTATTTAGGCCTTTCCTATTCATATTCCAGTCTCTTATTCAAATCAGTGCATGGTTGCAAACTGGAGAGCTGCTGGATAAAAAGCTAAAATAGCTAAAACAACACAAATAATAAAAAATGAAAACCAATGCAAATTGTTTCATAACATCACTCTCTATACCATACTAAAACTCAGATAAGAACAACCCCTTTAAAAAGGAGTTATTTTATAAAATCTTACAACTGCTCCAAAGAATATAGATAATTTCAATTACTTTTAATTATAAAGAGTGCAAATAAGGCTTGTCCTTCCCCAAAAAGTAACACCGTGCCTGTCAAGTGCCTTGGCAAACACCAATTTCTATAGAGTTTATTATTAGAACAGCTGATTTCCTCGTACCAGTCTGTGCAGCTACTGTATCTGTGCAGTACTGGGTTTGCTTGCTTTTTAGATAAATTGTAAGAGATGCACATTTTGACACAAAAAGGAATATATTTTTCTAGTTTATTGTTCATCTGGTTTCTCAGGTTCTATCCCAGAGAAACCATTATTTTTTTTTACCTTCTGTGGAACATTCATATGTTCATAGGAAATGGGATAATTCGTCATTTAGACAGTTTTCCAGCAGAGAAAAAATTGTCTCTAGTCAATTCATTGCTTTTGAGTTGAAGGATAATTGTTTGAGGCGACCTTGCTATTTCTGTAAGCTCTTGATTAGAATATAGAATATTTAGGTCTTTAGAGGCTATTTATAAGAAGAGAATATCTGATACTGTATTTGAATCCTAGCACTTTTTATTGCTATTCTCTTTGGAATGTTTGTTTCTTTAAGTTCCATATGCTGAGTATAGTACTTGGAGTGCTGAGTAGATACTGAACTTTTTTTTTAACCATGAGCAACAGTCAGATGTAAAAGGGGTTGGGGAGTAGCACAAGCATGAAACTTGTTCTTGGGGGTGCCAAATAAGGGCTGTGGTTGGCCTTTTGGTAGCCTCTATGTGGTCTGACAACCTACAGGAGGCAGCACACATGGTTCTTATGCAACCAAAACTTGCATATAAGCCAGTTATTTAAAAAACAAAAAAACCCTGCATTGAGGCCATGGGGAGCAAAATCCAAGGGGTCAATTGCTCACAAGCCACTGGTTGGGGACCACTGTTCTAGACTGTGAGCCATATTCAAATACAAAAAGAGTTGGGGAGCAACACGAGCATGAAAATAGTTCCTGGGGTAGCAGCTTTGTGAACTGGCAGTCTAAAGGTGGCAGTAAATCTGGTTTTAATACAACCAAAACCTGCCTAGCCTTGAATTCAAAATAAGCATCTGATTTTAGGCCACATGGAGGAACATCCAAGGGCTTGGTGAGCAACATGTTGCCCAGGAGTCACTGGTTGGGGACCACTGCTGAAGAATGTGGATATCAGTGCTGCGCAATATGTTGTCTTTCTATAAATACATGTTAATAATAATAATAATAATAATGTAAAAAAGTGGTCCCCAACCAGTGGCTTGGGAGCAAGAGGTTGCTTCCTAATCCTTTGGATGTTGCTCCCAGTGGCCCCAAAGCAGGTACTTATTTTAATTTCTTTCTCTGAGGCAAGTTTTTATTGCATACAAACCAGCTATAGTGCCAAACACAATCTCCTGTAGGCTGCCAGTTCACATAGGGGCTAAAAAGTAGAAATCACAGCCGTTATTTACCCCCCCCAGGAACATTTTTCATGCTTGTATTGCCCCCACCAACTCTGTTTTCATTTGAATTTGCCTCATGGCTTAAAAAGTTTGGGGACCCTGGAGCAGAATGTGGATATCCCTGTAGAATGTGGATATACATGTTGATATGCAAATGCTTGGCGATAACGTTAAATAAATACACAATGGTCTGATTTTGCCATCGACTTGCTAAATTAAATTGGGCTGATCAGATCATTTGGCTGAGGGTTTAAGGAAACTAATTAGGCAAGGACTGCATCAATATGCAAATGGGCCTCATACACAGGCCAATATGTTGCCAGCTTTTCCTGGAGGAACTGACTTGGCAGCTTTTATCAGTCCTTGTATGGCAAACTTTACATGCTACACTGTTGTTGCTGTAGGGTTACACCATTGGGTGCTATGGGCATTCCCTGAGTGGATCTACTTCTACACTTGGTTTGAACCCTTTACACATTTGTGTGAACAATTGTGTCTTTTCAATGTAGGAGTTTTACCTTTGTTGCTTGCACGTTTAGATTGA
This sequence comes from Xenopus laevis, assembly GCF_017654675.1. NCBI lineage: Eukaryota > Metazoa > Chordata > Amphibia > Anura > Pipidae > Xenopus > Xenopus laevis. Next base: position 90,381,157 of record NC_054384.1, on the reverse strand, counting down.
TATATAGAGATATAGGGGCACATTTACTAAGCTCGAGTGAAGGATTTGAATCAAAAAAACTTTGAATTTCGAAGTATTTTTATGGGTACTTCGACCATCGAATAGGCTACTACGACCTTCGACTTCGATTCGAACTAAAAATCGTTCGACTATTCGACCATTCGATAGTCAAAGTACTGTCTCTTTACAAAATACTTCGATTACATACTTCGGCAATTTAAACCTACCGAGGTTCAATGTTAGCCTATGGGGACCATCCCCAGTTTTTTATGATCTAATAAAAATCCTTCGATCGATGGATTGATTAAAATCCTTCAATTCGTTTGATTCAAAGGATTTTATCGTTCGATCAAACGATCTTTATTAGATCGCTCGTTCGATGTATTGGTTCTAAAATCCTTCTTATTCGAAGGATTTTACTTCGAGGGTAGTTTATTAACCCTCGAAATTCGACCCTTGATAAATATGCCCCATAGAGTACTAGGGTATAGCATATATTATACAATTAAGCCTCTGCCTTCCCACACTCTTTGTAGTGTTTATATCACAGGATAAGAGCCATTCTTGGTTGTGTATTGTGGCCAGGAACTAATTACAATACAATTATCCAAGTATAGGTATGGGATCCGTTATCCTGAAACCTGTTATTTAGAAAGCTCAGAATTACTGTATGCCCATCTCCCATAGACTCCATTTTATCCAAATAATCCACATTTGTCAAAATGATTTCTTTTTTCGCTGTAATAATACAACAGTAGCTTGTACTTGATCCAAACTAAGAAATAATGAATCTTTATTGGAAGTAAAATCAGCCTATTGAGTTTATTCAATGTTTAAATGATTTTATAGTATACGTAAGGTATCAAGATCCAAATCACGGAAAGATCCATTATACGGAAAGCACCAGGTCCCAAACATTCTGGATAACAGATCCCATACCTGTACAACAATGAGCTTTATCTAAGTATAAGGTATTGGATTTTTTTTAGCACTTACTGTATGTCTAATCACACATGGACACAGTTTACTTAAGGGCAGAGACACGCTCAGATTCGGGGAAATATAGTCGCCTGGCGATAAATTGCCTCCTCTTCGGGGCAACTAATCTCCCCGAACTGCCTCCAACCGGCTAGAATATAAATCACTGGTGGTATGGCACTCGGAGCGCTTCATTTTCCGAAGCCGCCCGAAGTTCCTCGTGAGGCAACTTTGGGCGACTTTGGAAAAAGAAACGCTCTGATTTACATTCTAGTGCCGGGAGGCAGTTTGGGGAGATTAGTCGCCCCTAAAGAAGAGGAGATTTGTCGCTGAGTGACTGATCTCCCCGAATCCGAGAGTGTGTCTCTGCCCTAATGCAGGATGCACATAGATAAATCTGTTTTTTTATGCACATAGATAATTCTGTTTTGTTTTGCTGCATCAGTTTTATATCCTATATGGCACTGTACTAAATACCCAAGTGAAGGTCACAGCATTGTGAATCGTTTAAAATAGTGTCAACCGTAATGCATTATATAATGACAACATTTCATCTGCTGTGCGGTGTAACACACTTAAACATTATAGATTGATTGAAAACGTGTCCTTCCACAACTGATCCTTCCCCACAGACTCTGGATACTGAGCAGAAATGGAGAATAAAAAACACTATTATTATGTACGTGGTGTGTTTTCCCGTAATGCTGCCATCCTACAAAGTGAAGCTTTATTTCTTTTCTGTCGCCTGACTTATCATTTTTCAATTTTCTGTGACAAATTTGACATCGAAAATCAGAAAACAGATGAACACCAGTTTCCTTAATGTGCGTTTTTGTTCCTTTATCTGTTTAGTCTAAAGTACCTCTGACTGGAAAACATTTATATCTCAATGCATCACTTCACATCTAATGACATATTCTATTTTTTATCTCCTTAACGTTGCACCTTTGTCCCCATAATATAATTTTCCCAGTTAGCAAAGGAGGGGTCATATTCTAACACCCTACAATCCTATCCTGTTCCCTATCATTGTCACATAATTTATATGAACTTTCTGAGCATTCTGTCCTTTTTTGTGTTTCTCAAGTGAGGTTTCCTCTGATTTATTTGACTTCTGATGAGAAGTTTACCTTGTTGTGTAGGTGTTACGTGAATGTAATATGGACCCTAAGGTTGTAAGCTCCACTGGTTCAAGGACTGGGGATTAACTGCTGCGCACACATGTTGATGCTACAGGATAACAATTATCATTATTCTTTTTTTGACAATTTATTTCCATTTTCACTGCAAAGGATTGGAAATCCATATCCAGAAGAAGAGAAATAGGGTTCAGCTACCCTGTGCTGCTCTTTCTGAATTAGTCAGGCCCCCCTTGACAGCACACAAGCTAAAACAGAAGTCCCGAAACGCAGAAGTCACAAAGACCCGAAGTCCCGAAAACCCGAAGTCCCGAAGCCACGAACGGAACCAAAGGAAACCGAAGAAGCTGCCATCTTTGAGGACAAAGAAGAAGAACCTAAGGTAATTCCACTGAATACCAATGTGTTTTTTTATTTTATTAAACCCCTGGCTACCAATGTATTATTTTAATACTCTACAGGCCCCTGTCACCAATGTGTATTTAAAATATTCCATGGAGCCCCTGACCACCAATGTTTTTTTTTAACTTGTAAGGGGATGGCTGGCCACCATTGTTTTTTTCTACCTTGTGGGGTAGGATGACCACCAGTGATGTTTTTTAAACTTTTATAGGGGGTCCCTGGCCACCAATTTTTTTAACTTGTAGGGTCGGCCTGGTCACCAGTGAAGTTTTTTTTTTACTTTTATGGGGGGTAGGGTTGCCACCTTTTAATAAAATTTCCACAGGCCGGTGGTGGAGGCGGGAACAAAAGGGGACGGGACGTGATGCAAAAGGGGGCGGTATGTGACGTAAAAAGGGGCAGAGCCACAACCTGTGATGGCCAGAAGGAGGCAAAAAGGTATATTTTGAGCGGATTGGGGGCGGGCCAAGGGCTTTTGTTAGTGGTATTACAAATTCACCAGCAGCTACATTGCCGATTAATTTTGCAATACTGGCCCCAGCCTTGGCAGGTGTTTTAACGGCTAGGATGATAAAATACTATCCGGGTGGCAACCCTAATGGGGGGGCATGACCATAAATTGTTTTTTTAACGTGTGGTGGGAGGGCCCTGTCCACCAATGGGTTTTTAGTGCCCATGTTTGTGTGGCTTTTTTACTGTGGTGTGGGGATGGGGCCCAGAAATTTTTGTCATATGGGGCCCCATGATTTCTGATGGCAGCCCTGCCCACAGCAACCAATCAGTGACTGAATTTTTCTGCCAGCTGCAGGTTGGATGTGATTGGATGTTATCTTTTCCGGCGCTCATAATAACGTCTTCACCCAATTCTTTAGGCACAAGTTCATTGCATCAATTGACTCAGGCTGCTGGGGGACTATGGAGTTACCTGTGGCGGTAGCTCCAGGGTTTCCCAGTGTCAATAAAAGCACTTGCATGCAGTTTTCATAACAAGACACTGATCACAATTATGCGGAAATACAAAGAGTGACGTTAGATGTGTGTCACTTGATCCTTAAATCCTTTCTTGAAAGCCTCCACAGTTATGCAAATCATATTGGCGCAAAAAAACACGCAGATTGCAGTTTTTATTTCCCAAAAAGCTGTTTTTTTTGTCATAGATTTCCATGTAATAACACCTGCACGGTTTGCACGAGATGAATCAATGTAGGTGCAAGGCACATGTTATTTTTTGTCATTGTTTCAGAACATAGGCTATGCCTATGACTAAATGCCCTAAGCTTGAAAAAGGCTCCGTGTAGCCTGAAACGTTGCTTATCCAGGTCCTGCCAGTGTTCCAATAAAGGCATTTTTATTCATAGAAAAGACTTGTGGTGCTGTACTTCAATCAATACTAAATGCCCTAGAGAGGCATAAAACGCGTAAGTCTTTTTTACACAGATGTAATATTTTTACAATAAATAATTTTTAGCAGCAACTTTTGGACTGTGATCTACAATGGTGGACTATGGATTTCTCCAAACCACTATGGATTTCTCCACTAGCTGAAGGTCTGGGGCATGTGCTCCTGAACCCAATGTTCCGTGTGGTGAGTCTACTGTAATTTCTCCAGAATGAGTTATATATATCCCTTTATATCACCTGCTGTTTCTTGATCTGGGTCTGACCTCTGGTTGTTATCCTTACATCTATCTGCCCTAGTCATATACTTATCCTGACTTCAAGTCTGCTTAAATGTTCTCTGGTCTTTGTCTACTGTTTTCATCAGTGAATTAAAGTGCTATGTTATTGTTACAGGAAACACATTTTCACAAGCCTTTTTTACTAGCAATCTCTCTGTGCCTTTTAGTTTTAATGCCCCTTGACTTGGACCTCTGGGAAACTGATGGTTGAAAGATGTAGTTGTATCCAAGTAGCTAGGGGCCCACATATGACTACGATAGGAGGTAATGCATACTAAACTGCGGTTTTTCTTGATCTTTGGATGTTTTAGTTCTGATGTGTATACAAAGTCATATCACTATGTTTCTGTCAGTTTCTAACTTCCCACCATTCTCTCCTGTTTTAGCATGCTTCTTGTTTTAATTGAAACTCTACTGAACCATAATGAATCTGTAAGTTACTAAGATATCATTTCTCTTTTGTCACTCCTCCAGAAGTCCTACAGCAACTTGAACGTTAGCAGCACTGATAAAGACACGCTCATGACCTCAGATGAATTTCTAATCGGTTCTGGATAATCACATGGAACCATTTAAACATTTTTAAAAGCTCTTGTTATGAGTCAGACTTACACTGTATGTTTACTCCACTGCTGTATTTATTTTGGTGTTATTCTTTTTGGTGGAAGAAAAAAAAGATTGTTTTCTGTTGGAGAGCTACCAAATAAAGGCAAGCATTATCTTCTGAATGCTATCAAGTTCCCACAGGAGCCAAATCAAAGTATATATATGTGTGTGTGTGTGTGTGTGTATTGTTATGTAAGAGCCAGCAAATTCTATGTACTCTTTCAAGTTAGCTGAGAAGTTCAATAACAAAATGGACTACAGGCTCCCAAATTGTTGAATGGGCCTCTCTAGAAGATACTAATTTGAGTGGGGAGACCACTCAGCATGAAGGTAAAATTTAAGAAATATTTTGCTTTCATTTAACGTTGTCAGAGGTTCCTAAGGGAAAAAAAAACATTATTTGCATATATAGTTCTCTAGTTTTGAAATGTTCCTACAGTATATGTCAGGGACCTCCCAAAAAAGCTCAGAGGGACCCTGAGCACAACACGTAAGTCTTTTTTTGACAGATGTAATATTTTTACAATAAATCATTTTTAGCAGCATCTTTTGGACTGTGATCTACAATGGTGGACTATGGATTTCTCCACTAGCTGAAGGTCTGGGGCATGTGCTCCTGAACCCAATGTTCCGTGTGGTGAGTCTACTGTAATTTCTCCAGAATGATATATATATCCCTTTATATCACCTGCTGTTTCTTGATCTGGGTCTGACCTCTGGTTGTTATCCTTACATCTATCTGCCCTAGTCATATACTTATCCTGACTTCAAGTCTGCTTAAATGTTCTCTGGTCTTTGTCTACTGTTTTCATCAGTGAATTAAAGTGCTATGTTATAGTTACAGGAAACACATTTTCACAAGCCTTTTTTACTAGCAATCTCTCTGTGCCTTTTAGTTTTAATGCCCCTTGACTTGGACCTCTGGGAAACTGATGGTTGAAAGATGTAGTTGTATCCAAGTAGCTAGGGGCCCACATATGACTACGATAGGAGGTAATGCATACTAAACTGCGGTTTTTCTTGATCTTTGGATGTTTTAGTTCTGAGCTCAGAGGGACCCTGAGCACAACGCGTAAGTCTTTTTTTGACAGATGTAATATTTTTACAATAAATCATTTTTAGCAGCATCTTTTGGACTGTGATCTACAATGGTGGACTATGGATTTCTCCACTAGCTGAAGGTCTGGGGCATGTGCTCCTGAACCCAATGTTCCGTGTGGTGAGTCTACTGTAATTTCTCCAGAATGATATATATATATATCCCTTTATTGCACCTGCTGTTTCTTGATCTGGGTCTGGCCTCTGGTTGTTATCCTTACATCTATCTGCCCATATCATATACTTATCCTGACTTCAAGTCTGCTTAAATGTTCCCTGGTCTTGTCTACTGTTTTTGTTCAATGAATTTAAGTGCTATGTTATAGTTACAGGAAAAACATTTTTACAAGCCTTTTTTACTTGCAATCTCTCTGTGCCTTTTAGTTTTAATGCCCCTTGACTTGGACCTCTGGGAAACTCATAGCTGAAAGACGTAGTTGGATCCAAGTAGCTAGGGACCCACATATGACTACTATAGGAGGTAATGCATACAAGTTTTTCTTGATCTTTAGATGTTTTAGTTCTGATGTGTATACAAAGTCATGTCACTTTGTTCCTGTCAGTTTCTAACTTCCCACCATTCTCTCCTGTTTTAGCATGCTTCTTGTTTTAATTGAAACTCTACTGAACCATAATGAATCTGTAAGCTCCTAAAATATAATTTCTCTTTTGTCACTCCTCCAGAAGTCCTACAGCAACTTGAACGTTAGCAGCACTGATAAAGACACGCTCATGACCTCAGATGAATTTCTAATCGGTTCTGGATAATCACATGGAACCATTTAAACATTTTTAAAAGCTCTGTTATGAGTCAGACTTACACTGTATGTTTACTCCACTGCTGTATTTATTTTGGTGTTATTCTTTTTGGTGGAACAAAAAAAACATTGTTTTCTGTTGGAGAGCTACCAAATAAAGGCAAGCATATCTTCTGAATGCTATCAAGTTCCCACAGGATTGGGTCTGAAGATGTAAGCCAAATCAAAGTATATATATAAATATATAGTGAATAAAGTACCCCTCTGGTAAATTATAAGGATATTATTAAGTTACCGAGGAGTTTCATGACCATTCATGGCTTTTGTGTATTATATATATATATATATATATATATATATATATATATATATATATATATATATATATATATATATATATATGTGTGTGTGTATTGTTATGTAAGAGCCAGCAAATTCCATATACTCTTTCAAGTTAGCTGAGAAGTAACAAAATGGACTACAGGCTCCCAAATTGTTGAATGGGCCTCTCTATAAGATACTAATTGAGTGGGGAGACCACTCAGCATGAAGGTAAAATGTAGGAAATATTTTGCTTTCATTCAACGTTGTCAGAGGTTCCTAAGGGGAAAAAAACATTATTTGCATATATAGTTCTCTAGTTTTGAAATGTTCCTACAGTGTGGGGCACATTTACTTAGGGACGAATATCGAGGGTTAATTAACCCTCAATATTCGACCCTCGAAGTAAAATACCCACTCTCTCCCTTCCCTCTCTAGCCCTCTCTGCTTGCCCTTCCCCAATCCTTTTTATCCTGGATAGTGGCCAAGGAGGAGGGATTTCTCGCGAGCTATAGAGGAAACAGACTCAAGGCCCCAGCCCCCCCCCACCAGTGAAAATAGGGTCCTCTGTAGTTACACCACTGCACAAAATCAATTATAATGCACAAAATAATTATGTGATAGAACGATTTGCAGTTTAATACTCCCTCTTGTTTAAAATATGTGATGTACAACTACTAAACGCCAAAGGGTTCCTAAAATCTTTCTCCATTTAAAAAAAAAAAAAAAAAAAAAGTCTCCTTGTAAATAGCTATACAAGCAGAACGAGGTATGTTCTGTTCATTGCTGCTGTTTATCTTCATTTCACAAATAAGAATTTTAATGCAAAGTTGTACATTCTCATTGAACAATGTTTGGAAACTATGAGTGTTTCCCGTGGATTATTAACTTTAAAGAGAGTGGCTATAGTCTATAAACATTTGAATGAGAGTGTGTAACATCTAATTGTGCTCTTCACAAAAGCCTAGTTAGTATAACAGCCAGTGCTCCATTAGCAAAAACAGTAGGTATGAAGTATCCTTGTATGGAAGTCAGACAACTTTCAATTAGTTTGGTAGGAATTTAATGAACCAAGCTAGCTCAGATAAGATGCTTGTGGAGTCTCTGTTTAATTCATGAAGAGACAGCCTTTTGCATAAACACAAGTTTATTTTGTGGAGCAACTGCTCTCAACCTTTTCCAACAAGGTCACACATACACTACTTATTATAATCAACGCCTATGGCTTAAATGTAATGAAACAAAAAACTATTCATATTGTTAGTCTACCAGGTGTCTGGAAGTTGTAACAATTAACATTCAATCTTGTATCTTTGAAATGCAAATGCAAATATTTGAGACTATTCTAGTGTGAAACCGATAAAAGAGGGATTTAAATGCCTAGCCAATTATACAAAATGCAATTGTCAGGGCTCAAGTGATTACACTTATTTTAAATACAAAAGATTTCGTTAAGCAGAGATAATTGAATCTTTGAACGATACCTCTTATTTTTCAGATCTTGCCACCTTATCTGGCTGTTCATATTCCTGTGTAAGAAAGGAACCCATGCAGGTCTTCCTCAATTTCTCCTCCCTGGCTATTTCCTATAAGGAAGGCAGGGAGGAGAAATCGAGCGCCACACAATGGATTGCCAGATCGCCTTTTCTGTAGTGGAGCGCAAGCGGAGTTTCGGTAAGTGATTTCTTAATAAAGGCTGTGAGATTTTAAAGTTTAATTAGTCTTGGTGGCTTTTTTTGTGGTATACTATGTTTTTTTTAAAAAACATTTTGATTTTACAGGTCCTTTAACAGTGACTTATATTTAAATGTACAGGTATGGGACCTGTTATCCAGAATGCTCGGGACCTGGGGTTAAGTCTATTAGAAAATCATGTGAACATTAAATAAACCCAAATAGGCTGGTTCTGCTTCCAATAAGGGCCAATTATATCTTAGTTTGAATCAAATACAAGGTACTGTATTATTATTACAGAGAAAAAGGAAATTTTTAAAAATTTGGATTATTTGATTATAATGGAGTTTATGGAATGGACGGCCTTTCTGTAATTCTAAACTTTCTGGATTATGGGTTTCTGGATAACAAACATACCTCTCAACATTTAGGAAACAGAAAGTGGGACAAAAAGGTTTGGGAGTGTAGCTCAGCAATTTTTTTGTCCATGCCCATTTTTGTGGCCACACCCCCTAATTACCATGTTCATTTTACATAATTTGGCAGGTTATGAAAGTTTGAACACATTTCTATGGTATTTATATGCTATTACAGTTTGCAAATGAAGGTGAATTGCCCTTTAAGCTGTGATTCTTCATTCTTATCTTATCAAACTGTTACAAAAGAATGTTAAGTATCTATTCTGGGCTGTCTGCCAAGACCCAATTAAGTTAGACACTTTGTATCTATTTCTGGCTGTTCAGTGCAGCAGATCAAAGAGAAACTCAGGATTTATTAGTTCAAATCCATGACAGCGGGTTGAGCTGTCAAAAGCGGGACTGTCCCGCTCAAAACGGGACATTTGGGAGGTATGAACAAATCCCATACCTGTATACAAAATACTTCTTTTTTTTTTTGCTGTTACAGCTTTTCATGTTCCGTATAATGTTTTGAGTGCCAAACCCCCAAAAAAAATAAGGGGTTTATTACATGATCTCTGAACTTCTTCCCTTTGGCACCATTACCAGTATATAACAGGGGTAAGTGCTTTGTTTGTTCCAAAGGTCTGTAGGAGCATGTTGCATGCTGGGAGCAAGGGATGGAAAAAGGAAAACCAGGGAAATGGAGAAGTATTTCAAGGTCTCTCTTTTGCCCAGAATTTGTGATTGGTAGTACCAGGAGACTAATATGCACTCTGCTAGGCATAATTATGTTTTAATAATAATATAAAAAAAAGGCCAAATATTGGATGTTCTAAAATGATATTCCTATTTTCCTAGCTAGAATGAGAAAGACTTGTCCTGCTGTGAGAGCCATAATGAAGGTTTTAATTGTGAAGGCACAGCGCAGAAGCATTTTAAAAGGTTCTGTTGCTAAACAACAGAGAAACTGTTATTTCTTTGGCAAAACTAAATGTTTGGATTACAGACAGGATAATTGTGATACAAATACAGATAAATAGGAATACAGATATAAGAATATCCTCAGTCAGTTGGTTTCTTTCCTTTGACTTTAACGCCGGCGTCAAAATTGACACGAGCGTCAAAATTCGTGTTTCGCTAATTTTTCGGCGAAGCAAAACAGGAGAAATTTGCCCATCACTAAATCTCTTGGACTGCATTTTAACCAAATAAAATTCTAAAGTTAAAAGTAAAAGTTCTTGATGGTATTTAAGCTGCATTAATCCATATTGGTGGCAAAAAATCCTATTGGGTTAAATGATTTTTCAGCAATCTTAAAGGGGTTGTTCACCTTTATAGTAAGTTATAGTATGGCCATTCTAAACAACGTTTTAATTGGTCTGCATTTTTTCTTCTTTGTAGTTTTTGAATTATTTGCCATCCTCTGCCTCTTTTCAGCTTTCAGATTGGTGTCACTAACCCCAGTAACCATTGCTTTGTGAGGCTACAATTTTACTTTTTATTACTTACCTTTCTATGTAGGCCCTCTCCTCTTATTCTCTCAACCTCTCATTCATAGCAACCAAATTACAAACTGTAAAGCTGCTACAAAAAAAAGCTAAATAATTGAAAAACCACACATAATAAAAAAAATAAGACTAATTGCAAAACAATACATCACTAGAACGTAATTTTTTGTAAAGGGGAAGTTGTATCATTTTATATAATATACTATGTATTTTTTTTAACTGTATTGCTTAATAAAGGCAAGGTAATTGTAAAGACAATATAAATAGTGATGGGCGAATAATTTCGGCAGACAAATTCGAGGCGAGTTTCCGCATTTGGCCACAAGCAAATTAATTTCACCACTGAAAAATCCGCCGAGTCCGAAAAAAATTGTGTTTCGCACATTTTTCGCTGTTTCGTGAATTTCCCTGTAAATTCATAAATTTTTCGGCCCATCACTAAATATAAACTGTCATTTTTCTTCTGTCTGTTTACTGCAGTGCACTGCAGATTTCTGAAGATGGCACTAAAGCCTAGAACAGCATTTCCTAAGGGTCTAGTGGGTCTAGTCATTTATTTGGTATATCATATATATAAAATAATAACATGCCTGGAATATATGTGATATGAACATGTTTTTATGCTTGCTTCTAAGTATAGTTAAAAATGTATTCATGTTTGGATTCTTATTTTACTTATATGATATCCATGTTTTACATTATTTAAATTAGTTCTTTACAAATACATCTGGAATTGTTTGAATGCATACATATAGTAGGATTTAGGGTTAGGGTTAGTGTATTAGGGTTAGGGTTAGTGTGTATTAGGGTTAGGGTTATAAGGGTTAGGGTTATAAGGGTTAGGGTTAGTGTGTATTAGTGTATTAGGGTTAGGGTTAGTATAGTTAAAAATTAATTCATGTTTGGATTCTTATATTTCTTATATGATATCCACGTTTTACTTACATTATTTAAATTAGTTTTTTAAAAATACATCTGGAATTGTTTGAATGCATACATACAGTAGGGGGCCGATTCATGAAGCTCGAGTGAAGGATTCGAATGAAAAAAATTCGAATTTCGAAGTATTTTTTTGGTACTTCGACCATCGAATTGGTTAAATTCGTTCGAATTCGAACGAATCGAACGAAAAATCGTTCGACTATTCGACCATTCGATAGTCGAAGTACTTCCCCTTTAAAAAAAACTTCGACCCTTTACTTCGGCAGGTAAAACCTACCGAAGTCAATGTTAGCCTATGGGGAAGGTCCCCATAGGTTTGCTAACCTTTTTTTGATCGAAGGATTTTCCTTCGATCGTTGGATTAAAATCGTTCGAATCGTTAAATCCTTCGACTTCGATATTCGAAGTCGAAGGATTTCAATTCGAGGGTCGAATTTCGAAGTATTTTTAACTTCGAAATTCGACCCTTAATGAATCTGCCCCTAGGAGTTAGGGTTAGGGTTAGTGTATTAGGGTTAGGGTTATAAGGGTTAGGGTTATAAGGGTTAGGGTTAGTGTATTAGGGTTAGTGTGTATTAGTGTATTAGGGTTAGGGTTATAATGGTTAGGGTTAGTGTATTAGGGTTAGGGTTAGTGTATTAGGGTTAGTGTGTATTAGTGTGTTAGGGTTAGGGTTAGTATAGTTAAAAATTGATTCATGTTTGGATTCTTATATTTCTTATATGATATCCATGTTTTACTTGCATTATTTAAATTAGTTCTTTACAAATACATCTGGAATTGTTTGAATGCATACATGCAGTAGGATAATTGTAGATTCATCTAAGCACATTTTCAGCAGGTACAAAGATCCTGTTGGCAGTTACCAGGCACTCCACTATCATGGCTACTTTCCAGCTTTGCTGAAGATCAATCAAGAGTTAAATAGGGAAAATAAATCTGAGAACAAGTAAAGCCAGGTCACTGTAAACTGAGAGAAAGTCTGTATTTAGATGATGATGATGATTACATAAGTGGGAAAGTAGAGAAAAATGGCAGTAGCCTTAGCCAGAATATAAGTATTTAGCAGTTACAGAATTTGGCTTCCCGCTTCCCTTCTTATATAAAGATCTTGGTGCCATTTCATTGCATGATTATGATTTTGCTACTCTACTGGGGCTGAGGAGCTTGGGGTTTCTTTTCTGCATTACCTGCCCTTACAGAATATTTCTCTGATATTTCGGGCACCATTTACACAACAGGAAAGTTAACGGATTGATTGTAAACTAGGTACCCAATAATTAGCCACCTCAGCGCTATAGTAGTCTCTTTCCATAGCTGGTATGTACTGTAAATAAGCTCATATGTTCGGGCATGTTTACCTCTACACTTATTTAACCCTTACACTGATTTAAATACAAAAACTGAATGTGTTCATCCATTGTGTTACAGAACCCAGGGCACATGCTCCTGCATGTTTTCATTTGATCAGATCTCATTTTTTTCCCCATTTATACCTTTTGTGAGTGAACCTGATTTGTAAATTAAATTCGGAATTGTAATTCAAGAACATGTCTCTGCATACTATTTCTCATTATTGTCTCTGTATCAAAATCATTGTGACAAGGAGTTATAGGATTGGTTTGTTGTATCATGTAAACACTTAACAGGCAGAAGGACAAAGGCCTTACACATTTTGGGCCCTTACGTCCTATGATTATAGGAGTAAGAGCCCAAAATGTGTGAGGCCTTGGACTGTGATTTAAAAAGGGGGATGCACCGAATCCACTATTTTGGATACGGCCAAACCCCCAAATCCTTTGCGAAAGAGTTGGCCAAATATTGAACTAAATCCTAATTTGCATACTCAAATAAAGGGTGGGAAGGGAAAAACATGTTTACTTCCTTGTTTTGGGACAAAAAGTCACGCGATTTCCCCTCCCTGCCCCTAATTTGCATATGCAAATTTGGATTTGAATTCGGTTCGGCTGGGCAGAAGGATTTGGCCGAATCCGAATCCTGCTAAAAAAGACCGAATTCTGGATTCGGTACATCCCTAATTCAAAGACCTAGTTGTGTGACTTTTATTCTTATAAAAGTCTTGTCACTTTTATACTTGTAAAGTGACACAACTAAGTCTTTAGATCACAGTGTTTATTGGTTCCACATATAGAAACAGGAAGAAGGACCAAGGCCTTACACATTTTGTGCTCTTACTACCATACAGCATCTGAGTGGGCCCTCCCAGCCCAGACCCCCTCCACTCCTGAAGTCTGGCACACTCTGCCTGCTTGCCCCATCCATTCAACCCACTTGCCCCTCCCACTCCAACTCCACCCACTTGCCCCGCCTGCTCACTCGCTCCATGAAGTAGGTATGCTCCGAGTGGGCAGAATGTGGTTTGCTGGGGAGGACTGCAACTGGGTAGGGGGGCTCTTGGGGGGTGCGGGGGCCATGATGTGTCAGCCCCGGTGGGCTCTGACCCCCCCAGTCTGACCCTGCTCCCATAATAATAGGTGCATATGATTAAGGGCATAAGAGCCCAAATACCTAAGGCCTTTGGTTAATGCAAACCATGTTAGAAAATAATCCCAATGCTTTAAATATGTTTGTTAATACCCAACAACGTAACTGGCACGGGATGCGCAGCTGGGCCCCCCGCCCCCTCCATACGCCCGGAACCGACCGGAATAAGTGGCCCGCAAGCTGCCGGGGGGCCCTAAGGGGGTGCGGGCCCTGGCCCAAACGCACCCCCTGCTCCCCCAGTAGTTACGCCACTGTTAATACCCATGTGTTGTTGTTCTGCAATGTTGCCTTTGAAGCTAACAATTCAGAAAGCCATAATTAGCCTTAATTTGTGTATGGCTGTTAAAGCCTGGTTATGAGAAATCAATGCAAGATGCCTCTAAAAAGCAGATTAAGGGCAGGACTACATGGGCGATCCAATGTGCTGCGCAAAATCGTGTCGCAGCGTTGATGCGACGCGACACAACTGTCGGATGCAGATGCTGCACACTGCGTCTGCATCCAACAGTCGTGTTGCGTCCGATCAACAATGTGACACGATCCGACACTGGCATTACTTACTTTATTTCTGTCGCATCCGATGTGACACCTGTCACGCAGCACGTTGGATTGAGGCAGAATCGCCCGTGTAGTCCTGCCCTAAGGGAACATCACATAAGCTCTTTCAGGAATTCAAGTGATAATCCTATTACGTAAGTCTTCCTGGTTATGAAAACTGGACATCCAACAGAGGTATATATTTATATTACTGTGCATATGGTGATTGAACTTGGCAGAGGCTTCCAATCAGTAGATAGAGGGGTCCAGTCTCACTATCAGTCATTATTATGCATTGGGTGAGTTCACTTGCAACACTATAGCAGATAAGAGCAATTACGTGTCTATAACCTTAAAACCATATGTCTGACTATTTAAGTGTATAGAAATCATTCCTAAATCTGCTAATATACTTGGAATGTGGCATATTTACATAAATGTTAAACTGTAACTTGGATATTACATATGTGTTTGAATGATAATGAGATAAAATGGAGAGAATGTAATCGGGGCTGTGCTCACTGAGACTTGAAAAGTCATGGGTATGGGACTTGTTATGCAGAATGACCTTTGGTTTTTCCAGGAAAATGAATTTTTACGTAATTTTATTACTATTACCACTTTTATATTAATATTTTCAAACCTTTAGGGGGTTATTTACTAAACTTCAAATGCAAAAATCACAAAAAAAATTTGATATTTCTTTTATAAAATTTTCCATTTTAAAAAAAAATCACAATTTTTTGGAATTTATTAAACCCCCCCGAGAATGGAAAAGTCTGAATCTGAAAATCCGGCATCTCAGACCTGTAGAGGTTGCATATAAGTCAATGGGAGAAGTCCCAAGGATTTTTTGATGTGCGCTAATTTTCGGGCAATACCCCTAAGTTTTCTGAGTTTTCAGGTGAAAATTATGAAAAAATCATAAAAATCTAATGAAAAAGTCCGAAAAATTTGCGAAAATCAGATTTTTTCCGACATAGCAAATTTTCAGGAAAATGTAATAGTAGATAAGTGTAAAAAAACCAGAGCGGATTTTGTAGCAGAAAATATTGAGATAAATTCGGACTTTGATAAATAAACCCCTAAGTCTATAGTAAACCATTTAAACATTAAATAAACCCAATAGTCTGGTTTTGCCTCTGATACATTAGATTTTAGTTTGTACTAATAAAATACATAAATAGCATAATATATGTGATGGACAGAATTAATTGAACGCTCAAACATGGCATGTCATGGCAAGCTCTGTGAATAAACACTGCTAGTGAGAAAACATTTTATCCCAGACATACAATACAGACTGCTCGGGACCTGGGGTTTTCCGGATAATGGATCTTTCTGTAATTTGGATCTTCACACCTTAAGTCTACTAGAAAATCATGTAAACTTTAAATGAACCCAATAAGACGGTTTTGCTTCCAATAAGGATTAATTATATATTGTACATTGTACTGTTTTATTATTACAGAGAAAAAGGAAATAATTAAAAAAAAAAAAAGTTAAATTATTGGTTAAAATGTAATATTTGGGAAATGGCCTTTCCGTAATTCGGAGCTTTATGGATACATACTGAAAACTGAGTAAAAAACTGTTTTTAAGACATGCGGTTAGTTTTTGTTTACCAATTTAATTAGCAACTGACACTCTATTTTAGGATGGACACCATATATATGAATACATTTTACACCCAAATATGCCTCTGGAATTATTCTTTCCACCCCCCCCCAAAATTTACAGATGACTTGCAGAGTAAAACAAACCCAAATGGGCTCACAGTGAAATGACAGAAAAATGAGTATTCTTACTTCTTATTCTGAGAGGCGATCTTTCTGCAGAGCAACAGCAGCAGGAGGCAGGTAGTAAGTGAATTTCAGAGAATCAGACCTGATGTTTACATGTTCTTGTGTAATGAAAGGCTAATTCACATCAACAGCCCAGATAACAAGGTTTTCCCAGGAAGATGGTTTTCACAAAGTGCTGAAACGACCGCCTGCCCCTCTCTATTGTTTTCTATCTTTTCTGGGTCCTGGTATCTCAACATTCTCAGGAGCCTGCGGTTACCCAATGAATTCTCTGTGCTGATAATACATTATCACAGTGGGACACATTTAACTCTATCAAATCTATACTATGTAGTGGAATTCCAGTGTCCTCTTAACTGCGGCATAATGCACTGGAGGTAAAACATGCATTTGAATTGTATGGTTTCACTTGTACAGGTATGGAATCCGTTATCCGGAAACCCGCTATCCACGGAATTCCTAATTACGGAAATGCCATCTCCCGTAGATTCTATTGTCAAATAATTAAAAATGTTAAAAATGATTTCCTATTTCTATGTAATAATAAAACAGTATCTTGTACTTGGTCCCAACTAGTGATGGGCGAATTTATTCACCAGGTGCAAATTCGCTCCCAATTTCCGCTTTTCGTCGCTGGCAAATAAATTCACAAATTTGCCATGAAAATTCACTGGCTTATTCATTATTACATTTTCCCCGAAATTTTTTTTGGATTTTTCACCCCGAAAACTCAGATTTCTTATGTTTCTTGCCCGAAAACTCAGAAAACTTCGCGGTATTGCACGAAACCCAGCAAACATCAAAAAATCATTGGGACTTCTCCCATTGCCTTATATGCAACCTCAACATGCCTGATTTTCTGATTCAAATGTTTCCATCCATGGGGTTTAATAAATTCCGAAAAATTTGTGATTTTTTTTAAAAGTCAGATTTTATAAAAATATGTGATTTTTGCATTTGGAGTTTAATAAATAACACCCTTAAAGTATGTTCATGACTATTTAGGCAATGTCATGGCTGCTGTTTACAGAGATGGGATCAATGTAAGTATCAAAGCACATTAAATGTGCGGAGCCATGGGCGGAGCCATGGGCGGGGCGCCGACGAAAATGTAAGTTTTCATCGGCAGGCAATGGATTTTGTAAATGGTATTACAAATTACCGGCAGCTACACCGGCTAGGTTGGTAAAATACCGGCCGGGTGGCAACTCTAAAGGTAAGAGATATAAAAGAGCAATATTTACATAAACATATTACAGACTTTTTAATAGGCCACTTAATATGATATAAATTATCGTTCGTTTGTTAAGTATTTGTTCTGGTGTTTTAGGATTCCTTTAACAGGATAGTGGGATACCCTAAAAGAGTGCTGCCCCACTTCTGTGGTAGCAAGGGCCAGAATTTTTCGGGCCTACGTGGTGGAGGGCCAATAATGGAAGCCATTGTTGACCACTCCCCCTTTAAAGGAGAAATCAACCTGTGGTGGAAAAAAATCCCTATCCCCCACCCAGCTAGACTTCCCTCCCTCGTCCCCCCAGGCTAACTACCCCCCTGGGGAGATATATACTCCATACTTACCCCTCGACGCAGGTTCTTCCAGCAAAATTCCACGTGTCTATCTTCTGTGTCCTTGGTAAGCTGACTGAGAGATCGGCAATTTCCGTGTAATTCTGCGCATGTACAGCTGCGCAAACCGGCAAACTGCTACAACTGCACATGCACAGAAATACCGATCTCCCAGTCATCTTACAGAGGACGCAGAAGATGGACGCGTGGAACTCCTCTGGAAGAATCTGCACCAAGGGGTAAGTATGGAGTATGGGGCTTTTCCCGGGGGGGGGGTAGTTAGCCTGGGGGGACGGGGGGAGGGAAGTCTACCTGGGGGAGGGTTTTTTTCCTCACAGGTTGATTTCTTCTTTAAACCACACCCATTTAAACCACACCCATTTAAACCACAACCATGTTATCTCAAGAACGTTTAAGACCATGTCCACATTAATGTTGGTAACACACCAAAAAAAAAGAAAAAAATGTTTGTGCTCACTGCAGAGACATCACTCATCACTCATGTGTATAAAATTGAAGTCAAACCCTTACAGTAAATATACCATAAGAATACCAACACAATTTTTTTGATTTTACTTTGGAGTGCTGTTCTTATATCTACCAGGCAGCTGGTATCTTGTATCAGGAAGCTGTTATCTGTTACCTTCCCATTGTTCTGTTGTTAGGCTACTGGGGGGGGGAGGGAGGGGGTGATATCGTTCGCTATCATAGACTAAATACAGTACAGCACACTAATTTATCTTTCTTCTATGACATGCCCATACCTCCCAACATTTAAAAAATGAAAAGACTGACAAATAGTTATGGCCACACCCCCTAATTACCATGCCCATGTTACACAATTTGGTAGGTTATGAAAGTTTGAACTCATTTCTGGGAGTTTTGGTGCAATGTTTTATGTTATTAACAGTTTTGCTAATGAAAGTGAATTGCCCTTAAAGCTGAGTCTCACTTCTCCCAAGTGACCTGCTTATCTTAAATAGTTACAATTACATAGTTACATAGTTAAATTGGGTTGAAAAAAGACAAAGTCCATCAAGTTCAACCCCTCCAAATGAAAACCCAGCATCCATATACACACACCCCTCCCTACTTTTAATTAAAATTCTATATACCCATACCTATACTAACTATAGAGCTTAGTATCACAATAGCCTTTGATATTATGTCTGTTCAAAAAATCATCCAAGCCATTCTTAAAGGCATTAACTGAATCAGCATCACAACATCACCCGGCAGTGCATTCCACAACCTCACTGTCCTGACTGTGAAGAACCCCCTACGTTGCTTCAAATGAAAGTTCTTTTCTTCTAGTCTGAAGGGGAGGCCTCTGGTACGGTGATCCACTTTATGGGTAAAAAGGTCCCCTGCTATTTGTCTATAATGTCCTCTAATGTACTTGTAAAGTGTAATCATGTCCCCTCGCAAGCGCCTTTTTTCCAGAGAAAACAACCCCAACCTTGACAGTCTACCCTCATAATTTAAGTCTTCCATCCCTCTAACCAGTTTAGTTGCACTTAGTCTCTGCACTCTCTCCAGCTCATTTATATCCCTCTTAAGGACTGGAGTCCAAAACTGCCCCCATACTCCAGATGAGGCCTCACCAGGAACCTATAAAGAGGCATAATTATGTTTTCATCCCTTGAGTTAATGCCCTTTTTTATGCAAGACAGAACTTTATTTGCTTTAGTAGCCACAGAATGACACTGCCCAGAATTAGACAACGTGTTATCTACAAAGACCCCTAGATCCTTCTCATTTAAGGAAACTCCCAACACACTGCCATTTAGTGTATAACTTGCATTTATATTATTTTTGCCAAAGTGCATAACCTGCATTTATCAACATTGAACCTCATTTTCCAGTTTGCTGCCCAGTTTTCTAGTTTAGACAA
The DNA here is from genome assembly GCF_017654675.1 of Xenopus laevis. Taxonomy (NCBI): domain Eukaryota; kingdom Metazoa; phylum Chordata; class Amphibia; order Anura; family Pipidae; genus Xenopus; species Xenopus laevis. The sequence goes on along the minus strand of NC_054384.1, from coordinate 90,361,344 downwards.
ATCACTAATTGTTTCTTTGCTTATCTTAAATTGTTACAAAAGTATCAAAGTACAGCTGTTGAGTGTTCTGGGCTCCCTGCCAACAAGGCTCTTAATTTAATTACATTTAAGAAACTTTGTATCTTTTTCCCGAGTCAGTGTAGGAGATCAAAGAGACAGGGGCAGATTTAAGTGGCTAAAGCTAGCTTCAATTTGGTAGCGCTACCGCCCGCAGGGACATTGCCAATTTACTAACGGGTGCAGGCGCAAATTCTCTAGCGAAAGAGACAGACGCTAGCGGTGATTCGCACTCTATTGCCAGGGGACTTTTCGCTCTGGCAAATGGACATTACTCTGCAAATTCACAAAAATTCGGATTTTACCTTGCCTTCGCCACCTCACACCAGTCGAAGTGCACTGGAGTACATAGAGAGTCCCCAATCTTCTGTTACTTACATCACATTCTGTGAGTGAAAAATGCATCAAAGTTCAAAAAACGCTGGCGACTTTTCCTTTTTTCCGAGTGATAGCCTGCAAAAGTCCATACAATTTTTTTTTGGGTAACCGGTTTCCCCCATACATTTTCTAACAGTTTACAGTGGGCTCATGTGTAGGGCATTATAACAACTTGATTGTCTTTATTAAGGTTCCCTGGACTTATGTAATGAACAGTGTAAATGTAAAGTATTTGCTGCAACATATAACATAAAGTCCATACAACTTTAATATGGAGTTTACCTGAGTGCAAGATCTCTAGCGAATTTTCCCTAGGCAGAAATGAACGCCAGCATATCTTGGCTTTGAAACGCTCGCATTAGCGAAGTACCGATATCGAAAAGTCGCCAGCATTCGACGCCCAGTACGAAACTCCGCATGTTAGTGAATTGCCGTTGTCTGAGCGAATTTTCGCCTGACGAAGTGTTGCGCTGGGTGCAAAGTGGACGCTGGCAAATTTTCACCAGTTAGCAAATCTGCCCCAAAGTTGAGACATTTCTGTAACAAACCCGGGACTGCCGGCTGAGCTGTCAAAATCGGGACTGTCCCACAGAAAACAGGACAGTTGGGAGGTATGCATGCCCTGTGTTTACAGGATATAAGCAGAGAGGTAAAACCAAAACAAGGAATGGGTTAAGTAGACTTCACAAGCACAAAAATCACCTCCGCCTGTGCCTGCATTTAATGAAGGGTTGCTGTTGCCTTGAAGTACTTTTCTGCCTTGGTTCCAAGCATCTGCTGACAGATATTTTTTGCCATCCATAACATCTATTAGTGTTGTCACTCAGGATCTTATTTCTATGATCCCAAAACATTTAAATCTGTATACTGAGGCAGACTTTATTCAAAGGGCGTTGATTTACAGCAATCATGTCTATATCAGGTTGTTTTTTGTGACTGCTAGTGATGCTAATTGAGTTATTACAATTATTTATATTCCCCGTGTACTAAAATGTTTCTTTTTTTTTTAATTTTTTTATAATATTGCGTCTGCCTCCATGGTCAGTAGTCATTAAACTGTCATTATGCTGAACAAACATGGATTTAGAGTTCTCCAATGTCTGAGACCTCGTTAAAAAGTTACAGCTTAGAAAATGAAGATATTCTATTCGGTCTCATAACAATCTGGTCACTGAAGGCAAATCTTTCATGAGAATTCTCGGATGATGTTACAGAGCAATCGCGACTTTTCCCACTCATAAGCATTCAGAGATGCAGGAAAATAAATGAGGCTCGGCGAGTAGAAGATGCCAATGAATATTACTTTACACAGCAAAATATGTGGATGCAAATCCTATTATTGTATTAAAATGGTATTTATAGAACTGTATGTGAGATGTAAAAAATAGCAACTTTAGCAACATCTTAACGATGTATGTTATTGTTTTATTTAGGATTTCTCACCAGCCCCCATTGTTATCAATTCAAGTGTTCATTTAATTGAAGAATGTCCTTGAAATAGATTTTATCTGCTAAATAGCAGATAATACGGGTGCTTTGGGTGCTATTTTTACACTAAAATGTTAGTTTTGGGACAAGCTACTCATCCAACTGATGCTGAGGCCTGTTTATCAACTGTCTCCGTTTAGTGGTTTTAGAGGTTTTTGAAACCAAAACTAAACTCCAAATGGAAAAAACACAATGGGCAAAAAGTCACAGAAAAGCAGCAAAAACGCAACTTAATTTGTCATACAATTACTTTTTTGTATTGTCGCACAACATAAAAAAACTAGGGATGCCCAAATCCAGGATTCGGTTTGGGATTCGGGCTTTTTCCGCAGGATTGGGATTCGGCCGAATCCTTGTGCCTGGCTGAACCGAACCTGAATCCTAATGTTCATATGTGAATTAGGGGCGGGAAGGGGAATTTCGTGATTTTTAATCTCAAAACAAGAAAGTAAAAATGTTTTCTCACTTTTTGTTTCCTGCCCCTAATTTGCAGGTGTAAATAAGGATTTGATTCGGGATTCAGCCGAATCCCAAATAGTGGATTTGGTGCATCCCTATAAAAAACAAATCAAAGATCTTCCAGTTGTAAAATATGCCATTGATTTTTTTCCATAATTTCAACAGGTTTTAGCTGGATTATTTTTGTATTTGAAATGATTGTAGTTTTGTCACATAATATATCCCAGAAACGTTGCCTTTTTTCCACAACTTTTTTTGGATTTTTGGTGTCATAAAATACTGACCCCCAAGAGTTGCAGTTTAATAAATCAGCCCCCCAGTTTCCTTCCAACTGTAATTATAGCTGAAAGTTTCATGAGCACTAGGGTTGAGCAATTGTTTTGCCTGATATGTATTTTTGCCAATCGGCACTAGAATTCCACCATGTATATTGTTGCACCAGAAAAATTTTTGTTTTCATTAGCTACAAAAAACATTTTTAAGACAGGAAATAGCTGGACTGAGGGTGGACAAAGAGAGAGGTGTGGTGTCAGGGGAACAAGCAGTTCACTTCCTTATCTTCTGAGCTGAGTCGCCACAGTATGGAAGGGCTGTTATAGATGCAGCATGGTAGAGTGGCCAATTGGCTTTACCCTGGGAGCTGAGATCTCAGAGATGGGTCTCCACAGAGTGGGGAAGGCTGTGAAGGGAGCAAAATGGCAAAGTGGTTGGTTGACCTTACTCTCTGAGCCAGGCCTGGACTGGGAGTCAAAATAGGTCCTGTCATTCCAAGTACACAGAGGCCCAAACAGCCCCCTACCAGCCCACTGTATTGTAGCTTTCTATGGAGCCGTACAGCAGCCCCTCTGGCATTTGCCAGAACCCACAGGTGTCCAGTCCGGGCCTGCTCTGAGCCAGGCATGATCTGCTAGTGGTAGGTCTCCACAGCATGCAGAGGTTACACTCTGAGCCATGCATGTACCACTGGAAGAAGCATGGTAAGTGGTTGGTTGACCTTACCCTCAGAGCTGGGCAGGTGCAGCTGAGGACCACCAGAGCAGATGGGCAGGCTGACCTGTACCTAACCCGTTGTTATTAAAAGAAGGGTAAGATTGGTATCCAGGATGGAATAAATTGCCTCTAAAATGCTGTGTTAACATCCCAGTCTACCAAATGGACAGAGTAAATGGTAATTTGTAGCAAAACAATGCCATGTCTTCCTAGGTCAAGTCTCCTGGCCTAGTGTTATAGTGGTTTTGGTTCTTGTGCTCATTGCAGTGAACTATTTGGGCTGGTGTGGCAGGCAATCACACCTAGTGGGAAGTTCAACTTGCTCTAACTTGTCTAACAAATATACATCCACAGAAGGGTGGCAAAAACACAAGTCATAGATTATTTAAAGGTATTTCAATAAAGGGATGTATTTCTTTATGTTTTGCATATGTATGATATAAAAAAACTCAGAAAACAATAAAAACATGATACCACAAAGCTACTGGCCAATAGGGATGTAGCGAACGTCGGAAAAAAAGTTCGCGAACATATTCGCGAACTTGCGCAAAAACGCGAGCGGTTCGCGAACGGTTCGCGAACCCCATAGACTTCAATGGGAAGGCGAACTTTAACATCTAGAAAAGACATTTCTGGCCAGAAAAATGATTTTAAAGTTGTTTAAAGGGTGCAACGACCTGGACAGTGGCATGCCAGAGGGGGATCAAGGGCAAAAATGTATCTGAAAATTCTGCCTGTGTGTGCTTGGAAGAGATAGTGTAGGGGGAGAGCTGTTAGTGATTTCAGGGACAGATGATAGTAAGTTTGCTGGCTAGTAATCTGCTTGATACTGCTCTGTATTGGAGGGACAGAAGTCTGCAGGGATTTGAGGGACATTTTAGCTTAGGTAGCTTTGCTGGCTAGTAATCTACTGTTCTCTTTAAACAACTGCCATACGTTGACCTTGTAGGCATTGTTTGCCCAGTTTTTTTGGACGCAGCCACTGAAGCACAGTTGCCAGAAAAAATATGCCATATAAATGCTGAAAATAGTCATTTTTCGCCATACGTTGACCTTGTAGACATTGTTTGCCCAGTTTTTTTGGACGCAGCCACTGAAGCACAGTTGCCAGAAAAATTATGCCATATAAATGCTGAAAATATAAATTTTTTTGGTTGCAGCCACTGAAGCACAGAGGCCAGAAAAATTATGCCATATAAATGCAGAAAATATGCATTTTTTTGGTCGCAGCCACTGAAGCACAGTTGACAGAAAAATTATGCCATATAAATGCTGAAAATATAAACTTTTTTGGTTGCAGCCACTGAAGCACAGAGGCCAGAAAAATTATGCCATATAAATGCAGAAAACATGCATTTTTTTGGTCGCAGCCACTGAAGCACAGTTGACAGAAAAATTATGCCATATAAATGCTGAAAATATAAATTTTTTTGGTTGCAGCCACTGAAGCACAGAGGCCAGAAAAATTATGCCATATAAATGCAGAAAATATGCATTTTTTTGGTCGCAGCCACTGAAGCACAGTTGCCAGAAAAAATATGCCATATAAATGCTGAAAATAGTCATTTTTTGCCATATACGTTGAGTCAACGTATGGCAAAAAATGACTATTTTCAGCATTTATATGGCATATTTTTTCTGGCCTCTGTGCTTCAGTGGCTGCGGCCAAAAAAACTGGGCAAACAATGCCTACAAGGTCAACGTCGTTGACCTTGTAGGCATTGTTTGCCCAGTTTTTTTGGCCGCAGCCACTGAAGCACAGAGGCCAGAAAAAATATGCCATATAAATGCTGAAAATAGTCATTTTTTTGGTCGCAGCCACTGAAGCACAGTTGCCAGAAAAATTATGCCATATAAATGCTGAAAATATAAATTTTTTTGGTTGCAGCCACTGAAGCACAGAGGCCAGAAAAATTATGCCATATAAATGCAGAAAATATGCATTTTTTTGGTTGCAGCCACTGAAGCACAGAGGCCAGAAAAATTATGCCATATAAATGCAGAAAATATGCATTTTTTTGGATGCAGCCACTGAAGCACAGTTGCCAGAAAAAATATGCCATATAAATGCTGAAAATAGTCATTTTTTGCCATACGTTGACCTTGTAGACATTGTTTGCCCAGTTTTTTTGGTTGCAGCCACTGAAGCACAGAGGCCAGAAAAAATTAAACCAGTAGGGTTTGCACCCTAGTTTGTAACGGTGGCGGAGGGAGGAGGAGGACGCTAAAGGACAGCTGTGTGTGGAGTCATGAGGCTTGAAGAGAAGGACAGCTGCATAGAAGTCAGAACAAGTCTTCCGGCGTGCAGTAACCCTCCGAGATCCACCCCTCATTCATTTTAATAAAGGTCAGGTAATCGACACTTTTGTGACCTAGGCGAGTTCTCTTCTCAGTTACAATCCCTCCTGCTGCACTGAAGGTCCTTTCTGAGAGCACACTTGAGGCTGGGCAAGACAAGAGGTTCATGGCAAATTGTGACAGCTCTGGCCACAGATCAAGCCTGCGCACCCAGTAGTCCAGGGGTTCATCGCTCCTCAGAGTGTCGATATCTGCAGTTAATGCCAGGTAGTCCGCTACCTGCCGGTCGAGGCGTTCTTTGAGGGTGGATCCAGAAGGGTTGTGGCGCTGCCTTGGACAGAAAAACATTTGCATGTCTGACGTTACAGACTGGCCAAAGGGCTTTGTCCTTGCAGGTGTGCTCGTGGCAGGATTACTGGCACCTCTGCCCCTGGAATGTTGATGAGTTCCTGAAGTGACATCACCCTTAAAAGCATTGTACAACATGTTTTGCAGGCTGGTTTGTAAATGCCGCATCTTTTCGGACTTGTGGTATGTTGGTAACATTTCTGACACTTTATGCTTGTACCGAGGGTCTAGTAGCGTTGCGACCCAGTACAGGTCCTTCTCCTTAAGCCTCTTGATACGGGGGTCCTTCAACAGGCATGACAGCATGAAAGACCCCATTCTCACAAGGTTGGATGCAGAGCTATCCATCTCCGCTTCCTCATTATCAAGGACTGCATCATCCACGGTCTCCTCCCCCAGCCACGTACAGACCAGGGGTCCCCAAAAGGTCACCACTAGCCCCCTGGGAAGCCTGCTCCTGTTGGTCCTCCTCCTCCTCCTCCACAAAGCCACCTTCCTCCTCTGACTCCACTTCTGGCACCTCTCCCTGCGTTGCAGCAGGTGCCTGGGTTCGTTCTGGTGATTCCGACCAGAAATCGTGCGCTTCCAGCTCCTCGTCACGCTGGTCTACAGCCTCATCTGTCACTCGTCGCACGGCACGCTCCAGGAAGAAAGCGAAGGGTATTAGGTCGCTGATGGTGCCTTCGGTGCGACTGACCATATTTGTCACCTCTTCAAAAGGTCGCATGAGCCTGCAGGCATCGCGCATAAGCACCCAGTAACGGGGGAAAAAAATCCCCAGCTGTGCAGATCCAGTCCTACCACCCAGTTCAAAAAGGTACTCGTTGACGGCCCTTTGTTGTTGCAGCAGACGTTCCAACATAAGGAGCGTTGAATTCCAGCGAGTCTGGCTGTCAGAAATCAAACGCCTGACTGGCATGTTGTAGCGCTGCTGAATGTCAGCAAGGCGTGCCATGGCTGTGTAGGAACGTCTGAAATGGGCCGACACCTTTCTGGACTGGGTGAGAACGTCCTGGAATCCTGGGTACTTGGAGACAAAACGTTGGACTATTAAATTTAACACATGTGCCATGCAGGGCACATGTGTTAAATTGCCTAGTCTCAACGCTGCCAACAGATTGCTTCCATTGTCACACACCACTTTTCCGATCTGCAGTTGGTGTGGGGTCAGCCACCGATCGGCCTGTGACTGCAGAGATGACAGGAGTACAGATCCGGTATGGTTTTTGCTTTCCAGGCACGTCATCCCCAAGACAGCGTGACAACGGCGTACCTGGCACGTCGAATAGCCTAGGGGGAGCTGGGGGTGCACAGGTGTGGAGGAGGAGAAGGAGGACCCAGCAGCAGAGTAAGAAGAAGAAGAAGACGAGGTAGAGAGCGATGGAGGAGTAGAGGTGGTGGCAGAACCGCGTGCAATCCGTGGCGGTGACACCAACTCCACTGTTGTTGTTGAGCTACCCATTCCCTGCTTCCCAGCCATTACCAAGTTCACCCAGTGGGCAGTGTAGGTGACATACCTGCCCTGACCATGCTTGGAGGACCATGCGTCAGTAGTCATATGGACCTTTGGCCCAACACTAAGTGACAGAGATGCGGTAACTTGGCTCTGCACATGTTGGTACAGGTGTGGTATTCCCTTTTTAGAAAAAAAATTGCGGCTGGGTACCTTCCACTGCGGTGTCCCAATTGCTACAAATTTGCGGAAGGCCTCAGAGTCCACCAGCTGGTATGGTAAAAGCTGGCGGGCTAAGAGTGCAGACAAGCCAGCTGTCAGACGCCGGGCAAGGGGGTGACAGTCAGACATTGGCTTCTTACGCTCAAACATGGCCTTCACAGAAACTTGGCTGGTGGCAGATGACTGGGAATGGGAACAGGTGGTCAAGGTGGAAGGCGGAGTGGAGGGTGGTTCAGACGGGTCAAGGAGAGCAGAGGTAGAGCAGTAAGATGCTGGACCAGAAGGAGTGTGGCTTTTAGTTTGCCTGTTGCCTTTGAGGTGTTGCTCCCAAAGTGCTTTGTGCTTGCCGCTCATGTGCCTTCGCATAGAAGTTGTACCTATGTGGCTGTTGGGCTTACCAAGGCTCAGTTTCTGACTGCACTCATTGCAAATTACAATGCTTTTGTCAGAGGCACACACATTAAAAAAATCCCACACTGCTGACTTTTGGAAGTGTGCGATCTGGCGGTAACAGTAGAAGTTGCGGAGTTGGCGGTATTGGCGCAATGGCGGGTGCGTTGGCCGGCTGAACACAGGTGCCGATACATGTTGTTGCCCTGCTGATCCCTGCGGGCTGTCCTCCCTGCTTCTTCTAAGTCTTATTCTCCTACTGCCTCTCTGACTCTCCGTCTCTCCATCTGAACTACCCTCCTCTTGCTCTCTTCTACTAGGCACCCACAAAACATCAATCTCCTCATCATCATTCTCCTCAGATGCATCAATTTCTTCTGACACATCACAGAAGGAAGCAGCAGCGGGGACCTCCTCCTCATCACTCATTATGTCCATCTCTATCGTGTTCTCTGCCAGAATTAAATCTGGTGTAAGGTCCTCATCTCCTTCATCTTCTTCTGGCAATAATGGTTGCGCATTACTCAGTTCAAGAAACTCATTGGAAAATAACTCCTCTGACCCCAGTGAAGAAGGGGCACCGGTGGTGGAGGAAGTGTTACGTGGGGTGGCCATAGCAGTGGAGGATGAGGAGGATGTTGTGGTAAAGTTAGAAACGGTAGAGGATGGGGTGTGCTGTGTAAGCCAGTCAACTACCTCTTCAGCATTTTGGGAGTTCAGGGTCATTGGCTTTTTAAAACTGGGCAATTTGCTAGGGCCACAGGATTGCATAGCAGCACGGCCCCTAGCACGGCCTCTGCGTGGCGGCCTGCCTTTGCCTGGCATTATTTTTAAAAAAAACAACAACAACAACAAAAACTCAGTTGTTTTTCTGGAAACGATAATACACACAGCTAGATGGCGGGTTGAAGAAAACACTGTGCAAATAATGCCTACAAAGTCAACGTATACACTACTACAGCGGTGGATACGGATTACGTAAAATATATGAATGCTGCTTGAAAAAAAGTAACTCAAGTGGTTTTTCTAGAGACGATAATATTATCATATTTAGACAAAATGTGAACAAGGTCACACAGCTCGATGGCGGGTTGAAGAAAACAGTGTGCAAATAATGCCTACAAGGTCAACGTATACACTACTACAGCGGTGGATACGGATTACGTAAAATATATGAATGCTGCTTGAAAAAAAGTAACTCAAGTGGTTTTTCTAGAGACGATAATATTATCAATATTTAGACAAAATGTGAACAAGCTCACACAGCTCGATGGCGGGTTGAAGAAAACAGTGTGCAAATAATGCCTACAAGGTCAACGTATACACTACTACAGCGGTGGATACGGATTACGTAAAATATATGAATGCTGCTTGAAAAAAGTAACTCAAGTGGTTTTTCTAGAGACGATAATATTATCAATATTTAGACAAAATGTGAACAAGCTCACACAGCTCGATGGCGGGTTGAAGAAAACACTGTGCAAATAATGCCTACAAGGCCAACGTATACACTACTACAGCGGTGGATACGGATTACGTAAAATATATGAATGCTGCTTGAAAAAAGTGACTCCGGTGTTTTTTCTGGAGACGGTAATATTATGGATATTTAGACAGAATGGAACAAGGTCACACAGCTCGATGGCGGGTTGAAGAAAACAGTGTGCAAATAATGCCTACAAGGCCAACGTATACACTACTACAGCGGTGGATACGGATTACGTAAAATATATGAATGCTGCTTGAAAAAAAGTGACTCCGGTGTTTTTTCTGGAGACGGTAATATTATGGATATTTAGACAGAATGGGAACAAGGTCACACAGCTCGATGGCGGGTTGAAGAAAACAGTGTGCAAATAATGCCTACAAGGTCAATGTATACACTACTACAGCGGTGGATACGGATTACGTAAAATATATGAATGCTGCTTGAAAAAAGTGACTCCGGTGTTTTTTCTGGAGACGGTAATATTATGGATATTTAGACAGAATGGGAACAAGGTCACACAGCTCGATGCGGGTTGAAGAAAACAGTGTGCAAATAATGCCTACAAGGTCAACGTATACACTACTACAGCGGTGGATACGGATTACGTAAAATATATGAATGCTGCTTGAAAAAAAGTAACTCAAGTGGTTTTTCTAGAGACGATAATATTATCAATATTTAGACAAAATGTGAACAAGGTCACACAGCTCGATGGCGGGTTGAAGAAAACAGTGTGCAAATAATGCCTACAAGGCCAACGTATACACTACTACAGCGGTGGATACGGATTACGTAAAATATATGAATGCTGCTTGAAAAAAGTGACTCCGGTGTTTTTTCTGGAGACGGTAATATTATGGATATTTAGACAGAATGGGAACAAGGTCACACAGCTCGATGGCGGGTTGAAGAAAACAGTGTGCAAATAATGCCTACAAGGCCAACGTATACACTACTACAGCGGTGGATACGGATTACGTAAAATATATGAATGCTGCTTGAAAAAAGTGACTCCGGTGTTTTTTCTGGAGACGGTAATATTATGGATATTTAGACAGAATGGGAACAAGGTCACACAGCTCGATGGCGGGTTGAAGAAAACAGTGTGCAAATAATGCCTACAAGGCCAACGTATACACTACTACAGCGGTGGATACGGATTACGTAAAATATATGAATGCTGCTTGAAAAAAGTGACTCCGGTGTTTTTTCTGGAGACGGTAATATTATGGATATTTAGACAGAATGGGAACAAGGTCACACAGCTCGATGGCGGGTTGAAGAAAACAGTGTGCAAATAATGCCTACAAGGCCAACGTATACACTACTACAGCGGTGGATACGGATTACGTAAAATATATTATGGCTGCTTGAAAAAAGTGACTCCGGTGTTTTTTCTGGAGACGGTAATATTATGGATATTTAGACAGAATGTGAACAAGGTCACACAGCTCGATGGCGGGTTGAAGAAAACAGTGTGCAAATAATGCCTACAGGGCAAATAATGCCTAAAAGGTCAACTTATACACTACTACAGCGGTAGTAAAATAAAAAAAAGTAAAAAAAAAAAAAATGAATATTAAAAAAAAAAAATTAAAGTTGGTGCTGCTGAACTACTAGGAGCAGCAGATTAGCACACCAGTCCCACTCCCCAACACTGCTAGACTAATAGCACTGGGCTCTTATAGTAGTAGTAGTAGTAGTAGTAGTAAACAACAAAAAAATAAATAAAAGCAGTCCTTACAAGGACTACTGTTATTGCAGCAGTCAGCTGATGAGATCAGAAGCAGGACAGCTGCCCACTGCAGCTACATACAGAGCACTGCAGTAGAAGGTAGATTACTAGCCAGCAAAGCTACCTAAGCTTAAATGTCCCTCAAACCCCTGCAGACTTCTGTCCCTCCAATAACAGAGCAGTATCAAAACGATTACTAGCCAGCAAACTTTCAACTGTCCCTGAAATCACTAACAGGCAGCAGCTCTCTCCCTACACTATCTCTTCAGCACACACAGGCAGAGTGAAAAAACGCTGCAGGGCTTCGGTTTTTTATAGGAAGGGGAGTGGTCCAGGGGAGAGCTTCCTGATTGGCTGCCATGTACCTGCTGGTCTGGGGTGAGAGGGCAAAAAAAAGCGCCAACAATGGCGAACCCAAAATGGCGAACGTCGCGCGACGTTCGCGAACTTCCGGCGAGCGCGAACACCCGATGTTCGCGCGAACAAGTTCGCCGGCGAACAGTTCGCGACATCTCTACTGGCCAATTTTATTCCATCCTGTGATAGGTTTTCAGTTGAGCTCCTTGTGGCGGCAGACCATGCCAAGTTGCCAGAGTGCTGCACAGGAAATTTTAAAGGGGGAGAAAGGAGGTTCTCTCCTGTGACTGCTCGGTGGGTTGATTGATACAGATGCTACTACTGCTTGTGCTAGGTGACAGTCCGCTTGAATTTCCTATCATCGACACACACTGAAGATTCAGGACCGACAGTAGGGCTGCTGAACTTCTCTCGTGGTGGGAGATGCAGCTCCTGCTGGAAGCAGAGTTTGGGGCCATTCTCTCTGTAGGTAGAGGCAGCCTAATACTCAGTGGTGGATTTAATAATTTAAAGCTGACCTCAAGTCTTCTGTGAGGAATAGCAGGGCATAGTAGCAATCTATTATTGAATTCAGGGTTTGAATATTGCCTTGAGGTGAGGCCTGCAAGGTCCTATTTATTTGATGAAATATGAATAAATGCTCTGGCCATTTTACCTTGTTTCTGGCTCCTGGAATTTAATTCGATGGCTGAAAGTTAGGGTCAATTGAGGAGTCCCCTTGTCATGCATTTGTCGAGAATTTGCCAGGGCAAATAAACAAAAGTAATTGAATTCAATGCATTTGATGCGAGATGAAATAATGAGACAAAAAAAAAACCGATTTACACCAATGCATTTGATATGAGAAAAAATAGCTAAAAAATACCCATTGACTCGGATGCGGTTGGCAAAATTTTACCTTTTTGAACATTTTTCTCCAGTTTTGTACTAGTGATCACTTCTGTAACTACCAGTAGCCTATACTACATGTTTAGCAGGTTTACCTTGACCCCATGATGTTTGCTAAAGGAGCAATTGTTATAGTACTAAATTGTGAGTCCAGTCCTTAGAGGTGCAAATGCAAAATCATTCACTAGAGACCCATTGTAGTGCAAGCTATAACACTTTTTTTATTCTGCCGAATGCTTTAACATGCCTTAGTAAACAGCTCTAGAAGCTCTCTCTGTTTGTTTAGGATAGCAGCTGCCATATTAGCTTGGTGTGACATCATTTCACGAGTCTCTCCCTGCTCACTCAGCAGGGAGGGGAGGAGGGAGGGGGAAGAGGAGCAAACTGAGCATGCTCAAGCCCTAGCCCTGGAGGTTTAAGCTAAAGACAGGAAGACTGATACAGAAGCCCATGTGTACACAATAGAAGGAAAGAAATGCTGTGTTTCTTTTGACAGAGGACTCAGAGCAGCAGGTTTACTGGTGTATTTACATAGACCTTTCTGAGAAAGCTTACTTCATTTTAGCCTTTCTTTCTCCTTTAAATGGCGGTATGAAGATGTCACTTCTTACTAATATATTCAAGTATTTATCTATTTATGTGTTATAGGTACAATGTGAGCGAGGCAGACTGTAGAACCTTCATAACCATTTACTTGTCATGAGCCATCACAAAAACAGAATAACACACACATAAAAGAGGCTTCGTGACTCATTATCCTTTAACTTTAAATTTCTGCTTATTTGAAAGAGGAGATGGCTGATCTAAACTGTCACTGAGTTATGGATTCAGCATGCCAGAAGCTTTAACATAAATTATACAAGTGAAATGTGATTCAAGCCCGAGTACCTAATGAGAAAGTTTGTTATGCCAATTGCAATTTATTTTAAGTGACCTTGGGCACACAAGGACTTTATCTCTTTAGATCCTTGAAATTGCTTAATGCTAATAAGCAACTGTGCTGCAGAGAGAGGCTCTGATCCACTTATGAGTTAGACCAACTCCAGCTAATAGAAGCTTATAATAACCAGCCACCCTTACTTACCAAGATATGACATATTTATGAACTATGCTTAAAGGAGAAGGAAAGGCTAAGAGTAAGTAAGCTTTATCAGAAAGGTCTATATAAATACACCAGTAAACCCTCAAAGTAATGCTGCTCTGAGTCCTCTGTCAAAAGAAACACAGCATTTTTGTCCTTCTATTGTGTAAACATGGGCTTCTGTATCAGACTTCCTGTTTTCATCTTAAACCTCCAGGGCTAGGGCTTGAGCATGCTCAATTTGCTCCTCTACTCCTGACTCCTCCCCTCCCTGCTGTAATCTGAGCCCAGAGCTATGAGTGAGCAGGGAGAGACTCAGGCAGGAAGTGATGTCACAGCAAGCTAATATGGGGCTGCACTATTGCAGCTAATCTATTGGCAATAAAATGCCTCCGTAGCTCTCCTTCTCCTTTACATATATTTAAATTCAACGTTATCTCTTGAGCTCGGTAGACATATAGAATACCCCATTTTTAAGAATTTTTAAGATGTGTCCTTCTCTAAAACAGTGTGTGATAATCGTGTTAAGAAGTATTACTGGGAATTGTATGACCAAGGACAAAGATGTAAAGGTTTGAAGCCTGCTCTGTGATAACAACATTTCTATTACAGCACTACCCGTGATAGCATTTGTGTTATTTTATGCACTCATTATTTTCTCCCATATACCATCATATTGTAAGCTGTACAGACAAACTTGAGACACGAGATAAAGGTTCACATTCATCAAAATATTTTAAAAAAAAATGTCAGCAGCATTGAATAGCAGAATAAATTATGAGCTATGCTCGCTTGCAGAAGTCACCGATAGGTCTGAAGCAGGCAAACATTTTAATAAAGTAGACATTTTGTGTAAAAAATAAGAATGTACCAGTGTATTATACTCATTTAGATATAGAAGAATTGTGCTTAAAAAAAGTAGCGTTTCTGTCTTATTTATTGAATATTTCTGCAAAATCCCTAATAATCCCTTCCCTTCTCTTCCACTTCCTGCTCCCTGAATTCCCAGGCTGTGCAGGGGAGCCGGCGGCTCTCAGCTCACTGTACTGTAGGACAGGAACCAATCAGCAGCTAGCTGGACCTGATAGGGAACTAAAGCCTGTCTGTGCTTGTGTGACTGCAGGACTGTGATTGGCTGTCTCCCTTCTACTATGCTTATGGCAGGGACCGTTAGGACACTCCCACCCCTCATTTGAAACACAGACAGGGACCCAGGCCTGGTTTTTTGGAAAGGCCACCAAGGCCCGGGCCTAGGGTGGCAGGATTTTAGAGGGCGGAATGAAGCCCAACCACACCCACATTGGTTCGGAAGCTCTGGGACTGATCATGAGATACAATAGTTTTTTAAATTTCCCATGTGCCAATCCACAGTGCCTGGTCTAGTAGTGCCCGCTATGTAAATCCAGCCCTGCAGCGACCAGAGAACATCTATAGGGAGCTCCAATAATGGGGCTATTTTTAAAGATAATATAAATTTTTAGCACCATGTTAAAGCACCTCCATATATTACTTATAATTGCCTACAAAATTAGGGGTTTTTCGTTTATCCTATAGGTCTCCTTTCATATAAATTAAATTGTGGGCATGAGACTTTTTCACAATATAAATCAAATATGAAATATAAGTAATAGAAAAAAATATTCATCTTTTAATACAGTGCCAAACTGGCCACTCTGATGGGGTCTGGAGAATTGGTAAGGGGGTTTTAGTGAGAAGGCCATTTATAGTGGGATTTGGTAAAAATATCTGTTTGGTCTCCTATTTCCACCTCCAACCCAACTTGGTCAATGTGTTTTGAGAACTTTGACTGAATGATACATAAAGAGTGTCCTAAATAGACTAGAAAAATAAAAAAACTGGACCTCCAACAGGGGTTTAAATTGAGTCCAACACACCACTGCCTAAAGGGAACTCAATGAGCTTGCAAAAGGGGTTAAAAGTAATTTAAATATTTAACATTTTATGTGCTGTGGATCATAAAATCTGTGACATTGACATTCAAGTCACCAACACCGTCGATTTAAGTTTCTGTGTTACAAATCATTAAAGGGATGTTTGTTATTTTTACAAAATGCATCAGTTAAAAATTGTTTTTCAAATTAGCAAATAGATTTTTTATATTTAACTTTGAAAACTGGCATGGGGCTAGAGAAGTTAGTTTCCCAGGTGCCATCAGTCATGTGACCTGTGCTCTGATAACCTTCTGTCACTCTTACTGCTGCACTGCTAGTTGGAGTGATATCAACCCCCCAACCTTACCCACTCACTTTACTCACTGATGTAAATATATATTACTGGGCCCCACAGCAAATATTTTTCAGGCCCCCAAAACGTCTAGAGGTTGACTTGTTTTACCAATATTTATTGAAATTGTATATGAATTAGGGCCTTGTGGGGCCTCTATACTTTCTGTGCCCCCCTGCAGCCGCAGGGTCTGCTTCCTCTGTAGTTACACCCCTGCTGATCCTCCACCACCTCCAATTATTACAGGGCACAGCAGATCTTTAATTTTCTGCCCTGGAGACCATGGTACTGGTATACTACTACATGGTAACTTTTTAAAATGAAAACTTTTTAAAATGAAATCATAATGCTTTGTCAAAAACAACTCTGTATGCCTTTTACTCTCTCTTTTCAGTGTTATGTGTCACTTTCCATGACTATTATCACCAAAAATGTATTAAAATCAAAGGAATTTTCCATTGGTGCCTATCGTGACTAATCAAGAAGAGGTGTGTCTATTTGAGAATGCCTTTTCCAATTGATAAGCTGATTGAATTTGGAGCAAATCTGCAAGTTTTTGGTCCTTAGGATATAATATTAAAGGACAGGTTTAACACGTTGACCAGTTTTACTCGTCAAAAACATTTCATACATAAAACTGATTAATTACACTACGTTGCAGTCCAATTGTCACATGAATGATCTTTGATGAGTATGAAAAAATAACGATCTGCTCGGAAATGGAAAAACTTAAACCTCCTTAAAAACATAAAGGTACCATTTCTATACAAAAATTCAGTGTTTCAGAACTTTGCACATAGTTAAATGCATTTAGACCATTTCCATTTTATGGTGCAATAGGACCTTTTAACGACCCATCCATCTAGAGATTTTAAATCTAAAAACTTGAGATTTATTAAAAACCAAGAAAAACTCTAATACAAAACTTCTTCAAGTAAAGACGGAGGTCCCCTAGAAGTCAGTGGGAGCTGCTCTGATCCTATTGAACTTCTATTTTTAGCCATTAAGACTTTTTCGGGGGAATGCAATAAAAGTCGCAAAGATCAAAACAATTCGCACCAATAAGAATAAAAATCCACATCTCACAATGTAATATTATTCATTAAACTGTTATTGCATTGCGAATTTTAATTGCGCACTCTTAAGAAGTGTTTGAAGGTGTCGTAATCTTTTGGAGCTAATGAAATTTTCAGTAAGAAGTTTTATTACATTTACTGCTCTTAACTATAAAATTCACAAACGGTCTCCCACTGTCGGAAGTGGTCGCTAAACAGTTTCCGGGTTCGCAAAAGCTATTTTAAATTCGCACATAGCAATTTTTTTTTCGCACAATGGCATAACTTTTCGCGTTGTGAATAGTTTTTCTGTTACCGACTTTCATTACATTCCCCCATTAGAGGTTTTTGAATTTTTTTCACTAGTAATTATCCGAAAACGATTTAATATTTTACGCTATATTCTTGAATACCACTAACATTTGACCTTTATAAAATAGGCCTCCGTCTACTAAAGTGTCTACTTAAGTGCGGTAAAAATATTCGCACAAAATATAGACAAATTTGTCGCAGAATATGTTTTCGCCAGTTTTACCTGCAGTAAATATAAATTTGCGAATTTTCTTGTGCAAGATTATGTTTTCGCCAGTTATCGCATTTGCTGAAAATAACGCTACGTACACATTAACGCCTGGTTTAATAAACAGCCAAATTTGCAAATTTGACAAAATTTATGCAAGAATATTCGAAAAATTTTACCGCCACCTATGTAATGGCATAAATGTATGTTTTCGCCAGGAAAATTCTCAAGGGGCTGGAAATATTCAATAATACTTTTTTTTTACCCATCATTCTTTGCTGACAGGAGACAGATCTGTAGCTATTGCTGATAGGATGTTTTGGCTTCTGCTTCTATCTGCTGCAATTTCAGCTCAGAGGCGTATTATTGGCAGCGGACATCACAGTCCAAAGATTCGTCAGCCTCTACACTATTGTCTTTTCATTGTGATTGGCTACATTAAACTGTGCCTTTATATGAAGCAAAGAGATTGACTGGTTTGTTCATATGATTCTATTGGCTGAAGGGTTTATATGATGCATATATGTTTGATTGGTGTTACTCTGGTAATGTTGTTGGATGGTATAATCATCAGTCAATAAAGTTTATGAGTTTTGAAGATGCATTTCTGGCCATAAATGTCACAGTAAAAATTGCCATAATAACCTCCATAAAACAAGACTATTTTATAGCATAAATATTTGCAAAAACAAATTTGTCGCCAGAAAATTTGCATCTCGCTAAAATTACCGCTAACATATGCTGGTTCGTTCTGAGCACATCGTTGTTCAGTAAACGTAGTCGCTGCGAATATTCTGGCAGAAGGATATTCTCAGCGATAACATGAGCAAACTTAAAGTCAGATTTACCGCACTTTAGTAAACGGACCCCTGAGTTACTAAAGTTGAACTTTATTGTTCAACTCCAGGTCCATTCCATCAACCATAAACCAAATTACAGTACTGGTTTCCAGTGTTTTTATTATTATAAATGCATTTAATACATTTCACACTGCCATATAGTGTGGTTGATAAATTCAAGCTTTCAGCTGCATGAAACTAATTTCATATTAATGGACGATACACCCAGATGCTTCCCTCTTAATTCTTGCTTTTAGTCTCTTCAGTTCTTGGTTATTCTCATCAATAAGAAGACCACACTCTGACATTTTCCAAGACTCTTCAAACAAACGTTGCTCAAAATATCTGTTCGCAACCTGGCTAAATATTCCAGCAAGTTTAACCCTGCCAGGCATATTGTTAATGCTGGCGACGGCTGAAGCGTGCTCCATACTAATGGCTTTCATGTACTGCGTGGTAGCGGCGTCTTCATCACAAGACAACAGCAGAATGTGGCCTTTGGAACAATAGTCTTCTGCTTGGGTCTTTAAATCATGAGAACTGTGCCGCAGAATTGCCTTATCTATGTCCTTTATTGCGCTGCTGTAATCTCTCAGGTGAGTGAGGCACATGGCACGCTGCCGTAAGTATTTCGGGTTATTGTTGCTAGAAATAACAGCCAGAGAGTAATAATCCAGAGCTTTTTCATGTTGATTCTCCTGAATCAAAGAATTCCCTTCTTGTCCTGCTGCCTGTAACAACAAGAAAAATGGAATTATATTAGCTATTTGTGCTTTAAAGACCTAGGGGCAAATTCACTAAAGGGCGAATCTTCGCCTGCGAAGGTTTCGCCAGTCTGCGCCACTTGGCCAAACGCAAATTCCCGTCAACTACGCTAATTCACTAAAATGCAAAGTTGCGTTTGGGCAGCCAAATGCTGGCGAAGTTTCACTAGGGTTAATTCGCCAGCACGAGCATTTCATAGCAAATTCTCGCTAATGTTTGTTTCTGCCTAACGAAACTTCGTAGGTCAGTTTGAATAGGGCGGGTACATATAGGTCATATATACATCTTTATTAGAGATGCAAATGCTTGAAGTGGCCACTTATTATTAAAAATGGAAGCAAAATAAAGACAAACGAGATCCTCTAATGCCCTAGACATGAGCCCACCCTAAAACAAACTTTTAAAATTTTGATGACTTTTCGGCATACAGGATATGATGTCACTGACATAAGATCGAGGAGGATGTAGCTTCATCTTATCAGTTCGCCAGGTCTAAGGTGGCAAAGGAAACGCTGGCAAAAGAGATAACGTTCTGTAAAATTTGCACTTTAGTGAATTTGCGGAGTAACAATCGTTCGTCTGAGCAAAAACTGCGCTAGCAACGATCTCTTTATGCCTGTTGCTGATGTCCCTACGGATCGGATTTCTGGTGAATTTTCAAAAGCGACGGCCACTTCGCCCATTAGCAAATCTGCACGCCCATCTCACACTATGAAATGGAAAAGAAGAGGTCTGAACTGTGGAATAGGTAAGGCAAGGGTTAAAGCCAGCCAGTAAAGCACAGGTGCAGATCACATGGAAAGCAGAACATTTTTCTGTCGAAAGCTCTTCATACTGTAATTGCTTGTCATATAAACCAGAGCAGCACGCAGGTGTGCTTTTAAAGCCACTGCTCATTCAGATAACATCATTTGGTTTATCATTGTTTACAGGTTAATAGTTAAATGCGAATGTTCTTTCAGTTCTTACATATTAACGCAATTATATAAAAGGCATGCTGGACAGACAGAGAGAGAGCATCATCTCTCATGGAAAAATTCCTGCCCTGCTGTAGCGTTGAGCAGACTTAGTAATTAACCTAGGACTGCATCGTGTAGAACCTTAAACATTTAGGCACTTCAGCAATCTACCTTTTCCACTAACTAATGCAAAAGCAGATGATTCTTTGATTATAAGAGTAGAAATACAATAAAAATCAGCTATTTGGCATTTGACATGCTAAGCCTCTTTTAGTAAAGTGGCACAAGTTGCAGGTTGCATTTCCCCCAGAATTCCAGTGCAAATGCATGCACTAACTGGTGAGAGTGTTTCTGTAAATCACACACAAGCTGATAAATTTCAAATATCAAAATTTATCATGTACTGTCTCTTTAAAAAGGCTACCTCTTTAAAACCTGCCGAATTGCTGTTTTAGCCTATGGGGGCTCCTACAACCTATTTGGAGTCAATTGGTGGACTTTGACTTTGGTGGACTTTGACTTTGCGCTATTCCTTCGATTTGTACGATTCAAATTCTGCCGAAAATGGACCTATTCTACCAAAAAAAAACTTCGACTTCATTTTGGTTGTTCTTTTTTAATTCAAATTTGACGTTTTTTCAATTCTAAATTCAACCCTTGATAAATATGCCCTGTACTGTCTCTTTAAAAATTCGACTTCGACCATTCGCCATCTAAAACCTGCCGACTTGCTGTTTTAGCCTATGGGGGACCTCCTAGAAACAATGAATTGGTGGACTTTGAAAAATCAAAGTTTTTTTGGGGAAAAAAATCTAATTCGATTCATACGATTCGAAATCGGCAGAATACGGACTATTTGATCGAAAAAACTTAATTTCAGATGGTCTTTTTCAATACGAATTTTGAAGTTTTTCAAATTCGAAATTCGACCCTTGATAAATATGCCCCTAATCGTTCCCTTTGCCATTCCCACTTGCTCGTAATTCATCTGAATATCTAGAAAGGATGCATTGGCACTGCCACCAGTTTTTAGGGTCATGTTAGACAAAAGTCTAATGAAATGTCCATTTCAGTGCTTCTCACTTGTAAGTGTAAATGAAGTGTACTTTTATTCTATACAAGTAAAATGTTTTATTTGAAGTTGTGTGTTTTTGGATTCATGTTGTTAAAGCCCCTCTTGATCTATAAAGTTAGGGCAAGGTCCAACGGAGAGATTTGTCGCCCGAGATAAATTGGCGACAAACATTTATATTTGAATTATTTGCAGTGTAAAAAGTGTAATTGAAAAAGTGTATCTGACGTTTCAGCATTAACAATGACCGATGTTTGGGTGCCCTTAAAGGAACCTGATCAAAATTTTCCACGAAGCCCGATCAACGAGCAGACCGATATCCAAGTCTTCGGTCGATAACGGCCTGCACTTTTCCCACCATACACGCACGGATATTCATTTTGTACGGTATTATCTGTGCGTCTATGTCCACCATACGATATTCAGTGAGTGTATGGTGGGAGATGAGCTGACCGATATCGGCAGAAGACTTGGATATCGGTCGGCTTGCCAATAGGTCGAGGTGGAAAATTTTGATTGGACGCCTTTGAAGGCACCTGAACATCGACCACTGTTTAATGCTGAATCGTCAGATAGAGGTATAATTCTATTGTTTCTACCTGTATATGTGACATTCAGCTCTACACTTATGTGTTGAAATGAACAATCTTTCTTGGAAAGATCTTTTTCAGGAAAGATCTTAATTTGTTAAGTCTATAGCCACCTTAAAGGGGTTTTTCACCTGTGAGATAACTTTTAGTATGATGTAGAGAGTGATATTCTGAGACAATTTGCAATTGGTTTTTATTTTTTATTATGGAAGGTTTTCAAGTTATTTAGCTTTTTATTCAGCAGCTCTCCAGTTTGCAATTTCAGCCATCTGGTTGCTAGGTGCCAAATTACCCTAGCAACCATGCATTGATTTGAATGAGAGACTGGAATATGAATAGGAGAGGCCTGAATGGAAGGATCAGTAATAAAAAGTAACAATAACAATAAATTTGTAGCCTTGCAGAGCATTTGTTTTTTAGAAGGGAGTCAGCGACCGCACATTTGAAAGCGGCAAAGAGTCAGAAGAAAAAGGCATATAACTATAAAACTATAAAAAATAAATAATGAAAACCAATTGAAAAGTTGCTTAGAATTGGCCGTTCTATAACATAATACAAGTTACCTAAAAGGTGAACTACCGCTTTAAAGGGCATGTAAAGTCTAAAATAGAATAAGGCTAGAAATGCTGTATTTTGTATACTAAATATAAACATGAACTTACTGCACCACAAGCCTAATCAAACAAATAATTTATGCTTTCAAAGTTGGCTACAGGGGGTCACCATCTTGTAACTTTGTTAAACATCTTTGCAAGACTAAGACTGTGCACATGCTCAGTGTGGTCTGGGCTGCTTAGGGATCTCATAAACAAAGCTGCTTGAGTTCTGCATGGCTGGGAAGTAAGGCGGGGGCTCCCCCTGCTGTTCATAAGTATGATTGTTTCCCTGCTCAGCAGTTAGGGACCATCTGACAATTCCTATCCACAGCAGTAAATGAAGGGAGAATTTCACTGCATACAGTCAGGTTTCTTATAAAGACGGTACACATTATAGTAAAAATGGGATTTTATTATTTTGCCTTTACATGCCCTTTAAGACAATACAGTAAGGGGCAACATTATGAAAAGTCTCAAGTTTGTTTTAAAACGTTAATCAGTAAATGCTGCTTAGGCAATTTATTACATTACCCATTATATGTATAACTTGCTCTCAAAAGTCCATCAAAAAAACATATTTCCAAAGAAAATGAAAAACCCCCCAAAAACATGGCTTCATTAAATGTTGTTGAATTGGTGTAGAAAGGGTCAGGCTAATAGCACAAGCAGCATACTGTCTGGCAGCATTTTTCAGTCAGCGGAGAAGCATCCAAAATCTGTCTGTGCCTCCTGTCATTTACTTTAACAGGAGACCAATTAGTTGCAAAACTGGAATTCCAGCATTTTAGGCAAAAACTGTGACAGTTCCATTATAACCAATTGCACATGTCTTAGGCAAGTTGAAATACTGTATGTCATTGAAGAATAGGCTCTGTCAACATTAGTGAACATTATAGGGCTGTTCTAATACAGTTATATCTATCTATCTATCATCTATCTATCTATCTATCTATCTATCTATCTATCTATCATCTATCTACTTATCATCTATCATCTATCTATCTATCTATCTATCTATCTATCTATCTATCTATCTATTTATCATCTATCTATCTATCTATCTATCTATCTATCTATCTATCTATCATCTATCTATCTATCTATCTATCTATCTATCTATTTATCATCTATCTATCTATCTATCTATCTATCTATCTATCTACCTATCTATT
The DNA here is from genome assembly GCF_017654675.1 of Xenopus laevis. Lineage (NCBI taxonomy): Eukaryota > Metazoa > Chordata > Amphibia > Anura > Pipidae > Xenopus > Xenopus laevis. Next base: position 90,337,899 of record NC_054384.1, on the reverse strand, counting down.
TATCTATCTATCTATCTTTGTCTATCTATCTATCTATCTATCTATCTATCTATCTATCTATCTATCATCTATCTATCTATCTATCTATCTATCTATCTATCTATCTATCTATCTATCTATCTATCTATCTATCTATCTACCTATCTATCTATCTATCTATCTATCTATCTATCTATCTATCTATCTATCTATCTATCTACCTATCTATCTATTTATCATCTATCTATCATCTATCTATCTATCATCTATCTATCTATCTATCTATCTATCTATCTATCTATCTATCTATCTATCTATCTATCTATCTATCTATTTATCATCTATCTATCTATCTATCTATCTATCTATCTATCTATCTATCTACCTATCTATCTATTTATCATCTATCTATCATCTATCTATCTATCATCTATCTATCTATCTATCTATCTATCTATCTATCTATCTATCTATCTATTTATCATCTATCTATCTATCTATCTATCTATCTATCTATCTATCTATCTATCTATCTATCTATCTATCCATCCATCCATCTCACAAGGACCAAACATGGAATAGTTTCAATTTGCCTGTTTGCTTCCCTTACCTTTTTTAAAAAACATCATTAAACATTAGAGTATTCTGTCCCTTTCAAGGGAACTTTTAGTTAAAATCACAAGGTGAATTTCTTGATATAATTTGACATACTCATAAGTACCATAAATACAAGAAATGTTCTTACGCTTTGGAGATATACATTTTACATGTGATCTGCTGCAGGATAAACATTCTGTAATAAGTTATTTGTATGGTTAAATAAAGAATTAGTTAAAGAAAAGACTTTATAAATGTGGCAAATGAAAGCAAGCACACAATATTATATTATTGTATGCGCTGTAATGGATTTCTCAGAATTGCTTGACTTCATGACCAATGGCCCTATCTGAAGTGGGGTCAAGTTAATAAGCAGCAAAGTTCAGCATTTTCTTGCTGCTTAATGTTATTAGTGTTCATATGATATAATCATCTCATCTGAATGGATCAAAAGCTTCGAGTTTATGAGGTACAGACTAACAAGGAGAAAGAACAGAATGCTTCTTCTATTTGCCTTTTGCTTTTGTGCCATAATGCATCTTCTCTTAAATACCGTATAGAGAGGAATCTTTAATGGGGTACTAATGGAAAGTTCTGTTGCACAATCATTAAGACTTACTTCTCCTATTAGGAAAATATGAATGCAATCGCACTTTTAAAGGGTTATTTATTATAGTCCGAATACTAAACACTTAATACGAATTTTAGTGGAAAAAAACTCAAATCTTTTGATATTTATTTTACCTTGAGGCTTCAAAAAGTCTGAATCCAAAAACGCTCCATCTTCAACCTGTTGGGGTCCTGTACAAGTCAATGGCAGAGGTCCTATTTGCAGTTTGAAGCTATTATTGTCTGTGCTGAGTTTCCTACAATAATCCAACATTTTCTGGCTTTTCTGCCAATTTCACACAAAATGCTAACTTTTCGGGCATCAAATCCGAAAAATCCGAAAGTTGTGGTTTTCGTGTAACAATCCGAAAAGGTTTAAATTGAATTTTGATAACATCCAAAATGTCAGATTGTGCTCCAAATTTTACCATGCTGTATGCAAATATTTGGATTGCTCTATTTTCTAAAGTACTCTATGAAGCACCTGGAAATGTTGTAAGATTCTGTCCCTTTGTTCCATCCATGGAAAGCAACTGCTTCTCTTAGCCAAGTATGGCCATACACAGGCAGATTTAAGCTGCCGACTTGGACCCTTGGACCCTAGACTGATTCAGAAGCTTATTTGCCCTTATTTGCTTTATGTTGCCGTCCAACAGGCCCATCTCACTGATAACCAACCGAAAATCAGCAATCAGGCAGGTTTGATTTTCCAGTCTGATTGCAGACCACGTCAGCCAGCCAGAGTCTGACTGCTTCTATTCCCTCCATTGTAATCCAATCGTTTGACCCTAGGGTTAAGCCTGGTATCGCCAAATGAGTGTCTCATACAGGTATGGGATCGTTATCCGGACTTAGACTCTATTTAAAAAAAAATAATTCAAATTTTTAAAAACAATTTTCTTTTTTTCCTGTACTAACAAAAAAGTACCGTGTACTCGATCCCAGCTAAGATAAAATCAATCCTTACTGTAGACCAGTGATCCCCAACCAGTAGCTCGAAAGTAACATGTTGCTCTCCAACCCCCTGGAAGTTGCTCCCAGTGGCCTCAAAGCTGAAGCTTATTTTTGAATTCCAGGCTTGGGGCAAGTTTTGGTTGTATAAAAACCAGATGTACTGCAAAACTGAGCCTCAATGTAGGTTGACAATCCACATAGGGGTTACCAAATGGCCAATCACAGCACTAATTTGGCACCCCAAGAATATTATTCATGCTAGTGTTGCTCCTCAACTTCTTTTACTTCTGAATGTTGATCACGGGTTCTAAAGGTTGGGGATCCTCGCTGTAGACAAAGCAATCCTATTGGGTTTATCTTAAGGTTTGCTCTGTCGTGCTCACTAGAATTAGTCACTTGGGGGTGCCTAACTTTTGGAACCCCTAAGTGTAAAATAGTATTCCTTCTCCTATAACATATCTCCAGTTGCCTTTCCACAAACATTGTCACAGGTAAAATATTTCATACTATTCCTAACACTGTGCTCTTGCATAATGGGGAATTTAGAAAATGGCACTGGTTAGCTGTGCAGAAAGTTCAATTGTCCAACATCTGGCACAGAAAACATTTAATTTTGTTGTTTCAGCAACAGCAGTTTTTTTTACTCTCATAGTTCTCCTGAGCTTAGTCCATCTCTAGTTCTATCAAGAGCTATTTAATTTTGGATTGAAATGCGATGCTTTTGAGTGATATTGGAAACAACCATCAACCCACACAGCAAATAAGCAGCTTGTTACAATGATATTCTGTTATGCAATGCGAATATCCATTGTTCTTTCCTGCTGCTGCAGAGTGAAGAGAGATAATCATTTGGAAGTGTTGCTATAGTTATTTAATTACTGGATGTTTCCTTTAGTACTATGCCAATTAAAATAACCTAAATGATACATAATCACGAGGAATATGACAACTGTTTTTCTCTTGTTGAAAGTGATTCCTTGGATCCCATTACTGAATCTACCAGGAGGAAGGAACCTCAAGTGAACCACAAGTAGTCAGGCTGCACACTGGTTTCCCTTACAGGAAAGACATTCCTACTTTACAATGAATTTAGTAGAGTATTTGTGGTTTCTTTTTTTTAATGCATGATATTAACAGCAGTGAAATGTCTGTATACAATGGTCTATTAGCCCAGGTGGCTTCCTTGTCAGTAAATAGTGTTACAAATGGAGATGCATCTGCTTCAAAGATATCACTATAAATCTCTGTGCTGATGTAACAACCTCATCCTGGCTGGCAATATATTTTGTCCCAGGTGCATTTCTTAACACTCTTAAAGACCCATCTTTCCCTAAATACAAAAAATTAATAGAGCGCTCATGGGATTTCATAAATGGTGAATAAAATATAAAAAATAAGTTTATTGATTTGACATTTTGGTCCTTCAGGGGAACTTACCCAGAACAATAATACTGTAATACTGTCTATACACAGGCCGATAATATTGGCCATCTTGGTCCCTCCAGAAAAAGTTGGCAGCTCTTTGTATGGGACCCTCGGGGGTGGGTCAAGTTTAAAATTCCCTATGGACAATAACCACAACAATGTGTCCTCAACTAACAAGTCTCCCTATTTCTGTATAATCCAACCATTGAACCCTGGGTCAGTGATTGTAACTATCCGATTTGTATGGTGGTATTAATAGGAGTATCCAAAAAGCACTGTATCCTAAATGCACTGACATACAGTATTTGTTTAAATATTCAAACCTTTATTCAAATTCTATTACTGAACTAATTTGTAACCCCATGTTTGTGTAGGAGACTGGTAAAATAGCTTCCCCTTTATCTAGATATCCCCTACAGTGTGGCTAGCTAAGTCAGCCCTAATCTACTGCAAGTATAGACAGCTAAGGGGGTCTTCAGCATAGTTGAGAAATACGTAGTTCCCCTTCCTGGGTTAAAGTATTGTAGTTCTAGAGTTGGCCACTGTTCTATAGTGTATATATGCTGGAGCGCACATGCTCTGGGTCCATTTTCAGTAGTCCTCACCTAAGCAAGCAGATGGGACCAGAGTGGAACCTAGGTTAATCAGACCAAGTAAGTGTTAGGGTATAATCTGTCATAGATCCCTTTAGGAGTTGTAGATAGAAGTAGGGCTAGCTATCTGGGCAGTGTGAAGATCCACCGATGAGAATTAGAAGAATTAGAATCCCAAGTGCACGACTGCTCAGAGTAGGGCAGTGTACAGTGAATAGACCTAGGGACTAGAGTAGTTCACATAGGGTCCACTTGAATAGCATCCTGAAAGCTGGGGGTGACACTTCCTTGTGTGCATAATGAGCGAATGCCGCAACTTGTTCATTATGTGCATGTGCGTGATGTCAGACCCTCATTATGTGCACACGTGTTGCACAACATGACCGCTCACACGTGCGAATGTAATGGGGGACAATTTAAAACAAAATCCTACTGTTATCCCCAACCGGAGTGCGTGTTCTATTAGCCTGCACCTTTGCTGGGGGGAAAATATTTAATATTTAAGTGACTCTACCCTACGGTGATATATACTGACTAGCTGAGCAGTATCTGCAAGTATATGCCTAACACGTGTATCCTGTTCTCCTGTATAGCTATTCAATAATCCTATGTGGACTCAGCAACTAAAGCATTTGCTGTTCAAGTTCAAAAACCACTGCTGCCTATTATATTGAAATATTCTGCACTTGAGAAATATAGCTCTACTATACCCTGCCTCCAACCTATTTGAGGGCCCACATGTGATGATTAAGAGCCACATAAAGGTTATATAGTGATATAGTCACTGGAGTAGTGGGCAACTCCATTTTACTATAGCTTTACATTTGCATCACACTTGTTTGTCAGAATCAGCAAGATATTTTCTGTGTCTTTTCTCTTGAGAAAAAAACATTGAAAATGATTACTAAATCTATATTGATTCTTTATTTTCAGCAGTACCAATCATTGCTTGGGAAAAATGAACAACAGTAAATCTGCCCCCAATATGGTATTTATCCAGTTCAAATCAAGGAAAAGAATAACATATCAAGCCTGCAAGTGCCTAGTCAATGGCACAACAAAAGCACTTTTCAGCCCATAAAGGAGTTGCTTGTTACAGTTTAGGAAGTTGTATTTGCCACAGAACAGAGATGTTGACCTTGAATGAACTGAAAAAAAGAATTTAGAACTTACAGCTCTGTGTCCTTATATGAGCTCTGTGTACTGTGTATATTTATTGTATTTATTGTGTATTTTATATATTGTACCTACATACACATTATATATACAGTACAACAGGTCAAGTGCCCATTAAAAGACTTTTGCAAAAATATGCAAGAGATCTGAATCCACAGACACTGCTTTTCACTTGAGTTGTGTGTGTTATATACAGGGTCGGATTGGAGTGTGAGAGGCCCACCGGGGCTTCTAAACCGGGGCCCCCACACCTCCTGTGGGGCCCCTGCCACCCACCCTCTTAACCACTGCTGGCTCCTCCCCATGGCCCAGTCTGACCCAAGGCAAAGCAGTGTCTGTGGATTCCGATTTTAATGGGCATTTGGCCTGTTGAAATCATACTCAAGGGTTGACATACAAAGTAATCATTCATTTCATTGCACAGGTTTGTTTTACATACTCAGTAAAATGTATTTAGTGACTCACTAAATTTCTCAAAATGATTTTTTTCCATGTGGTCTGTTTTGTAATAGAGGAAGCATGAGTTCAGTTTACCACATCTGGATTATAGACATTCCACAGGGGATTTGTAAATAATCTCATTCATTGAACTCCAGGGAATGGGTGTGAAAGTCAGGCCTGGTCCAGTAAGCATGCGTTCTATGATTCATACACAGCTGACACAGGTCAATGATGGCAAGAAACTCTCCGAAATAATTGAAGACTTTAAATAGAAGCGGCAGATGGGCTGCGATGGCTACACTTAGAGAAATAACACTCCACTCCTGAAGATATTTATTGCTAACATTATGCCATGATGAGCAACAAACTAAACAGGATACAAACACTTCACAAATGTGATTAAATTCAAAGAATTTGTTGTGGGATTCATGTCATAAAAGCAGCAAAGTTTGTACCAGGTCTAGTATCCCCTAGCAACATATCAGCGGTTTGCTTTGAAACAGGTGACCAGCAAATGCCTCTTGCCAATTGGTTGCACTGGGTTATTAGAAATTGTGTAATTACCATTTAAAGACCAGTAATCTGTTAGTTACGTAAGTGTTTACATTTCTAGATTTTAGGTCTGTTCTGTTTAGAGAATATTTTGGCAGGACAAAATGGAAACCATGAGATGAATGTGAGATAGGAGGAATATACAATGGCAAAAATCCAACTCCTACTCTAATAATATATTACGTGATGAATGTTGAAACCATTGATGATTGACGTCCACTAATTAAAGACTGGGAGGTCAGTATTTAAAGAAAAATGTACATAGATACCAGTTTGTGATGGTAATGGGTTACAGGTAAAGCCTAATTTTAATCTTATACTTTTTGTACTTATACTAACATTAACAAAATGACCCAATTAAAAAACAAATTGCATTGGAGATCTGAACCTGTAGTTACCGTTAAGAACTAATCACACAATATCAATTTGAAGTTGAGGCCTTGATTCTTCCCACTGGGGTTCCCTGTCCATCTCGAAAATTGGTTCAAAGCCCCATTGTAGCTTACTAGTACCCATAACTAGCTACAGTACATTAAGCATGGTCATGTTGAGCAACCTAATTCCCTGTGCACCTCTAACCCTAAGCACAGAAGCATTACCAACTGGCAAGTAAGAAGAGAAAGGTGTTCAGTAGTGATGAGCAAATTTATTCGCCAGCCATGGATTCACAGCAAAATTCAGAATTTTGCCATGTACGATTTTTTCACGAAACTGTGGCACCTTCCCTATAAAAAAATGCCCACATTTAATGCATTAGGAGATAAAAAGACACCATAAGAGAAAACACACATTGACCTTAATGCATCAGGACAAAAAAAGTCGGCATAAGAAAAAACACCCATTGACTTTAATACATTTGGAGAGACAAAAATTGTTGCGCACGTAAAAATTGTCGCGTGTTAAAAAACCCACATTGACTTCAATGCGTTTCACCGAATTTCAATGTTTTGTTCATCACTAGTGTCCAGTCTGTCCCCAGCAAATTTAAAAGAATTCTCGCATTTTGGAAACACTGATTTAATGTGCAAATACATCAATGACTTTAAACCTGCTTATAGTACACGCACCCACCACCATGACTTAATTGATCTTCATAGGCTCTATACCTCTCCCAACGTCTGGTCTAGTGCTCAATATTACTTATGTTTGCAATGCCAACATACTGTAGGGATCTTCCACTGTGACTTATAGGGGCATATTTATCAAAGGTTGAGTGACAGTTTTTGTTTTTTTTTACCTCAAATGAACTTGAATGACCTAGAATGACCTCAAAACTAGAATAGTATTTTTACTTGAAAAACTCGAGCGTCTAAAAATGTAACGAATATTACTAACCCAAAAACTTGAATCAAATTCAAAGGAACTTAATTTGGGTTTTTTTCTCTAAAAAAAACTTGTCAGGAAGGCTAGTAATATCTTCAAATGGGTCACTGGACTTCTACATGAACTCGGCAGGTTTTAGATGGTATCTATTGAATTTGAGTTGTTCCCAGGGTCAAGGTATGATAAATCTTGAATTCGAATTTGAGTTTGAATTTTTCCCAACTCGAATTTGTGAGTTTTGACCAAAAATCCAACTCGAAAATTCTAAACCTTAATAAATTCAAACCTTAATAAATCTGCACCATATTGCCAGACTGGATACACAAGGGGGCAGATTAATCAAAGGTCGAGGTGAATTTTGGAGCAATTTTTTGTGTGCTTCGACTAGGGAATAGTCCAAATTCGATTAGAATTTGAAAAAAATGTAAAAATACAAATATCGAAATTTATCATGTCTCTTTAAAAATTCCACTTTGACCATTCACCATCTAAAACCTTTTTTGGGAAAAACTTTGAATCGAATTTGAATATGGAATTCGGATGGAATTCGGAAGTATTCGATCAAAAACGGGCCTATTCGACCAAAACAAATTTCAACTTAATTTCGGTTGGACTTTTTGAATTTTTAAAGTTGTTCCAATTCGAAATTCGACCCTTGATTAATATTCCCCAACATGTCATGGATGTGACAAAAGAACACCCTCTTTAAACATTGTGTATCCAATTTGACTCTGTATATTACAAGGTTCCTCATGTTTTTTTTGAATCTGTGTGTGATGGTCCAACACCTTTCAGCCATGCATAAGAATGCATGTGAAATGAGTTTGTACTCAAAGACACAAATCACATTTAAATTTATGTCTGTCTGCTAAAATGTAAAATAAATCAAGAGCAGTGCTGTGTTGATAAGTATTGATGCTCCTGATCTCAAAATATACCTAAAATTGTAAATAGCAGCATACATTGATTGCACCTTGATTGCATCTGAATGAAAAGAAATTGGAGACTGGCACACTTCTAGTAAGTACAAGAACTCCCAATTATGCAGATGATATTGCAAATATACTTAAACAATATCTAGATGCTTGGGAAGCTTTTTTTTTTTTTTTAAAAACATTCTCATTAAAGGGATACTGTCATGGAAAAACATGTTTTTTTCCAAATGCATCAGTTAATAGTGCTGCTCCAGCAGAAATCCATTTTTCAAAAGAGCAAACAGATTTTTTGAAATCAGACATGTGGCTAGACATATTTCTAAGTTTCCCAGGTACCCCCAGTCATGTGACTTGTGCTCTGATAAATAATGGATTTCAGAGCAAAATTCTGCTGGAACAACACTTTTTCATATTTATCACATAAATGTTCTGAAATGTTGAAGATGCCTGAGAAAGTTTTTCTTGCAATGCTTTAATCGTTTAAGCTTCTTGAGAAGTCCTTGATGGCTCTTGAGAATTCTTGAATAAATGGAAGACAGCAAAAATTTCAATTGAAGCACACAGTGATGTGCCCATTGGCTACCAAAAATATTACACAACTGTCGACAATATGCTTATGGGCAGCTTTATCAAAGTGTGAAATTAGAGCTCACTACAGAAAAACTCACTCACTTTTTATTCATTCCTATGAAAAAAAAATCCCATAGGAATGAGTAGAAAGAGGGTGTTTTTCTGCGCTGAGCCCTAATTTCACACTTTGATAAATTTGCCACATGGAGGTTTATTTACAGTTTTTTGAAACCACAACTAAACTCACAGATTCTAAAACCCACGATTGTCACTGAATTTATTAAAAGATCCGATTATAAAAAGTGCAAATAAAAAAATTTGTTAAAAAAAACAAATATGTTGAAAACTTCTAAATACCTCAGACAATTTCTAGTGAAGAAAAAATCAGAAAACCTCTAAAAGTCCAAAATGATTAAAAGCGGTCCAATAAGATCAGCGCAGCTCCCATTGACTTCACTCTCGGCTTGAAAAAATGTGCAGGAGAAATGTGATTTTTTTTACTTTGTAATTTAACAAAATTTTCATTTCAAGCATTGATAAATTGGACCTAAAATAGATGCATAAAAAAGGGGGATTTATCAACACACTGGTTTCTGGTGCCACGTTTATTAGTAATTCAATCTTGTAAATGCATACATGTTGAACCAGGACTTTTAATTATATGATTATAATCATAATCTTGCCATTTTCATATGAGATGATTGTCATATCTAGGGGGCATAATTATTATGCTGTACAATTTAATTTGCTGAAAAAAGGTGTAAAAAGCTGAGTAAAATAAACGTTGAATGATCGGACCTCCCAATCTTCCAATCAGCTACTAACCATTCAGATTAAATAAAGTAGTAAAAGAACAAACCAGATGATTTTCTGGCCATGACAGCAGTCATGAAAGTTATATACTAAAAGTAGTAGTGACAGTCACCCATTAGTCACCTGAAAACTCTGAAAACTTCACGGTATAGCACAAAACCCGGCGCACATCAAAAAAATCATTGGGACTTCTCCCATTGACTTATATGCAACCTCGACAGGTCTGAGATGCTGGATTTTCAGATTCAGACTTTTCCATCCTCAGGGTATAGTAAATTCAGAAAAATTTGTGATTTTTTTAAAAGTCCGATTTTATAAAAAAAATTCTGGATATTTGCATTCAGAATTTAGTACAGTACAGTACTTACAGAATATCTAGAAAAGTAGCAATATTTGTTTAAATTTAATAAACAAATAATTATATTTTAAGGATATTGTTGACAGCTGTGTAATATGGTAGCTAGCCAAATGAGACAGGAAAAAAATAAGAAAATATGGAATTTCTGGGAAAAAAAAGCATTCCACTGTTCCCCAGAGTTATACAATTGTTGACCAAACATTGGATTAAAACAGATCTGTATCGCATATTGACCTAGTAAACAAATAAACCACAAATGGGGGAATGTAATAAAAGTTGCAAAGAGCAAAACAATTTGCACAAATAAGCAGGGACGCTCCAGCCATGAGGCAAGGTGAGAATGTTGGCAAAAAACCGCCGCTGGTAACTTTAAGAGCCGAATTTTCATTTTTTAAAAAGGCAATTTGTCTCTTCTAGTGCAGCGAGCGCACTAGTGATGAAGCCCCTCCTCGAACCGCTCCGACGCTACAAGTTAGAAGCGCGGATCATGTGGGGGGGGGCGGACTCAGTCGGCAGCAGCCCCTGAAATGCGCCTGCAAATAAGAATAAAAATTCGCAATGTAATTGCCCACTTTTAAGAAGTGCTTGAAGGTGTCGTAATCTTTGGGAGCAAACATAACAACTTTTTCAGTAAGAATGTTCCCTTCGTGGTTATGTGAGTAAAAAAAAAAATCCTTTGTACAGACATTTAAAACTTGTGTGCCCATTTTACAAGCTGTGTGCTCAGGGCTGAATAAATACAAAATTTGGGGTTTTAATGTCAATTTTTGGTTGTGCAGCACAATTTGTTGTGTGCAGGCCTCAAGCTCACACAGTGAACATTGGGTATGGGATCTATTATCAAAAATGATTGGTACCTTAGGGGGCACATTTATCAAGGGTCGAATATCGAGGGTTAATAAACCCTCGAATTCTACCCTCGAATTTAAATCCTTCGATGGTCGAAGTACCCAAAAAAATACTTTGAAATTCGACGTTTTTTTCATTCGAATCCTTCAATTGAGCTTAGTAAATGTGCCCCTAGGTGTTTTGGCTAATGGATCTTTCCATAATTTAAATCATCATACTTTCAGTCTGCTAAAACAAACAAACAAAAAGAAATAGGATTGTTTTGTCAGCAATGTGAATGTATGTTAACTCAGATCCCACAAGTACACTGTACAAATATTGTCTGTATTAAGAGCTTTCTGGACAACAGGTTTCTGGAAAATACATACCTACATTAGCAAATAATTGGTAGATTGGTGTAATTGTGTGTATTATCCATACTATGGGGCAGATTTACTAAAGGGCGCAGTGACTAACGCAGGCGACGATTTGCCAGCGTTACCGTTTTTAGGCACTTTTTTTTACTAATTTACTAATTTACTAATGGGCGCAGGTGTAACTTTGCTAGAGACAGACGCGAGCGCTCATTCGCACTCTATCGCCAGGCGAATTTTCACTCTGGCAAATGGATGTTAGTCTGCAAATTCACTAAGATGCGGATTTTACTGAACATTAGTGTTTACATATAATCACTCTTCTTTTGTCCAGTGTCTGCTGTAAGCATAGGTGTAGCTAGCAATGGAATTCATTTTGCATAGTCATGTTTCATTTCTTTGAGCTGCCTTTGCCAGCTCAGACCAGGCGAAGTGCATTGGAGTGCATAGATCTTCCTCAATTTTTAGTGGGAAAAATCTCCCCAAAAAAGTCCCAAAAAACGCTGGCGTCTTATCCTTTTTTCAGAGTGATAGCCTGCAAAAGTTCAGGTTCCCCCATACATTTCCTAACATACGGAACATAAACTATTAAGTGGGTTCATGTGTAGGGCATTATAACAACTCTTTTTTTATTAAGGTTCCCTAGACTTGTGTAATGTAATGTATTTGCTGTAAGAAATACGCCCATTCAACGATACAATTTAGCCCGCCATATGCAAATTAGCCTGAGCGAAGACCTCTAACGAAGTTGCACTAGGCATAATTGAACGCTAGAGCATCTTTGCTTTGATTGCCCTGAACGCAACTTCGCATTTTATTAAATTATCGTTGTCTACGTGAATTTTCGCCTGGTGAAGCGTAGCGATGGCCGCGAAGCCGAATTTTCGCTGGTTAGTGAATCTGCCCATATAACTGAAGCTAGCCACGTATTTAGGGAAAAAAACCCCATCTATTTAAAATTATCAGTAGGCATCATTTTCAGTGTTCACCGTGCAAATACATCCTATATTTAAATGCAAAACAGGGAGCTGAGAGAACCCTTAAAGGAGAAGTAAACCCCCTGGGCGCAAAAATCCCTCCCCCTCCCCTGTGTTGACCCCCCCTCCCTCCTCCCCCCTGGCCTACCTGTCCCCCCGGGCAAATGCCCCTAACTTGTTACTCACCTCTCTGCACAGCTCCTGTCCACGGAGTTCACAGGCGCCATCTTCTCACAAGCGGTGTTCTTCCTGGATTAATCGGCATCTAGCGCAGTAGGAGCATTTACCGGTACCAGGGCCGGATTTACATTGTGGACGCCCCTAGGCCCACTACCATTTGTCGCCCCTGTCCCCTCCCCTTTATTCATGCAGATTTTCATCTGGACTGGAGCAATGGGGAATGGCGCATGGGAAATTTAAAAAATGATTGTATCTCCAGCGCATCCCCAGTGTTTTTGAACCAATGTGGGTGTGGTTGGGCAGCATGCCACCTCCCCTAAAATCCTGCCGCCCGAGGCCAGGGCCTAGATGGCCTTTCCACAAATCCAGGCCTGACCGGTATGGATCTACTGCGCATGCCCTGAATGTCACGAAGTGAAATTGCAAAACTTTGTGACTTTTGGTGCATGCGCAGTAGATCCGTACCGGTAAATGCTCCTATTGCGCATGCGCCAAAAACGCCGGTCAAAGCAGGAAGAAGACCGCTCGGGAGAAGATGGCGCCTGTGAACTCCGTGGACAGGACCTGCGCAGAGGGGTGAGTAACAAGTTAGGGGCATTTGCCCGGGGGGACAGGTAGGCCAGGGGGGAGGAGGGGCAATACACGGGAGGGGGGAGGGTTTTTGCGCCCATGGAATTTCCTTCTCCTTTAAGCTACCACCTGCTCAGGAGGTAGTTCCAGGGTTCCTTTGCGCCAGTAATCATAGCAGCTCTCGATATAGAACAGAAAGGCAGTGACTGCAGGTGCAAATATATAGAAGTGCAAAGAGTGAATTTTTATGCAAGTACCTTTCAATCAATGGAGTTTTATGTGTAAAGGAACTGTGGAGAAATGTTCCCAAATGCAAATGTGCATGTGGTCGCAAATAAGCCCTCTAACATTTGCCCATGCCTGGGCACCTTTAATAATACTTGCATACAAAAGCAAGTATTTTAAAGTCATTTTAAGAACTGACAAATTTAATTGGTTCAGATAACTATTATCCAAAATAGAATGTTAAATGAAAACTAACAAATACCCTTTCCTTAAATCTTTAAAGAGATCTTGAACCTTGCAGCCGTTGGAAGCCAAATGATCTCAAAACTATTTGCAGGCTCGTTAACACAATGCTCTGTCTGTAACTTATGAAAATGTCAAGGGATCAAATGTTTTGTGTTCTACATTTTTTTCCTGTTTCACACAATTGTATTTTCACATATTTTCACAGACTGGACTGCAAAATTCTCACATGTATATTCCCAATCTTAGAAACATGTGACTTATTCTTTAAATGAGTTTATGGGTAGCAGGGAGCTGCGCTAGAGGGAATAATATATGCCAAATCATGTAAGATAAAAGCTTTACAGTATTATGGGAAATAATAGACATTTTTCAGTAGCAAACCTTACTTTACCCATATGATATGATATGTGAAATAAGGAAAAAGTATTTAAAAAATGTAAAGGCTATATCATTTCTTTATATAAAACGCCTTTATGAAAGAAATGCATTCAATACAGTTATTGGTAACAAATCTGCACACAAGTCCAGATGCACAGAAGAATGACATTTATATTATCATTTAAATTTGCCAAATATGAACATGAATGAAAACTATAAAAGTCTGTGTTAAAAAAGGGCAAACGCCATGCTCAACCCAAATGAATATTTTTGAATCTTGATTCAGAATACTGTATGCAAATAAAATAAAATATACTTTTCATCTGTTCCATTCTGAATTTAAAAAAATGCCTAAGTTACATTTTATTAAAAGCTATTTAAGTTTAAGCAGGGCTAGATACATTTCTTAGAAGACTATGTTTTTATTAATGTAAATCATACACTGAAATAGTGGAAAGACTTCTTTTTTTTTTCTGGACTGCTAGGGGCACATTTACTTAGCTCGAGTGAAGGAATAGAATAAAAAATACTTTGAATTTCGAAGTATTTTTTTGGCTACTTCGACCATCGAATTGGCTACTTCGACCTTCGACTACGACTTCGAATGATTCAAACTAAAAATCGTTCGACTGTTCGACCATTCGATAGTCGAAGTACTGTCTCTTTAAAAAAAAATTTGACCCCCTACTTCGCCATCTAAAACCTACCGAGGTGCAATTTTAGCCTATGGGTAAGGTCTGCTAAGAATATTTCCCTTTCTCCATATGGCTCTGTCAAGTACAGGACAACTGGGGATATCCCAAAGTCATTTGTGATGAGGGTCTGCAAAAAGTATCTAAGGACAGAACTGAAGAAAAAAGTGCCAATGGGCTTATTTATCAAAAATCTAATTTGTGAAGTTTTAGAGTTTCTTTCTACTTCAAACAAACTCACAATTTAAAAAAAAACCTCAAATGTCTATCTATTAAAAAGTCTGAATTTAAAAACCTCAATTGAATACAATCGTGAAAAACTTGAATTTGTGGGTTTACAATCTCAAAAGAAAAAAAAACCTGGAAAGTCTCTAATTAAAAAAATAGCTTGAATTCTGCCTGGGACAACTCCCATTGACTTCTACACGACCTCACAAGCTTTTAGATGCTGAAATTTTACATTCAATTTTTTTGTGCTTAATTAGTACCAAACATTCAAGTATAATTCGAATTTGCGAGTTTTTTTGTCCCAAAAAATTAAAATTACCTGTACAGTATGTCAAAACTTCAAATCCGAACGTTGATAAATCACCCCAAGAAATCTAGTTTGTAGAATCCTTGAAATATATGTAGCAAATTCCAAGTGGCTGCCTTGGAAATCATGTCCATGGATGCTAGGATATGCAAGTCCCACAAGACTCTCCTTATGAAATAGACCTTCTATTAGGTGAAGCTCCTTTTAGTGATGTACAAGCCAGGGAAATAGTTCCAACTATCCACCTGGCCAAGGTGCATATAATTTATGTGGACTTTATGTCAAAATAAATACTGAAGGCCTGATTTGATTTCTACTACATTTCCCCATCTATGAATAAATTGTTTCCAGCTAATACCAATGTATTCTCTTTTTGGACTTTGCACAATACAGAACAAGTTTGGGAAAATAGGTGAGAATAAAGGCAGACAAATGTGATGAATAATAACGGCTTCCTGTGAGAATATTTTATATGTTTATCTGCTTGTAATGCATGTGATCAGCAAAAACCGGAAAGCCTTAAGAAGATGCATTTATTACTCAGTGGAGGACAAAATGATAGATCACATAGTAGTCATGTGTATAGACGTTCATAAAAATTCTCATGTGGACTCACTCCTGACTTGTGAGAACTGAATAGAAAAACTGCAAGGCAATTAACCGCATATTTAGCTTGTGAGAGAAGAAAAAAAGATGAAAAACTATAAAGCTAATGAACAAATCTAAATCTTAGATACAGTATTTGCAGAGACTTCATTATTACACATGTAAACTGATTATTCTCAGTTCCCCAGAGGTTCCCAGCAATGATGACATTTACATATACTTTGCTTCTTTTAAAGAAATTGGAGGGATTTTGTGGGAAAATCTGTTGTGTCACAACAAACGCAAACCAATTAATTATATTAATCCTCTGCACCCATGGAAATACCTGTATCCAGATGCATATAGTAGGGCTATCTTTGACATATGTCCATGCAGCAGAAACATGACATGAGCAGAATGGAACCGAGGAAATATAAAGGAAAGGAAACTGACTGGGGAATCAAAGATTTGGGCTTAAGTTTTTTTTGCCATAAACCCTATTAATGGGATACTGTCATGGGGAATTTTTTTTTAATCAATTAATAGTGCTGCTCCAGCAGAATTCTGCACTGAAATCCATTTCTCAAAAGAGCAAACAGATTTTTTTATATTCAATTTTGAAATCTGACATGGGGCTAGACATATTGTTAATTTCCCAGCTGCCCCAAGTCATTAGACTTACAGTAAGTGATTAGAGACAATTCTTGATGCTTTGTTGCCATATGTTTCTTCTAACATTATTGCTCTTAGTGTTTAGGAATACTCTGCAACTTAGCTGGACTTAGAGTGGCCATGCATACAGATATTTGGTTAGGCAGTTTAGTTACTTTTGGTCTTACTAGATGACCATCATGTCACCTATTGCTCTTACATCACAAAATATTCAAGTGTACCTAAAAGTAAAATCATAATATGGCCTGACTTGCAGAGGGGTGATCAGTCAGGTAACCCAAACACTGGAGATCAGTGGATAAATTTGCACTTACCTAAAGATGGCTGAAAAATAACAAATCAGCAAGTTTGTGCCAATGAGCAGTTTATTTAATAAAAAGATCTTACTGAAAAAAAAAAAAGTCAGTTCCAGGCCGAGAGATTCAGGTGCGCAAATCATTGGCCAACCAAAAGCTCACTTCATTCCCCATCTAGTTCTTCACCACTGCCACCACTGTGCTTCCAGATGCACACCCCCTTACCCTCTGGATCATTTGCTACTGCTGCTCCCACCACCAGTCTCCTCTGTCCTATATGCAGAAGCATGGAGCAGTAATAGCAGTGCAATTTTTTCACCTATTGCAACCACCTAAAGTCATGCATTAGGCAACTGCTTACTCTGTCTTCCCCTAGTTCTGGCCTGGGAAAAAGTTACTACTAAATATCACATTGGCAAATTTTGATTCTTATTTATACAAAGATTTTTTTTTCATTTATGAATTTATGACTTTTATAATAATGTTGTTTTATAGTAGTATTGCCAACAAAGGCTGTTAAACTCCAAACATTAGAAATCATTGCTATATTGGGGCATACCACTGCTAAACCTTCTATATATGGAGACATTCAGCAACGTGCTCTACAACGGACTTTGTTAATACATAAAAACATATCTTTGCTACTAACGGCAATTGCTTGTACATTTATGAAATGACAAGCAAAAAATAAAATGTTACCCGTGGCTGAAATACAAATGTCGCACAGCTTTATATTACCTGAAATAAGCTTTGCCTCTCCCTTTTATCCATAAATTTCACCAGGATTTCCACTTCTTCTGGTTGTTTGCCCGCTAATGTACAAAGCTCCTGAGCAGCCACGAGTAGGTTTCGATACTTGACATGGAGAACCCCGTATCTTGCTCTGACTGTTTCATCAATTGCATTACCGTTGAAGGATTTTCGTAGATAATTGAAAGCCTCATCATATTTCTCTGAATAAATATAAAAAATAGTTTGAATACTTTTGTAGTATGCTTATTGAGTTTGGAAAAATGCCCATAATTTCAAGTGGCCTTGAATTCCACAGTCTCCATGCCACTAATACCTAAAGATACCAACAATGACCTAATCTAACCTCTTCTATAGACTAGTTTTCATACCCGCAACATGTTGGATCATGTTTTGGCCCTTCCTGTGGCTTTTCACTGTGAAGCAAGATGCAATTCTGGACATTCTTGAGGACCCCACACATTTTCTAGGTATAGTGAAAGGGAATCTGTGGGACATTACAAACTGTCAAGTTATGGGGAGGGAAGGCACACACCTTTGTGCCTTCCCCAGCTTTCTGCATGTGAATACAGTACAGCCTAATTCAGAGCTGTATTCATTGGGAGAGCACAGGTCCTTCATCTCCATTCTGGAGTAAAATCCCCTGTGTCTATTGGCACTAGGGTTGCCACCTTTTCTGGAAAAAAATATCGGCCTTCTTATATATTTATCTTTTTTCCTTATTAATTACATTGGGATCAACCATCATATTTACCAGCGAGGCCAGTAAAATACTGGCCAGGTGGCAGCCCTAGTTAGCACTAACCCAATACCAGAAGATTCTATATGACATGCAAGTTAGGGGTGGGAAATGGCACGCCTGTGTGCCTCCGCCAGTTAGCCATTCATGAATTCAGAACTGCAGATTTCACACAGCACAGAGTCCTGGGGAAACACAGGCCCTTGATCTCAATTTTGGAGCTTAATTACATGAACCTGTAGGCACCCACATATTGGGCAGCTTGTATCTGTTTTTAGCACTTTCAATTCCTCATAATCACCTCTAATATCTAATAGTTCTTTAATGGTTTTTTTTTAACTATAAGCACACATCTACAATATATATGTACTTAATTTCACAGCTGAAAAGTCTTAGAACCCATATAACATATTTATATAAATGAAGAGCCATACCTTTTGCAATAAGAATGTCTGTATACAATATATGAAAATGTGCTGCCTTGTTGTCAGTTTTAATAAGAGCTTCTGCAAGCACCTCCAGTTCATTGAAAGTTGGATCACTTTGAAAATTATTATTGGCAGTTAGAAGTTCTGCCAGCAATGTCCTGCAGTGGTTGTACACCCATTCAGTGATTATGAGTTGTGCTTCTGGCTTCAGAGAATGGATCTCCCGGATAGCATAACTTGCATCTGCTTTGATTGCCAAGCATATGTCATGCACTGCTTCCTTTGGGATATTAAAGAGCAACAACAAAAAAAGAAAATTAGCGTGCCATAGGGACATTTTGTTCTGGTCATTAATATCCTACATTTAATTAACCTCTGAGAGAACAGACCATAGCAAAAATAACAGTTAATGAGCTATTGTTAATTCTGGTAAGTAAAGTTTCATGGTGATTTGTCAGCTTATTTCCTAGTAGTAAATGGCTCAAATGTCTGCTTGGTATTTTTTTTAACAAAATGCTTTGGCGTGGTACCATTCATTCATGTACTGGTTTGCCTTATCAAGAATAGGTCATTTTATGGGTAATGGATGATGTTGCATTCCTTGGTGTCAAGGACACAATTACAGTACAATCTAGTTTAATCTACATGTAAATGTGTTCCTGCGTAAAGTCACTGCTCTGTGTTTATAAGAGAAAGCCATTGGAGGAACCACCTTCACAACAAGACTACAGTAGTGATGAGCGAATTTATTCGCCAGGCATGCATTCGCTGTGTATTTCAAAACTGCTGTGAAAATTTGCTGTGGAAAATGTAGCTGCAACAAAAAAAATTGTCACCCATCACTTGTTGCCCATCACAATTGTGATTTTGACGTCCTTTGACTTCAATGCATTTGGACAAAAGAGTTGCACTTTTAAATCATCGCTCGTGTCAAAATTATTTTGATGCCCATTGACCAATGCGTTTCGCAATTTTTTTTAGAGTTTTATGGATTTTTCTGAGAAGCAAATGGGACAGATTCACTTATTACTACACTACTAGTCTTATTTCTTTCAATCTAATTTTGGTCAACTTAGACATGACTTTTTCTGCATTTATGAAATTAAATTCTTGTATATTTCTCTGTGACTGTACTGTTTTATAAAAACCATAACATATGCCCTTACATTAATATCACATTGGTTATTTGTTATTACACTCATTGTTGGATACTCATTTAAAATGTCTGCTATGTGCTTCAGGTTGCTTCTTATTGAGATTAGTGGAGTGCTGGAGACAAACTGGGGGATCCTAGGCAACATGTGATGCTCTCATGATTCCCATGATACCAAAGGAAGCAGCCCACAGCAAGTAGTGGGTGGTTTTATTGTTGTTACAAGTAATTGTAGGTGGCAAGATTCTATCTCGAGATGGAAAGTAAAATAAATAGACAACTCACAAACCTTTCACTTACTGACCAGAGCCACCAATCAGGCATTTCATATGATATTAATGGTAGGTCCTAGGCAACATGAAATGCTCTCAAATTATAACATTCCAAAATTACCAGTGTGATTCCCATGATACCAAGTGAAGCAGCTCACAGCAAATGGTGGGTGATTTTATTGATATTGCAAGTAACCATGATCAAAGTGCCCAACATGCCATTGCTCAAGGTTCTTTCTTGAGAAAGTAAAAGAAAAAGAGAACTCACAAACTTATCACATACCGACTAGAGCAGGGATCCCCAAACTTTTGAACCCGTGAGCAACATTCAGAAGTAAGTAGAAGGAGTTGGGGAGCAAAGCTAGCATGAAAAATATTCTTGGGGTGCCAAATAAGTGCTGTGATTGGCCATTTGGTAGCCCCTATGTGGATTCTCAACCTAAATTGAGGCTCTGTTTGGTGCACCTGTTTTTTATGAAACCAAAACTTGCCTCCAAGCCTGGAATTCAAAAGTAAGCACCTGCTTTGAGGCCACTGGAAGCAACATCATGTTGCTCACGAGCGACTGGTTGGGGATCACTGGACTAGAGTCACCAATTATGCTTTTCATGCAACATTTGCAATTGAATGTTTGCAAGAGTTCCCAACAGGGCTTGAACAGTTCTATGCACTGTAGATGGCATTTCACCTAGATCTGGCCCTAAATAACTTGATCATTAATTTCAGCAAAATAACATGCACAGCTGAGAATTCTATACACCTTGAGGTCATAGCCTTTTTGTATTTGCTTCATTAAGCCTTAATATAATCTCAGGGTGCGCAGCAACACAGCAGTGGCATTGTTCAGATGATGCCATTGTAAATAAGAAAACAAATTATTAAAGTATATATATTTATTTGGTATCAACTAAATAGCTAGAGTAGAGAAAATACATACTAAAATGTTCTTTCTTAAAACTGCAAATGTAATTAGACTAAAGAATTTAAAAATGTTTTCAGCTTTTCCATAATATACGGAATATAATAAATCCCTAGTTGTATTATTTCTAAACAATTTCAAGCATTCTGAGGCAACCGGATAGATAAAATGAATTTATTTCCAGCAGTGACAATGTTTTAGCCTATTTCTATGTACCCATAAAAAGACAATCATTAGGCTATCATTAAATTGTCGCTAGTAACTTTTGTCCTGAATGATGCACCTTAATGAATACTTATTACTGAAGATGTTCTAGAATAAACATCTCTAATTGTATTTTCTTCCTCATCAAGTTGTTTTGACGAAAATATTCTAGACTAAACATCTCTAATTGGGTTTTTCTTTCTCTGGATGCTGTTTATTTCTTTGCGTGTCTCAATGTTATCGGGCTGCAATTCAAATTACCACTTAAAGAGAAGATAATTTTTGTTTTGTTCTTAAGGACACAGGTATTCATATAGCAACATACAAAAACTGACAACTCAACAAACTCAACTGGATCCTTCTGGAAAAATATTTGTGTGTTAAGTAAATGTGATGCATTGATATTAATACCGGAGACAAATGCACACAAATTTGGAGACAAATTTATTAAAATGTATTAAAATTCAGGAAAATAAATGTAATTTTTTTATGCATTCAAGTTTTTCGAACTAGAGTTTTCAAGATTTGTTCATTGAAAATAATCAGAATATTCAAATGAAAAACTTAACAGCTCAAAGATGAAGAGCTTCTATTAAAGTCAAGGGCTGTGTATTTTCAACTTGATATGATAATTAGAATAGAAAACCCAATGAACAATAGAATTTTCATTGCAGATTGTGTCCACGTATAGACACAATTGAGTTTTTCTGAATATAGATTTTTTGTCTTTTTCATAAGTATGCTAGTGATTGGGAAAAATGACCACATTTAACTGAAATTGACAAAAAAACCTTGAATGAATAAATATTGGTGATTATGTTCAATTCAGGGGATACTTATTGATAATTCTGAGATTTACAAGATCCAATGTAATCTCAGTGGGAGCAGATAGAAGTCACAGAATGTTTATAGGATTTTGAAATAATCCACTATCCCAGTTAGCAGTTGAAACAGGGGTCGACTAGAGTTTGAACAGAGCAAAATGCTCTTCCATAATTAAATATTTCTAATCTTTGTTTTCTGTTTTATGAAAAATGGGCTTTTAAACAACATATATTAGCCCTACATAAAAGAAATATCAAAGCTGCCATTAGGACACATAAATGGATGAGTGAGCTCTTCCAAGAGCTAACAAGATGAAGAATCGCTTGTACACTCCATTAGGAGTTCTTGTTCCAATAAGAAGTCAAAAATACTTACAAATAAGGGCTTAGTAATTTCCGTTTGCTTTTATCCTACTTCTGTTAAGTTGTCTGAGCATATAAATGGGCTTCTCTATCAACTATTTAAGCATGAAATAAAAGCATCTTACTGAGTCTGTTGAGAGGGAACTTTGATTGCTTTGTGACATAGATGGACAAATCCAGTTACAGTGACAACAACACTTTTTTTCATTTTGAAGCCTCTGATATCCTTTTTTTTTTTAAATAACAGGGTTAGGGAATACAGGGTTATGGAAGATAGCTCATAGTACAAGTTGATCCAGGGACTGGTCCGATTGCCGTCTTGGAGTCAGGAAGGATTTTGGCAAATTGGAGAGTCTTCAGATGCTTTTTTTTGCCTTCCTCTGGATCAACTAGCAATTAGGCAGGTTGAATAGACATAAAGGTTGAACTTGATGGACATGTGTCTTTTTCAACCAAACTTACTTTATTATGATGTTAAAAAAATTCAAAAACCTGTGAAATTGGGCATTAAATGTAAATAGTTGTAGAACCCATGCTTTTTATTTTATACACAAAGAGAGTAACAGGTTCTGAACACAATGAAAGGACTCGTGATTCAGGACAATGATTCATGCCTTCACTGGTTGCCTGCTGGAGCTGGTGCCCATGTTTCTGCATCAGAAGTTTGCGTGAGAAAGTTCTATTAAATGGGGGTTCCCATTGAACATACTTGTTTAGTATGGGCATGGGATTGTTTTTAACTCCTACAGATCACTGCCCTGAGTGAAGAAAATGTGGGTGTCTGCCACAGCTTATCACCACTAATTAAGATGAAGGTGAAAATGTAAAGATGAGTTAATGTAAAAAAAAGGTGCAAAGTCCGCTACTGATACAGTAACCAACACCAGCCCATCGGTAGTGTAACTTGCCTCAAATTAAGAGAATTGCAGTTTAATACCATTGCTGGACCTTGTTCATTTCTCTGGTTCAGGAATTAAATACCAGGGCTGGAACTAGGGGTAGGTAGAAG
This sequence comes from Xenopus laevis, assembly GCF_017654675.1. NCBI lineage: Eukaryota > Metazoa > Chordata > Amphibia > Anura > Pipidae > Xenopus > Xenopus laevis. The sequence continues at coordinate 90,314,355 of NC_054384.1, read as the reverse complement.
AGGCATGTGCCTAGGGTGCAAAGGTGAAGGGGCAACGGACGCGTACCTCTTCCATTCTCTTATCCCTAGTCCGGGCCCTCTTGAACATCGTGTGAGCTCTCTCTGGCGCCCCAGTGTGATGTCAGCATGCAAAGGAGTGCACACATGTGTGATGTCAGCATGCAAAGGAGTGTGCACACGTGTGATGTTAAAGCAAAGAAGCGCAGGCTTGGGAGCTGGTGAGGTGCACTAGGCAACCCAGCTCTTTACATACCTTTGCACAGGGGTTGGAATGAACTAAAGAAACCATAAAAACTTTAAAGTTCTTGGCAGTTTGCAACCCATTGGTAGGTTGGTACACTTGTATCCCTTACAGTCACATCACACTAATTCAAAAATACATTTTCAACATTATGGTAGCACTAAGGATAAGGAATAAAAAAATACCTTCTGTTGGTTAAGAGTCAAATGCATGAATCCTTTTCCACTAAGGGCCTCTGCATTGTAAGGTTCGTCCTTAAGGATCGCATTAAAATCAAAAATTGCTGTTTTTTTCTGCCCCAGCTGCCCGTAGCACCTGGCTCTGGCAAGCAGTGAATCTTTGGCATGGCCTCCTAAGAGGAAAAAAAAAACAATTACACTTGATTGGGATCACTGATTATTTTGCTTAATGTCAATGAAGCCCATAAAAATAAAATGTGCTTTTAAAGAAATGTCAAACAGACCCAGTAACATTGCAGCATACTTTCTAGGCCACCTGCATGAAATGGGGAAATACTGTGCGTCTCAAGATAATTGAGATAATTGAGCTGTCAAGATAATTATTTGTGAATCCTAGAGACTATTTTATCATAGTTTTATCAAACACCATCAGGGGAACAGAACTACAACTTTTAGTGACAAATGCTCCCTTGGAATTACATACTTCCCTGCTATTTAGGTTAAAATTTAACATGACGTTACATAGCTTGGTATTCAGATGTGTCGGCGAATCTTTTTTAAAGGGATACTTACCCAAAAAGCAAAGGTTGTGTTGTTGCTGCTTTTTGTTTAATGAAAGCATTGTACAATATCATGCAAAGAATTCTACCGTTAAAAAATGGTGTTAACAGCAAACTTCAATTCGGCTGATTATATCCTGGGTTATATGATGCAAAGTTCCCTCTTCTCAAAACACATTCTAGATTAGTAAAATAAAGATCTTTCAGATAATATCAGTAACTAGGCACATAATTAAAGGGGTTGTTCACCTTTAAATTAAATTTTAGTATGAGAGTGATATTCTGAGACAAAGCACCGGCCCGGGTGTCAGGTAAGTAAATACAATCACTGGGGGTGCCTAACTTTTGGCTGCCCCAAGTATAAAAATGACTTTCCTTCTCCTTTAAACACAAGGGCCCCTTATGTCCACCAGAGCTGCACTGCCCACCTTAAGCTGTATTTTTAACCTGGGCTGTAGTGAAAATCGCAGAAAAACACTGAATATAAGTGCTTTTAAAATTGGCATTGAGACGTGAGATTTTGCACCCCTTAATGTTCTAGCACTTGTGTCCAGTGTCTTCTTCCATAGCCACTGATATCATCTTATATCATCTTCTTGATCTTATATTATATCACTTATATCATCTTCTTGATATTATATTATATCACTTATATCATCTTCTTGATCTTATATTATATCACTTATATCATCTTCTTGACTTTAACCAGCAAACAACCAGTTGTTGTAGTATATGTTATCTTTGAACACTGAACTTCCAAATCACAGGTTTGTATACGATTAGAAAAAGAGAACTGAATGCTGCCTTATAAAGTAGTTTTCTTTCCGTAATTTATACAGAAATAGTAAAGGCTTTACCTGATGCAATGATAGCAAATGAGAGGTAGGCGATTGCCTCCTTGATGTATGAATCCCCTTGCTGGCTTTGTAAAATTGAAAGTGCTTTGGCGTGGCAGTGGTTCTGCATCAGTTTGCGGTCTTCTTCTTTAAAGATATCCATGATAGGAAGAAGGCAGGATGTATCTCCTATCTGTATGACTTTCTTTATTAGCTGAGGCAAAGAGACAACAATAAATTAAACTTTTGTGTGCTTATTGCTAGCAGAAATGTATTACATTTACCATTTTGGGATTGATGTAATTTAAAAACACATTTTTTTTCAAAACACATCAGTTAATAGTGCTACTCCAGCAGAATTCTGCACTGAAATCCATTTCTCAAAATATCAAATATATTCAATTTTGAAATCTGACATGGGGCTAGACATTTTGTCAATTTCCCAGCTGCCCCTGGTCATGTGACTTGTGCCTGCACTTTAGGAGAGAAATGCTTTGTGGCAGGCTGCTGTTTTTCCTTCTCAATGTAACTGAATGTGTCTCAGTGGGACATGGGTTTTTACTATTGAGTGTTGTTCTTAGATCTACCAGGCAGCTGTTATCTTGTGTTAGGGAGCTGTTATCTGGTTACTTTCCCATTGTTCTTTTATTTGGCTGCTGGGTGGGAAAGGGAGGGGGGGTGATATCACTCCAACTTGCAGTATGGCAGTAAAGAGTGATTGAAGTTTACCAGAGCACAAGTCACATGACTTGGGGCGGCTGGGAAATTGACAATATGTCTAGCCCCATGTCAGATTTCAAAATTGAATATAAAAAAATCTGTTTGCTCTTTTGAGAAATGGATTTCAGTGCAGAATTCTGGAGCAGCACTATTAACTGATTCATTTTTTAAATTTTTTTTCCCCCATGACAGTATCCATTTAAAGTGATAGTGACACCTCTAGTTTTGTTCTTTGTTTTAAAAAACACTCCACTTCCTCATATGGAGAAGGATACTACTTCCTGTAGGGGGCGAGTACTACTGCTTTCAGCCTCTCTTATCTCACACGCACTCCTGCAAAAAATAAAAGCCTCCTCAGGTTTGTTTTAATTCAGATGGTGCTTTTAACTCATTCCCTCTTACTAAGTTATATATATGCATTTCCCTTTTCTGCCTGCATGACTTTTCCTGCACTAACAATCTACTCCAGCTCTGGGGGTTAAAATTTAATCTTGCAAGCAGTCCTGGCACAGATCACTCTGTTTGTGCAGGGAAGGCAGGCAGGCAAGGGCCACGCATAATCAAGTAAGTAATAAGTTAAAAGCACCATTAAAAAATGAGCAGCACAGAGCGGTGCAGAAGAGGAGTTTTGCTGTGCGGTGGAGGAGCGGAGGATTGTTATTGAAGAGTCACATACCTGAACAGGAAAGGAATCATCAACAATGTGATAAGGAGGCTGAAAACCCTGACCCTGTGTGGCCATGTAGTATAAGCCGACAACACCATTTAACTGCTGATTCTTCCTGTCATTCAAGCATTTAACTTCTGGCCTTGCAGCTCTGATTGACAAGCCCCAAGGGACTATAAGAACGTGTCAGAGTCTGCACCTATGTCCAATTTACATAGAAAGAGGTGACATTGAGGAAAATGGTCTAAAGGACATATAGACATATTTTGATGAAGAATTCAATTATGTTATGTGTCACTATCCCTTTAAGGCAAGGGTGGAAGTCTTTGTCACCTATAAGGTCCCAACCAGCATCTTCCTAGTCTGTATTCTCACTTAACTTTAGCGATGTTTATATATTTTGTTAAGAAGGTAGATCCTGATATACATGGATTATATGAAATACCTTAGTTCTCTTTAGTAGGTAGGTAGCCTTATGGAAGTAATATTTATCTGTAAATGGATAGCGCCTAGCACAAAAGAGAGTTTGTTCACAGAAAATGAATTGCTGTTTGTGGTGTTTGCACTCAGCTTTGAATACAATACAAATATTGTTCACAATATTAAGACCAATGATTGGCTGCGGTGTATAAACACCAATGAGAAATATGGACAGCTGCGTTTTTGTAACAACTGTATTTTCCTGTTCACGATCATAAATACAGTATATTTATAGTAATTGCACAGTGGGAGCTGTAAATGTCTACTATAAAATCATTGTTATTTTTCTAAAAGGGGGAAAAGCATTTTATGAGATGAAATAAAAATCTCCATAGCAAATTGCAGTTATTTCGTCAAATAGTTATTTATACTTCAGTTGGGCGCAAGTAGAACTATGAAATTCACATCTGTGTGTATATATCAGCAATTACAAAGCTAAAAAGAGACACTAGCTAAAAACGACTCCTTAAAGAGAACTAAACCCTCCCTGCTTCCCATAGCATAGGTGATTACCCCTGAAAGTACCCCTAATTCATTACTCACATATAGGTGCAGAGTAAGCGCAGAGGAGCTCATGGGTGGCATCTTCCGGCTCTTCAGTATTCTTCGGGTCTTCTTTCTTCTCTTCTGCAATTTTCTGCATTTTTGTCGCATACATAGTTGCTACTAACTGGAAGACTGCTCCAACTGCGCATGCACCAATACTGCGTTCACTTCCCAAAGAATACTGAAGAGTCGAAAGGTGGCACTCTGCTGCTCTTACTCTGCACCTATACGTGTTCTCTTTAAATCTCAGGTACATTATACTTTTAGGAGCAAGTTGGAGCAGTCTCGTTGTCTCATGTGCTCAAAAACACCAAAATCATTCTTGTGCCTAAGACTTTGATGCAGGGTTATGCACACGCCAGTCTGTAATTTATATTCTTTATTTACATACTGGTTTTACATAGTGGTTTTCACATTACGCCATTCATAGTCACTGCCTTATCCTATGTGTTACTTTTTGGGATACAGTGAAAGGCCGCAAATGTATCTGTCTCATCTGGCCTAGTGTATCTAAATATACATGCCAACCAGGATTGGACTGGGTTGGCAGGACACAGAGAAAAAGCCCAGTGGGCCCTGCTGTCCTGGACCTGCCTGATACTTACAGCACCAACATCCCCCCCCCCAGCCTCCCCTGATTGCAGCAACAAATGAAAAATGAACCATGAATGGGGGGGAAGAGGGGATTTCGGTGTTGGCCTGAGGAGGACCTGAATGGGGCCGGGGGCCTGGTTGGTGTGTGTGGGGCCCTTAGATAGCTGCCCCTATGGGCCCCGACGCTGATGCCAACTAGTGAAGTGTCGACAAAAAAGTTGACCAACACCAGAATATAACTCACCCTAAAGCTGTAATTATTTCTATACTTGAGGGGGCACTGCTGTACAAATGCGAGTAAATAAGTGGCCTACAGACAGCTGGTGGAGAAGTAGCAGCACGTTGACATTGTGGGCTGTAAGGGCCATACATTCGTTTAAAATTCACCATAAATATTTTCAATTTCATACATTTATAAAATTGTAAATCAAATGAAATTATTGGTTGGTGTAGTGTACATTGTTTGTGACCAAACACAAAAATATGGTAATGCAGTAAAACTGAATCTTTCTGCCAAAAAAAATCTCCATTTTCTTTTTAAAATTTTTGCTCCATTAGCAGTTCAGGAGCTGAAACTTGCTTCGTAAAAAAATAAAAGTGCAGTTTGTTACATTTTGCAACAAAGGCCTCGTTACATAAGGAAACATTGATTTTACTTAGAGTTGTTTCTTCTGTTTCTTTACTGAATAACTATAGTGCACTATTACATTTTAATTCATTTATTTAGAGGACTGAATTTCCCAAAGCAATTATGAGATGGCAAACATCACTCCAGATCAGTCCCAGAGATGACACAGAATGAATAGAGAAACAGGATGAAGGAGACCTGTCCAGCAGATGGAATTTCATAGTGCTGGAAGCATCAGAAGACAAGAGATACCTGCTCCAGCTGTAACAAAGAAAACAGGATGCTATGAATTCCCCAAAGGAAAAGCTAGAAACGTCCTACATGGGAATAACTTCAACCATCCAAACACACACACAATTGTTTCATTCAACAACAACAAGTCATTATGGGATTTCTCTCTTTGCTTTCATATATTTTGTTGCGTGCTGTCAGCACTAACCCCAACCACTTTTATATATCTCAGAATAACGGATTTTATTTCATAATATTTTAAAATTTTTTGGCTTGGTTGCATCTAGGTTCGCTTTCCTTTTTCCAAGGCAACAATATAATATTATGCTTTATTTATATAGCACTAATTTATTTCGCAAATCTTACATTATACAGGTATGGGATCCATTATCCGGAAACCCATTATCCTGAAAGCTCCAAATTACGGAAAGACCATCTCCTATAGACTCCATTATCAAATAAACCAAATTTTTAAAAATGATTTCCTGTTTCTCTATAATAATAAAAAAAGCGTAACTTGTATTTGATCCAAACTATGACATAATTAATCCTTAACATAATTAATGTTTACATTATTTTTCATTAGATCCAAATTATGGAAAGCCCCAGGTCCCGAGCTTTCTGTATAATAAATCCTATACCTGTACATCATTTTCATCAGTCCTTGCCCCAGAGGAGCTTGCAACCAATGGTCCCTATCACATTCAAACACACTATGGTCTTTTATATCAGGAGCCAATTAAACTTACTATGTTTTCGGTGTGTGAGAGGAAACCCACACAGACAGGGGGAAGAACATACAATCCCCTTGCAGTTTTCTTGCTGAAACTGAACCCAGGGCTCTACACTGCAAAGCAATACAGTGAACATAACTAATTAATGTGTCTTCTGAGATATTTATACTGAATGAAACACAGACACAAACAGAGCAGCACTGCTGTTGCCTGAAAAGCACCAGAGTGTGTCCTGAGTTCTGAATCAGCAAGAAATTTTGTTTTGGCAGTACTGTTCCTTTACTGAATACTGAATTCAAAAGGGATTGCCACCTGGCCGGTATTTCACTGGCCTAGCCGGTAGAACACCAGCCAAGGCCGGGGCCGGTATTACAAATACACCGCCAATGTATTAGCCAGTAAATCTGTAATCCCTATTGTTCCGCCCCTGGCCCACCTCAGATCTGCCCCTGGTCCACCCCTCTCAGCTCCCCTACTCACCTAATCCAAGTACTGCAGTCCCTTCCTGGCCAAACCCGCATCAAAACTTCCTGACCCTGCCCCCAAAATGTCACACCTACGCCCCCAAAACAGCACAGTCACACCCCCGAAACATCACAACCCTGCACTAGGGATGTAGCGAACTGCCGATTTGGTGTTCGCGAACGCCGTTCGCGAACACCGGCAAAAAATGCGAACGTTCGCGAACAGTTCGCGAACTTCGAACACCCGCTAAAATCGTTCGATTCGAACGATCGAAGGATTTTAATCATTCGATCGAACGATTTTCATTCGAATCGAACGATCGAAGCATTCAATCGAATGCTTTTCATTCGATCGAATGCTTACAATCGTTCGAACGAATGGAAATCGTTCGATTTTTAGCGGTCGAAGGAATTCGAATGGTCGAATGGTCGAACGATTTGTATTCGAATCGAACGCGAACTCAAAATGCGAACGTCGCGCAACGTTCGCGAACATTCGGAGGACGCGAACGGTCGAAGTTCGCGCGAACAAGTTCGCCGGCGAACAGTTCGCTACATCCCTACCCTGCACCTCTCTGGCCCATACCCACCAATTTAGCCACTGGCCAGTAGGGTCGAACTAAAAGGTGGCAACCCTACTTGGATCATATTCTGTGATCACTCCAGAATAACCATACCAGCTCAATAAATAGTCTGTCAGTAGGGACGTCATTTTTGGTGTTTGTTGGCGTCATTTTGGGTTTGGCATGTGAGGTATGTGCTCCCTATTCTTTCAGCACATCTCAACTGCAGGTCACTGAAGGAAAACTGGAGCTACTGAGCTACTGCCTGGTCTGGAGGTGTCAGTAGCTCCAGGGTTCCATAGATGCAGTAATTTCCGATTCTAAGACACGAAGGACTGAGTGATGCGGAGGCACAACTATACAGAAGAGCAAGAAGCACATTTTGATGCAAGTACCAGTATCTTAACTATAGAGGAAGCAAACCCTGCAGTCATGCACAGGGGGGTGGGGTCCCGGGTGTGGATTCATTTGGCGGGGGAATGGATTAGGGATGTAGCGAACGTCGGAAAAAAAGTTTGCGAACATGTTCGCGAACTTCCGGGAAAAAATGCGAACGGTTCGCGAACGTCGCGAACCCCATAGACTTCAATGGGAAGGCGAATTTTAAAAGCTAGAAAAGACATTTCTGGCCAGAAAAATGATTTTAAAGTTGTTTAAAGGGTGCAACGACCTGGACAGTGGCATGCCAGAGGGGGATCAAGGGCAAAAATGTATCTGAAAAATACATTGTTGACACAGCGCTGCGTTTTGTGCTGTAAAGGGCAGAAATCACACTACGTCACTCAGGTGATGTTTCTGGACACGGAATGTGAAAAAGCTCACACAGCTAGGTGGCACTTGGTTAAAGACTGGGCAAACAATGCCTGCAAGGGCAACGTATACAGTAGTGGGTACGGAATATATTATTGCTGCTGTAAAAACATCACTCAGGTGATGTTTACGGACACGGAATTATTATTGTTATTTAGACAGAATGTGAAAAAGCTCACACAGCTAGGTGGCACTTGCATACCTCCCAACTGTCCCTCTTTTGACCACTCAACCCCCTGTCCATCTTTTGTACTGGAAAGTCCCACTTTTCTCTGAACTGAACAGCCAGAAAAAAAAACAGTTTCTAACTTAATTAGCTTTTGGCAGAGAGCTCAGAACAGCTAACAGGTGCAAATAAGATACTTTGTAACAATTTTGACTCTGGTTGGTGCTGGTAGTGGTGAACTACTAGGAGGAGCAGCACACCAGTCCCACTCCCCAACACAGCTAGACTAATAGCACTGGGCTCTTATAGTAGCAAAGTAAAAAAACAAAAAAGAAAATAAAAGCAGTCCTTACAAGGACTATTGGGTTATTACAGCAGTCAGCAGATGAGATCAGAAGCAGTGCCCACAGCAGCTACATACAGAGCACTGCAGTAGAAGGTAGATTACTAGCCAGCAAAGCTACCTAACCTAAAATGTCCCTCAAATCCCTGCAGAGTTCTGTCCCTACAATACAGAGCAGTATCAAGTAGATTACTAGCCAGCAAAGTTACTATCAACTGTCCCTCAAATCACTAACAGCTCTCTCCCTACACTAGCTCTTCCAAGCACACACAGGCAGAATGAAAAAACGCTGCAGGGCTTCAGTTTATATATGGAAGGGGAGTGGTCCAGGGGGTGTGGGGGTGGTCCAGGAGGGAGAGCTTCCTGATTGGCTGCCATGTATCTGCTGCTCTGGGGTGAGAGGGCAAAAATAAGCGCCAGCTAAGGCGAACCCAAATTGGCGAACGTCGCGTGACGTTCGCGAACATTCGGCGGATGCGAACGGTCGATGTTCGCGCGAATTAGTTCGCGGGCGAACAGTCCGCGACATCCCTAGAATGGATCACTTTTGTTACACCGATGGCAAATACCTTTAACGAAAGTGGTTCTACATGCAACTGACTATGGGGTAATTGAAGGGCCTGTTCAATAGTTACTGTTGTACCTATTGTACAAACCTAGAACCCACAACTGGAAGAAATAATGTTGAAAAAGAACCAATGATACAGAGAAGCAGTCACTAGAATATTAATATATTAATTTCAGAATATTTCTAAAATGGTTACTTGGCCCCTATAAGAAGACCTCAAATATCATTCTCAGATGCTTTATTATCTCAGGTATTTCCTACAAACAAGGTACAAATGGCCCATTAGGGTACCAGGGAAAATTCTGGTGGGTCCCAGGCTTGTGCATTGGTTCCTATGTAGTGTTTACCATTTACCACTTATGTTAGTATGCAGGTTGCCCTTGAACTCAGGTTCTGTGATGGCCACTGCCTAGTAAACCCCAGCAATATGACCTTCGATTTTATGCACAATCCAGGTAACTCATCGGTGCCTAATCTAATATTGTCTAAATCATATCATGAAGTAAATGTGCCACAAGAGGGCACTGATTAGAAGAAACAGGATAACAACTAATTAGAAGGATAAAGGTGGCCATACACGGGCAGATAATGCTGCCGATATCGGTCGTTTAGAACAATTTGACAGCTAATCTGCCCGTGTATGGAGGCTTCCGACTGGTCTTTTCAACCGATATCTGGACATTATATAGATCGGGAAAGTTTGATTTTTCTGCCGACCGACCCGTTGGAGCCCATTGCGCTCGTTGTAATCCGATCGTTCGTTCAGATTACCCCCGCCATTAGTGGCATATCGGGAAAAAGATCTGCTCGTATGGTGGTGTCGCCAAAGAGCAGATATTATAGTGTATCGCCACCTTAAAACGGCACCGTTATACAAGCTTTGTTCTGTAAAATGAAATCCTGATGAAGGAACCACAGAGCCATGAGAGCTTACGCTATATAATATATCTAGTAATCTTTCACCTGTATTATATTCATGCCTCTGCTGTTTTAATTTTTACATTCCATCTGTAAACTGTACAACCATTTTTATTCCTGATTGGGTGCATATGATAGCTCTGTTGTACAGTAGAACATTTATGAAGAATAAGAGAAAAAATGGTAAACTATTTGAACTGTGTGTGTGTAAACCATAGCTTTATAAAGTAGCAAATGTTAGAGAGATGCACTTTACTTTATCACATAAAAGGTTCACTTCTCTAGCATATTACACTGGCGCCACCTAGTGCCTCACTGGTACATATAAATCCCTTGGAACAATGTTACAATCACATTTCAGTCCTGTACCACTAAATCAACATGATACAATACGATTATACAGACAGGTTCACAAACAATCAGTTGTGTTTTTGCTGATACTTGTTGCATGTCATAGACACTTGCATACATTCACCAAGAGGCCAGAGAGAAAATGTTAGGTGTTATATGCCCTTAAATGACTTCATCTATGGAATCTTATTACCCATGAGGACCCAAATTAGGGGTAGGGAAGAACAGCAGGGGTTGCATGTGGACAGAGTGGGGGAGAGAAGGAGATTTCAGGTTGACCAATTGCCCTCAGAGCAGGTCATGGACAGATGGAGGGCCACATTCTTCATCATCACCCCTGACACTGTCTTCTCATAACTGTCCCAGCGCCACCAGTGATGTTCAGTACTCAATTTTATACTCACATTCACCCCACCCCCTCTAATAACTTAAAGGAAAACTATACCCCCAAAATGAATACTTAAGCAACATCAAATGAAGTGGCAGATTAAAGAATCTTATCAAACTGGAATATACTGTATATTTAAGTAAATATTGCCCTTTTACATCTCTTGCCTTGAACCATCATTTTGTAATGGTCTATGTGCTGCCTCAGAGATCACCTGACCAGAAATACTGCAACTCTAACTGTAACAGGAAGAAGTGAGGAAGCAAAAGACAGAACTCTGTCTGTTAATTGGCTCATGTGACCTAACATGAATGATTTGTTTGGTATGTTTGTGTTCATTGTGAGTCATACAATCCCAGGGGGCAGCCCTTATTTTTTTAAAATGGCAATTTTTGTTTATGATTACCCAATGGCACATACTACTAAAAAAGTATATTATTATGAAAATGGTTTATTTACATGAAGCAGGGTTTTATATAAGAACTGTTTTGTGCAAAATCTCTTTTTTTAGACCTACATTGTTTGAGGGGTATAGTTTTCCTTTAAGAAATGGGGGCAGACGCAGGTATATACATTGGTGTGGTGTGGCAAGCCGTTTGGGTTAGGATGGGTTATGGTCTGGTCACATTACTGTTGATATGCGCATCCCTAATGGGGATGGGGAGGTTATGGCATACAGGCAGGGTATGGGTATAAGAGCATGGCTGCCATATTACTTGGCCTAACTCTATGGCCCAGAGATTAAAAAACAGGAGGCTGCTGTTCAGAAATCCACATTGGTAGGATGGTAAGACCAGCTGCACATAGCGAAAGGCATACCTGACAACTGCCTTGTTTTTAGAGGGACAGTCCCTCTTTTCACAGCTCAACCCGCAGTCCCTCGTTTGTACTGGAAAGTCCAAATTTTCTCTGCACTGAACAGGCAGAAAAAGAAACAGTGTTTCTAACTTAATTGGCTTTTGGTAGAGAGCCCAGAACAGCCACAGCTGCAGATAAGATACTTTTGTAACAAAGTAATTGTAAAAATATAAGATAACAGGTCTCTTGGGAGACGTTAGCCTCACAGCTTAAATGGCAATTCACCTTCATTAGCAAAACTATAATAACTAAAAAAAAACACAGAAATATGCTCAAAATTACTTAACCTGCCAAATTTTGTAAAATGAACATGGTAATTAGGGTGTGGCCACAAAAATGGGTGTGTTCAAAAAAAATTCTCCACACTGCGCACGACAACTTTTTTGTCCCTTTTTTTATTTCAAAAATGTTGGGAGTTATGCCAAAGGGACAAATAAGAATGTATAAGATACACATGAACAGATGTATTTATTGGAATGAACCTCCCTGTTGGTCTGAGTTTGAGAAATGACTGATTGTATTTCGCAACAACATGGCCAGTTACTGTCTGTCTTTAAATCCTTCCCTGTATACCAAAATTTTATACAAGAAATTTATAAACAATTACATTAACACCTGGCCCCTGGACTGATGGATATGGTAGACTGTGAAAGCTTTAAGAAGTTTCACCATGCAATGTTTCTCTTTTAAAGAGAGATGAGCTAGAGTTTTGGGCTCACCTAAAGCGGCTCACAAAGACAAATAAGGGATTTTAAATTGTCTGGGGACAAATACCTGACAAATTATATTCAACTTTGTTTGGTGTTTTCTGCCAGGCTGTCGCAGGGAACAAGACGTATAGTTCATGAACATTGAATAGAAATCACCTATAGAAGTACATCCCCTCTGCCTAGAAAGCAATGTTTGTGTTACAGTGCCACCTGCTGTATCCCAAAACTAAATGCAAAGAGACTTTTAAAAAATATCTTTGTTGTCACATTTGAGAAGAGGCAGACATTGTTATATACAGGTATGGGACCTCTTATCCAGAATGCTAGAGACGTGGGTTTTTCGGGATAAGGGATATTTCTGTTACTCGGATATTCATACCTTGAGTCTACTAGAAAATCATGTAAAGATTAAATAAACCCAATAGGCTGGTTTTGCTTCCACTAAGGACTAATTATATATTAGTTTGGATCAAGTACAAGGTACTGTTTTATTATTATAGAGAAAAAGGAAATCATTTTTAAAAATTTGGATAAAATGGAGTCTATGGGAGGCGGGCTTTCCATAATTGGGAGCTTTCTGGATAAAGGGTTTCCGGATAACAGATCCCATACCTGTATTAGTTTTTCCTACATTCAATATTGGTAATGGGAACCACTAAGGATGCTCTAAAAAGGAATGTCATGGAAAATGATAGTCTGCATGTATATGTGTGTAATAATAAATACATTTGGCCCCACTGGGTCTCCTGTTTGTTAATCGTCTGTTTTTGAGCCATGTGACTTATAACATATTCTAAATACTCTTCTGCCACTGGATAATGTAAATGTAATTATAGACCTGCACAAACCCTTGTAATTTATCAGCCCAGGCGTAATCATTTTTAACCTACTACTGCACGAGGTACCCAAAATAAGGTATTACTGATCATTTCAACCTTAGTTATAAATGGTGCCATAGAGATTTACCACCTACAACCAACAATTATTTGATAGTAGTTATTAGAAAGGTATTTTACATAGTTGAACTGACAAATAGGTATATCAAAGGAATAGCCATAATTATAAAAAAAGATTTGGCCAAGAACCATTATATTAACTTGAACTAGGAGGGTAATGTACTAGGATGGTTATGTAAAGATATATTATTCAATGATTTCAATAGAAAACATATATGTAAAGCATAATATTGCTACTACTGGTCAAAGTAATACCTGATTTCCATCATAAATAAAGCCTTTCTTGAACTGTAGGAGGGCGAGCCTGGAAAGGATGGGGGATCTCTGCGAACTGTTACTGAGGGCAAGAGATAGCATCTTGTGCGCTTCCTCAATTCGATCCAGTTGGTACAAAGCATCTGTGCACAGGATTCGAGATACATCATCAGACGGATCAAGCAACATGAGAAGTGTGGCCAACTGATGAACCCCTGCAACATCACTGTGAAAGAAATGGTTACAGTATGGAAAGTATACACCAATATCTTTACTACGTGGGTTAAATGAATATGATGCTTCTAGAATGCACAAGAATGAACTGTGAATTATACTGTATATAAACTTAAAATCTGTGCTTAGTTTTGAGTGTTTACTGATGTTCTTTAAGTCATTTTTTTACTTGTGTATTAAAAAGTTAAAATATGAAGAAAAACAGAAATATTAAAGAACTCCTGAATTCAGATTTTCTTATATTTTACAAATGTGAGTAAAATATTCCCCCTGCATATGTGATATGGACCATGGAATCATAATTGAGCTTTAAATTTGTAATTACCCAGATTATAGTACAAACACAAAACACATTAAGCAAGACACAGATTGAACACTTCCACCAGTATAGCATGCCATACTATACATACATATTGTGGACCACAGTTTGCCTAATTTAATTAGATTTGTTTTTATAAAACATATAGTTTACCCTTCTTTAACTGAAGAGTTGTCCTGATCAGAAGGTTTTTTTCTCTGTGAAATACCATTTTCATTTGCTCTCTGTGGCTTCTTATGAAGCATCTTTTGTCCCTCTTCTTGTAGAACCTTGAACAGAAGGCCTCTTTGGTTCCAAGGCACATAAGTCTTAAGAGCAAGTAACGTCTCATCAAGTTTTAGTTTACAGGCAGTGATGTAATCCAGTGCAGTTAGGTATGAGCTACCGCTTATCATGCGGACCAATCCTCTCCCGCAAAGAGCTTTCACGCAGCTGTTTGGGTGGGGGGATTCATCTTCTATAATCTGCTGAAAGTCTCTAAGTGCTTGCTGATGTTCATTACTGTGAAAGTGGCAGAAGCCTCGAAGAACAAACAATGTGTTTTGGTAAGTCTTTTTGTCTGAGCTAAGTAGATGGTTACAAATGTCCAGGCAGGTTCGAAAATCTCCTGCAAGAAGTCTGCAATCTGCAAGGCGGACATTCATCTCACGTCTACTCTCTGTGGAACATTGATTTAAAAATTCAAGAGTTTGTATAATTGGGAAAAGGAGTTCTGTACCTGTATCAGATCTCAGCTCAAGCCGAGAACGTACTGCTTCCCTGAAATTCCCAAACTCCATTTCTAGGTAGCCCTTCGAGCGGTCAACCACCCTTTTAATGTTCGCATCAGAAAATATTTCTGAAAATCTTTTTTTGGCATTAGTTGGGCTGATCTTGAAGGCTTCTGCTAAGTCCTGTGTCATTTCTTTAGTTCGACAGCCTAAAGAGTAATAAGCTGCTGCTCGATCTACTAGAAGATAGGACATTTTTTCTTCTTTGATCTTAGTTTCCAATGACAAGGCCTCAATGGCTCTAGAATACACAGCTATACATTCTTCAAATTTGCAATTGTCAAACAAATATGCTGCTTGTGTTTTGCAAACTTGGAGGTCATCAGGAGTCAATGTTGCCAAAAGGCAGTAGCAGTCATGAAGCATGGAGTCTGAGTACTCTCCATCATAATCATTTTCATATGTAGAAATGTGGTTGTGAAATGCATCAATAATTTGTCCAAGATATTCTTTTTGCCTGGTACCAATAAATTGTCTTGTTTTCTCCTTGTTATTTGCAAAGGCTTGGATGTAATCTATCATACCACTTCTAGAGTTGATCTGAGATAAAATTTGCGCCAGTCCTCTGGTCAACAAGAGTTCAATTGTATAGTGGGGCTGAGTATTCAACAAGGCGCTAGACTTACTCACTATCTCATCATAGCGTCCATTTTTAAGGAAAGTACTCAGTTTGAAGAGAGAAGCAGCAACATTACTTGGACACAGCGTAGAAAGGAACACTGCTGCAATTCCAGGGTTAAGTGACACAATGGCCATACCATCACAATTTATTTTAGGTATATTGCACTCACCCAAGCACCAACGTTCCAGGGTGGTAATTACTTCTTCATACTGTTCTTTTTCAAGTGATTTCACCCTTTGAATTGCATTGGGTGCACTGCAGCTAAAAGCAGCCATAAAAAATGCTGCAGCTAACAATGGCTCATCTTTTCCAAGATGCTGGTGAGCTTCTTTGCATAATTTTCCAGGGACATCTTGATTAAGCATCTTTAATAATGGCTCATTCCCTTCATCCCCTTTTTCAACAAAACAGCTGAACGGATTCCTGCAAAACAGAAACAATATAAATCAGCGGTAGATGGAAAAACCTATTACTGTTCTTTTTAATTTGCACAAATCATGACACTTTTTTATTACAGTTCACATATCCATAGGATGCAATGTACCAACAACCTGATATATAACAAATATCATCAGCACCACTAATACATGTTCTTTTAGATATAGTACAAAGTTATACCAATGACTCAAACATAGTATTATAGTATTATTGGTAGATAACAAAAGACTATTGGGTGATTAAAATTCAGACCACATCTCAGACTACCTACAATTATTTATCAATGGATGGCCAACAGCAACAGTCCAATCAGGTAGCTCCATCTCAGTCCAGGTCAGCTGATGACCACCTTCATACATATGCAGTTTTCAGTGGTGATTAGTCTAAAGCAACTGGGCCCACTGAGTATAGCTACACTTATTAAAGCTAGATACTGTATATCATGACCTGAATGAATAAAAACCTTTATAGCTACCTGGAGACATACAGCAGCGCAACTAATCCCAACCAGGCCCACCCTGAGCAAAAAATATTTCAAAGGGGCTCAGCGCGCACTGCTAGCAAACCCGCCCCCCTCCTCACACTCACTCAGTTTTGTTTTACGCTATGATTACTACATTATTTCTCACATCTAGTCTTACTACTTTTTCAACTGTCATCTTTTTATGCATAGTCTCTAGGATACACTGAGTGGCAGCTCACTAACAATGTACTTTATAGTACAGTGAAACCTTGATTTTCCCGCATTTTACTTTTTTTATTTGTGGTCCCACCAATTTATAATGCATTTCAATGGGTGAATTTCGCTGATTTTAAGAAATATTTTCTACATCAAAATTTTGTCCTGATGTTCCTAAAGACCCCTCTATGAATGTTATTATTTGTAAAAAAAAAAAAAAAAAAAAAAGAGGTTTAAAATACTAACCAGATGTATATTTTGCCATGGTTCTGTCTGTAAATGATCAATTCTAATTAGTCTGCCCCTTATACAGTCCTGCACCAATCACTTATTGCTTTAGGTTGTGTATGTGACTGACAGAGAGTCTTGCACTTGCCCCCCATAGTGTAACATTAACACTGCAATGTTTAACCCTTGTTATTAACACAGTAAATATTGTATCTGAAAGTAAAACAGACTCCTGTGCTTATATCCTTTCAGTACTTGAAGAAAAAGTTACTTTAACACATTTCTCTGATTTTTATATTCATAAACTGAAGTAAGGACTAAACCTCCAATCGTCTGTCCCTGAACACTATAATACTATAGATAATCCAAACAAAGTTGATAAAAAGGCAATATTTATTCACAACATGAAAAAGAGATGTTTGGCAGAGATAAAGGCAGATCTGCCTAAACAATATATATAATGTCCACACACATACAGTAAAGTGCACAACAGCATATATCTTGTTTGTTTTGTTATTTGTTAGAAAAAATGCTGCCAAAATGCAAAAAGGCTGTGCATTATATTAGGTCAAAAAGCGGCGTGATGGTGAAACCCATGTATGCGACCGGTGTGGACATTATATATATTGTTTAGGCAGATCTGCCTTTATTGCACAGTATTAAATACTGTATACCAAATAGCAGCTGGCTTATGCAATTTTTATGTAATATGCATTTTCCTCCCATCTGATTGGCATAAATCCGGTGGTGGGGTTAAGCATTTCAAGGAGAGGGATCCCTTCCCCCACATGCAGCACCTGTTGTTTTTAATCTGATTTTAACCAATATCTCTTTGGTATGGTTGTAAATAAATATTGCCTTTTTGTCAACTTTGTTTGGATTATCTATAGTATTATAATTTTCAGGGACAGAAGATTGGAGGTTTAGTCTTTACTTCAGTTTATGAATATACTGTACAGGTATGGGACCTGTTATCCAGAATGCTCGGGACCTGGGGGTTTCCGGATAAGGGATCTTTCTGTAATTTGGGTCTTCATGCCTTAAGTCTACTAGAAATTCATTTAAACATTAAATAAACCCAATAGGCTGGTTTTGCTCCCAATAGGGATTCATTATATCTTAGTTGGGATAAAGTACAAGCTACTGTTTTATTATTACAGAGAAAAAGGAAATCATTGTTAAAAATTTGGATTATTTGGATAAAATGGAGTCTATGGGACATTCCATAATTTGGAGCTTTCTGGATATCGGGTTTCCGGATAAGGGATCCTATACCTGTACATACGTATTTATCAGTGGACACTCCATTTCTTGTAGCCCCTGAATATAACAACTATTATTGATATTCTTTGCTTTATTTAATTTTGGGGTAATTTCCCTGATTTTACATATTCCCAGATTTTACTTCTATTACTTATTTACTGTTCTACTGTATTACACTACATTCTTTGACTTCATCATTACAATAGTGATGCACTGGTATAGTATGCACGGCAGAGCCAGGGGTTCTTGAAGTCATCCTAAGTATTATAAAGGTTGGAGTTATTGTCTTAATTATTGTTCTCGTAAGGGTAGTCATTATGGTCTGATAGTAAATAACCAAGTAACAGAACTTAGGGATCATGAGTAATATGTGTAGAACCTTGCTAGTTACCCTGTTACGAAGGTTTCTGCGTGATCTGCGTTATAACAACTGTAAAGAAAATGATCAGGTGCTGTAACTGTTAAACTCTTTAAATATGACTTCATAATTATATTGTACTGCAATATAGTGTTCAGTATAATTCCATGAGAAACACTGGTGCCAAACATTTATTTTGCAAGTTGTAACATACCCACTTCAAAATCTGAAGACTGGCAATGGCTCAAAAGCAGTTTTATTTACTGTATGAATATATTTTTTAAATGGGGTCCCTCTGCTAAATCGTGTAGCATATACTCATGGTCACATTGAGACCTCGTTGGAACACATATGGGGCAATGTAATAAAAGCCGCAAAGAGCAAAACAATTTGCACAAACAAGAAAAAAAAAATCACATTTCGCAATGTAATACTCTCCCTTTTAATTGTGCATTGCACATTTTAATTGTGCATTGCCCACTTTTAAGAAGTGCTTGAAGGTGTTGTAATGTTTTGGAGCAAACACAACTTTTTCAGTAAGAAATTTTATCACGTTCACTGTGCACTGGCGCAAACTATAAAATTCGCAAAACCTTCTTCCCCTGTCGGAAGTGGTCGCTAAACAGTTTCCCGGTATTAAATTATTAAATTATATATTAAATTCGCGCAAAGGCAAATTTGTTTGCACAAAGGCATAACTTTCCGCATTGTGAATATTTTTTCCATTACCGACTTTTATTACATTCCCCCAATAGTCTAAAAATAACTGAGCAAGGCCAGTAAGAATAACTCCTTAATTTCCATGAAAACCTACAGACTTTCCAACACTAAGTGGGTAGGCATCTCTTTTCCACCAGTTATTGTGACCCTCCTGACACTGTTTAGTGGGGTGAAAGTCTACACCTTCTAAACTGAGGTATTATATACTGAAACAGAGTCTTATTACGGGTATTTACTGTAGTCCTATTGCACTTGGGAGTCTTGCTGCAGGTTTCACCCTCTGAAAATGATCCTGAAGAGATCAAATGTTTTTCCCTTCTGACCTTGATGTGAGCTTAACAGTTCTGTGAAGGATTTCTGTACACAGTAGGGCCAGGGATTGTCTGCAATACTAGGATAATTTTATGCAGGGTATCCATCAGAAAAGTATTAAAGTTATTTATATGGGGCCCTCATGAACACAAGCTCGCAGTACCAAAATGTTTGGCCATGATTGTGCTACTCAATCAACTAGCCGGTAGAGAGGTTTTGCTGGGACAAAATGTTAAACTTGATGGACGTATGATTTTAACCACAGCTTCTATGATATAAACTCACCAAACATTTTACTAAACATTAGGGTGAAACTTTAGAAGAAACATAAACTGAAACTGCTGGGGGGGGGCCATGTAAAACTTATACACAGCTACAATATATGTTTATGGTAAATGCCCAATGATGTTGCTGCAGAGATCAATAATTAGTCATTCCCCTACTGAAATGTTCATGTAGGATATGCTCATACAAAATGCTCTCTTGAATATAATATAAAATATTTAATTTTTTGTATTACAAAGGTAGATGTTTTAGAGCAGGGATCCCCAACGTTTATAACCTGTGAGCAACATTCAGATGTAAAAGGAGTTGGGGAGAAACTCAAGCCTGAAAAATGTTCTTGGGGTGCCAAATAAGTGCTGTGATTGGCCATTTGGTAGCCCCTATATGTAATGTCAACCAACGTGAGTCTCCGTTTGGCAGAACACCAGGTTTTTATGTAACCAAAACTTTTCTCCAAGCCTGGAATTCAAAATTAAGCACCTGCTTTGAGGCCACTGGGAGCAACATCCAAGGGGTTGGTGAGCCACTTGTTAGGGATCACTGTTTTAGGGACTTATTTATTATGCTGTGTAAAAAAAACTACGGGATAATACACCACACATTGCCAGACTACACTGTTTAAAAAAATGTTTTTATGCCTTTTTATTGCAGTGACTTCCGCCAGAAACAATGTAAAATAACGATGTCAAATCTGGCGTTCACATGGAGTAAAATTACAAACACCTTGATAAACTCGCCATTTACTGTAGTTACGCTGCTTTTTACACCTTTTTTTTAGTGAGTTTGTTTTACACAGCATAATATATATGTCCTTTAGAGAATCGGCCCTATGCAAAACTAGCCTCTGGCGTTTTGACCACTGTTTTGAACCCTCATGCGGAGAACAGAAGCAGAGCAAACAACCCTTTCTGCCTGTCATCCGTCCAAATACTATAGAATAGAAACGACCAAGCATTTTGTAAAAGAATATTTGCATTTATACGTAAGAGACCAAGCAAATAACGTATCATAGTGGCGGCATTCTAAACAGACAAAAGTAAAGTGTCTTTTCTCATCTTTTAAAGTGTATAGAGAATGTACTGGTTCCAGAAAGCAACAAAGCAGGGCCCATTCATATGTATAAATAAATTCACATACAAAAGGGAAATGCCCTGCACACAAAAAAGCCAGTACCTCGACCATACTGTACTATATTTTCAAAAGGGAAAGTAAGGGACATAGCCAATAGTACATTTTACAGCAGTAGTAAAGGTATATTTACTAAACTTACAGTGGCTAGACATCGTTTTTATTGTTTTACAAGCAGTATCGGACTGGGACACCAGGGGCCCACCCAAAAACCTTACACCAGGGGTCCACTCTCAGTACTATTATTCTTCCTCGCTCCCTCAACCTCTATTCTTCTAGTCTTTTCTTTACATACTATAATCCATTATTCCATCTATTTATCCTCTTTTTTCATAGAAATAGGGAATGACCATGAAATAGGCCAAATGTTTAGCAGCATGAGGGCCCACTAACACCTGGGCCCACCGGGAGTTTTCCTGGTATCCCGGTGGGCCAGTCCAAAACTGTTTACAAGAGGAAAAATTTTCTTACAATAAAACTCATTGCAATGCCATTGATAGAGAAAATTATGCCTATATTTAGTCTGCTGCAAGCAATTAAGTACAGGTCACTCACCTGGAATAATAGCAAGGATACCTTTAATTATTCAGTCACTTGCATTATACAGGTATGAGGTCTGTTATCTGGAAACCCGTTGTCCAGAAAGCTTCAAATTACCAGAAGGCCATCTCCCATAGACTCTGTAATAATTAAACAATAACTTGTACTTGATCCCAGTTATGATATAATTAATCCTTATTTGAATAAAAACAATCTTATTAGGTTTATTTAATGTTAATATTATTAATTAGTGTAATTAAGATATGGAAATACAAATTAAGGAAAGACCCCTTATCCGGAAAACCCCAGGTCTCGAGCATGCTGGATAACAGGTCCCATACCTGTATATATAACGAAAATAATTGCTGCAGCAGCACTCCGATCCTTGATTTAAATCGATGTTTAAATCAAACATCGAAGTCAATGGGGGGCAAAATTATTTTGACGCACTTCAATTTTGCATAATTTTCGCAAATTTATTAGCTGGTGGCGAAACGTGGAAATTAATACACACCTATCTAAATAACACCAGCACGCCCACATGTAAACATAAAAAGCATCAACAACCAATAAAAAAACCCATAAAGGATAAGAATTGTTTTTGTACAGACTGGGAGAGGATTACACCGCTGTATAATAGCAACAAAGGACTGAAATGCTTCATGTGACTTTTTTACCATTTACAGTAAGTCCGACCATACTAGAATCCATGATTGGACCTTATTTATTATTTAAAAAGCAATAAAATTGAGCGAAAACCCGAATCATGCGTTTTTATAAATTTTGCAAAATTGATCGATTTTTTTCAGGCTTCTTCCCAAAAAGCCTGAATTTTTGGGATTTTTCCTGAAAACATTGGACCACAGAAACTTCCGAATAGGATAGGGACCTCTCCCATTGACTTATACACAACCTCGGCAGGTCTGAGATGCAGGATTTTCGTATTCAGACTTTTTGCAGCATCGGGCTTTAGTAAATACCAAAATATTCAAGTTTTCTTTTTACTAAAAATTGTGATTTTAATTAAAAAAAAAAATAGATTTTTTTCGAGTTTTTAACATTCAGACTTTAATAAATAACCCACTAAATGTTATAAATTCTTTGAACTATAAACCTATACAAAATAGTTTCATCAACAGTGCTATATCCATTTCCATTATGTCTGCCAGAATACACAGCCTCATCCTTTTATGTTTAGACCGTTAGCTGCTTGGGCTTTTTACCCTTCGCACACGGGAACCTTTGTTTTCATCAGTTGCCTCCTCCCCCTTATCCTTTGTCTCAGTTATCTCTGGGTTCTTTTGCTCACAAGTTAGTCACATCCACAAACAGAACAAAAACACAAAACAAAAGTGCACTCTCCAAATCGAATACAAGAAAGTTTGAGCAGGATACCATCATGTGAGCAACAATGGCCTCCCAGGACATGCTGCTATTGGGTTGCAAGCAGGGTTTCCCCTCACTGCTCATATCACTTAAGCTTCCCACACTACTCACATGAAGCTGACAGCCTTTCAAGAAGGTCATGAATGCAACTTTGTCTTGCTGGTGGATTTCTGTCCTCAGGGTATATCAGTATAGCTTGAAATGTAGTATTTTGTGTGTGTGTTTGATCCTGGAAGTCCCAGGCAGCAGTTGCAGGTTTCAGTCCCTCCCTTATGTTGTCGCCTTGGTGACCGTAAACAGTAGGCCAAGCTGTTGTGTGAGTCTCTCCCCCCTAATTGTGATCTCTTTTGAAAGAGAATTCTATAGGGAGAAAGGGTGGGGATGTATCGCAGTGTCTTTTGTTTTCTTCTTATTCACATACACTAGGACAGGGGACATGGAACTAATTGACTACAAATATTAAAATATCATGTATATATTAGTTGTTTTTATTTTAAATACAAGTCTCAGATTTCTTTAATGTAATATACAGTAGTTATATTTAGAATTAGTATAGTGCACTTCTTCAAGGGATTTAATACTTTTTCTAGCAATTGATCTTTCCATAATTTGGATCTTCATACGTTAAGTCTACTAGAAAATCATGTAAACATGAAATAAACCCATGAGGCTGGTTTTGCTTCCAATAATGATTAATTATATCTTAGTTTGAATCAAGTACAAGCTACTGTTTTATTATTACAGAGAAGAAAGTAATCATTTAAAAAAAAAAATTGGATTATTTGATTATAATTTAGTCTATGGGAGACGACCTTTCTGTAATTTGGATAACAGGTTTCCGGATAATGAATCCCTTAGCTATACAGAGTAATTTTAGGCATTAAAAGGAATACAATTTGCATTGCAGTTCAGTACAAAGCTAGAGGGCCATAGGCATCCCCCAGTCAGGCTGTAGTCAGATTTATCAGTTAAGCTGTGGCTTTAAACATTTATAAATACAGATCTGCATTAATGGTATTTTGACATCAGTTTACATTTTGCAAATATAACATAAGTGCTAATTGCAGCAGTATGGAGTCCCAATGTAAAAAATGGGTCTCTGATGATAATACCGATCTGGCATTTGTAATATGTATCTTTTACTTCAACTAACTTAAAGGAAAACTTGTCAAACTGGAATATAGTTATCAGTAAATATTGCCTTTTTACGTCTCTTGCCTTGAACCACCATTTTGTGATGGTCTCTGTGCTGCCTCAGAGAACACCTGACCAGAAATACTGCAGCAGGAAGTGTGCAAGCCAAAGACAGAACTCTGTCTGTTAATTGGCTCTTGTGACCTAACAAGTATAGTTTGTTTGGTTTGTGTGCACGTGAATCATAGGATCCCAGGGGGCGGCCCTTATTTTTTAAAATGGCAATTTTCTATTTATGATTACCCAATGGCACATAGAACTAAAAAAGTTTATTATTATGAAAATGGTTTATTTACATGAAGCAGGGTTTTATATATGAGCTGTATTTGTATAGAGACCTACATTATTTAGAGGTATAGTTTTCCTTTAAAGCTTGCCATACACTTAAAGATTTGCTCAAATTGTCCCATCCATCTGTTGTATAACAATTTCATCTATGCACAGATTGGCTCCTCGCCCAACAGAGTTTTCTTACTTTCTCGTAAGAATTCGGGGTGATTTTTGCCCAGATATTGCTCAGACAGGCCATGCTGAGGGCCCCTGCTGGAGGGGCTGAGATGGCAACTTTTAGTGGCCCATGTATGACCAACTTAAGGGATGTGATTGTGACTTTTGTTTGTTTATTTTTGGGGTGATAGTACATGAGGCATTTTCTAGTAGAAAACAGAAGTGGTCAACAATGTCCATAGCAACCAATCACTGATTGGCTTTTTTTTTCATACAGCTGCAGGTAGAACAATGAATGCAACAATTTGATCAATGTCCAGGTAATAAGTCTGGCCACTCAGCAAATAGCAGAGTCAGGACAGGCCAAGGTCAAACCAGAATAACAAGATCAGATGTAAAAACCCACAGACAGCAGAAAAGTGAACCAGCAAAGTTGACCATACAAACTGATCACCTAATTCTAATGGGCATGCAACCATTTGGTTATTAAAGCACAGCTTACCTAGTCTGCTAACACTTAGGGGCTTGTTTATTAATCTCCAAATTTTTAAAGGGGAAAATACAATTTTTTTGGAGAAAAAAAACTGGATTTCTTCAGGATTTATTAAAGTCTGATTGTGTTAAAAGTCCAATGAAAAAAATACATGTAAAAGTCAATGGCAGATGTCCCGTTAACAATTGGAAGAATTTATGAGTTGCGTTGGGTTTAAAAAAAAACGTAGCTTTCGGAAAAAATCACAGGTTTCAATTGCCAAATCCAAAAAAACGTACGATTTTTTCTTGAATTTTTCTGCACAAGAAAAATTAGTGAAAATTTATTGATAAATAGGGGGGGGAAAGTCTACACTGATTTGGTCGGAGAAATTTTCAGAAAATACTGAGAATTTTTCGGATATTGATAACAAACCCCCTTTGTGTAGGAAAAAGAACCCATTTGGAAGCAGTTGTTTGCATTTATTTCCCGCATGGCTGCTAATTCAACCAGTTAAACCTGGATTTCCACTACAGGGTCATAAGTTTGTTTTGATTAATTATTTTTTCTGTTTGACCTTCTCCTTCTGAACATGTTTGTTTACTTGCATGTCTTGCTATTTTATGTCCAAAATGATGTGCTTTTGACTGGCTCCAAACATAGAACTATGTGAGAAACAAGAGAAAAAAATATAAATAGTGTAACTTCAATTTCACCCAAGTGTTTTCCGCCACACACAGAATAAATGCCGTTATGTTACTCATAGCCCAGAGACTTCCAGTATTAAGTCTCCATGTATCACCAAACTTCCAAATCCAGTCTCAAATTATACTCACAGACTAATTGTAATTGAAAAACTCACCAAGTACTCTCCACTAATTCAGTTCGACTTTTTCTTATGGACAATAAAACATAGCAAGTGCAAGTACCATCAGTTAAAAGCCATTTCAATAAAAAACCATTGTACTTACAAAATTCCCTTTGTATTAGCACATCTCATATTTTACAACCGTAGTCCCGAATAGCATCTGTTTCAGCGTTTACTGATGTGTATTGTGCCTATTATGGGTGTTTGTGTTATCCGTGTAGATGCGTCCTGAAGTACTTGCTCCAATGTAATTGCGTATTGAGGTCCTTGCTGACGTGTTTTGCCTGCTCAGATTGATGACTACCTGCTAGTTGGCTAGTTGAACATTTGGTGGGACAAATTCACTCTGATGCCTCTGAGAATCAAGAGGAGAGAATCAGAAACAATTTGTCTACCCACATTTTCAACTGGCTTTCACCTCTAGTATTAGTGGCGCTACAATCCAGGTAACATAATAAATTAGGTTGAAAAAAGACACACGTCCATCAAGTTCAGCCTTTTGACTCTATTTTAACCTGTCTAACTGCTAGTTGATCCAGAGGAAGGCAAAAACAACCCCATCTGAAGCCTCACCAATTTCCTGACGGCAATTGGACCAGTACCTGGATCAACTTGCACTATGAGCTATCTTCCATAACCCTGTATTCCCTCACTTGTTAAAAATCCATCCAACCCCTTCTTAAAGCTATCTAATGTATCAGCGTGTACACAGGGCCGGATTTCATAGCACAGCGCCCTGAGGCCGCATGGTCTTGCCACAAATCCGGGCCTGCCTGTACAACTGATTCAGGGAGAGAATTCCATATCTTCACTGTAAAAAAAAAAACCTTCAGGGTATGGGATCCATTATCAGAAAATTCTGAATTACACAATGGCTGTCTCCCATAGACTCCGTTATAATCAAATAATCTAAATCTTTAAAAGAACAGTTCAGCGTAAAAATAAAAACTGGATAAATAGATAGGCTGTGCAAAATAAAAAATGTTCTAATATAGTAAGTTAGCCAAAAATGTAATGTATAAAGGCTGGATGTCTAACATAATGGCCAGAACACTTCTTCCTGCTTTGCAGTTCTCTAACTCTGAGTTAGTCAGCAACTTGAAGGGGGGCCACATGGGACATAACTGTTCAGTGAGTTTGCTATTGATCCTCAGCATTCAGCTCAGATTCAAAAGCAACAGTTATGGCCCATGTGGCCCCCCCGATTGGTTACTGCTTGGTCAACAGGGTAACCAGTCAGTGGAAACCAAGGGACACATTTACTAAAGGGTGAAGTGATTAACGCTAGCGATGATTCGCCAGTGTGATGTCATTTTGTTACTTTTCCGATTTACTAATGTGCGCAGACGTGACTTTGCTAGTGAAGGAGATAGACGCTAGCATTGCTTTGCACTTTAACAACAGGCGAATTTTCGCTCTGGCGAATGGACATAACTCTGCAAATTCACTAAGATGCAGATTTTACTGAAGGTTACCTCATTTGCCAGACTTGCCTTCGCCAGCTCAGACCAGGCGAAGTGCAATGGAATGCACAGGACTTATTCAATTATCATTGCAAAAAAGTCCCAAAAAACGCTTGCGTCTTTTCCTTTTCTCAGAGTGATAGCCTGCAAAGATCCGTAAAATTTTTTGGGTAACCGGGTTCCCCCATACATTTTCTAACACATGGAACATAAACTATACACTGGGCTCATGTGTAGGGCATTATAACAACTCTAATTAATTTATTAAGGTTCCCTGGACTTATGTAATGTAATGTATGTAATGTAATGTAATGTCCATGTAACTTTATCAATTCCCGCCGTATGCAAATTAGGCAACGCTATCGCATCTTCGCTTTGAACGATAGTGAAAATTCGACAGCGTTTGGCACCCTGGACGCAACTTCGCATTTTAGTAAATTAGTATTGTCTGAGCAAAGTTTCAAAGTTTTCAAAGTAGAGTTCTGTTCTGTTAGACATCCAGTCACTCCAGCCTTTATACAATACATTTTTGCCTAACTAACTATATTAGAACATTTTATATCTTGCACAGCCTATCCTTTTGCCCAATTTTTATTTTTATACTGAACAATTCCTTTAAAAAATATTCCTTTTTCTCTGTAATAATAAACCGGTACCTTGCACTTGATCCAAACTAAGATATAATTAATTAATAATTTACATGATTTTCTACTAGACTTGTAGATCCAAATTACAAAAAGATCCCTTATCAGGAAACCCCCCAGCATTCTGGAGAACAGGTCCCATACCTGTACAAAATCCATGTATATTTAAACCTTCATACCAATTTGTGCTGATTTATTGTCAATAACTAGAAATACAATCCAAACGTATAAAAATATGAATTCACAAAAGGCATGTCCCTATTTCTTAACCTTGCTGCATGTTAGGCAGTCACATCTGATTTATCTTACAATCTGATGTAACTGTCTTATATTTGATGCACATGGCTACTAATATGAGAAAGTGCTTTCCTCCTGCATTTTCTTTGACACTGTTATACATTATCTAATTATTGCCTTAATTATGTTTTTAAATGTCCTTTCGATTAACATGATTAATTAGCACGATGGAATTGAAGTGGCCATCAAAATGTAAAATGACAAAAAATTAGAGGATGTCAGGAAATGTGTAAAAAGTATGCATTAATCATTAAGAATAAGCATTCCCTAGGTTACATCAATCAGTTGAAGTAAAGTAATGATTAAATTGTCAGTTCTACGGGCAAAGAGCTCCTTCTTTATGCATGGATGCAGAATGCTTACCAAAGCATATTAGGGAGTGTAATAAAGGTCACTCATTACTAGTAATGTGAACGCTTGTTTCTTTGTGCATATTTTAGGCTATGTAATATAAGTTTTGTCATACATGTATTTTGTGCATTTTACCATTTGCATCAGAATGTATTTAGGTCCAGTGCCACCCCAGACACCGGACCCAACAGCAACCCCCAACTTACGAAAGTGATGTATACATGACTGCATATGATGTCACTTCCGGTTTCCAGTGCAGCAGACCCCCCCACGCTCTGCCATGGGATTTCCTAATTTTTCTTAAACACATTAATTCAATTATATAGGTACCTGAGGACTTTCCCTCTAAAGCTGCTACGCTAGGTACAGGCCCTTGGGTACAGCTAAATAAAAAGTCTAAAGACTCTATAGTTGTAATTCTGCATAGAAAAATAAAGAAAGACAAAAGGCCACTTTCAGGCAGGCAGGCCGTAAACAAGCTTAATTGTTAATTAAATGCAAAATTCAAATGTTTATTCTTTAAAAGGTTTTCGGTACATACTAACCCCACATGGCCCACCTTACGCATTTCGCACCCTCAGGCTTAGTCAGACACACCTATGACTAAGCGCCAGAGGGTGCGAAACGCGTAAGGTGGGCCATGTGGGGTTAGTATGTACCGAAAACCTTTTAAATGTGATTATCAATAAATGACTTGTTTTTACTTTAAGAAGCCTTGGGACATATATCTTTTTTGATATAAAAATTTTTGCATTCTAAGTAAAGGTCACCATAGACGTTAAGGTTTTTCTCTCCTTAACTACGGATTTTAGACAAATCCGTCAAATTATCGTGAGTAGGGTTACCACCTGGCCGGTATTTTACCAGCCTGGCTTGTAGAAATGATGGTTGATCCCAATGTTATTAAAGGGGACCCTTGACCCAAAACAAATATTCCAAATCTTATTTTATCCTGTTAGTCAAGCAAAATGAACTTTAATTCCACTGTATAAGTTATTTGAATCTTGTTTCCATCAGTCTGGGAACTCATAATTATAGCAAGCAGGCAGGAGCCATTTTGTGGACACTGTTATTAAGACAAGCCTTGGATCATCTTAGAATCTTGTTTGTGCACCAGAATGGGGGACCTGATGTCCATCCCCATGCCCTGGCTACACAAATAAATGGTTAAGAGAATGGGGGGAATGTGGGGAGAGCAGTGACATCTGGGAAGTGCTGAATGGAAAGTGAAAGTAATTGCTTGCCGCACCTCTTTGACTAAGGAATAGAGGAATATTTGATTGACAGCTGAGATTTTTAAATGAGTTTACAACAGCTATGAATTCTTTAATAAAAAAAAATTTGGATTTGATGTTTAATTTGAAAAGGACTTTTATTATACAGCTTTTAATGCCTGGGTGACAAGTCCACTTTAATAGGGAAAAAAGATAAATAAATAGGAAAGCCAGTATTTTTTTCCAGAAAATTATGAATCGAAGGCTGCGCACATATTCAAGCTTTGTGACCATCACATCCAACCAGCTTTATGCTGATTACCAGCCATCCTGTGTTTACCATTGGTACGTTTTTTGTATACAAAATAGCAAAGAATGTACGATTGTGTAACTATTAAATACCCATGCATTTTACTATTTAGTTCAAGAATAGACTGACAGTAAATTCCCTTTACAAAGGTACAGTTCTTTACCTCTGCACCAACTGTTGCCTTGGAGTCTAACAATGCAGATGGGATTATAGCAAAACACTGGCTGATGTCACAAGCTGTGGAATGAAAGGATTGTGTTACAGTAAGAAGTATTCACTTTCTTAGCTTGTTTTGTTAATGTGCGTGACTCCTGTCAGACTCCTGTCCCACCTGATGTCCAGTGAAGTTGTTGCCTGTATGCAATTACTATCATGCCGGTAAATATTAAATAGATTTCAAATTCTGAGGCAGAAAAACAAATATTACACACACAAATATGCACATACTTACAAATTAATAGCTGGAAGAGGATCTATCTAATATCTATCTATCCAGGGTCAGACTGAGGGGCCCAGGGCCCACTGCGACTCCTGTCCAGGGCTGCTGTCCAGGACCCTCCTCCGGACCCCCTACTGTGATGCCATGTGCTAAAGGAGCTGCGCCGCATGCATGCGCGAACGGCACTGAAAATTTTATATTTGTAGGGCCAGGAGATCGGGAGAGGGGGTTTGGCTCAGCGGGGCCCATGAGGGCCGGGCCAGTCTGACCCTGTATCTATACCCTGTATCCATACATCTATCTATATTTCTATCTATCATATCTTTAGAATACAGACCATTCACCACTCCCATTCGGTGATTTAGGTGCAGTGTCCAGGACCTGCAGCAAGGGGAGGCACCAATTGATCAGCACAATTATAATAATTTTGGGATTATCTATTAATACACTTTCCCGAAAAATTTGTTAGTGGGAAAAAATCCCAAAAAATCGTGAAAAGATTTTTTTTCACGATTCTTTCAGATTTTTCACTCCGAACTTTGCCCGAAACTCAGAAAACTTTGGGGTATTTCCAAAAACCCAGAGCACATCAAAAAATCATTGGGACTTCTCCCATTGACTTATATGCAACCTCGGCAGGTCTGAGATGCCAGATTTTAATATTCAGACTTTTTCCATCCTCAGGGTTTAATAAATTCTGAGTCCGATTTTATAAAAAACAAAATCACAAATTTTTTGTGATTTTTACATTCAGAGTTTAGTAAATAACCCCCTTAAAGTATGGTGATTCATATCCATATCTTAAGAATACAGACCACTCACCACTCCCATTCAGTGATTTAGGTGCAGTGTCCAGGACCTGCAGCAAGCGGAGGCACCAATTGATCAGCACAATTACAGAGCACACTCCAGTCCAAGGACTTCCAGGCAGCGGGAAATGTGGGAAATGTGTATGTGAAATAAAGCTGTTTGATCATACTGCTGCATGGAAGTCAGTATAGTTCGCATCATAATTGTGCTGATTGATTTAAAACCACATGTACAGGTATGGGATCCGTTATCCGAAAATCTGTTATCCAGAAATCCTATAGACCCATTTTATCTAAATAATCCACATTTTTTTAAAATTATTTCCTTTTTCTCTGTAATAATAAAACAGTACATTGTACTTGATCCCAACTAAGATATACTTAATCCTTATTGGAAGCAAAACCAGCCTATTGGGTTTATTTATTGTTTATATGATTTTCTAGTAGACTTAAGCTATGAAGATCCAAATTACAGAAAGATACGTTATATGGAAACCCCCAGGTACTGAGCATTCTGGATAACAGGTCCCATACCTGTACTGCCAAACAGAGCCTCCTATAGGCTAAACATACACATAGGGGCTACCATTAATCAATCATGGCCCCTATTTGGCACCCCAAGGACTTTTTGCATGCTTGTGTTGCTCTCGTACATAATGTTTGCAATGTTCTCTGTAATATTAAGGCAGTACCTTGTATTTGATAAGAAAGGTGTGAGTACCTCCAACAATAATGAATCAATCAGTTAAAAAATTGAAAAATGTATTAGGAAAAAAGAGCAAGACTTAACGCGTTTCGTGCCTGCTGGGGCACTTACTAAGAAAGATACTCACACATTTCTTTTGAAATGTTGTCTCGACAGGTCTGAGATGCCGGATTTTGAGATTCTGACTTTTCCCGTCCTCGGGGTTTAATAAATTCCGAAAAATTTGTGATTTTTTTTTTAAAAGTCAGATTTTATAAAAAAAAAAAAATCAAAATTTTTTCATGATTTTTGCATTCAGAGTTTAGTAAATAACCCCCTTAAAGTATGGTGATCCAAACCAGGATAAGAAAGACCTCTTATCTGAAAACCAGGTTCCATACATGTATACCTAAAATGACATGCCTGTTTTCCATTGAGCAAGCATTAAAAAGGTTGTCTTGTGAGAGTTATTTTGAAAAGTTCAATTGAAACAGATGATATATATATATATAGAGAGAGAGAGAGAGAGAGAGAGAGAAAGAGAGAGAGAGAGAGAGAGAGAGAGAGAGAGTAGAAAGAAAAGTACTTTGTTTATTTAATCCCCTCCCTAACAAATATTTTAACCCCAAATGCTGCATATTCATAAACGAATTAACAATTGTTTTCGGTAAAAACTATAAATGAAAAATAAGACTGTGAAATTCATGTCCCACCATTCCTTCAATATAATTATCTTTTTGCTTATTAAGTTAAATGTCACTATTTATAACAGTAATGCTATAGTATGCAAACAGTAATTAACTTGGTAATGAACTTGGGACCCGTGTGCCTCCCCTCCCACAGCTAATTTGCATGTTAATTATCATTGGCAACCAGGGAAACAAATTATAAACAGCTTAATTAGCAATTTAATCAATTTTACAAGGAAAGCGTCATAACTTGCTACAAGACCAAGAGTTAGATTAATTAAGTGATTAAAGTAATTTTAATGCTGAACCACTGTGATTTCTTTATGATTTATAATTCCAAAACCAAACACAATATGTAGTTAAAATAACTCTGTATATTGTTCCTTTCAGTTCAATCACGCTGCTTTCTGCAGAACCTCGCGTCTTCATTAGCGACACAACTGACAGAAGGAGTTAAGCGCTAATGTAATTAATGGGTAAACGAACAAGCAGAACCACAGAACTTGGAATGACTGGTTTTGAAAATTTCAAAGTGTCGGCCCATTAATATTAATTAACGTTGTTTTGGCATCTGTCAGTTGTATTCCTGGTGGCCCTTATTGTAAGGGACGGTCCCCTGTGCTATTGCTGTTCATGCTTTTTTGAGATGGTCACACATTCTCACGTTTCTTCTCAAATACCCTTTACAAATATTGTAACTTTGAACAAAAAAGTGCCTTAGTTTTCGTTTGATATTGTAATGACTCAAAGATAAGCAAAACAGTCATTTAAATTGGGTTTAACAGCATGAAAGGGCAGCAGCAGCCTTGATGCCACCCCCCTCTCCCGCTCCATGCTTAAAAATTTAGCGTCGGAGCAGGTCAAAGGGGGCTGCATCGCTAGTGCAATGAGCGTTATAGTGCCTCCTCTGAATTCTTGTGTCCATATCTAGTATCAAAGATGGGGTTTGATAGTTATAGGTCTGTAGATTATTTGATTTTGGTTATATTTCACTGGGATTTGAGCACCACAACTGTATTTCTCATTTTGGTTTAAGCCACTTTAAAGTGTTGCATCAAATCAGAATATTTTCAATATTTACAACATAAAGGCTAACTGTGATACAGAATTCATTAAAAAGTATGGCTATAAAATGCACCTATATATGAAATAATCCAACCACGGTGTAGTTCATTCTGTAACTACAGTATATTTTGTTTGGTGCATTGTTTTCCTTTGGGTGGTCTCAATGTTGGAAGATGAAAGGGTTGCAGTGAAACCTTACAGCATGGATATTAGTTGAGTACATTGCCAATTTGCCATTCTTTTTATTTCCATCCAATTTTGAAATCTCTTATAGGATAACTTAACCCTAAAAAGAAATGCCATATTTTATATACTAAACTTATTGCACCAGCCTAAACCCACCACTCACATGCTCAGTGGACTCTGAGCAGCTGTTGAGTAGCGAAGCTTAGGGGTTGTCGCATATTTACAAGCAGAAAATTAGGTTGTCCTGTAAAATAAACTGATGCTACAGGGCTGATTATTAAATTCTGATGCTAATTGCACTGGTTTCTGTGCTGCCATGTAGTAATTATCTGTATTAATTAGTAATCAGCCTTATATTGTGACATTTATATTATATGTGTACTGTATATTTTAAATCTGTCCCTAAGCTCAGTAAGAGCATGTGCAGTGAATCAGCAAAAAAGTAGATGGGGAGCTACTTGGGCATCTTTGGAGACACAGATCTTTACTGCTAAAGGGCTGTGGTTGCTTTGGGCTGTTACAGATGACCCAAAATATAATGTACAACATATCTAGCTCTACTTCTTTAATTTAGCTTCAGCCCTCCTTTAAATGCATTGGCTCTAGTGAGGGGCGAATTTGGGGCGTTTCGATTTGCTGAAAAATTTGCGAATTTCCAGCAAAATTTGCGAAACGGCGCCGCCATCTTGTTTTTGACGCCAGTTTGTTTGGACGCCGGTGCACATTCGCCAGCGAAAATGCGCCGCCGTCCAAAAAATTGTCATGACGGGTTCGCGCCTGGCGAATAAATTCGCCCATGACTAATTGGCTCTGAAAAGAAATAAAAAAAATCCTTCAGCAATCCATAGCAGTACTTTTGAACTACCTCATGCTGTGTTTTTGGGGCTCTATTCTAATTTGTTGGTTTAAATGCGCGTGCCCTCCATTTATTTGTTTTTCTGCAATCCCTAGCAGTCACCTTTTAATCACAGTTTACAGAAAAGTAATTAATGAATTCATGAATTAGCACATTTATCGAAGACTAACTCTCATTACAAACAATTTACAAACAATTTCTATTAAATTCTATTAAGGTCACAACCAAGGATTAATGTTAGTTTAAAAAAGTCACCTTACTTTAAGTATTGTTATGGGTCAAGGAGAGACGCTTTGATGGCTGATCTGAGCCTGTTCCAGGTTTGCCATCAGCCATCACTCAAGTAACTCCACAGGTATCTCCTGCTCGTGATATAAACATAAATAATAATGTTCTCAGTATTGGTGCCAGAAGGCCTTTAAGGCCTGGAAAGGGGTAGCATTTTCATAACTCAATTTTAAACTAATGGACCTAGAGCTCTTAGTTTTTGCCACAAATGAAAGCTATAGAGGTGAGAAAATACCATTTGTCTATAAGATCTTAAGACTTGCTGATGGAAAAGAAGGTTGGTTCCAAATGATGTATAATATCTGATGCGGTCTATCAAGGATTAAGCCAAAACCACAAAGCTCATTTCACTCAATCTCCAAGACAGATTCAATAACACAGTTTACATACTGGAGGTTCTGTAAGAACCGTGACTACATTATGAACTAGGACATGAACCCAGATACTCCCAGTCTTACTGAAATATTAATATACCTTACATTCAGACATTTAGTGATTTACTACACTCTGCCTTTGCTATTGTTTATATTTTGTTGTTAAATATTTGTTAAATATATTGTAGGGACCCTCATGGTTGGAAATCCCATGTTGTGGCCAGCTCAGTGTTGGGACTAAATTAGATATGGGAAGGGAGTGAGTCCTTTGTCTGAAGTGAAGTGTGCCATGGCAGATTACAGAATTGGCCAGAAGGTGTCACTATTGTGCAACTTCTTTATAAAACTGAGCTGCCATGTGCTAAGTCTTTTCCCTTCCACCCCAGGAGGGGTTGGATGTGGCTGGAGCATGGAAAAGCCCCGAGGGTGGTGTGGCTCTCGGTGGGCTCAGGGATACCAGGACCCCAAGAATCCTATGGGAGCTTGACCAAAGAGATGTTTGGAGCTCAGAGGCAGTGGAGCGATGTTATGGAGCTGCTGGGTGATGGATTCCTTTGAAAGAGGCTTTGGTGTGGTCACACTCCGGATGAGCGCTAGAGCCAGGCTTGAAGAGCAAAGATTTCTTTGAGAGGCTGTGGATGCCTGTACCAGCTCTGTGTGTGTCCTTGGTGAGTGTTTGGCCTGAGGGAAAGTATTGGAACACTTCAGCGTGTGTCTCCAGTGTGAGGACAGGTTTTGTTTGATAGCCTGCTACATGGGAGCTCCTGCTTTGTGGGACTGTGTCCTGGATAGACACTGTGCCAGGAGTTGGGAGACCAACACAGGCAACCCAGGGCAGGATTGATATTGTTATTACAATTTGCCTTTTACTTTTCTTTATTTCTATACAATACACAAAAGCCATGAATATCCTGTAAATTATATTCTTATAAACGGTGAGTTCTGTCATCAGTTATAAACGGTGAGTTCTGATGTCATTTCTGTCACATGACTCACTGAAATTTGTGTATTATAATAAATAAAGTACCCCCAGTTGCAAAATATGAGGATATTAGAAGTTACCTCGGAGTTCCATGACCTGTATAAAAACACTCGGCCTTCGGCCTCGTGTTTTTATATGGTCATGAAACTCCTCTGTAACTTATAATATCCTTATATTTTACAAGAGGGGGTACTTTATTCACTATATAAAGTTATATTTTCTTGCCGCACTTATGTGTTTTATTATTTTTTCCTAGTGGGGCCACCTGTAGGTGCATCCCCAAGTCACACTAGGCGGAGGCACTGAGTCATTCCGAGTATCTTTCATATAGCAAAAGGGATTCAGGCCCAGTATTGAAAAAATGTATAATTTATAGTAGAGAGTACCAGCAAAGGGTTACATATTAATACACTAATTAATGCAAATTAGTAGAAATGATAACATTTGGGTCATCTTGATGAATACATTAGGGATAATTTATTACTTTCCTCACCCCTCATTCTTAAAGCACTTGTGTATGGGGTCAGGCTACCATCTGCTCATATCTTCAGGCTGAAAATCTAGTGCTAGTGCTTTTGGGGCAAAGCAGCTTAACACCCAAACTAGGGATTCCATCCACTGACATTCTTCAAATTGCAGGTCGTATGGATGTGCGCCATATCTGCCATAGCATGGTGTATCGCCAGAGGAAGATGTGAAAAAGAGCTGCAGTTTTTTTTACCTCCTGCTGTTCTGATTGTTTGCCCAAATGATTGGAACGATAGAATACCTTATGTGCCCCTCGTACACTATCCATTTGTTGACCCGCAGGCTTTTATGTAAAACCAGTTCGCAATCATCATCATTTAAGTGGCTAGAACCAACTAATTTGTTTTAAGCCTTGTGAACAAAAATGTTTTTTTCTGGACACGTTTAAAAAATATTTGGGCACAGAAAGGTTGAAACAAAGAAGTTCTAAATTGTGTGTTTTCTATGTGGGCACCACAAGTTCTTTTGTGCCTGGGCTTCAACATTTGTTTGCTCATGAAAGTGTTCAGCTTAGAGGCAGCGTTGCATGAAGCCCAAGAGTCAGTTATAGTTCAGTCTGTAATTAATAACTCTGCTTGACAATTAACTTTTAAATTCCAGCAATAAAAAGTTATTGCCTTGTTCAAGAACCACTGGCTCCCAAATTATTGTGAGTGTGTGTAGCTGTGAGGTCTCCAAGCTACAGTGAGGGCCCATCTGAGAACGAGAGTTCTGGTGGTGTAGCCAGAACAGTGATGAACATGGGAATAAAGACGCTGAATTGGACCATTTTTAATTCAAAAGCATTTTATTTTATAACCTGAAGAGGGCACCAAAGTACTTTTCTCTCTGGAGAAGTATGTTCTAATTTTCTTTGTCATCTCCCCCCCCCCCCCCCCCCCGATACTATTATTTGTACAAGTATGCATGAAAGCATAATACCATATGAAAGAAACCATAAGACATGTCTTATGTTTTTTAGTTTTGTAAAAAATAAAACAATATAAAATGCCCCTGCGTAGATCATTACATATGCTGCTAAAATAATATGGGCAAATGATAAAAACTGGAGCTCAAATGACATTTGTTTGGAAAGAAATAGCAAAATAGGTAAAAATGAAAGAAAAATGAGCTGCCTGTCTTTGTCATTTATAGGGATGTACCGTAAAATAGTACAGGTATGGGATCCGTTATCCAGAAACCCATTATCCAGAAAGTTCCGAATTATGAAAAGTCCATCTCCCATAGGGGCAAATTCACTAAACGACGAAGCGCTAGTGTGAATGCGCCAGCGTAACGCATTTTCGTTAATTCGCCGATTCACTAACGGACGCTGGCGTAAATTCGCTAGTGTTACTTCGCACCCTTACGCCTGGCGAATTTGCGCAACTGACGTAACTACGCAAATTCACTAACGCGAAAATTATTCTAAATGCTACCTTTTACGCCAGACTTCCTTCACCACCTACCTTTTACTAAAGACATCCTTCGCCACCTCAGACCAGGCGAAGCGCAATAGAGTAGATAGGGATTGCTTCAAAAAAAGTTAAACATTTTTCTAAGTCCCAAAAAACACTGGCGTTTTTTCATTTTTTATGGGTGATAAGCTGAAAAAGGCTCCCCTCCTTACCCCCTACATTTCCTAACTCATGGCACCTTAACTATACAGTGGGCACATGTGTAGGGCAAAATAAAAATTTTATTTGCTGTTTTGAAGGTTTCCCAGGCTTGTGTAGTGCTGCTACATATACCTCCATTGTAACTTCAATTTGGCGCCGTATGCAAATTAAGCATCGCTAGCGTAACTTTGCTTTGCTTGGCGAATTAACGCTAGTGCAACTATGCAACCTTACGCTTCCCCTGAGCGCAACTTCGCATTTTAGTGAATTTGCGTAGCGCTGGCGAAAATACGCATGGCAAAGTGCGGCGAAGCGCGGCAAAGCGGACGCTGGCGCAAAAACGAATCTTAGTGAATGTCCCACATAGACTCCTTTTTATACAAATAATCAAATTTTTTTTAATTTATTTCCTTTTTCTCTGTAATAATAAAACAGTACCTTGTATTTGATCCCAACTAAAATAAAATTAATCCTTATTTGAAGCAAAACCAGCCTATTGGGTTGATTTAATGTTTACATGATTTTCTAGTAGACTTAAGGTATGAAGATCCAAATAACGTAAAGCTCCATTATCCATAAAGCCCGAGGTCCCAAGCATTCTAGATAACAGGTCCCATACCTGTAAATAATTATGTTATATGAATCATGGACTTTTCCCAATGCCTCACATGCTTATTATAACCAACACCCAGACCTCATATTGGGAAACAGCCCTCGTGTAAGGATAGCTACATTCTTAAATAGGAACTTCTGTGTCATGTTTGCTTGCAACCATTGAACAGAATGGAAGTATCTGCAATGTTCATACACTGCATATCTCTGATCTGACCAAATGCTTAATTGAATTTTCTTAGAATAACGGGTGCTGGGTGATATCTCCTTATTAACTTATCAGATCTCAGGCTCCCAAACATACCAAGGATACTTATATTCAGTGATGGGCGAATTTGCGCCGTTTCGCTTAGAAATTCGCGAAACGGCCAAAAATTCGTGAAACGGCGCCAGCGTCTCGTTTTTGGCGCTGGCACACGTTTTTGACGCCGGCGCCCGCTTTTGATGCCGGCATCCGTTTTTTCGAAAAAAATCAAGCAAATTCGCCGCAAATTCGCGCCTGGCGAATAAATTCGCCCATCACTACTTATATTCTCTATAATTCTCTATAATGTTTACTCTCTTTTCTTATGTTTCCGCACATTTAGAGGGTCTTCTCCTAAATGCAAGGTGCTAGATCTTACTGATTGCAAAGTAATTGCATTTAAATGAAAGGGGCATTCAAACATGTGATTAATGAAAAGGGCTGGTGTGGACCAAACCAATTGTTTTAATTATGAAAAATAACTGAGTTTATTATTTCTTGAGCTACATAGGGCAATTCAGGGAAACTGAAGCGACTCTATGATCTGGCAACCTTACCAGGAGGACAAAGTACTTTATTCCATGGCAGTAGCAAACATGGCATGCATAACATTTTCCTTGTTTATAAAAGTTAATGACTTTTAGTTTATTCATACAGACATTAGCAGTTAGTCAAATAG
Source organism: Xenopus laevis (assembly GCF_017654675.1). Taxonomy (NCBI): domain Eukaryota; kingdom Metazoa; phylum Chordata; class Amphibia; order Anura; family Pipidae; genus Xenopus; species Xenopus laevis. The sequence goes on along the minus strand of NC_054384.1, from coordinate 90,274,013 downwards.
CTAGTATTACATTTATATGAGCTGTTTATATGGGTGTTTGTCGTCACCCATTCATCAGGTGACACTTTCAAATGTTTTTAGAGATATAGTATATGTATATATACTATACAGACAAATAAGATAATACATAGAACTATAATATACTGTATTTATGTACTGTATATACATATAAGGGCTCATTTACATTCACAATGGTATTGTCAGTTGAGTGTAAAACATCTTTCATTAAAGGTTCTTGTATCAAATTGTGCTCCTTGCACTTCTATATACTTGCGCTCTGCGCCGCTCAGTCCTTCCCACCTTCCTTCCAAATTGAACATTGCTGTGCCTATTGGCGAAGGGGAACCCTGGAGCTACTGCCACCTTTTGATTAGACTTATACACTTGAATCGGGAGCAGACACTCAAACTACTGCAAATGACGGCGAACAGACTTTTTCTTAATTGAGTCCGATTTGCAAGGAAATGCATACATAACTGCATTCATTTTGGCAAGCTGCAAGCAATTATACCAGGTGCAGCACAATAGTGTCAAGCGCATTGCCCCCTGGAGATAGTAGAAAAGATGCTGCACTGTGGGAAAATAATATGGCGATTCAACAGGAAATTTGCACACTGCACTTGAAGATGCAAATTAGCCCTTTATAATGCATCATCCTTAAGCATTTTCATAGAAGTTCTATTGATGGCAAACAAATCAACTGGTCCATTTTGTATGATATTAAATAATGATGGTCATGCAGTCTTGCCTGATATAACTTGTTATTTAGACTTTGAATTATCCTTGTTGCCTTCCTCTGGACAGATTTTATTTTATAATTCAATAGACAGGGCTCCTAAAGCTGTGATCTGGCCAATGACTTATCAGTATAGCCTCTCTTGCCTTGCTATCAGTTATGCCACCATCAATTCAGAACTTCTCTCCTACAATGGCATATTTAAGGTTATAACTTAAGAGTACATATGCGATGACAGATGACAGAGTTAGACAAAGAGAAAATGTGCACTTTAATACAGATATGTCTGGCTGTCCCTTTTGCGATTTTATTAATCACTATGTTTTTCACAGCTTTCTTTGTTGTTATTTGTATGCCATTGTATGAATTCTGCCCCCAATACTTAGCAGAAAGCTGACTTGATGTATGTAACACATCTCTGCCTGCCCTCTTTGCTGTGACCGTAAACGTACTCATAATTTTCAGTTCAAAAGTCTGTGAAGTTTATACTGCTCCAGTACTTCAAACCAGCAGCCATAAAATCCCTTCCTGCGCTTGTATCAACATATCAGCGTGCTGTATCTGTGCCTGCAATCTGATAGCACTGGAGATCATTTATTTTATTATGGTATTGTACCTGGCAGCAGCCACTGTTAAGCCTTAGGCCAATAAAATAGTGTATCTGGCTTTCAGCAACTCAAATGAATTTATAGATATTTAGAATATAAAAATACACAGGCATGGCTACTCGTTATGCTCGCATTGCTTCACTCCTTTCTGAATATTCCACTTTTTCCTGTGTGCAACCATAGCATCAGCAGAATATTCTCCACCACATTTTGTTCTCAGGGCACAGCATTATTATATCATTTATATATGTCAGCATGTTTAGACTATTTTAAAATGTAAAGCTCCTGTTGGCTCGTAACAAAAAAATTCACCTTGAGTAAATTATATATCATTGTAAACAGACCTGCTAGGTCTTATTTGGGGAAACACTAAACATAAGATATTGATTTAATTAGCATTGCTGGAGTAAACCACCCCATCAATATTATACCATCACTTACTAGGAAACAAGGGCTGGAGTAATAATGGTGGTATATCGTTGCAAATAGACCTGGCAGGTCATATTTGGGGAGACAAATATTGATGTAATTGGCACTGAAGGCGTAGACTAGCCCTCCATCTTTATACTATCATTTACTCTGAACAAGGGTACAAATGCTGGAGTTCTTATGGTAGTTCTGAGTTGAAAAGGGTTGCAAAGCTACAGACTGCCTTTTATTCTGGAGCACAAAGAGTTGCACATATGGGCATGGGAGCAAATTTTAAGGAGGCAAAGTGCCAAAATAAGGTACTTTATTATTAATATAGTATAAAATTATGCGTTCTGCATTTCCCCCTCCATTTTTATGTCTTTGTGGTCATGGAGCTAAGATGCACCTATAACAGGTCTCCCTGTGGCTGACATTAGAACACATAGGGTTGCCACCTTTTCTGAAAAAAGGGGGCTGGCAAAAAAGGGGGCGGGCTGGGATGTAAAAAGGGGTGGCGCCAAACACTGTGACACAAAATGGGCGGAGCAACGTGAGGCGGTGTCCAGAAGACTGAAAAAAAGGAGGGGCAGGCCAAGGGCTTTTTAAGGGTATTACAAATTACCAGTAAATTTATAATACTGACCCTGGCCTTGGTAGGTGTTTTACCGGCTAGGCCAGGGCTCTTGTTACTGACTTAAGAATATTAGTTACATAATAAACACTACTACAAGTGATACTCTCCAATCCTCACACACTCAGTATTCCTCTTACAAAGTCTCCAGGACCCCTGTCATGTGGAAGAGCAGTAGCAGAGTGCTATTAGCCGCTTAGGGGGCCTCCTCTCCTAAAAAATGTTCCCCCTTTTTCCTGTTGTGTCCAGCATACAATGCCCAAGCTTCTTCAGAGCTGTAGCCCTCGTAGGTTTCCTCCTACTCCTGATTGCTCCAATTCCCTGGCTGGCGAACAATTGCCTGGGCTCTATCCAAAATACTCACTCCTCGTTGGGACAATAGACTTTCCTTGTTGGCTACCCTACCTGTCTCTTACTCCTAGGGAGAGGTAACTCGCGACAACTATCCCTTTACTAGCCCTGAAGGATACAGGCTCCCACCTGGTCTGGCCACAATGGTCTTTAGTTCTGCCTGTTCGATGTTCTTAGGGTACAGAGGAAAATAAATTCCCTGCATCTTCACTCCTTGGTATAGGCTCCTGAAGTGAAATTCCCTCCAGGCAGACCTTAATGGTTGGCGCTGCCTGCTGGCTGAACTGTGATATTCACCAAACTATTTATGTTTATACACACTACACACCAACACTCTGTTCTCCATAAATTTCTTTTACTTTCTTTATATATGATCTCTACTACATTGTCAGGTTGTCCTATGTTCTGTAACTGAATTCAGAATGTTGGACTGTTCAGCTCATTCTTTAGCAAGCCTTTAGATACTAGAATAGCTAATGTGAAGGATTTTAGTTCCGATAAGTACCACTGCTTTTGCCCTGCCTACTACTATGAATTATGCACTAGTGCATCCATTGATGCAAGGGAACCCTGGAGCTAAGTGGAGGCAGCTACAGTGTTTCCAAGTGCACAAATTCTAATGCATTCTCTGCAATTTCAGTAGGCACATCTCCCCCTTGTTGTGCAATGTTACAAGAATTATGGGAAAACATTATACTTGTGTAACTAAATGACCCCTGATGTGTGAGACCCTTCCGAACTCAATAAACTCAAAATCTGTAAGTCACCATCAGTTGCAGAGAAGATAAACTTATGTGAATAACTAAAATGTAAAAATCCACCATTTAAAGCAGAACCTGACAAATCTACTGTCCAATTAGATATAAGATTCCCCCTTATCCTTCAGCTGTTCTTATGTGCATAAATGAGTGGAAGCTCTACAACAAGAAATTTTATTTTATTATTTTTCTTTGCATTATATCAGTTTGTATTCCTTTGCTTCCTGGAAAAAGAAAGTTATGGGTGGGATCATGGGGTGCCATATTTGTTGTGTCATTCTGAAATACATTTTCTGGGCCTATACAACAAATGCAACACGTAACGACTGGACAGGCTTTTTCATTTTACTGGCAATAGTCCCAGTCCCACATATTTTGTTCTGTAGCTTCCATGGACTGAGAGCTTAGCTGTGTGATCATCCATTTAATAGAGTTTTGCTCACATACAAATCCTCTCAGCTTCCTTTAGTTTAAAGGCTGCAAAAAGTAATGTTTATTTCAGTCATTTATTACACCTAGAGATCATTATTTCAGCCATTATTTTCAAGGGACAACCCTTTTCCTCACATCATGCTTTCTTATTTAATTTCCTAGCCTGCATACTGCTTTATCACTCTCAACCATGAAAGTAAATTAAGTAGAAATGGTTTTCTTTCAATTAAGCTTGCAGTGGCCCTGAGTGACTGCCTATAATTCTATTTAATGAAAAAGAAAAAGAAAAATCATTATTCCTCCGATTCCACCGGCCTTTCTGTCAAGCAAACAGCAGGATCCATTAATGTGCACCTTAGACTTATTTAATTAGAAAAAAAAATATTTAGTTCAAATTCTCTTACGAAAAAAAAAAAACCCTTTAGGCTTAAAATGTATTAACTCTGTTTGATGGTTAATGGCTTATAGTATAAACTGCAGGTATCCTAGAAACCAAACATTTTCATTTTCCTCTTACTCTCCAAAAAAGTATTAAAGTAAAACTATTATGAAAGGACTATCACACACATACTAACATCTGCTTTTCTGTTCTGCTTATTTGATACAGTATTTAGTAGAATGTTAAATTGTTAGACTTTAGAGCCAACATTATTGCATTTCTTCAGAATACCCATGTTAATGGATGCAATTTATGACTCAGCTTTGGTGAGATTGCATCATTTGTGTCATTCGTTCAATAAGCAGCATAACAGAACCAGACGTATTTTTGCATCCAGAGATCGAGATTTCATGGCACTTAAAACACAAAACACAGAAGACAACCTTAGTTGAATTTAACAATCACAAAGCAACCTTTAAGCAGCCCCAACCATTAATGAATTTATTATAGAGTGGTATAGTATATTATGAAGGAGTGAAATGGACTGGATGTGTTTCACTGTTCATCCAATTAATTTCTTTGGCAATATTCACTAAGATATTCCTCAGGAGTCATTTAAGTTAAGTTTGACAAAGGCAAAGGACTGGTGCTGTTGTAGTTTGGTCAAATTGTTTACCCCCTGGGAAAAAACAAGGTGAGCCCCAGGTCTTGTGGGCCCTACAGGTCCAGGTCTGCTCCTTGATCTGATCCTGGACTTCCCCCGACCCTCCCATCATGGCAGCAAGGTGTCTGCAAGAAGAGGGGCTAAGGGGAGGTGTAGGTGTGTTTAGAGTTTAGCAACTGGTGTGGGTGTCCCAGGGGTTTTGAAGTGACAGCCTTAGTGGGCCCTTGACACTCCAGTCTGACACTGTACCCATACAGTAAATTGTAGTTGTGGTTTTATAATACTTTCATGAATTTGACTCATCAACAACAATAAAAAAAACTTGTAAGGTAAGAGCCCTTAGCCCCTAGGAAAAGCAGGTGACAAGGTCTTAGTAACTCTTTAATTCCACAAGAGGTGATCAAACAATGCAAGATTTTTGACAAGTTTATTACTTGACAAAATCTGTAGTAAAGCAATACATGTCCTTGATTTATCTCATCATATATTTCCTATGTGGTTATGAATGGTGAGGATTATTATTTTAATTATAAAAAGTAACTTGAGGCATTGACTTAGGGCTCATAAGCAAAGAGTTTAGACGTGCACATGCCCCAGACCTACAGCTTAAGGTGGAATTATTCAACCATAGAAGAAACAGCAGGCACTCACAGATTCCATGGACAGTTTGTGTGTTTACCCACTCTTTAGCTGGCCATAGACGAGCAGAATATTGGACAAACGATCGGTCACAGTGGCGGAACTACCAGGGGAGCAGGGGGGTGCGAGCGGGCAAGGACCCGCACCCCCTCAGGGCCCCCCGGCAGTTCGCGCGCGCTTTGCGCTGGCCAGTTCTGGGTGTACGGAAGGGGGCCCGGCTGTGCGTTCTGCGCCAGGGCCCGCCCCCCTCTAGTTACATTTCTGATCGGTCGGTGCCATCTCCCGAACCTGCCACTAACCATTCAGATAAAATAAAGCAGCAAAGAGAACAAACCAGTCGATGTCCTGCCCGTCACAGCAATCAGGCGAAAATATGCCCGACAAATTCTACTGGGAAGCTCACAGCAATATCGTCAGATTGGCAATACCTGCGGAGATATTAATAGGAATCTTTTAACCTGGCCAATTGTCCAAAAGACCAATCTCCATGGGACGAAAAATGTCAGGACTCTCCAAACACGGTCCGAAAATCGTACGAATCGAGGGTTCGTACGATCGGATCTTTGCGTCTATGGCCAGCTTAAGCCTAAAATAAAGTCTGCAGTTCTTTTAATCACCTGTCCGTATTTTTTATGATTGACTTTATTGGCGGTGGAGAACACAGAAGACACACTTTCAGTAAATATTACTATGGAGTACATTTACAGAAAGTTACCCCTTAGGAACTATATTGGATAAAAAGTAATGCAGTGCTTGTTCTTCTTTAGTAACTGTACAAAGCTAATTAAAGTTGTGCTATATTATATTTAAATATTTGTACTTTGCCATCCCCTGTGTTGGAACTGCTGAATAAATGTTTGCCTGGGTCATTGCAATGAAATGTGAAATGTCTGTGTTACACAGAAAAGGCCTTCGTTATACCCCTTCCCTATGTGAAGTGCTACCAGCCACTGGAGCTTACTAGTAGTATCTGGAGCTACCAGAAATATTGCCATTGGCTAATTAAACAAAAAAAGGTAATTTGATTAGTAAAGAAATGTTAGACCTCTTATTCTAAACAGCTAGGATAGTTTTTAATACATTGGGCATTTGCATTTTCACCTATTTTTCATGTCTTTTTTGTGTTTCGATCAAGCTATCGAGTCTTGGCCAGGGATTGCAGCCTTCACAAAAATGTTTTTTAAGAATTACATGTTTTGCATTGTTTTATGACTAAAGGAGAACTAAAGAACTAAAGAAGTAGCTAGAAATGTTGTTTTGTGCTTCTGTACCAGCCCAAGGCAATCACAGCCCTTTAGCAGTAAAGATCTGTGACTCCAAAGATGCCCCAGTAGCTCCCCATCTTCTTTTCTGCTGATTCACTGCACATGCTCTGTGCTGCTGTCACTTACTGAGCTTAGGGACCCACTCACAATATACAGTACACATAGAATAGAAATGTCACAATATAAGGCTGATAAGTAACTAATACAGATTAGTGATGGGCGAATAAATCCACCTGGAACAAATTCACGGCGATTTTCCGCATTTGGCCACCTGCTACTAAATTCGTGAAACTCCCATGAAAATTCGACAGTGTCAAAAAAGTTTGGACGCGCGTCAACATTATTCGAACACCCATTAACTTTATCGCGTGGGCGTCAATTTTTGAGTTTCACGAATTTTTCTGCAAAACAAAATGGGAGAAATTTGCCCATCACTAATACAGTTAATTACTATGTGGCAGCACAGAAGTCAGTGCAAGTAGCATTAGAATTTAATAATCAGCCCTGTAGCATCAGCTTATATTACAGACAAACCTTATTTTCTGCTTGATAATTAGTGACGACCCCTAAGCTTAGCTTCTCAACAGCTGCTCAGAGCCCACTGAGCATGTGAGAGTCACAGACACTTTCCAAGATGGTGACCCCCTGTGACAAGTTTGAAGTCCTGGATCATTGCTGCTATTGACAAGCTGAAACTTTAGGCTGGAGCAATAAGTTCAGTATATAAAATATGGCATTTTTAGCCATATTCATTTTCAGGGTTTAGTTCTCCTTTAAGTATTAAGGCTTTGTAATAAGCTTGTCCAACTCTGACAGGTCAAGCTGATAAACTTGAATATAAATGGAAACATCTCAGTAAATCGTTTATGTGAAGCAAACAATGTACACAAAATGAATCATTTTCAATACATATTGTATTTCCTATGTATTCTGATTAGGTCTCTGTTCATTGACAGCCATAATGCTCTCGAGGGATACATCTGCATAAAATCAGGAATGTTGAGTAGCAAAGTAGGATCGGATTTCACAAGGCACTGCTGCTACTTTTTTTTAATATTAAATACTTCCTATAAATGTTTAAGCTCCATCAGATAAGGTTTCATGAGCCTTACTAGAAAAGTCGATTTAATTCACGTAGGTTTTCAATGGGAAATGAAACCTAACCAAGGCATTTATGCAAATATTCTGTTTGCTGTGGAGTGAGGTTCCAAATTGTCCTAAAATGCATCAAAACAATATAGTTTCCATTTTTTTAGTACGGGTATGGGACCTTTTATCCAGAATGCTCGGGACCTGGGGCTTTCCGGATAACAGATCTTTCCGTAATTTGGATCTGCATTCATTGCCTACTAGAAAATCATATAAACATTAAATAAACCCAAATAGGCTGGTTTTGCTTCCAATAAGGATAAATTATCTCACCCATTGGCGTAACTTAAAAGGGTTGGACTAAGACAAAAAAAAAGATCTTTAGTGGGGGTTGGCTGGCATAGACCCTCTTCAACAATCACCTACCCACTTCTGCTTAGCCACCCACTCACAGCAAATGGGTGAAATAAAGAGGAAGAAAGAACGGGGTGGGCTACCATACAGCAGAGTCTGCAGTCCAGGTCTGTTCTGAATACTGTGTGGCCCTGATGTTTTGTGGTGCTGCCCTCCCTCCCTCCCTACCTCCCTCCCTCACTCATTCTATTCTTTTAGTGCAATTGCACTATGGAGAGCTATCTGGTTGCTAGAGTCTTGTATTCCTTAGCAACTGGGAAGTGGTTTGAATGAGAGACTGAAATATGTATAGGAGAGGGACTGAATATAATAAGTAAGAATGATAAAATTGTAAGCAGGAGCGATCCTAGCACTAAAACACTCATCTTTACATAGCTGGCGGGAGTCCAAGGGGATACACATCGCTAGCGCATAGAGAGTGCAATTGTGGTTTAATAACGTTAATGGCAGAAACCCCCTTGATTGCAGGCTCACCGAGCAATAGTTTTTGGGGTCTGCTGGGGTCAGTGGCCACCATTTGATGTAGAAAAGGAAGGAAAAAAAAAAAAACTATAAAAAAAAAATAATGAATCATAAGGACCAAAAAAGAGAAAGTAAAGATTCATCTACATGATAAATGAGTGACAGGTTGTGTCAATAACTAGTCAAGTTGTATGTCGTTGGGGAAGTTTGTAGTATGGTCAATTTAGAAAACCGCTGAAGTCAAGATTCCAGTTAAAAAGGTAAAAATTGTATTTGAACATCTGATATGTGAACAAGTGTCGAAGGTCTGACGCGTTTCGTGTCTACGCACTTCCTCAGAGACCTGTGAATAATAAAAAAATAATAAAAAAACATATGTTTTATACCTTTTTAACTGGAATCTTGACTTCACGGTTTGTATATGAGGTCCAGAGTGCGCTGTCATATAAATTGACCATACTACAAACTTCCCCAATGACATACAACTTGACTAGTTATTGACTATTTGAGTGCGCTGTTGCATAAATTGACCACTGTGTTTGCCATGATTTTCTTGGCAATGGACTCGGGGCGGCTGCACCCGGGTCAAAACATCTATCTGGTAAGAAATTTATCTTCCGTGTATTTTTGAACCACACTATACAGTTGGAGGCTGCTTTACCTTTCAAGCGCAGGGTTCGGGGCTTGAGGCACCCGAACCAATAAAAATAACTGGTGTGACGTTAATGAGCCCTCCTTGCATTTACCATATGGTGTTATCGAATATTCTATATAGAAAAATATTCCCCATTTAGATATCTTTATTGAGCTGGTGATAATATTTGATGAAGTTTGTAGTATGGCCCACTGGTATTTATTTATTGGTTATTTGTTTCCCATCATTTCATGCTATCCATTTTAGTGTAACACCCCTGTGAAAGGAGCTTGCTTGTTATGCGCCGCTGAGACAGGTGACCTCCCTGCACACATCGGTTCAATACTTTCTGAATGGGTTAATCCATTCCTCGCACTAGGAAAAGGGAAAAAGGAAAATACAATTAGATAAAGATATAAATCTGGGCACAAAATCTCAAAATCTGGGCTCTGAATGGAGCGGTTTTCATCGCTTGGAAGGGAAAATGATTTTTACCTTCACCTAACCCCTTTATTCTGCTACAGCAGATAGCAGATATGTTTCAGCTTAAGAGAAACACAACACGTTTATTGTCTGCACAGCGGGTAAGAGCAGATGAACAATAGATCTCCTTGTATTGTAAGGTGACTTTCCTTATTCAGTAGAACCTTTTATACTGTGATATCAAAAACAATCCTTTTAGAATCCCTACATTTCATTTCTTTCTTTTAATAGTAACTGCTCTAAGTAATAAAAAAAAAAGAGTATGCCGATTCCATTTTGCACTTTCTATACATGTTTGTAAGCACAACAACTCAACATAAAGGGGCAGATTTATCATTTATTTGGAGGGGATGGGAGTTTTTTTTAACAACCATCACCTCGAAATTCGAATCAAAAAAGACCAACCGAAATTTATTAAAGAAAACAAATTTTTTAACTTCGGGTGAATGTTCGATTCGAATTCGGATTGTATTTGATCGAATTCGATACAAAGTATTTTCCAAAAAAAAAAACCTTAGATTTCTCAGTCCACCAAATACTCCAAATAGGTTCTAGGAGGTCCCCCATAGACTAAAACAGCAATTCGGCCCCAAAGAGTAATTTACTTATGCAAGTGTGTGGGCAGTGTCATTTTGGACACAATTCACCATGCCTTTTTTTGACACATAATACAGACTTTTCCCCCATAATGCCAACATGAATGTGGATGCAAGAGGAACTGAAATAATTGTGGCCAATGGGTCAATACATACATGCCCGATTACTTGTGTTTTGGTCAGGATTATGTCATTTCCAGCATTCAGCATCAAATGTAGTATAGTAGTAAGTAAGGTTATTGTCAAGTCAGATCGTGGGCTGCCATCTCCCACTTCCCGTTTGGCAACAAAGTAGTGGGGCTTGACTAGGATGCAAGGGCTTGTTTGCCCAGTTCTTACATTTCCTTCCTTATGTTCTTCTTTCTTCATCCCATTTCTGTATTTTTTCTCCCATGATTACCTGTTCTCTTTTGCTCTTTGTATATCACTTACCATAAAGTCTCGTATGCTCTGGCTCAGTCTTCCCATTGACTGGCAGTTCTCTTCTTGTGTGCCAGTCCTGTTTCTAAGCTATCCCAACACATCTCTCTCTCTCTCTCTCTCTCTCTCTCTCTCTCTCTCTCTCTCTCTCTCTCTCTCTCTCTCTCTCTCTCTCTCTCTCTCTATGGGGCTAATTTTCTAAAGGGCAAAGTGAGTAACGCTGGCGAAAATATATGACGTAATTTCGGTACTTCGACTATTTACTAACAGGCTCAGGCATAACTTCGCTAGCGAAGGAGATAGACACTAGCGCAACTTCGCACTCTAGGTGAATTTTTGTTTTGGCGAATGGACGTAACTGCACAAATTCACTAAGATGCGGATTTTTACTGAATGTCAGCTGTTCCGCCAGACTTGCCTTCGCCAGCTCAGACCAGGTGAACTGCAATGGAGTGTATAGGACTTCCTCAATTTTTTTTTTTGAAACATTTCACTTTTTCAGGGTGAAAGGCTGCAAAAGTCTGTAAAACCTTTTTTGGGTACCCGGGTTCCCCCCCTACATCTAACATATGGCACATAAACTATACACTGGGCTCATGTGTAGGGCATTATAACAACTCTATTTTATTTTTTAAAGGTTCCCTGGGCTTATGTAATGTAATGTATTTGCTGCAACATAAATGTGAATTCAGCTTTCACTTCTCGCCGTATTCAAATTAGCCAACGCTAGCGCAACTTTGCTTTGTTTGCCGAATTAACGCTAGCACAACTTCGCCTTGTCACATGTTAGTGAATTAGCATTGTCTGGGTGAATTTACGCCTGGCAAAGTGTTGCGATGTGAGCGAATCGGACGCTAGCTCAAATTTGGAGCTTAGTGAATCTGCCCCAAACTCTCTCACAGAACCTATATAGTGGACTTTTTGGCCTCTATATCAGTTGCTGCTTGGATAGCTACACAAGTGACTGCTCCTGATTTTTTTTAAAGTGCATTTATATAAGGCACTGCAATTTTAAGGAAGAAAATGTACCCCCATATTATCTGTTTTGATGTGGGGGAACGTGTAGCTTCAGTCTGTCTGTAATGGATACTGTACCTGGGTTGGACTGTTGGCTACAGTTAGGGGCAGATTTATCAAGGGTTGAATTTTGAAGTAATGGGAGGTTTTTTTTGAACTCCCATAACTTCGAAATTCAAATAAAAAAGACCAAAAGAAATTTATTAAAAACAAAATCAAAGTTTTTTTTATTGCGGGTGAATAGGCTGTATTAGATTGTTCGAATCCAAGTAAGATCGTATTCAGTCGAATTTGATTCGAAGTATTTAAAAAAAAAAACCTTTGATTTTTCAAAGTCCACCAATTGACTCCAAATGGGTTCTAGGAGGTCCCCCATAGGCTAAAACAGTAATTCTGCAGGTTTTAGATCGCGAATGGTCGAAGTCGAGGTTTTTAAGAGACAGTACATGATAAATTTAGATATTCGAATTTTCAAATTTTTTTCGAATCGATTTTCGAATCGAGTTTGGACTATATCCTAGTCGAAGTACACAAAAATAGCTTGAAATTTTAATTTTTTTCCTTCGAATTTTCAATGTGACCCTTGATAAATGTCTTAGTGCAAAGTAATGTGAGTAACTTTATGTGGATGCAGAAATCCCACATGCTTCCACCTTGAATCCATTCCCTTCAGCTGATACTTACTGATATATATATATATATATTTAAGAATATTTTTTCCATAAGGGAGGCATAACTGTGTTTGAGACCCCAGACCCAATGTTTTCTTTGTCCTTTGTCTTTTCTCATCTGTACACATTTTACACCTATATACCATGTCTACACATGTGCGTAAGAAGGAACACAGAGAAAATTAGAGAGAGAGTTCACGAGTGCAGGTATGGTATGTCTTATCCAGAAACCCCTTTTCCAGAAAGCTCTAAATTAGAGGAAGCCTGTTTTTCACAAATCGTATTTCTTCTCTAAAAATGTGTGTTTTTTTTAAATTTATTTAAAAAACACAAAAAACTAATACAAAACTGTACCAAACATTTGCTGTTGAAGTCTCATAGAAGTCAGTTGGAGCCCCACTGATATGACTGGACCTTTCCAACTTTTGGAATTTATTTTGCAACTAATTGTGCAAAAAATTTTTTTTAAAAGGTTTTCGTATTTCTTAGAGCATCATTCAGCTTTTTTTAGTTCATACTTTTCATATTGGGAGGGATCTTTTAATAACTGTCATGTCATTTGTGGTTTTAGAAATATAGAATTAAGGAGGGAAATTCACTAACGGGCGAAAATTCGCCAGCGAAGGCATCGCCGCCTTCGCCACACTTCGTTAGGAGCAACTTTGCTCAGACAAATAGTGATGGGTGAATTTATTCGCCAGGCGCAAATTCGCGGCGAATTTGCACGATTTGCCGCCAGCGAATAAATTCGCGAAACGCCTGCGAAAATTCGCCCGAAAAAGATTCGCCAGTGTCAAAAAAAAAATTCGCCAGTGTCAAAAATTTTTTTCGTCAAAACGGATGCTGGCGTCAAAAACGGGCGCCGGCGTCAAAAACTAGACACCGGCGCCGTTTTGCGAATTTCGCGGGAAATTCGCGAATTTTTCGGCAAAACGGCGCAAATTCGCCCATCACTACAGACAACGCTAATTCACTAAGTTGCAAAGTTTCCATGCCGAACGCTTGCAAGTTGCGCTAACATTACTACGGCAGGCATAGCGAAGTTGCACTAACGTTAGATAATTTTCATAAGTTTCAATGCACGTATATGTTGCAGCAAATACATTACACTACACAAGCCCAGGGAACCTTAATAAAATAAAATAGAGTTGTTATAATGCCCTACACATGGGCCCAGTGTATAGTTTATGTGCCATATTTAAGGAAATGTAGGGGGGAAGGAGGGTACCCAAAAAAAATGTACAATCTTTTTCACCCTGTAAAAAGGAAAAGACGTCAGCGTTTTTTGGGACTTAGAAAAATATCAACTTTTTTTGGACCAAGTCCTATCTACTCTATTGCACTTCGCCTGGTCTGAGTTGGCGAAGGCAAGTCTTGCTATAGAGGTAACGCTCAGTAAAAACAAAAACTTAGTGAATGTGCGTAGTAACACTTTCACCAGAGCGAAAATACGCCTGGCGTTAGAGTGCGAAGTTGCACTAGAGTCTATCTCCTTTGCTAGCGTAATTACGCCATCGACCGTTAATAGGCGAAGTGCCGAAATGACTAGTGATGGGCGAATTTATTCGCCAGGCGCGAATTCGTGGCGAATTTGCGCGATTCGCGGACAGCGAATAAATTCGCAAAACGGGCGCGAAAATTCGCTGGAGAAAGTTCGCCGGCGTCAAAAAACAAGTGAAAACGGAATTTCGTGAATTTTTCGCCGTTTCGCAAATTTCCCTGAAAATTCGCGAATTTTCCGGCGAAGCGAAACGGCGCAAATTCGCCCATAACTAGAAATGACGTCACGCTAGCACATTTTTGCCAGCGTTAGCCACTTCCCCATTAGTAAATTTGCCCCTAGGAGTGGTTTCAAAAACCCTAAAACCACCAAATTTAACCTTTAATAAACAGGCCTCATAGTGTCTATTTTAAACAAATAATTTTAATTGAAAAAATAATTTCCTTTCCTCGAAACAGTACCTTGTACTTGATGTTACCTATGCTGCCTGAATCCATATTGGTGACAACACAATCTCATTGGGTCCAAGTTATGGAAATATCCCTTATCTGGAAAACTCCAGGTCCCAAGCATTCCACATAATAGATCTTATACCTGTAGCGAATATGCACAGAATCACATGTCATTCATGACCAGCCCCTTATTTGCCCTTTGTTACCCCTTTAGCTACTGGGTCTGCCCTGTCTATAGGTATTCAACTGACTCTTATGTTAGTTATCAGTTATGTATATTAGTATGTAAACTATATATGTTTTATGTGTACACCCTTCTATTGCACAGAGCTATGGAATATGTTTGTGCTTCATTTGTTGTTTATATAAATACATGTAAAACGTTAGTTAGACCATCATAGGTGAATAAATTACAGATAAAATATAGATAGTAAATGCAGAAATCATGTATTTTAACAGGATTATTGGAAATGAGATTGTCTGTGACCCAAAATATTATTGAGATACAGAATTTTATGATTCAGATTACTAGCCACTGCTAGGGTTTATGTTAGGTTTCCACAAATATGTGAGAATTGAAAGGAACTTGTCGAAATGTGGGTCAATGCAGAATACCCAGAGAAAGTTGGAAGTCTGAGCCAAGACTACATCATAAGTATTCTGCATTAACAGCTGCCTGACATTTTCTGCAAGTTAAGAGCTTCTTGTAAGGAGCTCTCCGATAGGTCACCACTTGCTAAATGTTTTGCAAGCCATTACACAGTCGGAACTCCAGCAACGTAATACAATTGCAGTACAGCTGCTCCCAGCGAGAGGCAAAGGTCAGGGCGCTGTGTATACAAGCAAGCTGTGAAGGGGACAGCAGCCCAAATCTCACCCTCTTGCATTTTAAAAGCCAACACAAGCAGAAACAAACAGCAACGAGCCTCCTTATTTTAGCTTTGGAAAAACATTGAAACGCATGGAGAGCTTTGCTTTTTTCTAATTTGATTCCTATTGCTTCAGCCTAATCCAAAGCCTTCGGATCCTGGATGACGTTCAGAAGAGCTGATTTTTGGAAGTGGTTGTGTTTATTGGAAAATTGCATCTTGCCCAGTAAACGCTGACAGAGAAAGAAGTAATGACTATTAGAAGAACTACAGAAGACACTATTAAGCATGAATTCAATGACTGAACAGATGGTGCTTGGCAATATAATTTACTGTACACTAAGGAGAATGAGTTTTTTTTCGGTTTTGTTTTTTCTGTTAAACGTAGGGACTGTCCCTGTTGGATTGGCAAATGCAATTTCCTCACTTAGCAGGTACCTTACCAGGAATATATTTTAAAAAGCCCAAATTACAAAAAACCAAAGTAGAAACATGTTTTATTACGCAGAAATCCAGGAGCGAAAGCTTTTTCCAGCACTTAGATCCTTCACTTTAAATAAAATCAAATTCTTGCTTTTCTTTGTCCTCTGTCCCATTGAAAAATATGCTATTAAGTCAATTTCCTACATTTACCTGTGCACAATTTTTTTTGTAGAACACTAAGGGGCAGATTTATCAAGGGTCGAAGTGAATTCGAGGGAATTTTCTAAGTAAAAAAATTCTAAGTTCGAAGTAATTTTTTGGATACTTCAACCATCGAATAGGATACTACGACTTTGAATTTACTTCGACTTCGATTTGAAGTAAAAATCGTTCAACTATTCGACCATTCGATAATCGAAGTACTCTTTAAAAAAACTTCGACTTCAATACTTTGCCAACTTAAACCCTCCCGAAATGCTGTTTAGCCTATGGGGGACCTCCTGTGTGTTTTGCTAAATCGAAGGTTTTTTTGGGAAAATCGTACGATCGGAATATGATTGTACAATGTATGAAATCCTCTGACTTCAAATGTCGGAGGATTCTATTCGACGGTCGAATTTCGAAGTTTTTTCTACTTCTAAATTCGACCCTTGATAAATCTGCCCCTTAGATTATTTATCTATTTAAAACACTTTATTAACGGACCTCTAAGGTTCACAAAATCACACCCATAGGTAGTGCTGTATTTATGCCTGTTGCCACCCTAGTACCAGACCTAACCACTACTACAGCTTGCGGAAGTGAAGTCACATGCATGACATCATTTACTATATTTTTAGTCACTACAATGCACTCTGAATGGGTAGTTCAGAGCATCAGAGTGATTCACCAGTTAGGCGGTGACTATGGGGCCCCTAATTAATACAGTGCTGTGAAATGCAAGCGGTGCTGTATTCATTAGGGAAATGTTTGTCTCTACATGGGGGGTCTTATTTATCAAAATCCGAGAGACTATTTAAATGTAAAAAGTCCAAACAAACTAGACTAACCACGATTAGACCTTATTTATTATTAAAAAAGTCCGATTTAATCAGATCAGGGACAAACCGCTTGATTTTTTCGGGGTTTTTCTCAAAAAGCCAGAATTTTTCGAATTTTGGCTAATTCCAGCGCAGACCACAGAAACTTCCAAATAGGATAGTGACCTCTCCCATTTACTTATATACAACCTTGGAAGGTCTGAGATGTCTGATTTTCAGATTCAGACTTTTCCCATCCTTGGGGTATAATAAATATCGAGAAATTTGAGTTTTTTTTTCACTAAATATAGTAAAAAAAACTTAAATTTTTTGCCGTCTGGACTTTAATAAATAAACCCCTTAATTTTGGAGTGCATAGACTTACTGTACTTGATAACTGCCCCCTACTGTTTCATATAAATTAAGCCTTTTAATGAAATATGCTTTTCCAGTAGTATGTGCCATTTGATAATCCCATATAGAAAACTGTCATTTTAAATAATAAGTTCCACCCTCTAGCTCATATGAGACACGGGGGCAAATTCAGGCCCGGATTTGTGGCGAGGCCACATAGGCCCGGGCCTAGGGCGGCAAAAATGTAGGGGCAGCATGCCGCCCAGCCACAACCCTGCCCCCACAGAGCTCCCGTGATTTAAATTGCGATCGATGCCGCAGCCGGAGCTAGGACCATGTAGTGCCGGCACGGGAGGCGTGCGCAACAGAAGAAGTCGGCGCTTGGACAATGCGGACTTGGGGTGCCGTGATTTGAAATGCGGCCCTGGGCAAATTCACTAACCTACGGAGTTGCGCTAGCGCAGGCTTCACCACACTTCGCCACACTTCACCAGGCCGCCGCTAATTCACCAAAATCCGAAGTTGCGTTCAGGGAGGCGAACGGTAGCGAAGTTTCGTTAGCGTTAATTTGTCAAGGAAAGCGAATTTACGCTAGTGATGCCTAATTTGCATTCGGCGCCAAGTTAAAGTACAATGGACGTATTTGTAGCAGCAAATACATTACACTACACAAGCCCGGGAAACATTCATAAAATAAAATAGAGTTGTTATATTGCCCTACACATGTGCCCACTGTATAGTTTAGGTGCCATATGTTAGGAAATGTAGGGGGGAAGGAGGGTACCCCCAAAAAAATTTACGATCTTTTTCAGCCTATCACCCTTAAAAAAGGAAAAGACGCCAGCGTTTTTTGGGACTTAGAAAAAATTTCAACTTTTTTTTAAGCAATCCCTATCTACTCTATTGCACTTGCCTGGTCTGAGGTGGCGAAGGCAAGTCTGGCACAAGAGGTAACGTTCAGTAAAATGCGCAAGTTAGTGAATTAGCATAGTAACGTCCCTTCGCCATAGCGCAACTTCACCTGGCGTAAGGGTGCGAAGTAGTGCTACAGTAGGTCCACTTCGCTAGCGAATTTACGCCAGCACCCGTTAGTAAATCGGTGAAGTAACGAAATGATGTCACGCTGGCAAATTTGCGCTACCATTAGGCGCTTCACGCTTTAGTGATTTGCTCCACTGTGCTTACACACAACAAGAGGCACACGTAAATGTTAAACTGCATCATTCAATGAATATACAGAGCTTTGTCTTTACTCCCACACCTCTTCCGGTTACAATTAGAACCTTCCTTATTTCCCGTCAGGAGATCAGTAAGTGACACACCACACATTGCAAAATGGCTCCAGGGAAAAGATGCAAAAGGGAAATTTTTTCTAATATGTATTTGCAAATTGGATTCTTTCGCTAGGCAGAAATGAACGCTATCGCTTGTTCACTATCAAATGCTCGCATTGCCGAAGTAATGCTAGCAAAAAGTTGCCATCGTTCTGCACCCATGACGAAACTCAGCATTTTAGTGAATTATCGTAGTCTGAGCGAATTTTTGCCTGGCGAAGTGTTTCGCTGGGTGCGAAATGGACGCTGGCAAATTTTCGCCAGTTAGTAAATCTGCCCCTTGGTTTGTTGTCACATGGGGGGGTCAAACATCTTCATGGCTAATGCATATAAGTAATATAAGCGTCAGCATACCTAAACATACTTACACACAAATGTAAAGGTATGGGTAGATAGAATTTAATTAAAAGTAGGGTGCTGCTATTATGAACATAATTATAAGAATTATTATGCACTATTATTAGGACATATTTCCTTTGAGATATTCTCATTTACATAAATCCCTGCACCAATAAAAATGAGATGATTAGTTGTACCAATGTGAATATTTTCACAGCAAGTAAACTTCACCTCGCAGGAATTATATATCCCCTCGCCTTCTCGAATTGCTCATAAAACATCCTTTCCCCGCAGTGTATATGCTGCATCCCCAATTGGGTGGCCTAGACATCCTTAATACCGCACGGCTACCTTTCCCTCTGCCTCTTCTTTGACCTTTCCTAAGCACAGTTCTTTGCATTATCCTCTCACCAGATGTTCTCTCTGTTTTATTTGACATACGTCAAAATATTTCAGGTTTTTGACCTTCCCCAAGGATGAACATTCAGACAATTTTCTTGTCATTTTCTGGAATGATATGAACCCTCTACACCTCTGAGGATAATGGTCATGAAACCAGGAAATACTAGGCTGGGGGAGTAGGCAAGTACCTTTGGTACAACTCATGCAATAGTTAAGTGCAAAATGTCCTATTTAAAATTACATTTACAAAAATGTTTTTTTTTTAATTTTTAATTTTTTTTAAAGAGAATGTAACATTGAAGGATCATAATGGATTAATACCAGCATTATTATATGTGCACCAAACGGAAACAAAATATACATTTATGAGTAGGGTAAGTATATAACTGTGACACTGAGTAGTCAGTTTAGTTTAGTAATGTCACCCCAGTGCAACACAAATCTTCTACTTAAACCAAAAACATTGTTAGACAGGTAAGAGATCTCCAATTCAGCAGATAAAATAATAAAAAGCATGTCCAACATCTCAGTGAAGGGTATTACAATGCAGTTGGTTCCCGTATTTCCACTAGATATTGGGTGAATACTTCCATTCAGAGCATTGGGTTAGATTTGCCACTGACATTGGGGATCAGTCATGGCTTGTAGTGAAAGTTTCAGTTGGGTTGAGTTCAGGGCTCTGTACACGCCAGTCGATTTCTTCCACCCCATCTATGCAAACCCATTCCATCCAGACTTCACTTTGAGCATGGGATGATATTGTGCTGAAACAGGAAAGAGCCTTCCCTAAGCTATTTCCCCAAAGATTTACTTTCAATGCAACCAGTGCCCTTAGCCACAAGCATGTAAAACAGACTCACTGTGTTATTCCTCCCCACCAAGCTGCTGTTGGCATTATGCATTTAGGCAGGTAGTGTTCTCCTGGCATTTGCTGAACTCAGACTTTTCCCTCAGACTGCCAGTTGGTGAAATGCTATCTATCCACTAAACTCCAGAAGCAGAATTTCCACTTCTAAGGATTTCAATAGCTGACCTTTACACTAGTCTCTAGTCTGGCTGACGCTCCCTACGAATATGCTTTTATATTTACAGTATAGTTGAAATCAGCAGTGTCATTATAAAAACAACATTTGAAATTAATCTTTTTTATAACCAGGAATAAAGTTGATGAACATCCTAATAGTATCCAGGAAAAGCATTATAATTTGACGTTGAGTCTTTTTGAGCAGTTATTGGGGCAAATTCACTAAGCGTCGAAGCGCCTAACGCTAGCATGAATTCGCTAGCGCTGGGCATTTTCGCTACTCTATTCACTAACGGACGCTGGCGTAACTTCGCTAGTGTTACTTCGCACCCTTACGCCTGGCGAATTTGCACAATGGACGTAACTACGCATTGTTCTGAACGCTACCTTTCACGCTTGACTTCCTTCGCCACCTCAGACCAGGCGAAGCGCAATAGAGTAGATAGGGATTGCTTCAAAAAAAGTTAAAATTTTTTGGCGTTTTTTCTTTATTATGGGTGATAGGCTGAAAACGATCGATAATTTTTTTGGGGCTCCCCTCCTTCCCCTCTACATTTCCTAACTCATGGCAACTTAACACATGCGTAGGGCAAAATAAAAATTTTATTTGCTGTTTTGAAGGTTTCCCAGGTTTGTGTAGTTCTGCTACGAATACTTCCAAAGGAAATAGAATTTTGCGCCGTATGCAAATTAACCATCGCTAGCGTAACTTCGCTTGGCGAATCAACTTTAGCGCAACTTCTCAACCTTACGCTACCCCTGAGCGCAACTTTGGATTTTAGTGAATTTGCGGAGCGCTGGTGAAAATAAGCCTGGCGAAGTGCGGCGAAGCGCAACTACGATTCTTAGTGAATGTCCCACATTGTCTCTCGGTTGACACAGCCAAAATGGTATAGGTATATATAATGCAAAGTAAACACTTGCTTGGGCTTCTCAATTATTTCTGATAAAAATAAAAATCGCTTTTATAATGCTTGCCACAATTCTAGCTATCATGCCCTCTATCGCCCTTTTGCAAAGTGTAATCCTTAAAATGCTTTCATAGTAACTTTATACAAGGCAAGCATCGATAACATCTTCAGGCCCCCGTGACAGTCAGGAACTTGCAAGCATGGAGTTAATAATGGAAATGTTCAAAAAAATGGAGCTGGCAGAAAAAGACGAGGAACTGAATAAAAGAAGCCGGTGTGGCTCTAATTGGGACCATGTGAGCTTCCTTAGAGAAGGATTACGAGAAAGAGACAGGCCTCGCCCGCGAAGATTAGTTTCAATTAGATGGGCTGGGGGCAAAAGTCAGGACTTGGTGAAAGATTAAAACAAGAAGGCAGGAACTTTCCAATACTTTCGCTTTGGGCTTATAACAAGGGTCTTGTTGAAACCAGTGCTAATTCAAGGCAAAATGTATGGAAGTGATGAAGAAGGTCTTTTTATTCATTATAAATGCTAATGATTTTCTTTTAGCATTGTATTTGCCAGCAATTTTAATTTTAGATAAGAAATGTTTCAGAGATCATTGCATTCATTGCACTCCCTTAAGCTATTGTGTAGATTTTTTTTTTCCGGCTCAAGTGAATAATAGTGTTTCATTTAAGCACTACCTTTATTATTTACAGAAAAAGACACAGCGTCGTTTTATTTTTCAGAAGGAGAATTTAAAGGAATTGTTTAGTATAAAAATAAAAACTGGGTAAATAAAAAACATTTCTAATCTAGTTAGCCAGCCAAAAATGTAAGTTAGAAAGGCTGGAGTGACTGGATGTGTATCATAATAACCAGAACACGACTTCCTGCTTTTCAGCTCTCTTGGTTTCCACTGATTGGTTACCAGGCAGTAACCAATCAGTGACTTGAGGGGGAGCCACATGTGTCATAACTGTTTGCTTTTGAATCTGAGGCGCATGCTAAGGATCAATTGCAAACTCACTGAACAGTTATGTCCCATGTGGTCCCCCTTAGAGTCGCTGACTAACTCAGAGTTAGAGAGCTAAAAAGCAGGAAGTTGGGTTCAGTTATTTCGCACAGCCTATCTATTCACCCAGTTTTTATACTCACACTGAACTGTTCCTTTGAGAAACTGAACTCAATCTATCTAGCCTCTTAAATATGGCTATTGAAACTCCCAACATCACTGGGCAGTCAACAAATTTCAAAGGGGGGTGTATGTAAAGTTGTTCAAAATGGACAAACTATTAAAATAAAAAGATAAACATTCACAATTGTATATTTTTCTTAATTTTCTACCCTAATATTGGTCATGCGCCAAAATGATAACATAACTTGTGTAGATTAATGTGCCAGTGAGTAATAAGGTCTCTATGTCTAGGTTAGGAGAGTTCAAGGACTAGCAACTAATACCAGCCAATCAGATGGTTGTATTTGCTGGCCACCTGTACAGGGATATATTCTAATTGGAAATTAAACAATGTATAGATCTATCTATCTATCTGCAGTATCTATCTATCTATCTATCTATCTATCTATCTATCTATCTATCTATCTATCATCTATCTATCTATCTTTCTATCTATCTATCTATCTATCTATCTATCTATCTATCTATCTATCTATCTATCTATCTATCTGCAGTATCTATCTATCTATCTATCTATCTATCTATCTATCTATCTATCTATCTATCTATCTATCTATCTATCTATCTATCATCTATCTATCTATCTATCTATCTATCTATCTATCTATCTATCTATCTATCTGCAGTATCTATCTATCTATCTATCTATCTATCTATCATCTATCTATCTATCTATCTATCTATCTATCTATCTATCTATCTATCTATCTATCTATCTGTCTGCAGTATCTGTCTGTCCGTCTGTCCGTCTGTCTGTCTGTCTGTCTGTCTGTCTGTCTGTCTGTCTATCTATCTATCTATCTCTGTATCTCTCTCTCTCTCTCTCTCTCTCTCTCTCTCTCTTTCTCTCTATCTATCTATCTATCATCTATCAATTTATTATCTATATCTATCTATCTATCTATCATCTATCTATCTATCTATCTATCTATCTATCATCTATCTATCTATCTATCTATCTATCTATCTATCTATCTATCTATCTATCTATCTATCTATCTATCTATCTATCATCTATCTATCTATCTATCTATCTATCATCTATCTATCTATCTATCTATCTATCTATCTATCTATCTATCTATCTATCTATCTATCATCTATCTATATATTATTATCATCTCTGTCTATCATTCTATTACCTACCACAGGGAAAGGCATGATTAAAAATGACAATTTTGAATGAAATTGTATTATTTAATTTTTCATTTATAAATTAAAGATGCCAATAATAACATTTGAAACCATAATTCCTTGATTGTATTTTTCTCCTTCACAAATTGTAATGTTCAAATCTTGCAGTAATAACCTTTCTCCCTTACTGTGAAGTTGATTCTTTTAAGTGTGGTGCAATAAATGGATTTTATGTGCCAGTATTTCTAAGACTGTATAGAAATCATTAAGAAGTGGTTTCCCTTTCATCTGAAAATGCCATTACACAAATTGAAGTTTATGTTATTTTGGCTATTTTCCACAATTCCAGACAGAACAGGAAACAGCATGATTTATAAATATGGGCTCCCATTTATGTGTTGTAGCAAAATTTCATGTTTCAAAAACAGTTACATACTGTAGGAGTTGAGTTAAGTAAGAACTGAATAAACATAGTTGTCAATTCTGTTGATTTCTGCTAAACTTATGAAACAAAGATTACATATTTGCCAAAGTAAAGTAATGTATGTTAATAGCATATAAATATAAAATAATCTACTTAAACTGGAGGGCTCTTCTGATTGGAGGGTGCTGCTACTTGCAGATGTAGTATAACAGGTATGGGACATATTATGCAGAATGCTCAGGACATGGGGTTTTCCGTATAAGAAGTCTTTTCATCATTTGGATCTTTATACCATAATATACTAAAACAATGATGTTAACATTAAAGGGGTGGTTCGCCTTTAAGTTAACTTTTAGTATGTTATAGAATGGCCAATTCTAAGCAACTTTTCAATTGGTCTTCATTTGTTTTTATAGTTTTTTAATTATTTGCCTTTTTCTTATGACTCTTTCCAGTTTTCGAATGGGGGTCACTGACCCCATCTAAAAACAAATGCTCTGTAAAGTTACACATTTTTTGTTATTGCTACTTTTTATTACTCATCTTTCTATTCAGGTCCTCTCCTGTTCATATTCCAGTCTCTTATTCAAATCAATGCATGGTTTCTAGGGTAATTTGGAATCTAGCAACCAGTTAAAACGGCAAATTGAATAAAAAGCTGAATAACTCAAAAACCACAACTAATAAGAAATGAAACCCAATTGCAAATTGTCTCAGAATATCACTCTCTACATCATACTAAAAGTTATCTCAAAGTCCTACTTTCTGTTTGGAATTTCAAGATTTTTTTTCTGGATTTATTAAAGTCCAATGGTGTTAAAAGTCGGAATAAAAAAGTACGCCAACTCAGACCTGCTGAGCAGAAGTCAACTGCAGATGTCCCGTTGATATCCTGATCTATGCTGGGTTTCGTTCGATAATCGGAAGATTTTGTGGTTTTGGGCCTCAAATCTGAAAAAGTGACTGTGTTCGGGAACAAATCAGAAAAATCTGTACGATTCAGATTTTATTGAGTTTTTTTCCTGTACAAGAAATTGTACAATGTATTGGTAAATAGGGGGGGAAAGTCAGTGCGGATTTGGTTGGAGTAGTTTTCAGAAAATAGTGAGAACTTTTCGGGTTTTGATGAATAACCCCCTAATTAAACCAAATAGGATTGTTTTGCCTTCAGCAAGAATTATTTATGTCCTAATTAGGATGAAGTACAATTTACTGTTTTATTATTACAGAGAAAAAGGAAATTATTTTAAAATATGTGAATTATTTGACTAAATGGAATCTCTTGGAGATAGCTTTCCATAATCCAGAGCTTCTGGACAATGTTTTTTGAATACCTTTACTGTATATCTGTACAAAGAAAATATATGATATTAAATGTCTTTTAAATGATTGACCTTACATGCTTTAACACATTGTATAAGTATATTAAGCAACTGCTATTAGCATTTTTAATTGATAGAACCACCCACGGAAGAGATAAATAAGCTTCTGTAAAGCAGTACGGGTAATTTGCCCCTGAGGAAGTATCAAACGATACGAAACGCGTTGGGCCAAGATATCTGTTTTATCTTTTATTTATTTAAATAATAAATTATCTTTTTAAATCCGGCAAATATGTGCCTTTAAATAATTTTTACTTTTACGAGCGTTCCCATAGCGAACTAAGCCTGTTGAGAATTAATAAAGAACCGTGTCCACCCACGGCCGCTGACCACGAGGAGAAGAACGCCGACTGTTTGGAGTACCAAGAAAATCCAGTCGAAAACATAAAGAAAGGCCGCACTGATACCAGCGCAGACCTGCACGCAAAGAGATCCCTCTGCATAAACCGGCTTTCACAACAAAGGAACCGCTTCTGCAGAAACCGGCATTAGGAAGAACATCACTGCATTTAACGGCAATTGTATTATAATATCAGGTAAGCGCATTATCCGTTTAGCCCTTCTGTGATCGCCAAGGGTGCTACACTATTCTTATCTTTATCCAACAGGCATAAGGGTGACCGTGATTAGACGATATTTGGTATCTTACTTTGCAAACATGAATGACACCTTACAATTGTGAGTAGATCCGACGCTAATTACCAGAACCCTGTATTAAGGTTAATACACCAGAGAGCCTTTTCTTTCTACCTATAGGAACCTTCAATTTTCATTCAGCGCACCTTCCTACCTTCCTGGATTCAGGGTCGGACTGGGCCAGCCCAGACCCGGACTCTAAACACTCGCTACCTACCTCCCTCCCTCCCTGAACCCAGACTTGCGATGCGCAGGGGGGAAGGTGCCAGTTGCAGCTGGGATGGGGAGGAGAGGGGGCTCTGTGGCTGGGGGGCCTGGGGGATGGTGTGGGGGTCTCTGAGGCTGCAAGCCTGGTGGCCTGACACTGGCTATGTTACAGGAATAGAATACATGTATATGTCCAGCTGTAATTGAACTTCTAGTATGATGTAAACAGGAATGTTTATAGAATAGTTGTTATTTCTATCTTTGTGGATCAAATGCACTGCAATTTTTCCCCATCTTTAATACAAATCAGTTTCTAGTTTCTAGGTTAAATTGGGCTATAGCAAGCAGATAAAAATGAGTAGGACTATAACAAGCAAATACAAGTAAGTAAGATTAATGGGGAACTATAGCGAAAATGTAATATACCGTAAGCTTCCTCATACTGAAGTAAGAAACTTTCTAAATACAATCAATTAAAAATTCTGCATTGTTTCTGAAATAATTATATTTATATCCACTATTCCTCTCTCAGCTTCTGTTTCTCTTCATTCTCTTTTCATGCAGCAGTTGGGTGTCAGATGAATGATCCAATATATCTTATAGGGGGGGCTCCTTTCCTAGCAGATTAATTAGAGCTCATTCAAATATCTGATTCAAGTACAAGCAAAATCTAACAAAATAACTGGCTTTTGCACAAATTCTGCATGTAAAGAGACAGAATATCTGGTGATTTTAATCGAGTCTAGCTGGGACGGCCAAAACATTTATCAGGTACAAGAAGGCCTATAAATCATGCAATGCCAATACATCAGACAAGCTAAAATTGAAATGGAAAATGGTATTGAAGCAAGCAGTAAAAAGAATCCAAAATATTTTTTTAAATTTGTAAAAAGTAAAAAAATTAAGCAGGAAGGGGTGGGACCGTTAATATCACAAGTGGGTCAGCTGGTTGATGAGAACAGAAAAAAAGCAGATATTCTGAACTATTTTTCATCTGTCTACTGGGATAGCACTGGGTGTTATCTACTTAGACTTTGCTAAAGCATTTGATACAGGGCCACACAGAAGATTACTGGTTAAGGAATGTTGGCCTAGAACATGGTATTTGTACCTGGATAGAGAACTAGCTTAAAGATAGATTACAAAGAGTGGTGATAAATGGAACATTTTCTTATTGGACCATTGTTGTTAGTGGAGTACTGCAGGGATCTTTTCTTGGTCCTTTGCTTTTCAACTTGTTTATTAATGACCTGGAGGTGGGCATTTGCTGATGATACAAAATTGTACAGAACTATAGGTTCCATGCAGGATGCTGGAGAAAGTGCAGAGATGTGCAACTAAATTGGTTAGAGGGATGGAAGACTTAAATTATGAGGGTAGACTTTTAAGGTTGGGGTTGTTTTCTCTGGAAAAACAGATGCTTGCGAGGTGACATGATTACACTTTACAAGTACATAAGAAGACATTATAGACAATTAGCAGGGGACCTTTTAACCCAATGAGGTTGTGGAATGCCCTACCCTAATATGACCAAAGTTCTTTTCAGAAAATGGAAATATGGCTTAACCTAAAGATATAACTAAACATTTTTCACAACACTACTCTAAAATACATGATGCTACACAGTGCTGGCAAGTGCATTACTGCAGGTCAGTGTTCCTTTAACCACTGCATAGACAAAAGGCTGTAAAAGTCTTCCACTATCCAAGCAAACCAACAAAGTGACTATGCAACTACTGCCACATTTTGGAAAGAGTGATGAAATCCAGTCATCTGCTCAAGATCTCGCAAACGGTTTGTGTGGTTAGTAAACACGGTCACTGTACAAGTTACAAGTAAATGCATTCAGTTCTCCAGCAAAGGATAATGAAGAGCATATGCCTGCTTAAAGTGGGGTGAAATGACAAACTGAATCATGTCTTGTTTGACAAAACATTCAGTGCAACAGATCTGCACTTGTACTTTCTACAGTCATGATGAGTACAGAGGAACTCTCATCAATGCCTTAATGCACTCAGGATAAAGACTCGCTTCATTCTCCATCCTCAGGTTTACAGCCACTGCTTAGTGTAAGCACCTCCCAAGGTTCTGTATTATGATTGGCAATAGTCAGCAGCTTCTTGCAGATTGGACAACTGCTCTTGTTTATTTATGTTAAAGAATTTTTAACATGGACTGTGTTAGCTGGAAGACCTAATAAGAGAGAACTGCGTGTTTGTCCATAGATAGTGTGTGTGTTTTCTAAAATGAATTTGTAAAATCAAGGTAAAGTAATTTATTTGGGATCTACAGAAAGAATAAGGCAGATGGTTATGCCTTCTAATGTCTTGTTTCATTACTAATTAAACTTTTAGTTAACATTTAGCCGAATATGACGTGTCTATGTTGTAACATTTCTCAGATCACCTTCAACCAGCAACCAACGTGTCATTTTGGAAAAACCCATTGTAATGGTACAAATTATTGACTTTATAAAAATAGATTTACTCTAATTTGATTGATTACCTTGAGTTAAGCTCAAGTAAGCTTTATCTTTAAAGGGATACTGACTTGGGGCAGCTGGGAAATTGACAAAATGTCTAGCCCCATGTCAGATTTCAAAATTGAATATAAAAAAATCTGTTTGCTCTTTTGAGAAATGGATTTCAGTGCAGAATTCTGCTGGAGTAGCACCATTAACTGATTCATTTTGAAATTTTTTTTTTTTGCCATGACAGTATACCTTTAACTGCAGTGCAAAGATTGCATTGATTGTGAAATGTTGAGGTATTTTCTAAGCCTTTTGCCCTATCGAGAATGCTCGGGACCTGGGACTTTCCAGATAATGGATCTTCTGTAATGTGGATCTAGAGTCTACTAGAAAATCATATAAACATTAAATAGACCCAATAGACTGGTTCTGCTTCCAAGAAGGATTAATTATATCTTAGTTTGGCTCTGTCATGTATGATCTCCCAAACCCAGAACAAGGTCCCAGTCTCGGCTCATGCTTCTGCCTATAACAACTGCCTTTCGCTTTGGGAAGAACCCTCCGCTACTCGGATGCCACCAGGTCTTAAAGTGAGAGGACCAGGGGCAAAGTTCTGGGCAGGCAAGGGAACTGTAATGTATACAGGAGGAACGGGAAACACAGAGTGAAGTCACGGAACAGGCTGTGACAGTACCAACCAGACCAGTACAGAATCAGGAGCCAGGAGCATAGTCAGGATAAACAGGCCAGGGTCAAAACCAATTGGGAACATAGTACAAAGTCAGGATCCAGGAGAATGGTCAAACATGAAATATCACCCTGCCATTGGTGGGCATATTGGGGAAAGATCCCCTTATTCTGCATACTCGCCAAACAAGCGTATCTTATCGTTTATGGCCACTTTTCGTCTGAGAATCCTGAAGCTGCCACTTGCAGAGCTGCTCCATCTGTTATCAAATATAAATATTAGTCTGTATGATTGCAGGTGACTCCTGTCCAGTGAGCACTAGTTTTGAAATTTGTGCTGGTGCAGGAAAAAGATGTGGGTGCTGGTATATGAAAAACAATACTTGAACTTTCCAGCCTGAGTGATCAACATATCAGTGAACCTTCATCAAATTTGAATTGGGGAACAATTGTGGACCCATAGATGGGCAAGTGAGTAACTAAACCCACAGCCTATATCTGCCAATATATGTTCACCCTGAGCCAAACAGTCCTTAATTAAGGAATTACATGGTGTTTTTTTTTTTTTAATTTTCAAAACCTTGATGTTAGTTGAAGGCAGGTAGAGGTTTCATAGCAGTCTTACCATGAAGACATTGTATATGTCTTTTCCAGATTTTTATCTATCCTCTCCTGACAAGTATAATGCCTTAGAGCTTTAGTATTTAGATAATGTTATAAGCCCATGAAAGAACTGAGAAACCCAAATACAATTTCTCTATTATTCACTGTCTTTAAATAAATCAATAAAACATATAAAATAACTGAAGCCAAGGAAACTATACACAACATTTGAAATGTATGAACATTCAATAGAGATTATGTACTGTATAAGCTTTCCCTTGCACAGTAGACATCCATTTTACCATAAAGGATGTAATTATCTTTACATGTAACAATTAAAAACAACAAGCAAATAAGATAAAAAAGTGGAAGAATTTAATCATAGTACCACAAGATGTTACACCCTATCAAGCTCTTTCAGGATCCAGCATTTGTTCAATAACCCCTTTATATTTCACAGATATATAAAATCATTGTTGCATTGGCTATTAAATTAGAATCATGAACACTGATGGGTAGATGCAATAAATCTTCCAGGTCTCAAAGTGAAAACCCTCACCAGTTTAAGGAAGGGGTCCAGGTGCACCACCCTGAACCTTCAGCTGAGGGAACGGATAACCATATAGAGAAATTGAGCAGGCACTTTCAGGAACCAATCTTCCAGGCAGACCTTTCAATGAAAAAAGTATTTTATTTATTGAAGAGCACCAGAACACAGCCTAACGCATTTTGGATAAACAAGATACTTAATCATAGGCACTAGAGCCTATGATTAAGTATCCTGTTGATACGAAACGCGATAGGCTCTATACAGAATTGGCTCAAAGAAGAACATCTATAATTGATCTTCTAGGAGTTTCTAGGAGAGCACTTACCCAAATCCTCACACTAACTGCCATTCAAGCTCCCCCAAGCCATTGATCAGGGCCAACCCCAATGCCATTTTTCCTTATGGTATCCTTTGTACTAATAAAGGCCTTAAGAAGCACTATGGAAAGGAGGGTAAATTTGTCTTTTTCTTATAGTCAGAGAAGAACATGTATAAAGTAGCGATGGGCAAATTTCTCCTGTTTCGCCAGAAAATTAGTGAATTTCCCACGAAATTTCGCGAAACTGTGTAAAATTTGCGAAACACAAATGTTGACGCCAACAATTCTGACGCCAAAGACAATTTGATGCGCATTAAAGTCAATGGGCACCTTTAATGTCCGCCTGCTGAATAAATTTGCCCATCACTAGTATAAAGCAATAACACTATGCAATATGTGACAAATATTGCAAGACATCAATTATGTTTTATGCAACATATGTCAAAACTGTGACTACGCTACATTAATCACACTACACATTTGGTTAACTGCTAAAAAGTTTGTATTCATATTGGGTCTGAATTGTACAGAACAAGCATGACTCTGACTAGGTACTTCTTGTAAAAAGTGAATTACTGAAAGGAATAGAAGACATTGTCTGAAATTTTAATGATAAAAAAGAACAGGCATTGGTCAACATAACATACAAAGCAACAAGTCCAGAGTAAAGTTCATATCAGGTCAGCTGCTATTTAATACTGTGGGTCCTGGCATGAGAAATATAATTGTCATTACTCAGCTATTTGTTTATGCCACACGATGACAGCAATTTTATCTTTTGTGCTGAGTAAAAGTGTCTCAGGAAATATTAAAAACAAGAAAAACATGACTAAGAACTAAAATGGTGAAATCATCATTCCTATACCATTTTTTGAAAAGACAATGCTTCTTTCAATCTTTTCTCAGAATAAACAGTCATTCTTTTCCTTAATTATAAATTGTTAAATTGTAAAATATGCAGAGAAAAGGGCTCATTTGCGGACACAAATGCTAGTGATGCACCGAATCCACTACTTTGAATATTTGACTAGCGAATTTATTGGCCAGGTGCAAATTCGCGGCGAATTTGCGCGATTTGCCACCAGCGAATAAATTCGCGAAACGCCCGCGAAAATTCGCGGCAAAAATTCGCCAGCGTCGGAATTTTTTTTTTCGAAAAAATGTACGCCGGCGCCAAAACCGGGCGCCGACGTCGAAAAAATGACGTTTCGCGAATTTCGCGAATTTTTCGGCGAAGCGAAACGGCGCAAATTCGCCCATCACTATATTTGACCGAACCCCCGAATCCTTCGCGAAAGATTCAGCCGAATACCAAACCGAATCTGAACCCTCATTTGCATATGCTAATTAGGGGTGGGAATGGGAAAAAAATGTTTACTTCCTTGTTTTGTGACTAAAAGTCACACGATTTTCCTCCCTGCCCCTAATTTGCATATGGAAATTAGGATTTGGTTCGGCTGGGCAGAAGGATTCGGCCGAATCCTGCTGAAAAAGGCCGAATCCTGGCCGAATCCCGAACTGAATCCTGGATTTGGTGCATCCCTAACAAATGCATAGTGCTGGGTGCAATAATGCATGTAATTCCTTGGGTCCTTTAATCACAATGCAATGTTATGATGCAACCTCCATGCAATGTAGATGCAAATTAGTGTTTGCATTGGTATATTGCATCCAGGTAGCTGTGTATTTCTTTGTTAACATGTGTGTGAATGGCATCACTTCTGGAGACAAAAGCAGAAAAGGGTGCGATTCATTAGATACAAATTGCCCAATAATCTGGGCATATGTATAAGCTCTGGGGTCATAGTGTAGAGTGCAGAGTGGGTGGGTGTGGGTTGCCAGGGCCCACCAGATTTTTCTCAGTGTGACACTCGCGCAGTTTGATATGTGAAATTTTTTGCAGCATTCCACTGTGAAAAAAGCCCATAGACTCTAATGTATAGTAGAAAAATGTTGCATGGTTTGAAAAATGGCACATTTAATGTGTGTTCACAAATTCACAAATTTTCAGATCATGGAATGCCAAGGTTACTTCTAATATCCTCACAACATCACCCGGCAGTGCATTCCACAGCCTCACTGTCCTCACTGTGAAGAACCCCCTACGTTGCTTCAACTGAAAGTCCTTTTCTTCTAGTCTGAAGGGGTGGCCTCTGATGCGATGCTCCATTTTATGGAAAAAAAGATCTTCTGCTATCTTTTGATAATGTCCTCTAATGTACTTATAAAGTGTAATCATGTCCCCTAAGAAGGGTCTCTTTTCCAGAGAGAACAACCACAACCTTGATCATTTAAGTCTTTCACTAACTAGTTTAGTTGCACGTCTCTGCACTCTCTCCAGCTCATTTATATGATTGGAGCCCAAAACTGCACTGAGGCCTTACCAGGGACTTATGAAGATGCAAAATTATGTTATCCCATGAGTTAATGACCTTTTTTATGCAAGACAGAACTTATTTGATTTAGTAGCCACAGAATGACACTGCCCAGAATTAGACAACTTGTTATCTACAAAAACCCCAAGATCCTTCTCATTTAAGGAAACTCCCAACACACTGCTATTTAGTGTATAATTTGTATTTATATTATTAAACATAACCTGCATTTATCAACATTGAACTTAATTTTCCAATTTTAAATAGAATTGAACACAAAGCAAACTACTGAAGGTAAAATGAATATCCAAGGGAAAAAGCTCATGGGTAGCAATGTACTATAACTGTATTATTGAGCCACATAACTACATGCAACTACATGCACAGACAGCCAAACAAGAGCTTGGAGTACTGCAAGTAGTACAGTTAAAATTAGGGATGCACTGAATCCACTTTTTTGGATTCGGCCAAACCCCCGAATCCTTCACGATAGATTCGGCCGAACCGAATCCGAACCCTAATTTGCATATGCTAATAAGGGGTGGGAAGGAGAAAAATGTTTTTACTTCCTTGTTTTCTGACAAAAAGTCACGCAATTTCCCTCCCCGCCCCTAATTTGCATATGCAAATTCGGATTCGGTTCGGCCGGGCAGAAGGATTCGGCCGAATCCGAATCCTGCTGAAAAAGGCAGAATCCTGGCCGAATCCCGAACCGAATCCTGGATTCGGTACATCCCTAGTTAAAATCCAATTCAATTGCAGAAATGCAGCAAAATAAAACAGTACTTTTTGTTATTTTTACTGGGAAGTAAACTATTGTAAACTGCACACTGTATTTTTATCTACTTTGTGTAAGGACAGAACATGCAAGAGTTTATAATCTAAGAATTTAGATTATTAGCGCCTCTTTGGGTCAGGGACTAATGTAATTTATAATCACTGCAGAGTACAATATAGAATATATAGAATCATTTAGTCAAATACAACAAACCTCTCTGCTTTATTAGCACATCTGAAGTATCTGAAGTGCTTTCTGCTGTCATGGCCATAACATTTGCTTTGCTGTACCGTGAATGCCTCAGATCTCCCGCTTCATGTTGTGGTTAGTCTATACATGGGCTGTGACAGATTGCTGAAGAACTGTGTTTATTTTGACTTTTTAAACTGACACTTTTAATCATGGTAATTCACCTGAAGTATACCAAGCATCATTCTATTTATTTTAAAATATTTCTGCTAGGTAATATAATCTGGGTCATCTCTGTGTCTTGTTTACAAGAGACCCAGGTGGTAACATCTGCCCAATGTAAAAGCATGACGAGTTAACAGTGTTACTTCTTAATTCGATGTTAGCTTAGATTTGGCGGGTCCTAAGGGCTGGAAAAAAAAAAATGAAACAGCAACATATCATCAGGGAAACATTCAGGGAAAAGAAATTTAAATGACCGCACTTTAAGCAGTAAAACTTGTACCAGAGACAGAAAGACTGCTAATTCTAGGTTAATCCAACTATGACTAGTGATGGACAAATAAATTCGCCAGACACAAATTCAAAAGAAATTTCCATGTTTGCCGCAAGCAAATTAATTCCTGAAACTGTTGTGACCAGCGCCGATTCTTGCCTAAGGGCCGCCTGAGGCGGCTCCTGCAATGCCGCCCCCCCTCGGCGACTTACCTGTCAGGAAGGGAGGCAGGAACACTAATGCGAGAGAGCGCATTAGTAAAGCCGAATTTCCGGTTTAAAAAATGGAAATTCGGCTCTTAAAGGTACCAGGAGTGGCTTTTTGCAGCCCCTGGAAACCTCTCCAGCGTTGCCGTCTGAGGCGAGCGTCTCAGCTCGCCTCATTTGCGGCGCGCCCCTGGTGTTGACAATTCGCTGATGAAGAATGCGCAGTGTCAAAAAAAATTGGCACACGCATAAAATTGTTGCGTGGGCGCCCATTGACTTTAAGGCATTTTGACCAAATAGTCGCGCTTATAACAATTGACGCTCGTGTCCAAATTGACGTACGTCAAAATAATTTTGCCGCCTTTTGACTTCCATGTGTGGTGCAAATTTTTGCCTTTTCCCAAATTTCATGGTCATTACTAACTATGACTATAACTATTCTTGAATATTTATCGCCTGGTGGATCTGGTGGAGGATGCAGATAGGGGTTTGGACATTACTTTTGTTCTACATTTTCTGCATTGTCACTGAACTCGACACTGTATGTTATTGGTTCTGATGTTGCAGCTACTGTGTATACTCAGCTATGTGAGGCATATACAGGGCAATAACTATATGCAGAAAACATGTGTATTATGATCTTGGAGTGTATATACAGACTACAGTATGTGAAGTGCTATATAAAGGGGCTGAAGACACCCAGGTATGCCTCCAAGAAAACATATGAACATGTCCACTCACCTAGACTCTATGGGGCACGTTTACTTAGCTCGAGTGAAGGAATAGAAGAAAAAATACTTCGAATTTCGATTGTTTTTTTTGGCTACTTCGACCATCGAATTGGCTACTTCGACCTTCGATTACGACTTCGAATTGAACGATCATTCGATAGTTGAAGTACTCTCTCTTTAAAAAAACCTCCCTACTTCGCCAACTAAAACCTACCGAACATCAATGTTAGCCTATGGGGAAGGTCCCCCGTAGGCTTTCTAATAATTTTCTGATCGAAGGAAAATCGTTTGATCGATGGATTAAAATCCTTCGAATGGTTCGATTCGAAGGATTTAATCGTTCGATCGAATTATTTTTTCCTTCGATCAAAGTATTTGCGGTAAATCCTTCGACTTCGACATTCAAAGTCGAAGGATTTTACTTCGACGGACGAATATCGAGGGTTAATTAACCCTTGATACTCGACCATTAGTAAATGTGCCCCTATGTGTTTGAACACATTTAACAGATGTAAAGGAGAACTAAAGCCAAACTATTATTTAGGGCACACACTTGCTAAATGTTCACTAGGATATTGTATCTTGACTCATTTCATAGACTCAGCACTTGTGAATTCAGCTATGGAGCTGTCTGTACCTCATTCCTAAACAAGAATCTAGTAAGTTTTTCCGTCTGCAAAGTTACGTCAGACAACCTCTATGTGCAGACTGAAAAGCCCAGCTTGTCATTTCATTTAAAAAAGGCACTGATCTCTCTTTATAAAAATCTATCCGCCCTCATTATCTGTGTAAAGGAAAAATGTTTCTGTGTACGCAGAGCAATACTTCAGAAAAATACCAAAGGCTTCAACATGTGAAGGTTATATATCACAAAACAAGTTGAACATGACAGCTAAAATGTATTAAATAACTGTTGTTCTTAGAAATAGAAGGACCATTATAGTGTAGCCATTGAATGTACTTGAATGCAATTTAAGGCAGGATTCACTGGGTTCAAAATGTCTGTAATGATTTTTCAGGCTTCATATCGGTTTGAATGCACTTTGAAAGTACTTCTCACACTTTGGAAGAGCTTCTCACACTGGGCAAATATCAGCCAGCCACTCAGGGCTCACGCAGGGCTCAAAGGCAAACACAAAGATACTATAGTGCCAGGAAGAACCGAGCAGTTCCTAACACAACTAGATTAAAATTCCGCCTCAACCTTTAACTCAAACTTGAAGTCATAACGCATATTCATTTATTGTCATCACAAGCCCTACTATAAAATCTGCAGGTGTTTTTTAACTATATTGTTATATATTTTAGAAGTGGTGCAGAAGTTTTAGGCCTGAACTACAAAAGCGCTTTTGTAGGACGGTGTCTGATCGACAAAACGCACTACACACCTACAAGTCCGATGTTGTCATGTGGGTTAAAATACAATGGGACTGATACAAAAATCGCAGGCGTAAACTACATGTAAAATTTTTCATCCGACATGACGAGACTGTCGGATGTGAACGCTGCATGCTGCATCTTCATCCGCCAAGATAAAAACGGATGGTGTCGGAAAGACTTTTTTCCTTATTGAAATATATTGACGGGTGTAAACACATAAACTAAAGACTCCATCTGACTTATCTGATCCGACTTTACATTCTAGCCTAAGGGCATCAGATTTTGTAGCATCCTACAAAAGCTTGTGCTCATGCGTGGTGTTGCATGGAGGATCAGATAAAATCTGGCCCACAAAATCTGATGAAAAATGCTCATGTAGTTCTACCCTTAAGGGTAGGACTCCACGGGCGATTTCCACATGATCCGGAGCGCTGCGCAAAAATGCGACA
Source organism: Xenopus laevis (assembly GCF_017654675.1). Taxonomy (NCBI): domain Eukaryota; kingdom Metazoa; phylum Chordata; class Amphibia; order Anura; family Pipidae; genus Xenopus; species Xenopus laevis. Next base: position 90,236,528 of record NC_054384.1, on the reverse strand, counting down.
GAAATAAGGTAAGTAATAGCATTGTCGGATGGTGTCACAGTGTTGATCCAATGTGACACGACAGTCGGATGCAGACGCTGTACGCTACCCTAAAAATGCAGATTTTTACTTTGCAAGCTCTTGAAGCCCTCCAGTCCTATTAATTAGGAAATTATTTTAAAGCTCTGCATAACTTCATAAATAATTAATGCTAACTAATTAATTTATTTACAATTCCCCCGGCAGGAGTGTAAGAGTGCTAAGGGGCGCAATGGCATGCTTATCCACCTGGGGTTCTGCCTGGGGATTCGCTGTGTTGTGTACATTAGGGATGTAGCGAACGTCGGAAAAAATGTTCGCGGACATGTTCGCGAACGTCCGGACAAAAATGCGAACGGTTCGCGAACGTTGCGAACCCCATAGACTTCAATGGGAAGGCGAATTTTAAAAGCTAGAAAAGACATTTCTGGCCAGAAAAATTATTTTAAAGTTGTTTAAAGGTTGCAACGACCTGGACAGTGGCATGCCAGAGGGGGATCAAGGGCAAATATGTTTCTAAAAAATCCATTGTTGACACAGCGCTGCGTTTTGTGCTGTAAAGGGCAGAAATCACACTACGTCACTCAGGTGGTGTTTCTGGAGACGGTATTATTATTGATATTTAGACAGAATGTGAAAAAGCTCACACAGCTAGGTGGCAGTGGTTTGAAGAACAGATGCAGATGAGAGATCAGCAGCAGGACAGACAGCTGCCCACAGCAGCTACATACAGAGCACTGCAGTAGAAGGTAGATTACTAGCCAGCAAAGCTACCTAACCTAAAATGTCCCTCAAATCCCTGCAGAGTTCTGTCCCTACAATACAGAGCAGTATCAAGTAGATTACTAGCCAGCAAAGTTACTATCAACTGTCCCTCAAATCACTAACAGCTCTCTCCCTACACTAGCTCTTCCAAGCACACACAGGCAGAATGAAAAAACGCTGCAGGGCTTCAGTTTATATATGGAAGGGGAGTGGTCCAGGGGGTGTGGGGGTGGTCCAGGAGGGAGAGCTTCCTGATTGGCTGCCATGTATCTGCTGGTTTGGGGGAGAAATGGCAAAAAAAAGCGCCAGCTAAGGCGAACCCAAATTGGCGAACGTTGCGTTACGTTCGCGAACATTCGGCGGACGCGAACGGTCGATGTTCGCGCGAACAAGTTCGCCGGCGAACAGTCCGCGACATCCCTAGTGTACATATATAAAAAATCCAGTACAAGGTGGAAAGGGACATGTCCTGCATACTCTTCCATGTGTTTAGGGGGTTGTATGGAGGGCACCCAAAGTTTCTCCCCCTAACCACCCCTCTTGAATAGAGTGCTGCTGAATGCATACATGACTCTCTTCAAAGGGGGAGTAGCATGTCTCTGTGCTTAAAAACACAGGGCATGGACCAGTGTCAATGTCATTCTATGCAAATCTATTGTCTGGTAGTAGATGTGGTGTATGACTATAAGTATTAGTACACCTGTAATACTGTGGGTGTCAAAACAAGTGCTTGTATGGATGCATGGGTGTATCCATATAATTGTGCAGGGGCTTTTAGTATTTGCTACTACTTTTTTATGAATGTATTGTGAGAGAATAGTACAAAACTCATGTTCTGTAAGGTTCTGAGACCATATGTAAACTCAAGAACATCTCTAAAAATCCACCTAGAATGCCTGCATTAAATTTACATGCAATCAATCTGTAATCTGTGCAGTCATGCAACCTGCATTTCCTTGCAGTCCCTGATTTTTGAAATAAAGAAATATATATTTACCTGTATATATTTACCAGCTGCAGAAAGCACACACGGCAACCAGATGATTTGTGTAAACCATTAACAAATCTTTATTACTGCATAGTTTATCAAAGTGTTAAGATCCACAGGGGATCGTCTTCAGGCAGGGTTGGACTGGAGAATTGGGGGCCCACCGGGGCTGCAACACCAAGGGCCCACCTAGCAGTCCCTGGGGGCCCCCTCCCGACCTGCAAACTATGCGTGTATGCCTGCCCCCCGCTCTAACACATCATCTATTTTTTGGGGGGGGTTCAGCCTATCAGGGGAGTGGGTTTGGGCCAACAGGGGCCCAATGGGTTTTTTTCTGGGTGCCACTGGCCCAGTCCGACCCTGTATCAGGATATATATATATATATATATATATATATATATAGTGATGGGCGAATTTGCGCGATTTGCCGCCAGCGAATAAATTCGCGAAACGCCCGCGAAAATTCGCAGCAAAAACGGGCGCCGGCGTCAAAAACGAGACGCCGGCGCCGTTTCGCGAATTTCGCCTTTTTTGGGCGAAGCGAAACAGCGCAAATTCACCCATCACTATATATATATATATATATATATATATATATATATATATATATATATATATATATATATATATATGTGTGAAAAGCTCTATATAAACATCAATATTTACAGCATATGTCACGAAGGTTCTGCACTCTCCGGACTTATAAAATAAAATAATCATTTATTAACAGAACTTCAATCTGACGTTTCGGCCCTTTCCAAGGCCTTGCAAAGTCCGGAGAGTGCGGATCCTTCGTGAAATATATATATATATATATATATATATATATATATATATATATATATATATATATATATATATATATATATATATATGAGAGCTTCAACTTTGGCATACATTTTATATGTAAAATATTAGTGCACTGATTTATACAAGTGTTTATGCCAACATTTTATGCCTCATTTACATGAATTCCAGCATTATTGCAGACCTAGTGATATAACCCACTGTGTGGAACCCTGTTCAGGGTGGGAGTAGCCATAGGGGTCCACAGTGTCAATAGGTGTAAGAATTAGCAGTAGAGGTAGGATGGATGCAGTGGTGGTTGGCGCAATGTACAGAAGTACATGGTGCATGTTTGTACACAAGTACCTTCAAATGAACGGTTAAGCATGACCACACTTGCTATTATATTCCTAATGGCCCCTTTACTATATAGGTATTTTTATGTGAAATTAAAGTCAAAGAGAAAGAAGTGCAGCCCTAAATAATCACAACACATTTTTCTAATTGTACAAAGGCTTCTGCAGAGTACACTGTGAACTCTTTATTCATATTTTAGTTTAATACTGCAATCTATGTTACGTTATACCATACAGTAGCCTCTATGTTGATTAATTGTGTTGCACCCGGTTATTTTAGGATGGCACGGGTACATGATTTTATCATGTTATAGCTCATGCTCCATAATAATGGGTCAGGTTTATACTACCTTAATAGCTGCTGGGCCATAACTTAATGTAGTTGATTGGGTTCTAAACAGATTCATTTTATCTGGGCAGCACTCTGCGCTCTTGCTCTTCCCCCTCCCTTGGAAAGAGTTGCCTGAGTCTTTGGCTTGGCCATACATCTCTGTCAAAATATCTATGAATAAATTAACCTTTCTAAAGATTAGTGCACTCTAACACCTCAGGGTTTTCCCTTTTTTTTTCTTTTTTAAATGGAACGCATTCTAAAAATGTCTTGACAGACCTCACTAGGTTTGCACGGTGTATCATCAACAAATTGTCCGATACATGAAGAATTTCAGAGCCGCAGTACCACGTAGATGATTAATGTAGGTTAATGTAGATTGCTACTAAGTTTGCTGGGATTTAGGCTCTCCCCTATCAACCTCTTTTTTTCCCCTATTCCGCTGTGTCAGTTGTTTCTAAATCACTTGTTCAATGTTATTTTTTCCAGATGGTTTCCATTTTATATTTGTCTTTTACTTTGTGAGTTGGTAACCCTCCCGTTCTGTATCTTTTCTTCCAGGGACACTACCTCCTACCATCATAATGCCACAATATATATCAACCAAATATATATATATTTGTGATTGATGCCATAAGCACTGTTGATCTTGCCGATTGCTTCACTGATGTATGGATAAGCTTACACTGATTCCTGTATGCGTTTTGTAAATAATGTTATCTTGGCATTGTATGATATGGCAACCCGTGCTTTGTTTTCTCTAAAAATGAACCCATTGTTCCCATTAACCTATTGCTCTGTTTTCATAGAGAAGTGGTTGCTGAATTCTTCTGGTTCAAGTCCCACCCTTGGCAAGCCAATGTTTCTCCAGAGACCCCCTTAATTTATAACAAGGTTACAGTCATAGAAAAGCAGTGGTTTGAAAGTCGCCCTGCTATAGTTCTTTAGGAATCCAGGGTAGCAAATAAATGTTCACCCCTAAATTAAAGGAGAAACAAACCCTTAATATAAACCCTTAATATAAAAAATAACCCCCCTACCCTACATAGACTCCCTCCTTCCCCCAGCCTAGCTGCCCCCCCGGGCAAATGTCCTAACTCTTTACTTACCCCTCCGTGCAGATTCTGTCGAGCAGAGTTCAGCCATATTCTTCTCTTCGGTAATCTTTGTAATGAGATCAGCTTTTCTGCAATTTTCTTGAGTTTCGGTGCATGCACAGTTGTCTCAAATCAGAAAATAACCGAAGATTACTGAAGAGAGGAAGATGGCACCCGTGAACTCCGCTGGATAGAATCTGCATGGAGGGGTAAGTAAAGAGTTAGGTGCATTTGCCTGGGGGGGTGGGCAGCTAGGCTGGGGGGGAGGAGGGAAGGGGGTCTATGTAAGGTAGGGGGGTAGGGTTTTTTTTATTAAGGGTATGTTTCTTCTTTAAGAATGAATGCAAAGATGAAAGAATGAATAATTGATATATATCAGTGCTCCCCAAACAGTGCTCCCAGTGGCCTTAAAGTTGGTAGCCATCTTTTAATTTTTGGCTTACACAAGTTTTGGATGCATGAATCAACAGTTTTACTCCAAACAGAGCCTCCTGTGGTCTAGCAGCCCACATTAGGCTACCAAATAGCCAATAGCAGCCCTTGTTTGGCATCCCCAGGGAACATTTATTGTTCTTGTGCTGCTCACCAACACATTTTATACATCTGAGTGTTGCTCATGAGTGAAAAAGGTTGGGGATCCCTGATCTATATGATAGCTTGCAGTAATACCTATAGATATGCAAAAGCAGTAGTTAGATCTGGGTGATATATGAATGAACTTTTTATTAGGACTGAGCAAATGTCTTCACCTGGTACAAATTTTTTAAACCTTTTTGCAAATATGCGCTAGATTTGCCATGCGTTTTGTTTTACAAGAAAAAAAAATGTTTCACTTGTACAGAAACAAAGGCATTTTGACTCCAATGCAATTTTTTTTCACTCATCACTACTTACAGTATAATCTGTAATAATGGAATTCAAAGGAAATGGGCACATACCATTATAGTAGATGTTTGTTTATCATGCTGTGTACATTTATTTATGCTGGAAAAATAGGGTGAAAAGCAGTTTAAATTAAACGACAAATATAAAGATATGTATTTTTCCCCACCATATTATTGAGGTATTTAATACTGTTATTTTGCCCTATTATTCAAGTCAGTGAGAAAACTACAGGCAGCAAGTAAATGCCAATGTGAAACCAGTGACAATGGATGGTCACCATTTTTAGGGATAATACTTTAAGTGGCCACTGCTGTTTTTTTCACAGCGATGTCGGGCAGTCATACAGTTATATGTGATCTCCATATTTTACACAATTTGGCCATACAGTAGTTCCTTAACTAAACCTTAAGCAAACATTAGTGATGGACGACTAAATTAGGCAGACACGAATTTGTGGTGAATTTACACGTTTCGCTGCGTCAAAATTGGCGTGCGCATAAAAATGGTTGCGCGTCAAAATTATTCTGACGCCCATTGACTTTAATGCATTTGGACCAAATAGTATAAAAAGTGTCGATTGCGTCAAAATTGATGAGTATCAAAATTATTTTGACGCCCCTTGACTTCAATGCATTTCGCAAAATTTTCCACAGTTTCGTGAATTTGCACAGATTCACCCATCACTACCAAACATTGAATACAAAAATCAGGAAGAATTCATTCTAATGTTGCTTAAATCTTAAACCCAAATTACTTTTGAGAAATATTTTTGAGAAGCATAAATGAAAGGACATTTCTTGCTATAACTGTAATATACTTATACTGTAATATAACAATCAGCTACTACTCTTTAATTTGCTTTTGCATGAGTGCACGTTATTAGTGCAGCATAATATTACGGCAGTGAGAAGCCAGTCAAAATGTTTTCTGCTACATGTTAAATTCTTTTTATTTATGTGTTAAATTTGCTGCTGTGCAAAGCTTAATTCATCTTAATTATGTATTAAATTACTTTTCAGACTGCCATTCATTTCAGCGTTGAACACCCATAATAACTAGTCAGTAAGCATACTGTGTGTGTGTGTGTGGATATTAAAACAGTTATTCATGAAATATGTTAAACCTGTTCAATAAATTGGAATAAAAAGTATAATGAATTTTGTAATTCGAATTATATGATTACACACCAATGTTAAGGCTATATAATCAAAAGTTAATACTTAGGGGCAGCAAAAATTAGCAACTTTGAATTTTCCAAACTCAAATTTTTTGCCATATATATATAAAAAAAAACTCTGAATAATTCCAATAAAAATGCTGACTTCTAACGAAGAAAGCAACACAATTTTTTTCCACAATCAAGTTTAAAAAAAAAACTAATTTGAAATCTGTATCTAAAGTAGAAGATTAAAATAATAAAATGATCTTCAGACAATGATGCAGATAACCTGCATTATTGTCAAGAGATCTCAGGGTGAGTTCAATGGAGGACAGAAGTGTTGCATGCTCATTTCTACAAACACAACAATGATTGGTTATCCAGATTTGAGTGTAGCAAAGAAGAAGCAGAAGTTGTAGGACATAAAACTGAAAACTGTCCGAGGTTAAGGAGTGTGGAGTATGTGCTGAGCTGAATAATAGTGATGGGAAAATAAATTCAGCAGGTGCGAATTTGTGGTGAATTTCCGTGTTTTGCCGCCGGCAAATAATTTCGCAAAAATTCACTGGCGTCATAATTTTTTGTAGGCACGTCGGAAATTGATTGCCTAAAATCCATTGCGCATCAACATTATTCGGACGCCCATTGACTTTAACTCCAGCGCTAAAATTGATGCGAGCATCGCTGGCGTCAAAATTCGGGTTTCGCAAATTTTCCGCCATTTCGGTAATTTCCTGAGAAATTCTCGGTTTTTTTTGGACAAAACGGCACAAATTGCCCATCACTACTGAATAGTAAGAGAAGTCAGAAAGCAGGCCACATCTGGGAAATGTATAGATTCAGAATAAAGTAAACTAACACAGTGAAGTAGTGGAACCACATAAGCAATATTGTTTGACCCATAACCAAGCACTGATTTAGAATCTTGTGGGCAAATTCACTAATGCTCCACAAACACTTTGTGCCACTTCACCAGGTGTAAATTTGTTACCATTGCGCTAATTCACTAAAATGTTGCGTCTCAGCAGCCGAACGCTGGCAAAGTTTTGCTACCGTTAATTTGTCAGCGTGAGCAATTCTTAGCGTTTAGTGATGGGCGAATTTGCGCCGTTTCGCTTCGACGAAAAATTTGCGAATTTTGCGCGAAATGGCGAAAATTTCGCGAAATGGCGCCGGCGTCTGGTTTTTGACGCTGGCGCTCGTTTTTTTTATTTTTTTTTATTCGCTGGCGAGGAAACGTGCAAATTCGCCACAAATTCGCGCCTGGCGAATAAATTCGCACATCACTACTAGCGTTCAATTCTGCCTAGTGAAACTTCATTAGTACTCTTATGCTTAGGTCAATTTGAAGAGGGAGGGTACATATAGGTCGTACATTTGTCTTTATTAGAGATGTTTGTTAAAATGCTTGAAGTGGCCACTTATTATTACACATGTACAGGGAAGCAAAATAAAGATTCTCTAATGCCGTAGACATGAGCCGACTCTAAAACAAATGTGGCATGCCCCTCAAATTGGTTAAAACAAAATGTTAACACAAAAATCTTTGTTAGTTAGGAAAATTATTTAAACATTAAACAAACCCAACAGGCTGGTGTTGCTACCAATAAAGCTTAATTATATCTTAGTTGGGATCAAGTACAAGGTACTGTTTTATTATTACAGAGAAAAAGGAAATCATTTTTAAAATGTGGATTATTTGGATAAAATGGAATCTATAGGAGACAGCCTTTCTGTAATTCGGAGCTTTTTGGATAAGGGGTTTCTGGATAATGAATCCCATACCTGTACAGTATAGTGGCCCAAAACAAAAGTATTTTTGTAACTTTTTTCACATGTACAACAACAACCAAAAAACTGAAAAAGACGAAACTGTACAAAACAGTATATATTGACTTTTTAAATTGTTCATAGGACATAACAAAATTGTTTGTAGGACCAAGTACAGCATACATTGGCATCAATTGTCTTTTAAATTATCCACATGACATTACAAAATAGATGATACCACTTGAAATGGTCGTTTTTGTTGATTACAAATTGGACTTTTAAACGATTGTTTAACAATAAGCTCGGTCGTACGATAACAAAAAATCTTTACAAAACCTTAATGTGTATGGCCACCTTTAGACTCTGTTGGCCACATAGAGACTGAATAAACTTGAATGAGAAAGCGATAAAAAAAACTTCTGGTCTCTATAAAGACTGAAATTTAGTCACTATTAGCTGCGTGAAGATGAAGACATCACGGACAATGCCTTCTTGGTAGATGTATCAAAAGGGCATACAGATATATATGCGATGTCTGGTGCAAACCAAAAACCACTTGAATTAAAGTTTATACAAATACATGATCGGAATATATTGTTATTACAAACACCAAGATCATATGCGTTTCTGACTACTGAGCTGCAAATTCCATAATGTTTATGTAACAGAAAAAAAACTTGAGGCCATCAATCAAAATGCTGAGACTGAACTGAATGCAGATCTTGCAAAGGGGCAGTGATAATAAAAACACTCCAGCAAGTTTTCAAATGCCTGAATCAAAGTCGGATTTAAATGATGCATGTGTGTAGGGGGGTTACCTTTTCTGGAGGAAGCTACTACACATGCAACAAACCCACTATTCTCAACCAATTTTAAACAAATGTGACCAACACCATGTTATTCGGAGGGTCTCAGCCATAGGGATGTGGAGACTCATCAGCAAAAAATATAATGAATGGAGAAAGGCCTTCAAGAAGTCTGGAACCTTCTTGAAGGCAGCAGTTACTGGAATGAAGATGTCCCATGATTCAGCATAGGAACAGACCAGACGTCTTAGAGAACCTAAATTCAGCTAGAAAATTTTTTTAATTATTGGGAAGTTTGGGGAAACTATGAGGCATTTTTTTATCTTTGGAAGCAAGAGCTTGGTTCAGGGCCAGAACTAGGGGTAGGCATGAAGTGGGGGAGCCAAGCACATACCTCTTCTTTCTCCTACCCCTGGTCTGGACCCTTGTTCGCAGCAAAAAGCCTCTGTGCTTGCTTTTCTGTGCATGCTCTGCTCTCCCCCCTACACAAACACAAATCAGGCACTTATGCGCAAACTCGCAGGCGCACATGCGCATACTCACGGATGCACGCACATACGCACTCGATGAAGGGGGCGAAGTTGCCGGCTGGGTTGCCTTGGGCCTGGGTCTGGCTTGGCGGCAAAACAGATGTTTTTATTGGTGCTTTGTTGAATTTGGTTGGCATAACGAAATTGTATCCTGCTTTCTGCCTCCTATTCTCCAAACTTTTTTTGCAACTAAATCTAAAAGTAATCACATTCACCAATATATGCATATCCAGATAAATTAACTGGGTGCATCATTACCTAAATAATTTTGTCAAAAGCTGAGAATCAGGCAAGCAATTATCTTAAACAAATCAAGTTATATATTAAATATTAGTGATAAGTAATTTTTTTTCACCAAGCATGGATTCGCGGCAAAAGTCGCTGAGACAAAAAAGTCGCCACAAGAAAAACGCCCATTGACTTTAAAGTAAAAAATAGTTTGACGCCTATTGACTTCAATTCGTTTTGCAGTCAATGCTCATCAATATTAAATATGCTTCTTAAGAAGAATAGTTCACTAGTTCATAGCTCAGACTTAATTCTGGAGCAGAACCTCTGGTTTTTGCCGCTGAAGAACAAACAGTAGACTGCAGGTATTGAAAAAGACTGGTTTTAAAGAATTTTTTAAGGAAACAGACTATTAACTAAAGCATTAGTAAAAATCCCTTCAACCCAGCAGATACTTTCACAGATTAGTTTTAAGTGTCAGTCAACACATATTTTAATAATATAATAAACTTATCAAAACAATCCAACTATTTCAAAACTGCTAGCCTCTAAAATAACTTATATAAGATCACTATTATCTGACTTATTTTAAATGCCTCGTATTGTATGCTTTTGTCATCACTTTATGGGGCAGATGTATTAAGGTTCGAATTGGAAAATCGAATTCGAGATTTATCATACCTGGACCCTGGGAACAATTCGAATTCAAATATTCGCCACCTAAAACCTGCCGAGTTTATGTAGAAGTCAATGGCAGAGGTCCAGTGACCCATTTGAAAATGTTAATAGCCTTCCTGACATTTAGGTTTTTTTAAGACAAAGAACTCGATTCGAGTTTAGTCAAATTGGGTTAGAATTTGATTTGAGTTCTCAGTTCGGTAATATTATTAAATAACATTCGACCTTTAATATATCTGCCCCTATATGTTACAGTATAAAACAGTTTCACTAACTAATTTCCTATTGTCCAATATTAACTGGAAGTCACGTGGAAGGGTTGAACTAATTGAATTTCTTTTTTTTAGATGAATCTCAAAAAATTTGTGCTTTTCTCATTTCTCAACAGCTCTAAAAAATTGAGATTTGTCAAATGAAAATACCACGAAAACCTTTCATGCCAAACTTCGCCAAGTAAAAGTTGTTGAGGTGCTATATAAGTCAGAGGGTGGAACACTGATCCTATTGGACCATTTTTAAACAAATTAATCAGAATTTTAGAGGTTTTTGGATTTTTTTACCTACAAATTGTCGGGATAATTAGAATTTGTAGAGGTTTCTGTGGTATTCGGATTTTTTTTCACATCGTTCATCAGATCATTTTTACGCTTGTACTTTTTTTTAATAAGAACTTTAAATAAATTCAATCACTGTTGTGGTTTAAGAGTTTGTAAGTTTAGCTGTGGTTTCAATAACCTCTAAAACCACTCAAATCCGGCCTCTAATAAACAAACATCCACGAGTTTTGATAGTGACAGGAAAAAATCAGTACTTATCATACAGCTTTGGTGGTGCTATACAGCCTTTCTTCCTGCTATGCTATTGGCTTGTGTCATTTTTAACATGGTTTAGGACCTCAGTGTCTTGTACAACAGAATTATTGAGAGCATTGGTGTTTATTTTTCTTTCTTTTTTTACATTTTTTATGCATTCTCAAAATGTTTTCTTCATATACAGTATATGCCACTCATGACCATATTTTTATTTTGGGACTTAAGGGGTATATGCCCCAACAATTGTGGCTAAATCTGCAGACAGAGCTTAGGTTGTGGTATCCCTTTGTTATTGGTGCCTGCTAAGGACATTCAATCAACCTTAGATTGGGAGAAGATGGGTGGAGATAGGAGGTGGGCTGAGGTCTTGTGCCTAGGACATCACTGTACCTTAATACAGCCCTAATGACCCTTAGATTTCTTTACAAAATTAGAGCATAACCAATAGAGGAGCACATATCTATCTAACCCAAACATGACTTGCAGTACACTTTTTTGAAGATGTGGTTTATTATCCTGGCGCATGGAGGTGGGGGCAGGGGTGGGGTGTGGGTGGGGCTGGAGGGGGCGGGGAGAAAGGGGTAGCCTAGGGGCCTCACTTACTGTTAATCCGACACTGTCAGTAGTTAGGGAAGGGAGGCTTTAGGGTTTTGGGGCTTGGAGACTAAACATTAGGTTGTGGTCCATGATCATTTGAAAGTGTAGCAGGTAATTTGTTGGTCATTTGGAACTAATTGGAACCAAAGTAATGCATCAGGATCATGGACACAAATGTGTAAAGCTTTGAGTTTAGCGAAGATGAAGGGCACCCAATGGGTCACTTTAAGTGCAGTTGTAGACAAGCAAAGTTTTTCAAGAAATTTCAATTCAATAATAAAGACACTTGCATCCAAATCCACCCTTTGAACTTGTGTATACAGAAACATGGCACCATTGCCTTCACCCTGCCTCCTGTTATGAATGTTGTTCAAGTGATTCTGTTGATCCAGAGTATCCCTTAAGCTATCACCACCTCCAAAGATGGTGGAAGATTTATGATTCTTACAGTGGCCTTTGTTAATTGGCACCGTAAGTAACGCCATCCCAGCTTAGAAATTTTTCAGTGCAATAGCATCTTAATTCATCGGCCACAGATGTCAGGCACATATCTCCCTAATGGATGCAATGACAACGGGTGTTATGGAAAAAGAGCTATATTGTGAACAAAAAACATGCAGATTGCGTCTGAAATTTTACTCTGCACATTGCAGTTCAATAAGTAATGACCCCTCTAAACTTTTCAGCTCCATTACCTTTTTCAGGTAATCTAAAAATGGAAAGTAACTTAAAAAAATCTTCCTAGCCTTGTGCCAATGAAATTTTTTATATTACCATTCTCTAGCTAAAGAGCTAAAACATTTGGTGAGCCCCAGGTATGACTTCAATGCTGTTTTATACCTTGTTGTTCACATGTTTGCTTTTTCTTGTAAGACTTTCGGCCCTCTCTTTTCTAAGCCCCTTGATGCACAAAACAGTATATGAGACTGTTATGTCATTACTAGATAATGTTTTCTGATTAATAGCCAGCAGAAATCTGGACTATTTATCAGAATAGGGAAACACTGCGAGAAACTTGAATGTTATCTATGAAACTCAGGCATATGAACTTGCTCAGTCCCTAACAAACACTGGGTTATTATTTTACAGTCTCCCATGGCTTCCTGTTATTTGTAGCTCAGCCTAAAATGCTATGAATACTATGAATGGAAACAAACAAGGTATTCAGTTGGCCTCTATGTGTGTCTGTATTGTACTGTATTCACCATTTAGACTCTAATGGGTGAAAAAAAATCTAGTGCATGTCAAAAATTTGTCTTACAATTTGTTGCATGTTTAAAAAACATTTTGGTGCCCATATATCTCAATGCATTTTGGTGAATTTTTGGCAAAGCGAAACAGGTCACTACCTTTGTTTACTTTAAACTATGGTGCATGCACATCAGGACCAAAGCAGCTTTTTAAGGTATCAGAGAATGGAGCTACATGTAGTGACACAATTGTATCATGACGTGAGCTTGCTCAAAATTGTGACATCTTGGAACAAAAACTACATTTGCCTTCCACATAAAGTTAACATGTGCCTTGTGTATGCCCATCAGGACTGAGGCAGCTTCCAATGGACTCAGTAAGGGGCCTCGGATGTAAGAACTCAGCAGCAATGCTTGGCTTTAAATTTGGAATGATTAAAAGACAAAGCAACCCCCAAAAAGATATAGGGATATATATTTATCAAAGAGTGAAGTGAAGAGTGAAATACCGCCACTCTCCATTCAGACATATTTATCTAAAGGCAAAAGTGAAGGTTCACCCTTTGATAAATACTTCTTCCAATTTCACTCTAGTGGACTGTGGTGATCTTTACTCTTCACTCTTTGATAAATATACCCCCAAGACCTTTGCATCTGCGCAGAAACGACAGTTCGAGACTTGGGCATGCACATTATAGTACAGATCCTCCAACGTGATGATAGCTTGTGTCCGGGATGAGGTAATGTCTGTGCATGCACAGAAGGGTATCAACGGCCATTTTGATGATGTCATAGGCGACCGCAGAGTTGCAAACGGAATTTTGAAATAGACGATTCTCATGAAAGTAAGGCACTGCTGTTTCTTGGGCTTGCCTTGTCCTTTAATCCCTGCTGCAGACTGCAAATGTTTATAAAGCTTTACATTTTTGTTGGAACCAATTGCTCCAAAGTAGAAAGTAGATTGTTAAATCTACTAAAGACTACAAAAAAGATAACATACACTCTAAAACTTTCACTTGAATTGCATGTCCTAGAATATGTAGAGCTGGAGCATGAACTCCTGAAACTACTTTTGCAGTCTTAACATCTTTGGAAACAATAATTATTAGTGCAGGGGGTATTATTAATAGTACTAGTACATCCTATTAGCTCAGGTCACTTTGAACACAGCTTTAAAAAAAAACTATTATTATTTTCATGGTACAGGCATGGGATCCATTATCTGGAAACCTGTTATCCAGAAAGCTCTGAATTACGGAAAGGCAGTCTCCCATAGACTCCATTTCTCTCTGCAGGATCAGACTGGGCTGGCGGGACAAAAGAGCCAGCCCTGGCTGTTTTGGGGCCTGCCGGCCCAGACCTGCTCCCTGCACTTTCTCTCCATATCTCTCTCTCTGACCCTGGTCGTGCTGACACGCCAGAAAAAGGTACACGCATACACGGGTACATGTACATATGGGTTTGGCTATGTGGGGATGTATGGGGGGTTTCTAAGGCTGCAGGCCCAGTGGGCCCTGGGCCGCCCAGTCCAACGTTGTTTCTCTGTAATAATAAAACAGTAGCTTGTACTTGATCCAAACTAAGATATAAATAATCTTTTTTTGGAAGCAAAATCAGCCTATTGGGTTTATTTAATGTTTACATGATTTTCTAGTAGACTTAAGGTATGAAGATCCAAATTATGGAAAGATTCATTATCCAGAAAGCCACATGTCCCAAGCATTCTTAATAACAGGTCCCATATCTAATTTCTACCACAGCCAAACTGAGGCTAAATTGAATGTATGATGGTTGCAAGATGAAGTTCTGTACTTTAATGTGCATGTCACAGGCACTGAGGCATATTTTTCAGACTGAGTAATCTCAGCATATTTCCTGCCTGCAATGTTATGATTTTTGTCAAAACTGGCATTGAGTTTTGACTACGACTTAAAAAGCAGTTTTGTAATTCTAACTTGATTCCATAAAACATATTTTATAACTCGATCTCATGCTTCGACAGCAAAAATAAAAGTCATTATATTTGTACTAAAACAATTGCAGTTATTGTCTTGTTCAAATATGTATGTATTTTTTTGTTCTGTTTTAGTGAAGGTAATAGTTACTAATAAGTGATTTAAATAGTCCACCTATCTAGTTAATAATGTATTGCACTGATATTTGCACCTCTATCTCCACCATTGAATTGGGGTTTAAAAAAGCAGCTGGTCTCATGGACTCTGAGCACAGTTTTCTGGGTTAAAAGCTCCCCCCCCCGGGAAATGCCCCATACTTTATACTTACCCCTCGGCAGATTCTGCCAGCGGAGTTCCACGCATCCATCTTCCAGGTCCTCTTGAGCTGACTGGTAGATCGGTATTTCAGCGCATGCGCAGTTGGAGCAGCTTGCCGGTCTTCGACAACTGCGCATGCGCCGAGATTGCCGATCTCCCAGCCAGCTTACAGAGGACCTGGAAGATGGATGCGTGGAACTCCGCTGGCAGAATCTGCACCAAGGGGTAAGTATAAAGTATGGGGCATTTCCCCTGGGTGCAGTTAGTCTGGGGGGAGGAGGGAGGGAGGTCTACCTGGGGTGGGGGGTACAGGGTTTTGTTCCCACAGGGAGGGTTGAATTCTCCTTTAAAGAGTTAGGGCACCGGTAATTTTGAGTACATTTTTGAGTTCATCACTTAAGTGTGCACTTGGTACAATGCATGATTCCTTACTTGTATTGCTGCAGGCATCTGCACTCATGTTTGGAACACAGAGACCTGCTGCATGCCCCTTGAATTGAGCAGTGTTGGACCTAAATTGGATTTTGGAGGGGGAGTGAGTCCTTTGCCCCATGTGCAGTGAGCCCTGGCAGATTCCAGATTTAGCCAGAAGGTTTCACTGTTGCGCAAAAAGTATAAAAAGCTGAGCTGCCATGTGCTCTGAGTCAGTTTACTTTTCTATTCACATCAGGATTAAGTGAGTCTTTCGGCTGGGGTCCACGCAGCAAAAGGCCCCAGGCTATGGAGAAAAACCACATGGGTGGCGATGCCCTTGGTGGACCCCAATAATTATTTGGAGCTTGGAGTCAGCAGAGAAGGTAAAGGAGCTGCCGGGTAATGGGATGTGCTCACACTCCGGATGAGTGTTGGTGTCGGTCTAAAGATTCCGTGAGAGGCTTTGGATGCCTGTACCAGTTCTGTGTGTGTCCTCAATGAGTTTTGGTGTGAGGAAAGGGTATTGAAAGGTCAGAGCATATGCCCCCTGAGTGAGGATAGGTTCTGCTCGATAACCTGCTATATAGCACCACCTGGGGTAAAGAGCTCTTGGGACTGTGACTGAGGAAAGGGTTGTGTCCCCTGAGTGAGGATAGGTTATGCTCGATAATCTGCTATATGGGAGCTACTGCCTCTATCCAAAGGAGAGGTATAGGGGGCAGGTAGCGCTACCTGGGATAAAGATCTCTTGGGACTGTGACTGTGTGTCCAGCAGGAGTGGAGTGTGGGACTGTGTCCTAGGTAGACACTGTGCCAGGAGTTGGAAGACCACATGGGTACCCCAGGGCAGGATTTATATTGATTAAATTAAATATTCCTATATAAAGTTCTATTTTGTTTGCAGCACTATTTTGTTTGCAGCCCATAGGTGTATCCCTGGACACCACTTGGTGGAGGCACTGCCACTGAGAGAAATTTCCAGTACCCTTTCATATAGCAAAGGGGATTCAGGACCTGTGTATGGTAAGATATTAATGTTATACATCTTATAATTCATGTAGTGTCAAATAGGGTTATACTAGCTAAATCATTTTTGATCAGAACTTTAAGGACATATTTTTAAAGTTTGTGATATTGCTGTGATTCACATAAATTGAGGTTGTAAAATCACAGTATTTTTCACCACTTTCACATTATCAAATCAAGTTTAAGATTTAAAATCTTGCAACCTAGAATTCCTTCGAAGTCAATGGAAAGGGTAACCTAAGCTTTTAAATAAATAATCAAAAGTTTTTTCAGTGATAGTTTTCTCCATTTGTTGTTCAAAAAAATAAGTCAGTTACGCATAACTCACATTATCATAAATATCTTTGGCATCGATGCAAAGTACCATTGTGCCGGTGGCATAGATTCTTTGTTACAGTGTAAAAATATGGGCAGGCTGTGACTTCCCAAAATGCTTTGTGAATATGGAAATTGTATGCCACATTTCCAAATGGATTTAAATAAACGATAGGACACACGTTATTTTTTTTCTGAAGGTTTTTAAAGTATACTTGTGTTTTAAGTAATTTACCTCATTTACATTGTTTGGATAGAGCTGAGATATAGATCTTATGGATATTTGTATAAAATGTGGCTGTTCAGATGTTGTATTTGTTTTTTTACAGATGTATTCTCTGTAACTGCATGAACTGGTATTTGTTAAAGTAGGACCAGAGCCCAGGCCCCCTACAAGAGTTTTTATACCACCTTGCACGTAATAACAGGTTAATTGCAACCCTTCCCTTCAATTGCAGGTCCCCTGTTCTTACAGGACTTCAGCAGTTACTGACTCTTCCCCTCTATAGTTATTCCACAGAGTAGAACATTCATGGTATTATTATGTTATTCATCAAGGACTTTGATTGGAATTGGATTGTCACTATGAGGATTTGAATCATTGGCATCAATAGCTGAATCACATGGATATTATTGGCTGAAGCAGAGCAGGTGACACCTTACGGCTCATGTACATCTTCACGTGAAGTTGTTGTCCCAGCAGGTCAAAATACGCTCTTTGCACCTCTGTATAACTGTGCTCAGTACCACTCAGTCCTTCCTGGTTTCCATTCCAAAATGAGTGCTGCTGTCTCTTTTGATACAACTCCCCACAGTTCATTTATACTGTATAAATGACAGCAGACACACTTTGAATATATAGTCAGTACAACTATGCCCGATTGACTATGAAGGAACCATGCAGTTGCGTTAATTTTGGTACAATTGCATTAAAGGAGGAGTAAACCCCCTGCGATGTTAAAGGGATCCTGTTAATAGTGCTACTCCAGCAGAATTCTGCACTGAAATCCATTTCTCAAAAGAGCAAACCGATTTTTTTATATTCAATTTTGAAATCTGACATGGGGCTAGACATTTTGTCAATTTCCCAGCTGCCCCCAGCCATGTGACTTGTGCTTTCTGGCAGGTTGCTGTTTTTTCTTCTCAATGTAACTGAATGTGTCTCAGTGCGACATGGGTTTTTACTATTTAGTGCTGTTCTTAGATCTACCAGGGAGCTGTTATCTTGTGTTAGGGAGCTGCTATCTGGTTACTTTCCCATTGTTCTTTTGTTTGGCTGCAGGGGGGGGGAAAGGGAGGGGGTGATATCACTCCAACTTGCAGTACAGCAGTAAAGAGTGATTGAAGTTTATCAGAGCAATGCCTCTCCCTTGCACAGTCTTACCCCAGAATTCTGTCCCCTCATGAAATAGTAACCGCACATGCAGAGTGAGCGCAGCGGAGGTCACAGACGACATCTTCTTCTCTTTGGTAATCTTCGTGTCATCTTCCTCCCCTTCGGCAATTTCCGTTTCTTTTGGCGCATGCACAGTTGTCGCGAACTGGAAGATTGCTCCAACTGTGTATGTGCCATCATGCCACTCACTTTACAAAGCGTACCGAAGAGAAGATTATGGCGCCCGTGAGCTCCGCTGTGCTCACTCTGCATGTGCCGTCACTATTTCAAGAGGGGACAGAATTCTGGGGTAAGACTGTGCAGAGGGGGAGGCAGAAAGGGGGCCAATGGAGGGGACCAGTGGGAGTTTAATTCTCTTTTAATAGCGTCACGTCTTTGCAACCAAATCCAGGGGAAAAAAATTAAATGCTGCATTGTGGGAAACAAACATGTTGATTGTGCTCAAAATTGCACTATGCTCACTGCTCTTGCCCTTTTGTATGTAATATCTCCATATAATTCTTGATTAACTCACTCTGAAATCTGATGAGGTATAAGCCCCAAAATCTGTGGTTTGCAGAATAAATATGGTTTCATTATTGTGTATTATTGTGTTCTGCAAAAAGGATGGCATTTTGTCCAGAAGAAGAAAAGATGAAGGAGGACTGCATAGGGTTACCTTAAAGGTCAAAGTTCCATTTGTGCACTTTCTCTTCTTCTGGTGGAGAATAAACACAGACAGTTTTTAAAGAAATTATTATTACATATTTGAGTAAAGGAGTAAAAATACTAATTTCTTAATAATGTATAGACAGATTTATTGGACAATACATACTCAAAGCCCTTATCCAAGTCATGAAATAGCAAATATAATACATTGAAGCTTATTACCCAAGGTAGTTAATGTCCCTTTCAATAATCATGACCCTATTACCTTTCTAATTATAGCAAGAAACTAAGATCCCATTGATCAGTACTCAATGTGCAGGGAAACAAGTCCAGCTAAAGAACATATTATTTCCAATCAAATAAACAAGCCTGACATTTTTTCAGCATAGGCCAGGCTGCTTGACGACATGCTGAATAGAGTCTGTAGTGTCAGACATTGAAGTTGGCTGACCGTCAAATGGCTGATGCTTTCATTTTCAGTATTTTGAGTTGCTTCAAGCTACATATTTGTTTTTTTCTCTACAGTTGCAAAAGTCGTAACTCCCCCTTACGTGGGTTTCCATGTTTGCTAGGCACTTTGGGAAACAAGGAATGATTTATTGCGCTCATCTACATTCCTTTCCCTCATCACTTCATAGATCATGATGAAGTCCACTTGGGCCAATGGCACTCATTACCTTGCTTGTGTGCCAATGAATTATGAATATGTATGCCTACACATCTGTAATAACATGGACGTTCCCTTTCTTTCACAATTGCCAACTAAAGCTGTTTTTCAAAGGCTTCTCCACAGGAGACATTAAAGTAAATGTTCATGCTTTTAACTATTAGTAGTGTGTAGTCTCATCTTTCTGTAAATGACTGGCTTCAGGCAACCTTGTCAGTTTCACTTGCCAAAGTGAAATTCTTGGATGTTTTCATTGGGAACATTTTGTAGTTCTATGGCTGGATTCCATTCCACATGTAAATACGGGAAAAGTTCCTGCTTAAAAGTCATAAACATTTAGAGGCAAATGAGGAACACCAACCATCCTCTTCCAATTTTGGTAATAAACACTAGAATATAAATACATTCAGAATAATGGAAATTCATTTTTATTGTAGAAAACATTTGGATGGACAATAGTTCTCCTGCCTATGTACAGTACTTTTGAATTTCAAGCTGTAATCTTTCTGAGGGCAACGTCATTTTTCGGAGATATTTTTTTCAAAAGGATGTTCACTGTTCATTGTTACTGATGGATCTACTCTATGCAAGTTTTCAGCTGGTGTTCACTATTTATTATGTATGGTTTCTGAATTATTATCATTTTCTGCCTGCAACTGAAAAATTCTATCTGGTTGATAGGATCATTTTAATGTCATTTCTTTTCATTAATATTCAATTCTTTCTTCCAAAATACTGCTTGTTGCTAGGAAAATTAAGCCCTAGCATTGGGTTGCTGCCTGTTCTCTTTTGAACTGAACAGTTGATTGATCCAGCAACAGATTCAGAAACAGATAATTGATCCAGCACTGTCTGCCTGGGTTTTAATAAGCTGAAACACAGACAAATATTCATGTCCAATTCCCCACCTACTATACCACTGTCTAACCTTAGAACATCACAACCCTACCCCTAAACATCAGCACCCTGACCCTGACATCATATCCTTGCCCCTATATCTGGTTTCTGCCACCAGCAAAGGTTGCATCCCTAGCCTAGTAATTGGATAGAAGTTATAACTCACCCTAGTGATATTCGGGTCAGGAAAACTGAACCCACACTCGACCCTAACCCGAAAAACCTTAACCCTCAAAATATTGTCATTGTAGGATCTCTTCTCTACTCTCTTTCTGTTTGACTCTGATTCCAAGACACAGAATCTTTGGAAACAGTGGATAAGTGTACTTCTCCAGTATGACCCACACCCAACCCTAACCCGCATCATTTGGCCAAATTTCAACCTAAACCCTCCCCAACCAGTGGTCAACTTGTTGGTCACAGCAGGTTTCAGGTCAACCTGCACATCACAACTCCACAACCAACAATTAAAAAATTTAAAATTAAAAAATGAAGACTAGGGGGCAAATTCATCAAGGGTCGAATATCGAGGGTTAATTAACCCTCGATATTCGACTGGGAATTAAAATCCTTCGACTTCGAATATCGAAGTTGAAGGATTTTTGTGCACAAAGTTCGATCGAACGATCGAAGGAATAATTGTTCGGACCTTCCCCATAGGCTAACATTGGGTTTGGTAGCTTTTAGGTGGCGAACTAGGGGGTCGAAGTTTTTTCTTAAAGAGACAGTACTTTGACTATCGAATAGTCGAATAGTCGAACGATTTTTAGTTTGAATCCTTCGATTCGAAGTCGAAGTCGTAGTCGAAGGTCGAAGTAGCCCATTCGATGGTCGAAGTAGCCAAAAAAACACTTCGAAATTCTAAGTTTTTTTACTTCGAATCCTTCACTTGAGCTTGGTGAATGGGCCCCTTATTGTAAATTGTCTTAGAATACTGCTATACACATCATACTAAAAGTTTATTTTAAAGTCAACATCCCACTTAAAGCGGGAGGCTATTCAATATACTGTATAAAGTATGGCTTATCTTCTTTTTACTTGTATAATGCAAGTAGTAAAGCACATGATCCAAGAAACGGAGAAGGAAGAGGAACTCCAGCAGTGTTACTGCAAATAACTTTTTATTCCTTGCAGTGGTAAACATTGTTTACCAGTAGTAACACTGCTCTTCCTTCTCCTATACCTGGATCATTTGCAGCAGTTGCAACTATTAAGGAATTGGACGCATACCATTTGGAAAAGCACCATCCCCCTCTTCTATTTGGACTTCATTAAGTAGTAAAGCACAGTATGGAAGCAGAAATGAATGAACAATACTTCTCTATACATGTGCAGGTGTTTCAGTTCATACTATAGGCTGCAGTAGATCCAGAGGCCAGAAACTAATTATAGAAATCACAGTCTCTTAATTGCGACCATAAATGGATTGTATGTTGACAATGATGTTTATGGAGAAAATAATTTGTAGCTTTTCTACCTCTCTTAATTAATATGTTCTCAAATTGTGTGCCACCCCCAAACAGTGGATGTAGAGATAAGCCTACAGGCCAGTTATGGGAAGATTTTGATCAATGTCCTTAGAGGATCAACTTTTAGGGTTCCTCATGACCCCATTGCAAGGTTATAGCTATAGGAAAGCATTGGTGTATAAGTCCTACTCACCCTAATTGACCTTAGAGCTGATTATTTTTAGGTGTATCTGGCCCCCAGTTTGGGAACCACAGATTTATACTGATAACATATCTTTAGTAATTTTGTAACCTTGTGTATTGGAACAGTGGATGCCATATGCATGTTCTAGGACCCAGATATATTTACAGAGAATGGGAATATTCACTAATGTTTTAACACTGGGATTCAAATATATTAGCATTCCAGAACTTTAGCAAACAGTAAGGTTGGGCGTAATGATACTTCTGGAAATAATAATGCTACTGATTCTTTTCATGGTCGCGTATGTGCAGAATAGCAAGTTAGAGACACTCAGAAGTTTCAGTGAACCTGTCTAGGATTGATTTAATAGGATTCTTAAAGGTAGATTACCAGACTGGGGCAGGACAGTGTGAAACTGTCTGGGAGAAGCGTGTCTAAAAAGAAAGTAAGTTGTTGGGAATTTAATTCCAGACTTTGAAGCACATATTTGCAGCATATGAATGCATGTGTTTCTTATTATTACTACTGAAGAAGGCAAACCAGGAATACTTGACTATACTGGCCAATGTTACACACAATTTCCACCTACTGCTGCAGCTTTATAAGCGAATACGTTATTATTTCATATTGTACAACCAGATTATTTGCCTCTTGTTTTTCCTTTAAACTCTTTGCCAGTAGGTGGTGTTGGAAGCCCAATAAAACCCTGTGCTGTACGTTGGATGTACATGTGCCGTAGTTGTTTTCTGCACACACACAAGCTGGCTACATCTGGAAATGTTTGATTTGATATAGTGTCGTTTTACATTGCAGAAATGAGCGTAAGTGGTTTTTTAACCCACCAAGTGAGAAATGTGATCTGGGTTTTACTACCGACCCTTTAAATGAAAACCAGACCGCTTATTAAACCATTATCTGTCAAGGATATGGAGGGAGCATGTCTCACAATCAAGGGGAACCCTGAAATAGACACACTCTTGTCTACTCTCTTCTTAAAAAAAAAAAGATCCTGCCTTTGTTACAACTTTCTGTGGGACATTTTTTTTTATTATGTTTCTGATTACCGGTAAATGCTAATGCTGAACATAATTGAAACACATTAATTAAAGGTGAAATTCATTACAACAAATCAATCACAATGTGGAATATGATTCATTTGATGAAGTCGCTTGAAACATGTTTCATTTTGCTAATCAGAGTTTCTCCAGAATATTATTCAAACAGTGCAGTCTTTTTACATTGGTGCTTCTACTTTACTTTGTGTAAGAAAATATACAGTCAGAAGTCATATCTGAGTTCCACCACCACAGGGTATTTAAACTGAAATTATGCAAAATTGCGACTGCTACTGCACAAATTCCTTGCACCCTCATCCTTTTAAGGCAGTAAATACAGGGCTCCTGCTTCACCTGCTGTCTACAGATACTTCTTCTACCATCTAATGGTGCGCCATAGGTGTGTGCATCTTGGTTCCTATAGGCTACCCACATTCAGACACAAGGGGCCCACCTCAAAACCTTAGACCACAGGCCCACCAAAGAACCATAGACCAGGGGCCCACTCTCAGTACTATTATTCTTTGTCTACTCATTCAACTTCTATTCTCCTAGTCTCTATTCTTTACATACTATAATCTATTATTCCATCTAGTTAGCCTCTTTCTTCTTAAAGAAATAGGAAATGTCCATGAAATAGGCCAAATCTTTAGCTGCACAAAGGCCCCCTGACACCTGGGCCACCGGGAGTTTTCCTGGCAATCCGGTGGACCAGTCCGACACTGCCCACATTCTACCCCTTACATAGTGGGTGCAAACTGCACTTGCTTTTGTGCCATTCAACCTCATTAATAGATCCATATTACATATGGGTGTAATAATAATAATATTATTATTGTTAGGGATGCACCGAATCCAGGATTCGGCCATGATTCGGTCTTTTTCAGCAGGATTAAGATTCGTCTGAATCTTTCTGCCTGGCCAAACTGAATCCAAATCCTAATTTGTATATGCAAATTGGGGGCAGGGAGGGAAATTGCATGACTTTTTGTCACAAAAGAAGGAAGTAAAAATGTTTCCCCCTTCCCACCCCTCTTATTAGATATATTCTAGCTTTTTCAGGCATATAGTCTACAGTCTTATGCCTGCTTATAATAATATGTTAAAGTGTGTCTCTCTGTTGTTCTCAAAGACAAGAATCTCTGCTTTATGGTACAGTAAATTAGGAAGGAAGATAGCAACTCGGACTGTATTGAGTTTCTCTTTTAATATCTCACTACTGATAGATTTATTCAGTTTGTCTTCAAATGATGGTATCTTGTAAGAAATCAGTGCCTACACTTCTCAGCATTTCTTTCAGGAGCAGGTTTTCCCTTACATACAGTAACCTGCTGCAGCACCAAAGAAGCTAAAACAGGACCTTATTTATCTTTTCATTAAAAGGTAGTTAAGTCTGTATTATTAGTGGAAAGCAGATTTGGCAAAATGATGCCATGCTCATCATTGAGATTTTATTCGCCCATCACTACATATAAGACACATATAGAGTGTAGCTGTAGGGCTTTGGCCTGCAGAATGCAAATTGTGAACAGTGTGCTTGAAACCCCATGCTGGCCAGCATACTGAGGTCCTCTCAACAAAACAAAACATCCAGGTTTCTAACTTCCTTTGGCAAGAACATATAATAGGGAAAATATCATTTCATCTAAATATTTTTCCAATTGTGCAGTTTCTACCCTGTTCTGCCATTTCCACGTAGCCCTGCTTCCAAGTAGACAAGTCGACTATGCCTATCATCTCAATAGCCAGACATTCTGAAGCACAATCAAATACTATATGAAGAATACTTTTTTTTATTTAGAGGGTGACATCACAAACAAAGATTTCAGAAGACATCCTGTACTGTTATTTAATTTTGGAAAGACAACTTTCCAAAATGCCCATTTGTACAGGTATGTCACTAAGTGTTCTATTGATAGGGAACAACAAATTAACACCTAGTGAAATAATCCTTTGTTCTTAAAAAATAGAAAATTCCTGACAGGTCAAACCTAATTTTATTTTAAAATAAATCATGTAAAAATAACATTTAAAACAACAGTGTAGCCCTTCTAAACAGAATGTCCATTTTTATAAGGCTGAAATAATGCTTATAAACATATATACTGCAGTATGAAGGTGGCATTGCTTTGTGGCTCTAAGGAAAAAATGTTTCTTCTCGTTTCTAAGGGTCTTGATAGTCAGTCTTCTTAAAAGGAACTACAGGCATGTCTATAGAAGAGTGTCACACACAATAGAATAATGCTGTGTTTTTTTTTAAAAATCACTGTAGGTTTCAGTGACAGGATCCTGATTGTCTGAAGCTTTGTGATTTATGGGCATTCGCTAAACAGGACTTGAGTTTTATCAGAACATAATGATGTGGGACTAATACTCATTTAAAGTCAACATGGATGATCAATTTGAAAAGTCCGTTTTTGACCTTGTCGGGGTTTAAGTGGATAGGTAAAAATAGTGATTCATGAAGGCAGCGCTCATTTATCTCATTATGATTGTAACTGTTTGAAAGCTGAAACATTCACCTGCCTACAGTTAATATATATGTCAAATAATCTTTTTCATCTGAGCACCAAGCTCTCAAAAATAAATCTATAAAAATTATCATGTAGAGCAATGATAGCCAGTGTAGGCCCCAATGCTACATAACACATAAGACAATATTACTATGGTAATTGAATGAATGACTTGATAAATTGGAAGAGGCAGAAATCAAAGGCACATACCCTTTACCTTCTAGCTTTTACTTTTAAGTTTTACATGTAGAGATTTCAAAAAAGTTCTAATGAAAAAATTCCCACCCCAGTTGTTTCCCATAAAAAATGGATTTCCAGATACAAGCAACTATGAAACTTAAAAAGGCAGTACTCGCTGACCAGCCTCAGCAAAATAAAGATCTTTGCCCTCTTTGGCTACCCATGCGCTGGCCAAATTAGGCTAATCTGCTCAGTCATGCTATGAGCCTATGGAGAACCCATTGGATTAATGTGCTAATGTGGTTCTCCATGTCAGGATTTTAGAATCTGTCTGATAAATATCTGTCTGATTTTAGCCATCAGTTTCAAAGGCAATCCTTAGGACCCCACACACAGCCAACTTGGTCTGGAGTCTGATTTGCACTTTTTTTCAGGTGTGTATGGCCATCTTAGCATCAAAGACCCCAATCACTCTTTCATGGATTCATTATTCAGTTAGTTTCCTTGCAGTTTCACACATATATACAGGCATATCTGTATCTGTAACCCAGAAACCCATTATACAGGAAAAACCCCAAATCACATGAAGGACATCTCCCATAGACTTAATTTAATCAAATAATAAAATTTATTTTAAAACAGTACATTTTACTTGACCCCAACTAATATATAATTTATCCTTATTGGAGGCAAAACAATCCTATTGGAATTAATTGGATTGGTTTACATTTTTTAGATTTAAATTATGGGAAAACAGCTTATCCGGAAAACCCCAGGTCCCAGGCATTCTGCATAACAGGTTCCATACCTATATATATTATATTTATATAAATATATATATATCTATAAATATATATATATATACATACACCAATTGAGAAAATAAGGTGCACACAGGGCTTTAAGTGTATTAAAAGTTCATATTTTATTATAATTTACATTAAAAAGGTCCGACGTTTCGGTCTCTGCCTAAGACCTTTCTCAAGACCCTGGTCACAGTACAAAACGTATTGCTTAAATAGATAAAAAACCATGACACTCCCCACTAAGGGCACACCCACCAGATCATGTGACTGATAGAAACCTGCACCAAGGAAAACATACAGGTTGTTATAGGTAAGTATGTAACTTAAAATTGAGTCACACCAAAGAGTGATATACAATTTGAAAACAAAATAACCACAGAGACATGTGCAGAAACAAAGTCATAGTGATTGCAACGATGTAATGAATTAGCAGCTTATTATCTTTGATTCAAAAAACAATTCAGAGGACAGTACTCATTTAGACCCAGGCGTGCAATCTATGTCCCATTTCCAAATAATGCTTGGCCACCAGTTTATTGGTTCTACCATCCCTAAATGCTGTGCTAATGGCAGAACGATGTCCGTCCATACTTAAGCACAATCAGTTTCTGATCCGTTTTACCCACACATATATATATCTATATATATATATAAACAAGGGAAAGTTGTGCTCACCACTATTTTTTAAAACCATTAGGCGGGGGTGCAATGAGGCTGTGACCACAAAATACATATAGTCAAATACAAGAGTCCTCTGCACTCAACCCATTATCAATATATTTAAGACAGCGACATTTTGTGCATACTGCTACTGAAAAATGCCTTACCCTTTAAACAAAACAGGGATTGTTTGTCCATATATTGCAATATATTTAAGCTGGCCAACTACGTCAAAGTCATCCCATATCTGGCCAGTCCTATGCTCAATTTTATCTGATTCATTAAGAATCCTATTGCTTCATTATACATTTTACAAAGGGACTAGGTATTACCTGCAACTTAACTTGCTGCTTTCAAGATATATTGCAATATATGGACAAACAATCCCTGTTTTGTTTAAAGGGTAAGGCATTTTTTAGTAGCAGTATGCACAAAATGTCGCTGTCTTAAATATATTGATAATGGGTTGAGTGCAGAGGACTCTTGTATTTGACTATATGTATTTTGTGGTCACAGCCTCATTGCACCCCCGCCTAATGGTTTTAAAAAATAGTGGTGAGCACAACTTTCCCTTGTTTGTTATAGTTTATACAGGAGCAGTGACCAGCTCCATGTTGTAGCTCCCACCCTTCCCAGCTATAGTCAGGTGATCCCACTGGTGTCTAATAAAAGGGCAGCCAAGTATGGAGGTTTACTTTGAAAGCAGCAAGTTAAGTTGCAGGTAATACCTAGTCCCTTTGTAAAATGTATAATGAAGCAATAGAATTCTTAATGAATCAGATAAAATTGAGCATAGGACTGGCCAGATATGGGATGACTTTGACGTAGTTGGCCATCTTAAATATATTGCAATATATGGACAAACAATCCCTGTTTTGTTTAAAGGGTAAGGCATTTTTTAGTAGCAGTATGCACAAAATGTCGCTGTCTTAAATATATTGATAATGGGTTGAGTGCAGAGGACTCTTGTATATATATATATATATATATATATATA
The DNA here is from genome assembly GCF_017654675.1 of Xenopus laevis. Classification (NCBI taxonomy): domain Eukaryota; kingdom Metazoa; phylum Chordata; class Amphibia; order Anura; family Pipidae; genus Xenopus; species Xenopus laevis. The sequence goes on along the minus strand of NC_054384.1, from coordinate 90,208,031 downwards.
TATATATATATATATATATATATATATATATATATATATATATATATATATATACAGTATATATAATATGGTTGCCATAATATCATTGTGTGACTCCTTATACTCATGCACTCTCATTTTGACTTGCTTAAAGCAGTTTATGGGAGAGGGACCTGGTGATTTCTAGCCTAGTCTAATAATTTCAGTGTAGGCTTTTCAATACCAGTTATCACTTGTCTAATAGCTCCAAGGCAAAATAATAAACATTTCATGGGTACTTAAAAAACAACAAAAAAAACCCCCAACATTTTATTTATGGTTAAAGGCAATCTTCCTGTTTAATGAATAACTAAAATTCCTGCTATTGGTGTTAACTTTCACTGTTGTGATACCTGCATTCGGATTTCTCATTGAGTTGAAATTGAAAGTTACAAGTACAGAAATATTACTTCCCTTTCCCTTTTTCCCTTATAAAGTTGTCATCACAGATATGATTGTGTATACTGTACTTTAGTGATCATATGAACACTTATAAGGATACTTTATTATAAAGATAATATAAATAATGAAATTAAAGGTATTCACTCATTCTTGATCACTCTGAAATACATTGAGATCCATTGTAGAAGTACCATCTGAGCAGCAACAGGCTGCTCATTAAAACTACTAGACCCTTATGTATGCTTGGGTTAAATAGGTTGTTGAATAACTGTGCTTCAGTTGTCTTGCTGCTTGATAGACCAGGACTGGCATGACAGAATCTGAACATCAGTCAACACTGGCACAGCAAGCACAAAGGAGGAATACATACTTCTGATAGGCCAAATAAAGTTTAAGTATGTGCTCCAGAAAAATATTTTTATATTCCAAAAATGTTGGTTATACATCCCATGAAATCTTCATTAATATATATTCATGATAAAAGTGCAAAATGAACATAAGTTTTGCTGGAAATAATCAGCACAGAAACAGCTTCAGAACAGCTGTATCCTATATAGTTATATAGAGGGTTGTTTACTTAAGTCCGAATTTTTATGATTATTTAAACAAAAAAAGTCCAACCAAACTAAAATCCATGATTTGATCGTATTTATTATTAAAAAAGCTTGATTTAATTGGTTCAGGTAGAAACCCCACAATTTTTTTGGGGGTTTTTCCTGAAAAGCCAGAATTTTTTCAGATTTTGGCCCAAAATCCCTAAAAAAGGTCTGATTTTTGGGCTAATTCCAGTGCAGACCACAGAAACTTCCAAATAGGATAGGAACCTCTGCCATTGACTTATACACAACCTTGGCAGGTCCGAGATGTAGGATTTTCAGATTCAGGATTTTTGCTGCATCAGGTTTTAATGAATCTCAAAAAATTTGAGTTTAAAAAAAAATAAAAATTTGAGTTTTGTCCCAAAAAGCCCAACCAGAATTTAGTAAATAACCCCCATAATGTAATATAGTGTACATGGCTTAACAGCAATTCTGGTGTCACAAAGGAGTTCTTAAAGAGATACTGACATCAGAGAATAAACTTTTTTATTATCCATCATAACATTGTCTTTGAATGTTGTTTATAATTTTGCCATAAAAGTATTTGTCTGATGCTTTTACATTACCTTTCTTACTATCCTGTTCCTGTATGAGGGGGCTGCCATATTTGTGCAGCAGTAGTCTGTTATGGGACCTATTATCAAGAATGCTCGGGACCTGGGGTTTTCTGGATAATGGATCTTTTCATAATTTGGATCTTCATACCTTAAGTTTACTAGAAAATCATGTAAACATTGAATAAACCCAGTATGCTGGTTTTGCCTCCAATAATGATTAAATATATCTTAGTTTGGATCAAGTACAAGCTACTGTTTTATTATTACAGAGAAAATGGAAATCATTTTTAAAAATTTGGATTATTTCATTATAATGGAGTCCGTAATTCAGAGCTTTCTGTATAACGGGTTTCCGGATAACGGATCCCATACCTGTATTAGAAACTCTAACTGACAGGTTAAGAAGAGACAGTCAGGTTGGCAAATTAGTCAGGTTTAGAAACTTCAACTAACAATTACTTACAAAAGCAGAACTATCAGCAACATGACCTATAGGTAACTTTTAGGGGCAGATTTATCATGGGTCGAAATTCTATGTAATGGGAGATTTTTGAACTCCCAAAACTTCGAATTTCGAAATAAAAACAGACCAATCAAAATTTATCCAAAAATCTAAGGTTTTTTTGGGAGAATAGGACAGTTTTTGATTGAATTCGAATCATACAAATCAAAGTAATAGCGCATTTGAATTGAAGTTTCCCCCCCAAAAAAACTTCAATTTCAAAACGAATAGCGGTAAATCCGCGTCGATATTCGAAGGCGAAGGATTTAACTTCGATAGTTGAATATCGAGGGTTAATTAACCCTCGATATTCGACCATTAGTAAATGCGCCCCTTAGTGTCAGTATCACTTTAAAGCTCCTTTTGGCCAGCAGCACTAAATATCTTCAGAAAATTGCCTAGACTGCAAAGTACATCATACGGGAGGCACAGAATAGGAGGAACATTGTTCTCACATTTTAATCTGTTTCAGCACTTTCTTATTCATTCAAACCTGGAAGTTAAAGGATTTGATATGTATTCACACATTCCCAGTCAATAATCTGCGCTATGAAAAACCCGAAAGGGGGATTTTGTTTCATTACAAAGCAATATGTATTGTCTGTCTTCACTTTGGCGACTTCATAAACAGTTTGTTGTAGTCTGTTGATAGAATATATGATCTTTAGGATTCATTGCTGTGTATTCCTGAAAGCTAGTGGATTGTTTGCCAGGTTAGTGATTCTGGCTGGATTTCGTGTCTGTTTTCTGTTTTCCTTGGAGACCCTATATTAAGTGCGATGAAATATTTTCTGCTTGTTCTTGAATATCAATGATCCTCTACAAATAATTTAAGAAATATTAACAACTCAAGGCTTAAGAAAATAAATACAGCATACTAAGGGAGTTGTTTAAAAAAAAAAAAAAATATTGCACGTTGTTGACATGACATTATAAAGAAATAAACAACTTGCTTCTTATGCATGACTTTTTTTTCCGCCATATCTGCTAGCATCACGTCTTGGCTTCCCTCTTTCCTTTCTGGTAGACAAATGTTCCAAGTTTGCCTTGTTAGCAGGAGAGAAAGCACAGACCAGTAGTGAGTAGTAGCCAGCAGGTCTGGGACTGATTACCGACAAAATCTTGGAGACGTTCAGAAAATTTAACCCGTGCTTGTGAAGCGATCATATTGGCATTAAGCAATGAATCAGAGTTATTTCCTATTCTTCATAGGATTTATACACGTTCCAGCTGGATGGCCATTTCATTGTAGGCTTTTAACCTACGCCATCTTTAGCTTCTCAGTCACTTGTTTCTATCACTTTTCCTATAAGAACTTGCACTAGACAGGCTTAATAGTTCACTGGGATTACATAAAATTACCAGGGACGCAGAGGACCAAAAAAACCTTCATCAGTAATTGAACAAATGAATAAATGTACAATGTCATGACAGTAAAAGTTTTATTTTGCAAAGAATAGTTACAAATATATTCTACTTTATTGAAATTATTGTTTGGGATAATGAGTTACTTGAGGGTGTCGTCACTTTTGCCCAACAGTAAACCAGACTTCATTTACATGAGCAATGGTTTGCACTGTAAAATATAATTTTTCTGACATCCTCTATTATTACTCCCTATATAGTAATCAAGTTTATTTGACCTTAAAGGAGAACAAAAGCTTAATTAAAGAAGTAGCTAGAAATGTTGTACATTATGTTTTGTGCTTCTGTACCAGCCCAAGACAACCACAGCCCTTTAACAGTAAAGATTGGTGTCTCCAAAGATGCCCCAGTAGCTCCCCATCTTCTTTTCTGCCGATTCACTGCACATGCTCTGTGCTGCTGTCACTTGCTGAGCTTAGAGAACAACTCTAAATATACAGTACACAAGTAGTATATAAGTGCCACAATATAAGGCTGATTAGTAATTAATACAGATAATTACTACATGGCAGCAAAAAAACTAGTGCAATTAGCATAAGAATGTAATAATCAGCCCTGTAGCATCAGCTTATATTACAGACCAACCTCATTTTCTGCTGGATAATTAGTGACGAGCCCTAAGCTTAGCTTCTCAACAGCTGCTCAGAGCCCACTGAGCATGTGAGTGTCACAGACACTTTCCAAGATGGTGACCCCCTGTGACAAGTTTGAAGTCCTGGATCATTGCTGCTATTGAGAAGATGAAACTTTAGGCTGGTGCAATAAGTTCAGTATATAAGATATGTAGAGATGCACCGAATCCAGGATTTGGTTTGGTATTCGGTCAGGATTCGGCCATTTTCAGCAGGATTCAGATTTGGCTGGTGTCTTTGTGCGTGGCTCTCTTTTACCCCCCCCCCCCCCTCAGTGATTGCATATGCAAATTAGGGTTTGGATTCGATTCACTATTTGGCCAAATCTTTCGCTAAGGATTCGGGGGTTCGGCCGAATCCAAAATAGTGGATTCGGTGCATCCCTAAAAATATGGCAGTATTTAGCCATATTCATTATAAGGGTTTAGTTCTCCTTTAACACAAGAAGTAAAAGACAGTGCAAACACTAAACGAGTCCACCTTTGATGTTACAAGAAATGTTTGTTATGATTATTGCATTCATTGGAAAGCTACAGTGGTAGCTTAAAAGCTACAGTGGTAGCTTTTAACTAGTGGTCTAGTTAAAATGAGGGTTAAGGGAAACACACTGGCAAAATGTGGAGGGAAGCTTAAATGCCCTTATTTTTACTTATCTGGGCATATGTAAAATGCTATATAATAACTATTATCACAAATCCAAAGAGCACCATTTTCTGGATGGATCTTCTGCTAATTAAAACATAAAGAGCTCATGCGGCAAATTTGAAAACGTATTTCCACTGATGTGCTTGCAGTTCTGTTATACCAATCAATTTCGGAGTAATTCAAATTCTCTGTGATTAAGAACAGTTTACTGTATATATCTTCTACAGCAGGGGTCCCCAACCTCATTTACTCCTGAGCCATATTCAATTGTAATAAGAGTTGGGGAGCAACATATACACGAAAAATGTTCCTGGAGGTGCCAAATAAGGGCTGCAGGGATGGGCGAATTTGACCCGTTTCGTTTCGCCAAAAATTCGCCGCCGGCGAAATGTCGGAGACGCCCATTAAAGTCTATGGGCATCAAAAAAATTTGTCGCGCGGCAAAATTATTTTGTCGCGTGTCTTTTTTTTTTGACGCACGTCTCCATACAAGTCTATGGGCGTAATTTTTTTGGCGAAACGAGGCCAAAAAATTCGCCCATCCCTAAAGGGCTGTGATTGGTTATTTGGCTGCTCTTATATGGACTGGCAGCCTACAGGAGGCTCTGTTTGGCAGTACACCTGGATCTTATACAACCAAAACTTGCCTCCAAACCAGGAATTCAAAAATAAGCACCTGCTTTGAGACCACTGGGAGCAACATCCAAAGGGTTTGTGAGCAGCATGTTACTCACAAGACATTGGTTGGAGAATCACTGCTCTACAGTATGCACAGGTTTGTTCTGCATTAATAACTTGTATGTTGAGAATGTATAAAAGCTAAAACTGGGGTGACAGTTATCAGGCCATCATATGTGTAATCTAACCACGATTCCTCCAATTTTGCCAAATGCATGTAAGTCTAAGGGAGACATGCAACACAGTTTTTTTTTACAATTTTTTTCACCCATTTGAGTCTAAGGGGCAGATTTACGAAAGGGCGAAGTGACTAACGCTGACGAAAATTCACCAGCCGATTTACTAACGGTCGATGGCGTAATTTCGCTAGCGAAGGAGATTGACTCTAGCGGTACTTTGATCCCTACCGACAGGCAAATGGACGTAACTACGCAAAATCACTAAGATGCAGATTTTACTGAACGTCCACTCTTACGCCAGACTTGCCTTCGCCACCTTAAACCAGGTGAAGTGAAATAGAGTAGATAGGACTTCCTCAAACAATAGTTGAAAAATTTTCTAAGTCCCAAAAGATGCTGATGTCGTTTTTCTTTATTCCGGGTGATAGGCTGCAAAAGAGCATACATTTTTTTTTTGGGGTAACCTGCTTCCCCCCTACATTTCCTAAAATATGGCACATAAACTATACACTGGGCACATGTGTAGGGCAATATAACACCTCTATTTTATTTTATTAAGGTTTCCCGGGCTTGTGTAGTGTAATGTATCTGTCAGTGAAGGTATAGGAACTGGGTTTCTGGATAAGGGATCTTTCTGTAATTTGGATCACCACACCTTAAGCCTGCTAAAACGCATTAAACAAATATGATTTTGGCCCAGTATAGATTCATGCAGCTTAGTTACCATCAAGTACAAGGTACTGTTTTATTATTTCAGAGAAAAAGGAAATTTTATGTATTTTAATAATTTTTAATAATTAAAGATTTTAGTGCCAAATCAGTGGATTGTGGTAACAAACGGAACAATACATTTTATTGTATATTGATGATTAATAACTGGACAAAAAGAGGAAGGAATAACTCATCCATTTTTTCTCTGTTTATGTGTGCAATGCCTTACATTAACAGAATTCACAACAATACACAAATACTATACTATACATGGTAAATGGCAGAACTGACATCATTAGCTGTTTGCCTCTGTCTCTTTTAAATTGTTAGTCAACCACCATATTATTTAGTCCTAACAATTCACTTCTGAATGTTATCAGTGTAAACTGAATTTCCTTGGCTTGAACAACATAAATAACCAGGATATTTACCATTTATACATCATGAGAATTTCCGTTGTCAGCATTAATGATCAAACTCATCTGCCAGTTGCAGTAGCGGCAGAAGCAAAGGGATCAGTATGATGTGTACAATGTGTCAATTTCTAGTTATTTAATCAAGATCACTCAATCAAAAGAGATAGATCACAGTTATGATGCACATATTGCAGAAAACACTGGCTTTGGATTTTATTGCATAATTGTGTACATCGAATATTTATTTTTCCAGTTATATGTACTTGAGAATATAAACATATACACTTACATCTTGTTAAACCCTTCACTTAAATACTTCCTATGCAGCTTCCAATGAAATGTACTGCCTAACAAAACTTACTGGGGCTCATTTATCAACACTGGGTAAATTTGCCCATGGGCAGTTACCTATAGCAACCAATCAGTGATTAGCTTTTTGAAGCCAGCTGCAAGTAGGACAATGAATGCAGCAATCTGATTGGTTGCCATAGGTTACTGCCCAAGGGCAAATTTGCCCGGTGTTGATAAATGACCCCCATAGACTGTATCTCATCCAAACCCATGAAATAGCCCCAGTAATTCAGACACTATAAGTAGCCTGAAAGATCTTGCTTATAATTGGAATTACATTTGCAAATAACGAGTGATGGGTGAATTTATTAGCCAGGCGCGAATTTGCGGCGAATTTGCGTGATTCGCTCCTGGCGAAAAAAATCGTGAAACACCTGCAAAAATTCGCTGGCGAAAATTCACCGGTGTCAAAAAAAATTTGGAAAAAAATGGACGCCGGCGCCGAAAACGGACGCCGGCATCAAAAACTAAACGCTGTTTCGTGAATTTTTTGCGGGAAATTCACAAATTTTCCGGCAAAGAGAGACGGCGCAAATTAGCCCATCACTACAAATAACGTTAAAACCACTTATGCTTTTTCATTAATTCATACTAGAAAATTACTCAGAACCAAATTATGAAAAAAAAAAATGTTTTGGGTACAAATCCCCTTTAAAGTGTTCAAGGGTAGAGATAAGAGAAACACATTAAAGTCTATGGGTGACATTTTTGTTGCGACAAGGTTTTTGTAGTCTATGGATGATTTTTATATCTAAACAGTCAATTTGTCTAACTCGCATTTCTGGCAATGTCCAGTGAAACTTTTTACCGGTGGCGGAACACCAACATTCAGCTATTGTGGGTGATAAGACCAAAGTATTACAAAACTATTCCATTCCTTGAAACCAAAAACAGTAAAATATTTTGAAGGGAAATAGAAAATCAATAATATACCCCATTTGGTTAAATATAAGGATAATACAAATTACCCAGGACTTTCATCATCACAAAAAGAATAAACTTTGTATAAGTCCTGGAAGTGATGTGAATAGTGTAATATGAAACAAAACCGGGTACAATATCCTTATCTAAAATTTATGAAGGTTCAGGTCTGACATCAAGTTCAATTTCAGACACAAATTTCCATGTTTTTTACTCACAATTCAATGTCATTGTGGGCAAGCAGAGTGTTGCTTTCTCTGCAATTGTGTTTCATGGGTCAAAACCATTTATACCCTTAATGGGACTGCACTAGGCAAATTCATTATGGAAAAGGACCTTGGAGTCCTTGTAGATGATAAACTTGGCTGTAGCAAGCAATGCCAGTCAGCAGCATCAAGGGCAAATAAGGTCTTGAGCTGTATTAAAAGGGGCATAGAGTCACGCGAGGAGGGGGTCATTCTTCCACTGTATAGAGCACTGGTAAGGCCCCATCTAGAATATGCCGTACAGTTTTGGTCTCCATCACTCAAACAGGACATTATTGTATTAGAGAGGGTACAGAGAAGGGCAACTAAGCTGGTAAAAGGTATTGAAAATCTTAGCTATGAGGAAAGACTGGCCAAATTGGGGATGTTCACGCTGGAGAAGAGTCGTTTAAGGGGTGATATAACTATGTATAAATATATAAGAGGATCATATAATAATCTCTCTAATGATTTATTTACCAGTAGGTATTCGGAAGGGGTTTTTACAGTGAGAGTTGTGAAGATGTGGAATTCTCTCCCTGAATCAGTTGTACAGGCTGATACATTAGATAGCTTTAGGAAGGGGTTGGATGGTTTTTTAGCAAGTGAGGGAATACAGGGTTATGGGAGATAGCTCATAGTACAAGTTAATCCATGGACTAGTCCTGGAGTCCAGGTCTGGATTGGGATTGTGACTCAAAATAGGCCCTGGCAAATCAAGTACACCAGTCCACTCCACAGTGACTGTCTATGGCATCTTACAGCATCCCCTCTGGCATTTGCCAGAATTCACAGATCAGTCCAGGCCTGAGTAGACGTGCAGGGAACGAGAGTATAGACCATGCTACACAGTGGTGCCCCATTCAGTTAGTGGTGTGCATGACATTGCAATTGGTTTGACTACAGAAGACTTTGAGCTCTGTCCACTATTGACTATAAAAAGGAGATAGCTCATATTTTCATTGTTTACATATAAACATATCACAGAATATTTATATGGAGGTTATTGATGATATTGGTGGGTATATGTAATTGGAAAGTGTATGTTGAGAGAGACAATGTCATTGGAGAAACATGTATTTATATTGATGAACATATTTGCAGACATACAGCATGTTTATCCAGTGTGGCTCACAGGGGACCTCAGCAGACCTTGAAAATCATATTTTAATATCTTTACATGTGCCACAACATCCAAAGGATAGCACCTTACCAAGTCCACCCCAGCACCACCACCAGGCCTTACATGTATGTAGCACTTGGCTACTGCTCTCCACATGTATCAGATGCATTGTCACAACAAGGTACTTGGTGGTATCTCTTCTTCATGTGTGTGATTCAGGGATACTGGAAAATATAAGGACATTCTAATTGTGTTTATGTTCAATCTCTAAACATAAACTAAGATGTAAGATACAAGATACAGGTATATATATATATATATATATATATATATATATATATATATATATATATATATATATATATATATATATATATAATACACAAAAGCCATGAATATCCTGTAAATTATATCCTTATAAACGGTGAGTAGTGATGTCATCAGTTATAAACGGTGAGTAGTGATGTCATTTCTGTCACATGACTCACTAAAATTTGTGTATTATAATAAATAAAGTACCCCCAGTTGTAAAATATGAGGATATTAGAAGTTACCTCGGAGTTCCATGACCTGTATAAAAACACTCGGCCTTCGGCCTCGTGTTTTTATATGGTCATGAAACTCCTCGGTAACTAATAATATCCTTATATTTTACAAGAGGGGGTACTTTATTCACTATATATATAAAATTTAAAAAAATATATTACTTTAGTCGAGTACCCTCTGTAGAGCACATTTCACCTCACCATCAAAATTCTAAAAAAGGAATGCTTCATGTAGTCCTAAAAAATATTTGAACTGAGCTGTGAGCCAGAAAAAAAGAAAATATTTTGGAAAGCTACATTGCATTCAAAGTTGTCAGGTCACTGCTGAGATTGGGTTCGAGCCATTCAAGGAACACAATAACACATGATTTTACACGAACATGACTTACTGGAATTCTCTTGGGGAAGCGAGACTTTTATTTTTGGCAGCACACAATTACTGCCCCTTTAAACATAACAGAAATTGTACAATGAAAACAGCTTAAAAATGTGAATTTTAGATGCCATGGACAAACTTCAAAATAGAGATATAAGGGCTAATCTATTAATCAGTTAGTTATGAGTGCTAATAGATGCAAAACTGTGCCCATCAGAATGCAATGCAGTTAGCACATGCACCCAGCACTTGCTTCTATGCAAGAGACTTTGGGGTAGATTTATTAAAGAGCTAAGTGGCTAACGCTAGCAACTTTTCACCAGCGTTGCCACCCGCAGGGACATCGGCAATTTACAGGCGCAGTCACCAATTTGCTATCGAAACAGACCATCGCTATCGATCATTCGCAGTCCTTCGTCAGACCAGGCGAAATTGACCTGAGCTCAGATCCCTAGCGAAGTTTTGGTAGGCAGAAATGAACGCTAGCCCATCAAAAAAGCCGAAAAGTCACCAGCGTTTGGTGCTGTAATGGAATCTACCTCGGCTTCTCAAGATGGCGTCCAAGATGGCGTCCAAGATGGCGACCGCCTATCTCACCACATGGCTCTTGCTGGACACAGGTCTATGACCTCACCTCCCTCCCATTCCGGGATTGGTTGTCGGCGACGGAACGGACGCCGGCGTCAGAATCGGGCGCCGGCGTCAAGGCGTCAGCGTGGGGACGCTGGCGTCTGCGTCTGACGCAAGCGCGTCAAAAATTGGCGCCAACCCTGGGACTATTTATACTCACTTCCCCTTCCACTCCTTGCCCAACTATAGGTTCCTGTTACTGTGTTCCTGGGTGTTATTTACTATATTGATTACTTGTGTACCGATTCCTGCCTGTCTTACGATTCCGCTTGTCTTCTGCCTGGTCTGACCTTTTTGCCTGTATTTTGACGATTCTTTGGATAAACCCTCTTGTACCTCGAACCTGGTCTGGTCTGCTCTTTGGTCTACACTATTACTGTGCCTTCGGGCCCGTTACAGGTGCCCATGATGAAACTCTGCATTTTAGTGAATTAGCGTAGTCTGAGTGCATTTGTGCCTGGCGAAGTGTAGTGATGGGCGCAAATTGGTCACTGTCAACAATTTGCCCTTTAGTAAACCTGCCCCTTAGTCAGCTTGAGAAAGGACCTGGATGGTCTGAAATGTTGCTGGAGTTGCCATATGAAATAATAAAGGCGGTTTTACCTTTACAAGATGGGAGTGCTGCTATCTTGTCTTTTTCTATGCAAGAGAGGCAGGGGGAGGCTCTATGGCCCCCTCTGCCTGAGACATTGTAAATGGCCCTATGATCTCGTACACTGACTTTAGGCTCTCATTCCCCATTCATATACAAATTAAACTCTTGTACTTGGATGGAGAGAGTCTTGTTCTGTGCAAGAGCAGTTGTCAAAATTGCCATATGCCATTTCCAAAGCTGAGCAAAATGGATCCAATTTCTTATGCTTGAAGTTAAAAGGTACATGGTTGATATAGTATCAACTTTTATTGTTAGTTGTTCTGCAAAAACCTATAGGGCTCATTTTATGAGCAACTGTTTGTTCATAGCAAAAAGAGCACTCAAGTGGGCCTATTGATGTAAGGCAACCGTGGAGCTACCATCACCCTGAACATGGAGATCATTTCAAGTTTGCTTCAATAACAAATAAAAGAACAAACAAATACAAAAAGTATTGTAGAAGTGATACTATATTGGCTTACAATAAAAAAAATACTTTGCAAGCTTTCGGAGCACCAAGGCCCCAAAATACAATATATTATATATATATATACATATATTCTGTTAGATCAGTGAAAGGTATTCATGGGCAATAAATTAGGAAGTTACAGATAGATAGAGATCAAATGTAGAGATAATTCAATGAATTAGTGTGGGTTGTAAATAGTCCAGGAGTCTGGATTCAGTCAGGTCACATGAAACCTGACCCTAAATTAAGGCCCTGTCTTAATGTGTTAATTCCATACATTTGAATTCATAGATCTTCCTTTCCCGTTCAGTTTTAAAGTTCCCTTTTAGAATTAAGACCTGCATGTCCTGAAGACTGTGATTTTGACTGCAGAAGTGTTGCCCCACTGGTGTATCACATGAGTTGGTGTTGATTTTATGTCTGTGAGCAATTTTTTGTCCTGTTTCACCAATGTATATGCCTCCTGTAGAGCACCTAGTTGCCTCAGTGACTGCTTCTATAGGTGCACCAACGCAACGCACACACTAATACAGTTTTCTAAACCAATACCAGCAGTGACACCTTCCCCGCTACAAAACTTTCAGCCACTATGTGTGCCTGATTAACAAATGCTTGAGAAAATACTTTTGGATGCATTGGCTACAAAATCACTACTGCTCTTGCCTGTAATGATACCAGAATTGTGGGAATAAACACTGCGCAGTGGGTAAAAAAATGTTCATTTGTGTCTGAAATTGCACACTTCACATGCAGTTGTAAGGGACCCTTTTTTGTGTGAATGATGAGGTCTCCTGTCTTTAGTATGGCCGAAGTCTAATACTTTTAGCACATTTTGCCTCCATGTTAAGTGCATTTAGGTAGAAAAGCGTAAAGACACTTTTTTTTGCCCCACAGTGTCTTTATAAAATGCCTGATTCCAATGTCTAAGGTCAATGGTATTAGATGATAACACCATATGAATACAAAAGTAACTCATGTATACAAGCGAAATTCTGTTAATTTCTCAATTTTTTGTGAAGACATCAGCTGTGCCCTCACATACAGTAATACATTCCAAATAAAATGTAACCTACAAGGGCTTTTAATTGTAAATTATCATTAAAGGGTTATTATTCCCAAACTACAAATCATCAGGAAAACTGGAATACAGGAAAATGGCTCAGGCCATTTGCTCTAAGGTTGCTGTGCCTTTAACAGTCCAAACACAGCTTTGGCTACATAGTAGATGTCTCCTGTGTGTGACTGTTCCTGGGAAAATCTATTACAGGAGTGTCATTAATCTGAGCCTGCCGCCTCTGGCACTTTCTGTCTCTTCTATTTTATGGGCCTTTGCTTCCTGTGCTCTGGAGGCATGCTGTTTTCCTCTCTTGATCAGCTTTGTTTAATTATCAAAATATTTGATGCAGAAAATTGACATTAGTGTTCTGTAGATTTGGCCTCCTGTTCTTTCTCTCTCTCTTGCTGCTTGATGACATTGAGGTCCTATGTAGGTTAGCCCTTCATTAAAAAAGTACTAAGGTTTCACAGTTCTGTGCTTTTCAGATAGGGACTAAAGCTCACTAGTCCAGGTAGGGATCAACTGTTTCAACGAATTATTTCCAGCTCCTGGATGACTTTGGGAGACCACTTTAGCTACTGAAAATACTTGTCCAGCTTCACATATCACTTACACTGAAACCTGTATTATTATGATGTAGAAAACACATCAAATAACAAATAAAAAACAGACAAATTTATAAGTATTGTAGAAGTGATGCCAATATTGGCTAAAATTAAAAAAAACATTGCAAACTTTTGGAGCCAAGTTTTTGTTTTGTGAAAACACATAAAAGCAATTCTAAAGAACAAGTTTTTAGCTGAATGGGTATTTTTCACTTTGTATTATAAACAGCTAGGAATAAAAAATGACTGGGTTGTACATAGCATATACAGGCATACATAGTTGCCCTTGAGAAAAAACTGGAGCTACCACCAGCTTGAAGGCTATAGTAGCTACATGGTTTCGTAGTGGCCTGCGTCAATAGACACAGCATACTTGCACCAAAAATATTGGAAATGAAGACATCCCAACAACAACATTTTTCTGCACAATTGTGTCTACTTGTGTCTGAGTTAGAGGTAATACTATTAAGAGCCCCATTCATGGGCCAATAAGCTGCTAAATTGTCAGTTGTTAATGCCTGTTAACAGGCTTTCAGTTCAAGATAGTAATAGTGCCATCAGATGAGGCCCAAATCATGAATGTAAAATGCAATAGTGCTCAGAAAAGCACCCTGAGTCAGTTTACATAAATTCATTTTTGGGGGGGTTTAGATCCACTTTAATAAAGACCATGTGACCTGAAGAGAAGTAATGACCTCAATCTTAGCTACTCATTTAACACCCGCTCCATCTGGTGAAGTGGTAATGGGCAAACTGCTACATGGAACCTGTTGATCTAATTTGGTAGGTTACTGGATATTAATATCAATATCATTCCAAAGGGACAACTAACACCCTAAACCAGTGGCATAAATATTGGGGTCTGGTTCCTAAGAAGAATTTCCCCCTCCCCAGCTACTCTCTTACCAGTGATCACAGAGGGAGTAAGCAGACAGCGAGAAGGGGCTGGTGGGAGGCAGGATGTAGATGGGCAGGAGACAGGAAGTGGGCAGGAGGTCAGGGGCTGGGTAGGGAGCAATGTGTGCCGGGCACTTCAGAAGATATTTTTGCAGGACGGCCCAGCCCACAGTAGCTACACCTCTGCCCTATACTACTGGATATAATGATGGTATCATCCAAAGTTCATATATTTGATCAGTGACCTCTAGCTCTTGTTCTAATCCTAAACAACATGGAGGTTTATGGAAATCTGTCTATCTAATTAGCTCTCTCTCTCTTTCTCTCTCTCTCTCTCTCTCTCTCTCTCTCTCTCTCTCTCTCTCTCTCTCTCTCTCTCTCTCTCTATATATATATATATATATATATATCTATATAAATAAAAAAAATTCATCGGCCTACAAGCTGTAAAGGAGAAGCAGTTAAATATTTTCACTTTCAGCATACTACCCTACAGCAGTCACTTTCTGGTCAGGAGTCACAGCAGAATGGTGTGCTATGAGAGACCCTGGCTTCATTCTGTGACACATACCATTATCACAGCTCCAGGGACTCATTTTCTTTGCATGCCCACCCGCTGACCTAGCCTGGAAACTGAACCTACACAGAAACATAACAGCGGAATAAAAAACAAATGAACAAATGAAAAATCTGGGGAGCCTTCTCACTTTAAAATAACATCAGCTATTCCCACTGACAGTCCAGTCATATTATCAGCAACATTTTCTGATTATTTGCCTGAGATGAATTTTTTATGCTGTTATTTTCTCCTGTCTTTTTCAAGGCATTCAATACATGATAGACTACAGAGCCTCAACTAAATGGGACCCTATGCCAGGCAAGTATATCAGGAGACAAATTTGATTCTGTCCTACTCCATTAAATATTTCTCTCTATATTTCAATTGAATATTTCTCAGTATTATGTACAACTTAGAACAGATACAGTATGCAATTTTTATCAGTGGCCCCTATTGCTCAATGATTATATGTTTTTGCATTGATGTTTTTATGAATTTTCCTAGCAAATATGATTTAGATTATTAGCTCTTTCTTATTGCTAATTTCTCTCTTAAATTAGTTCCCATAGTCAAAACCAACTTCTAAGAATGTAATAAAATGTTCACATGTGTTAGTCCTATTCTGTATTGTAAGAACCCCAGTATTATCAGGTTAGGCCACAAAGATCCAGCCCTTGGGCGGCAGGATTTTAGGTGAGGGGGATGCGCAGGAGATTTGATCATTTTTTAAATTTCCCACTAGTGATGGGCGAATCGCGCAAATTCACCGCGAATTCGCGCGATTCGCGGCCAGCTAATAAATTCGCAAAACGCCCGCGAAAATTCGCGGAAAAAAATCGCCGGCGGCAAAAAAAATTTTTTTTCGGAAAAACGGACGCCGGCGGCGAATTTTTCGGCGAATCGAAACGGCGCAAATTCGCCCATCCCTATTTCCCACCACCAGTGATCTGGAACCAACAAAAGAAAAGTTTTGCATGTGCACATGTGAAGAGGGAAGAGCACCGAGAGGCATCAGGTATAGGGGCCACTATGTAAATCTGACCCTGATTATTACAACTTTGATATGGTTACAGCAATTAAGGGAAAGTCGTAATGGACAAAGCAGGCTATATTTTATGATATCGTTTATTACAGTTCACCCTGAACCAAATATTTTTGCCAGTAAAAAAAGTTCTCATGCCTGCAAGGCAAGCACATCATTAGCATTCTTTATGGCCACCATCAAGTTTGTTATTTTTTGGAAGCAAACGGGCATCAAGATGGCAGCTCTACCAATCTCTGCATTTAGTGGTGCTCACTTATAAACACTGAAAAAATCTCTGCATTTAGTGGTGCTCATTTGTAAACATTGGACAAATTATTCCTGGGCAGCAACCCATGGCAACCTACAGCAAATCATTTTATTTTTGATGAAAAAAAAAATGTGGGGGAGGGGGATATAATTGACAAAAATCACTTAAGATCATATAAAACCATGGCCATGGTACCAGGCACAGAGGAGCAAAGAGGTCATGTCATAGCAGCTATTGCGGTGCAGTAGATTGCTGTTATTATGATGACAATGATCATCAGCATTCCTATTATTGTTATTACGTTTTTATTACAGGTATGGGACCTGTTCTCCAGAATGCTCGGGACCAAAAGTTTTCTGGATAATGGATCATTCCGTAGTTTGGATCTTCATACCTTGAGTCTACTAGAAAATCATGTAAACATAAAATAAACCCAATAGGCTGGTTTTGCTTCCAATACAGATTAATTATATTTTAGTTTGGATCAAGTACAAGGTACTGTTTTATTATAACAGACAAAACAATTTTTAAAAAATTTGGAATATTGGGATAAAATGGAGTCTATGGGATATGACCTTTCAGTTCTGAGCTTTCTGGATAACCATTATAATTCCCAGTGTTTAGCCCAACCGCATATTAAAACATTTTTAAACCATGCAGTGACCATGCAGAACTGAACCAAAATGTATCTTGTCATTAAAGGGATACTGTCATGGGAAAACATGATTTTTCCAAAACGCATCAGTTAATAGTGCTGCTCCAGCAGAATTCTGCACTGAAATCCATTTCTCAAAAGAGCAAACAGTTTTTTTTTTATTCAATTTTAAAATCTGACTTGGGGCTAGATATTTTGTCAGTTTCCCAGCTGACAAAGTCATGTGATTTGTGCCTGCACTTGAGGATGGAACTACTTTCTGGCAGGTTGTTATTTCTCCTTCTTAATGTAACAATCAGTCTCAGTGGGACTTGGCTTTTACTATTGAGTTCTGTTCTTGCAGTAGATCTTCCAGGCAGCTGTTATCTTGTGTTAGGAAGCTGCGATCTCGTTACCTTCCCATTGTTCTGTTGTTTATCAGAGCACAAGTCACATGACTGCCATAAGTCTACCCCAACAAAAGAGTATACTTTGTGCAGCAGTGAATGAACAATCAGTCAAACAGTATATATATATTTTTCTTGAATTCACTAATATTATCTGTGATTTTGATTATCTATATTTTAGAAATAGGAACTTGACTTGAACCTTTTAAAAGCCTAAAAAACAAAAATAAAGATAACTCTTAGAATTGACTGCTGATCTTCAAATGTGCTCGTGATGAAGAGAACTATTATAAGTCATGAACAATTCCTGCTAGAATGTGGATTTGTTTGAGTTCCTGAATATCCCTAATATTTTATCGGTGTGATTAAAATTTAGCTTGAAGAACAGACAAAACACACTTAGGGGCCGATTCACTAAGCTCGAGTGAAGGATTCGAATGAAAAATACTTCGAATTTCGAAGTATTTTTTGGGTACTTCGACCATCGAATTGGTTAAATTCGTTCGAATTCGAACAAATCGAACGAATCGAACGAAAAATCATTCGACTATTCGACCATTCGATAGTCGAAGTACTTTCCCTTTAAAAAAAACTTCGACCCCCTACTTCGGCAGATAAAACCTACCGAAGTCAATGTTAGCCTATGGGGAAGGTCCCCATAGGTTTGCTAACCTTTTTTTGATTGAAGGATTTTCCTTCGATCGTTGGATTAAAATCCTTCGATCGATCGATCGCAGGATTAGCGCTAAATCCTTCGACTTCGATATTTTCGAAGTCGAAGGATTTCAATTCGAGGGTCGAATTTCGAAGTATTTTTAACTTCGAAATTCGACCCTTAATGAATCTGCCCCTTAGTATATTTACTTTTTGAAAGATGTTGTTGTACTTAAAAAAGCAGCTGTTGGCATCATTCTGGGTACTTTTTTTGTAGACCTCCATTTAGGTGTGTAAGAAAACTCAGTTTTGGCTGAATGTCAGAATTTATAACACACCATCAAGTTTACCATGCCACATTTCCATGCTATATGAAGACATTTAAGGAGATTGAGAAATGTATATGAGCTATGTTTGCCTTACTTGCTCTTTACAATCAACTTTAGCAGCTGAAATTGTGGATTATTATATAAGGATCTGAGCAGAGAAAGGTCATCTAGAGTTGTTCATTCTAAGGTTTATAAGTATTCTGAACATTAAATATACTATTCCCCATTAGTTGAGAGACAAACCATCTGATTCTTGTTTGACTCTTTTCTACTAGGGTCATTCTTTTGTGCCAAGTACTGACAGATTTACTTTGGCTATCGTTGTCGTACAGAAAGTATATGAATGGGTGGCTTCTTTCCAACTTTGAGGGGGTAATTTATCAAAAATTCAAATCTGAAGATTTTCTAAAAACGACTCAGACCAAATCCGCATTGACTTTTTCCCCTAATAATCAATAATCTTTTCTTAAAATTTCTTGTGTGGGAAAAACTCAATAAAATCATGAACAAATCCTAATTTAAGAGGACCATGTTCATAAGAGCATACAATCTTAAAGGAGGAGGATAAAAGACACAAGAGATGTAACTATGAGTATTGCTTTAAGAGGGTGGTAGAGACTTACAGGATATCACGAATGAGTGTAAAGAGAAGATGAATTAGTCTAAACTTCTCTACAGAGATGTGTTTTGGGAGATTATTTGATGGCTGCAAAAAATTGGGAGAATTTCTAAGGGGCGGCTTTATAAAGGGTTGAATTGAAAATTCAAATTTAGAATTTGAATTTTCGAGTTTTTTTATGGCCAAAACTGTCAAATACAACTTAGGAATTGTTCATATTCGATTCGTTTTTTTAAAAAGTCAAATTAGATTTTTGAGATTTACAGTATCCTACGCTGGCCCTTTAAGAACTCGAATTCAACTATTCACCACCTAAAACCTGCCTGACCTTTATTTCAACTGGATTTAAATAAGTTCTTTATAAAAAAAAACATAATCCAACCACTGTCATTTAAACCTGAAGCAAGTGCTTATCCAGTGCTCAAAGTTAACATGAATAAAAGTGAAGTCTGTAAGATATCAAACTTAGGTTTATCACTAAAAATGCGGGTATCTATGACGTATGTACGGTACTATGTGCTTTTGTGTTTTACATTTTGAATCTTGTATGTATTATTATTCCATTATATTTTATAATAAATGAAGTGAGCCAGGTTCCTTGGTAAGACTCATACATCTATAATTGTCCTTAATTGAGAATAAGAAAAGCACATCTGAAAACCCATCTGCTCCGAGAAAAACCCATTGCAGTGCATGCTGTATAAATGTATTTTCTTCATTGTTTTGAGCTGCATTTCTTGCGCAGATGTTGCAATCATTTTGTTGTGGTACACTTTGACATATGACTCTGTCGTTCCAGCAGAAGGGGCACATTATCTCAATTAATGTTTCACAGCAAACATGACATTGATAGTATTCATGGGAGCACAGTCTATTTCCATTTGCATGATGACTAGTTCCAGAAATATGACTACATGCGTATGCTGCTGCAAAATGTAGCCTTAGGCTCTGTTTTTTGCTTGTGACAATGTTCTTTTTTTTTGCTGCCTCCTTCTGTTTTGATTTCTACTTAAAGTTTTATGACTCTGTTCCCTCCAGGGTGCTATTATCTTGTATGCTAATAAGACTATGCATACACATTGTCAGTGTACGATAAGAGGCACATTTAGTAGGAAAACAATTGTGGTTTTAAACCCAGCAAGGGGTCTCCTTGTTATCACATAATCAATTATCTTAACATCCAAAAAAAAAACCTACTTGGCAGTTTTATGAAATATTAATCTATAGGCTAGTTAATTAGATAAATAAGGCACAATCGGGCAGAACTGCATAAAAATCATTTTTGGCGTGAATTAGAAAACTTTCTTTTATCCTTTTCACCATTTTAAACATTGTCTTAAAAATGACATAATGATGTGGCGCACCAATGAAAAGCAGAAAAAAGTAGAAAGAAAGAATCTGAACCCTTCAGTAAATATTTGTAACTTCATTTTTTTTGGAGGGACAGAATTTACTTTATATTTTATATCCATCACCATCATGCAAAAAGTTAATAACGCTAGTCTTGGAGTGTAAAATAATGTATTTATAAAAATGTCTTTACTGGGGAACTTGAGCAAAGTGAATCAGCACGAATCACTGTATGTAAAGAAATATTTCATGCTTGTAGGGGGGATTTCAGTTATTGTTTAGGGACTGATATTTCATCTTTTCCTTTATAGGTGGCAAAGCCGTGCACTAATCCCTTGCTCCTAGACCAGGCATGTCCAAAGTGCGGCCCGAGGGCCAATTTGCGGCCCTTTATCAAATTTACACTGGCCCTCAGCCTCCATCATGAAATTAATAATAATGCGGCCCCCCAGCATAGTAACATCAGGAATCACGTAGATGTAGCAGTAATATTTGGGCACATTAGTGAAATGATCTGCCACTTGGTCTATACTGCTGCCTGTGTGCTGAAGGTGTTAGCTATAGACACGTACTGGAACGTAGTGACGCACTGCTCTCGCATACGTCTTTACTTCACTGGACTGGCGCGTCAGTACGTCTATTGCACCTTCAGCGCTTAAGAAGTATGCAAGAGCTGCGTGTCACTAGGTGTCAGTATGTGTCTATTGCTAACCCCTTCAGCACACAGGCAGCAGTATAGACCAAGTGGCAGATCATTTCCCTAATGTGCTCAAATATTACTGCTACATCTACGCGTTTCTTTGTTTAAATGAGTTAAATGGTGTTAATGGTTCAGAGAATGTCTGGCTAAATGGTCGGCCCCCCATACATTTTTCACCTCACCAAATCTGGCCCTTGTTGCAAAAAGTTTTGACACCCCTGACCTCGACCTTTCAGGGCCCAAGACACATTGGGGCAAATTCACTAAGCGCCGAAGCGCCGAACGCTAGCGTTAATTCGCTAGCGTTTGGCATTTTCGTTACTGCGCAAATTCACTAACGAACGCTGGCGTAGTTTCGCTAGTGTTACTTCGCACCCTTATGCCAGGCGAATTTTCGCTAGCGACGTAACTACGCAAATTCACTAACGCGCGCAGTGTACTGAACGCTACCTTTTACTAGACTTCCTTCACCACCTCAGACCTGGCGAAGCGCAATAGAGTAGATAGGGATTGTTTCAAAAAAAGTCAAAATTTTTTCTAAGTCCCAAAAAACGCTGGCGTGCTTTCTACATTATGGGTGATAGGCTGAAAAAGATCGAAAATTTTTTTGGAGCTCCCCTCCTTCCCCCCTACATTTCCTGACTCATGGCAACTTACCTAGACAGTGGGCACATGTGTAGGGCAAAATAAATTTTTTATTTGATGATTTGAAGGTTTTCTTGGCATTTGTAGTGCTGATACGTATTCCTCCATTGAAATTTGAATTTGGCGCCGTATGCAAATTAGCCTTCTCTAGCGTAACTTTGCTTTACATAGCGAATCAATGCTAGCGCAACTTCGCAACCTTACGCTACCCCTGAGCGCAACTTCGGATTTTAGTGAATTTGCGGAGCGCTGGCGAAACTACGCCTGGCGAAGTGCGGCGAAGTGCGGCGAAGTTGCGCCTGGCGAAACTACGAATGTTAGTGAATTTGCCCCATTGATGTCAGGAGCAAAGGAGACCTTTGCAGGTCTTCCTAGCACCTTGTGTTCACCAGGGTCAGACTGGCTCACCAGAATGCCGGGAAAAATCTAAGTGGGCCCTGACCCAATTGTGGCCTGCCCGCAAACCAGCCTCCACCATTCCCCACTCTGTTGCAGTGCTTTCCAATGTGGAACACACAGCCATCTTTATCTGCAAAGTAAGTAACACTTCTGCTGGGGGCAGAGCAGGGGCAGGGAGTGGCAGTGGCTATGTGGTGGCTATGTTGTGTACACTTGAGTTGAGCACCTGGTGGGCCCCGGCTACCCCCAGTTCGACACTGATGTCCACTGCACTGGAGATGCATTCCTATATCCATAAACATCAATTTTATAATGGTTACAGTAAAGTTAGAAAATGACAGTATATATCTTCATAGATTGCTATATGGCATCTGCACCTGTATCTGATGTAGGGAGACTTTTCTGGATAACACATCTTTCTATAAAATGGATCTTCATACCTTAAGTCTACTAGAAAATCATGTAAACATTAAATAAATCCAACATTTTGATTTTAAATCCAGTAAGGGTTAGTTATACTGTATATCAGTCTGGAATGGATCATAACAAGGTGCTGTTTGATCATTATGGAGAATAATTTTAAAATATTTAAATTATTTGGATAACATGAAATCCATTGGAGATGGCCTTTACATAAATAGGAGCATTCTGGATAACAAGTTTCTGAATAATGGATCCTATACCTGTACAAAACTGTGCCACGTAAAAACTGTTGAGGTCCCATAGAAGTTAGTGGGAGCTGTGCTGATTTGATTGGACCATGTTTAATCAATTTGGAATTTTAAGGGTTTATTTATTAAACTCCGAATGCCAAAAAAACCCCAAAATTTGTGGGTTTTTATACTATAAAATCTGAATCTTTTACAAATAATTGGGGATTTATTATATTCTGAGAATGGAAAAAGTCAGAATCCAAAAATCTGGCATCTCAGAACTGCCAAAGTTGCATATAAGTTAATTTGAGAAGTCCTGAAGATATCTTGATCTGCTTAGGGTTTCGTGCAATAATCTGAAGATTTTGGGGTTTATGGGCAAAAATCTGAAATCTGAGTTTTTGGGTGGAAAATCCGAAAAATTAGTATGATTGTATTTTTTGTCACGATTTTTTCGGGTTTTTTCTCGCACAGAAAATATTCGTATGTTTTGATAAATAAGGGGAAAAAACTCGTGCGGATTTCGGCTGAGTATTTTTCAGAAAATTAGATAAATTCGGACTTTGATAAATGGGCCTCTTAGAGTTTTCTGATTATCTTTTTCACTAGTAATTATACAACAAACTTGAATTTTTTATATTACATCGTACAGTTTTTTTTTTACGATCGGACTTTTTATATTCGGATCTTTCACGGCATTCATGGTTTTAGAGAAATTATTTGATCGTGGTTTCAAAAACCTCTAAAATCATTAAAATTCGTGTTCTGCTATAAAATAAGAACGGTTAGTAATAGTATATATCATATCAGAATCTGGTTTCAACATCAACTGCATTTGCATTTGCTATTTTGCTTTAAAATGGGAATAAATAACCAACTGATGCACCTACAGGATTTTTATTTGATAACATCAATTATTTTCGTTTTTAGTCATCCACAAAAACCTACTATTGTCTTAGTTTTACTATATAGGCATTGCTTTTATTTTTGCACACATTTCTGTTGACTTGATAAACAGCAAACCTTGCAAAGTAATGGAATGTGAAGAAAGGACATCACAGACTTGGGTAAACTTGAGATAAATATGTTCCAAGAATTAGCCTTAAAAGAGCAAACCTGCAAGGGCTTTAAGGGTACACATGCTCCTGATCTGATGGGACACAGACGATGATTTATTTATTTATTTTAAATTAAGCTTTCAGACATGATTGCATTTCCAAGCTAGGTTACATAGCTAAACAGAAATGCTGAAAGCTAACTAAAACATAATTTAGTTTTGAAAATATGAAAACATTTCCAATAATTCAAGATCGGTGGTATTGGAGCAAAGCCCCTAAGCTAACAGCTGAAAGCCATTTATATGCATTTTTTATCTCATTATTTGAGTTTAACCTGGTTCCTATGGAGTGAACTGTGTTTTATAGCACTATTTTCATTAACATATTATTGGATAGTAATGGTGCTGAATGTCACTTCAATTGTAAAATCAATTAAAATTATTTTTTATTAAATCCAAAACAATATGCGTAAGTCATTTGACAATGATGATATTTGTATAATGATGCCGAGGTGAAATTAAAAATATTTTTTGATATTAATATGTTATGCAAATATTTACACATTCATTATTCTTTTAAATAATGATTTCAAAATCGCACAGAAAAATGAATGCCAAAATGAAAGTCCTTCCTAGCAAGAGAACCGCAACATTCATGATGCCTCCAAACCAAATCTAAACAGAGTGAGTATGTTAACCTACAATGTATTATATATTGTAACATACAATATTTCAATTTGACAAACAACATAAAGCAACCAAATCATATGACATTTCAAAATATCACAATGAAAAACATTTTACACGTGTCTTTTTAAAGTATTAATTTCATTTTTTTCAAAAGCAGAAGTAAAGATCTGAAACATATTGAAAAGTTAAAAAACTAGTATGAAAGTTTCTGGTTTGTAAGTTGCATAAAGAGCTAAAGAATAAAATGTTTCTAAAGAAATAGTGTCAAAATTCATCATGGAACAATTCCCATAGGGAGGAAGCACACCAAACATATGATTTTGCCTTTTAGGACATTTATTCAGCAGTGTTGGCACAAGCTTTCGGGGTCAACCCCTTCCTCAGGTGCAATAAAAATCAAGTGAACATCATTGCATTAAATACCTTTAACACCATGTGAGCTATCATGTGATACAATTAACTGTTTAGTGCTCGATCCCATTCCTCTTTATATAATGGTTTATAAATATCCCAAAATTCATGAAGGAAAGAAGAATCCTTTTAGGAAAATTCATTGCCTGCAATATAATAATAAATACTATAAATAACTCATTTAAAACATACTTGTATCAAACATTATTTGCAACAATATTAAAACTTTTACAAAAAGCAATTAATACATTATCCTTCACCGAGTAACGTTACTATTGTAGCCTAATAGAGGCTTGTTACATATTATAAAAAACATCTCATGTTAAAACTTTCATTTAATCCCATAGGTGTTAGGGAATCCAATCTTTTTATCCACACTGCTTCTCGTTGCAGCAACCGTTTTCTTATATTACCTCCCCTCTCAGTAGTTACCTGTTCCAATATATTCCATCTTAATTGGGCAACCGTATGTTTATTATGGAAAAAATGTTTTGCCACCGACATTTCAGACAAATTTTCTTTCTTATTTTCCTGTTTCTCTGTATCTGGTGTAAAGTTTCGAATACTACTTTTATGTTCATTTAGTCTAGTTTTTATAGATCTACTCGTCTGTCCCACATAGGTAAGTCCGCATGGGCATTTTATCATGTAAATGACTCCTGTACTGTTACAGGTAAAATGCCCATTCAATTTTATTGGATAGCCCTTGGATGGATGTGCTATAATGTCCCCTTTCAGGATACCATTACAATGTGCACATTCACCACATCTGAATGTGCCATTTTTTAAAGGTGCCAATAATCCCAAATTTTTATCTTTTTTTAGGATTTTTTTAGTCACTGTCTGTCCTATGGATTTTCCTCTTCTATACGAGAATAATGGCGGATCTTTAAACAGTTTACCCATTTCTCTATCTTTTTGTAGTATCCTCCAATGTTTCAAAATTATTCGCCTAACATATGGTGTCTGGCGACCAAAAGTTGAAACAAATGGTATCTGAGAATTTTTTTGTTTCCCCTTTCTTTCTCTTCTTATTAATAACCTTTTTCGTTCCATTACTTTAAGGTCTTGTTTTACCTCATTAAGTTGGTCCCTGTCATATCCCCTTTGTGAGAATTTTTTTATCATAGCATCAGCTTCCTGTTCAAATACATTTTCTTTAGACGTAATACGTCTCACCCGACTTAACTGGCTGCGTGGAAGTCCTTTAAACACCCCCGGTGGATGACAGCTTGATGGTAACAATATTGTATTACAATCTGTAGGCTTATAATGGATTGCTGTAGACAGGGTATTATTTTCAATAGATACTTTAACATCCAAAAAGGCTAGGTCTTGTTCCGACCATACTGAGGTAAATTTGATGGTATTATGTACCTCATTTAAATTTTTCACCATCATTTCAAATTGGTCCACAGTACCATCCCAGATCAGAAAAATATCGTCCATATAGCGCCAATACTGCAATATATACTTGTTCCACATATTGTTATTAAGGATATACTTATTTTCAAAATCATGCATAAACGTATTTGCATATATAGGCGCCATATTGGCCCCCATAGCGCAGCCTATCTGCTGGACATAGTATTGCTCAAAAAATACAAAATAATTTCTGGTCAATATCATCTCCAAAATTTCACAAGCAAAATTAATTTCATGATTTTTTTTATCCAATTTGGTTAGGTATTGTCTTATGCTTTCAATGCCCTCACTATGTGGAATTGTGGAGTATAGATCACATACGTCCAAAGAGCACAAGAGTACCTTCCTGTCTGGCAATTTTACATCCATTATTTTATCCAGGAAATCAGTGGTATCCTGGATACAGGTATGCAGTAAAGAAAAAATTGGTTGACAAATCACATCCAAATATATAGCTAATGGTTGTAAGATTGATCCACATCCTGACACAATTGGTCTCCCTGGGGGATTTTTTAAGGATTTGTGTATCTTTGGTAGAAAGTATATATATGGTATCTGAGGACATTCAACACTAAGTACCTGAAACATTTCTTGTGATACAAGACCATCCCTCACAGCACCTTCTAGAAAGTAATCTATTTGTTTCTTAAATAATTCAGTCGGGTTGAAAGTAAGCTTTTTGTATCGATTTGCATCTCCCAACTGTCGGCGTGCTTCATTAATATAAGCTTCTCGATCCAAAATAACAGTAGCACCGCCTTTATCCGCTGACTGAATAATAATATCATCATATGCTTTTAGATCATTTAAGGCTTTAATTTCCATTTTTGACATATTATTATTTTTTATATTTCTTTTATCATGCTTACTAGCAAGTGCTGTGAGGTCATGTCTTACCAAACATTCAAACATATCAATACATTTTGGTGTATTCATCGGAACAAATGTGGAATGTAAACCCAATTTTTTCTTAACCAGATCAATTTGTTTATCACTTTTTATATTAATACGACCAGAGCCTGCAGTCTCTTTGGAATTGTCGAAGTGGGCGCGGAGTTTTAAAGCTCTTATGAATTTAAATAAATCCACCTCCAAATCAAATAATGTTTCAGAGTTCGTAGGGATAAAAGACAGTCCCTTACACAGAACTTGTATTTCGCTTTCAGTTAGTATCCGTTGTGAAATATTAACAATTGATTTTACCTCTTGGTCTGTCTCCGTTGAGAGCTCCTGATTTTTTGATACACTGTTCCTCTTCCTCCTCTTGCCCCTCCGGACCCTCCTGGCTCCACGCTCGTGGTTGGGGTGCTGGACAAAAAATGCACATCCGATTGTGACGAGGCCTCACCCGACACACTGCTCGTAGGCGATGCGCCATGCGGTTGTCTAGGCCGACTATTTTCAAATCTGCCCCGATCTCCGCGATGATCTCGTCGCTGGAATTTCCAAGCATACACCAAATCATTAGCATAATCTTGCGTATCTCTTTTGAACTTACGGATTTTTGTCTGCATCAGCTCTTGTTCATATTGAGCGATCTCTGCTCGAAGTGCCGACATTTCATTTTCCAGATCACCTGCAGCCTGTTTCAATTCCTTCTCGGTGGATCCAATCTGTTGTTGCACCTGTTGAATTGCTTGCTGGAGATGACGAACAGTTAAAGTCATTAAATCCATGGAACATTTATTTAGGATCATATACCATTCCTTTTTATATACTGGATCATCTTTACACAAGATTGGGCTCATTGGAACACGTAACCCTCTCGGGATCCGCTTCACTTTAAGGTATTCTATCAGAGTTGCAGCATGGCATTTAAGATTGGTTTCTTTATGCATCAGGGAATTTAATTGACGATTCAAATCTCCAGATTCTTTTAAATCTGGCAGAGATAGATGTGGTAGATGTGGTGAATGTGCACATTGTAATGGTATCCTGAAAGGGGACATTATAGCACATCCATCCAAGGGCTATCCAATAAAATTGAATGGGCATTTTACCTGTAACAGTACAGGAGTCATTTACATGATAAAATGCCCATGCGGACTTACCTATGTGGGACAGACGAGTAGATCTATAAAAACTAGACTAAATGAACATAAAAGTAGTATTCGAAACTTTACACCAGATACAGAGAAACAGGAAAATAAGAAAGAAAATTTGTCTGAAATGTCGGTGGCAAA
Organism: Xenopus laevis; assembly: GCF_017654675.1. Lineage (NCBI taxonomy): Eukaryota > Metazoa > Chordata > Amphibia > Anura > Pipidae > Xenopus > Xenopus laevis. Next base: position 90,179,407 of record NC_054384.1, on the reverse strand, counting down.
ACATTTTTTCCATAATAAACATACGGTTGCCCAATTAAGATGGAATATATTGGAACAGGTAACTACTGAGAGGGGAGGTAATATAAGAAAACGGTTGCTGCAACGAGAAGCAGTGTGGATAAAAAGATTGGATTCCCTAACACCTATGGGATTAAATGAAAGTTTTAACATGAGATGTTTTTTATAATATGTAACAAGCCTCTATTAGGCTACAATAGTAACGTTACTCGGTGAAGGATAATGTATTAATTGCTTTTTGTAAAAGTTTTAATATTGTTGCAAATAATGTTTGATACAAGTATGTTTTAAATGAGTTATTTATAGTATTTATTATTATATTGCAGGCAATGAATTTTCCTAAAAGGATTCTTCTTTCCTTCATGAATTTTGGGATATTTATAAACCATTATATAAAGAGGAATGGGATCGAGCACTAAACAGTTAATTGTATCACATGATAGCTCACATGGTGTTAAAGGTATTTAATGCAATGATGTTCACTTGATTTTTATTGCACCTGAGGAAGGGGTTGACCCCGAAAGCTTGTGCCAACACTGCTGAATAAATGTCCTAAAAGGCAAAATCATATGTTTGGTGTGCTTCCTCCCTATGGGAATTGTTGTATGAAAACCAGGCTTGGAAGTAGCTGGAGGAGTTGAATGCACCCTAAAGGAAAAAGGAAAAGTAAGTGGTGTGCCGAAGAATATGTATGCAGGTACAAAATTCATCATGGCACACACCAATCAAAAAAGAAATCGCAGCATTGGGAAAGTGGAGCAAAATGTATGTCAACGTTCTTTGACAGGTAGAGGAACAATTTATGGGGTTGCTGCCTAGAACTAAAAATATGGTTGTAAAAATATTCCAGGATTGATTCTACACACCTGTATTGTAGCCTTCACAAATATTGAATGTGATAAATTTTCTAAAGTATTTACATTCATTAAGATTGTTTTTAAGGGGGTTGGGGGTTTGGTACACACTTTGACTAGTTAAAGATCAGAGAAAAATGAAAATCTTCTCAACTCAATCCTGGTTATTTATTAAATTGAGATTTTTTTCTGCAGTCCGTTCTGACGCCCATAACCTGAAAAAGTCTCAGAAAAAAAATTGCGTTTTTTTTTTTTGTGATTTAATCCGACCCGAATCTGTTCCAAGTCCGAATCCGAAAATACTCCATCTAAAACCTGCCAAATTCATGTAAAAGTCAATGGCAGATGTCCCCTTAACCATCTGAAGATGAAAGGTTCCAAGTTTTCAGGTTTGGCACTGGTTTTTCCACAAAAACTCTACTTTTTCGTGATTTTTGAGTGTCAGACTCGATAAATTCCGGTGTTTGCGCGACAATCCAAAAAGTATTGTTTTTTTCCCTGATCGGATTTAATTTTTTTTAATAATAAATAAGGGCAAATCATGGATTCTAGTTTGATAAATAACACCCCAAGTGTCAAAATCACAACTCAATAGTTTATACATTTGGCCCTTAATATGGTACTTCTCTGACAAACTTGAAAACATCAGGATTCACTATAAAATAAAATGGGGGGATCAAATTGCCATATTAAACCTTTTAATCAGTTTCTATATTATTTTGACTTCAATTAATTTGGCTCAAGAAAAAAGGCCTATTGACTCCAATTGCCCATAGAAAAATAGGAGAAAAAAGCCAGTTGATTTCAATGCAGTTGATGAAAGAAACAAAATGCAGTGAAAAAGCACCCATTGACTCCAATGCTGTGATTTTGCAAATATTTCGACAAAGCGAATCAGGGCAGTTTCGCTCATTAATACTATCCATATTAACATTCTGTAGGTGTTTAATTGCACCAGTGTAGTTACCCAGCAGACAATAAAAAAAATCATGGCGTTTTACAAAAAATGTAAATCTTGTCAAGTTTTAGGTGATTTGTATCACTTTTTTTTCAGCTCAATCATTTGTCTGAATAATTCATAAATTTGCCCCCTAATATGGTATATATCAGACTGACAAATTGGCATATTGTTATTAAACCTTTTAATCATATGTAGTGATGGGCGAATTTGCGCCGTTTCGCTTCGCCGAAAAATTTGCAAAATTCGCGAAACGGCGATGGCGTCTCGTTTTTGATGCCGGCGTCCGTTTTTTTTACGCGAATTTTCACGGGCGTTTCGCGAATTTATTTGCTGGCGGCGAATCACGCAAATTCGCCATGAATTCGTGCCTGGCGAATAAATTCGCCCATCACTAATCATATGCTATATTATTATATTACATCATATATTGATAATACAATATTGGTAGCCTAAATATGATAAAGTATTTCAAAGTTTATTTTTAATTCAAAAATTCCTTGTACTTTCAGATACAAGTGAAACCCCAACTTTGCAACTTTGTAGCTCTGATAGATTAACATTTTGTAGAATAGAGTGATGGGGGCATCTCCAATTTCACTCTGTACAGGGCATGTAGATGTTTCTTTAAAACTACGGAGTTCCATCATCTACAGAAACATAAATGGAAAAGTATGGAAACAATTAATGCTTAAGATGTCTTCTGGGCAATTCCTATGTAACATCAGGACCTTTATTTATGAAGTTCATTTCAGTGGGTACTAATGAAGCAATCAAGCCAAGGCCTCTGTACTTTGATCTAAATGTGGTAATTTTTGCAAAAACATTGCTTAGTGATAGATTCTCATAACTCAGAGAGTGTAATTGCAGTTAATTTGTTTGGAATACAAATGTGCATTTAATTAAACAAGATCACAACCCATATGTTTAAATACAACTGTCAAAGAAAATTAAGAGCTAGTGTTACTTGAATGGTACTGGTTTTTATCATAGAAAGACAACGGGAGGTTGTGGGTAATTAGACAGACAACTTAAGCCAGAAGAAAAAGATGTAGAGTCTTGTTTTAAAGCTGGAAGAATGGATAAAGAAATAAAGACAAAAAATGAAATGTTTGCGTGGTTGCTAAACCATGTGTGGCAGAGAGTGAACCTGTTAAATTTAAATGCTTTCCTGGAGTGTGGATTTGATTTGACTACAGAGTTTTAAAGGGTAGCACATTGACAAGGCTTTTAACACTTTTACTGCAGAAGGCTTACTAAGACTCCTCCAGAAATTGTATTGAATTTCATTTCCACTCAGAAAAGCCTGATAAAAAGGATGTATAGGCTTAAAAAAATAACATACCCAAGCACACACATACAAAAATGGAAACCCTAATAATTTCAACCAAATAAATCTATTACATATTGCTGGATTATTATTTACCCTTGATATAACCTGTGTTCGGAGCAAAGCAGACAGATAGTGGGGATGGAATATTACCCTTATTTTTTTTTTACTGTACATTCCAATATGGTGATTTACAGATACATATATTTATGTATCAATATTCTTACATTTTTTGGGTCAGGCTTTTTATCTCCAAAAACTTGCAGAAAAAAGCACAACTTTTCCAGGGTTCATTATGTGACAAATTCTGAACCGGAAAATACTCCAGCAATTAGATAAAGTCTAAATCATGTAGAAGTCAATGGCAGATGTCCCTTTTCCAACTAGAAGAATTTTCTTCATAGTTTTTGAGGTTTTTAAGACTGGCTTTTGTGCAAAAATACAGAAAAAGATTTAGCTATTGTGTGACAAGCCAAAAAAGTTGTGGTTTTCACAATATACTATACAGTTTATATATATATATATACAGTATATTGCATGTGACATGACTGAGGACATCATCAATGACTTTACAGATGTTATAACTTGTTCACAACGGACATCAACCTAGACACTGATTTTGAAATTCAATACACATATTATATTTTTCATAGATTATCAACTGGTAATAAAATGCCCTCAAACCACCAACGATGCAGAAACTCTGACAAGCCAAGATGATAGAATTCCTGGCACATTCTATGTAAACAACTTAACATTCAGTGTGGTCCCCTTTTATTTTTCATGTGCCATGACTGTCATCAGAATTAAACGTTTCATTCTCAGGCCAGCTGGCTAATTTCATATGTTGTCAGAAATTAGACTATTAGAGCTCTGGATAGACTCAAATTGAACAGTTACCAAAATTATATAATGAGGGGAACATCATAGATCACAAGACCAATGACTAGAAACACTACCACTGCGCTGGACACGTTCAGGCCTCATTTTCATAGAAAAAATAATATTACTATTGTTATTCTTTTAAATTAGGAATATAACATATGCTTAAAAACTGCCCTATTGTGGATTAAGTATACCCACTAAGTAAAACAAATTCGTTCAATCTTCATCCTTTTATTCAAATGTCTTGGCTAATCTTTATATTGTAGAAATTTCCAGTTCTGTTATTGGAATATATTATTGCTAATGACAGTTGAGGAAAAGGCAATCAGGCTCATTTGCGAGACGTGCAAAGTAGGAAAAATTATAGAGATGCTCAATATTTCAAGTTGGAGTTAAATTAAGGTACATTCATTTAAATTATATGTTAACAAATAAAAAAAGTGCAAATTCAATATTAGGGGGCACATTCACCACGTTCGGGTGAATGAATAGAGGGGAAAAAACTCGAATTTCAAGTAGTTTTTTTTGCTCCTCGAATTGGCGTAAATTCGCCTGAGTAGAATGATTTGAATAAATCGAGCGAAAAAACGCTGCGACTATTCGCCCATTCGATAGTCGAAGTACTGTCTCTTTTAAAAATACTTTGACTGCCTACTTCGCCAGATTAAACCTACCGAATTGCTTTAAAAGCCTATGGGAAAGTCCCACAGGCTTTTTTTCTAAGTTTTTGATCGAATAAAAAGGCATTCGATCGATCATTCGATCAAATGAAAATCCTTCGATCGAATGAAAATCCTTCGATCGAATGAAAATCCTTCGATCGAATGAAAATCCTTCGATCGAATGAAAATCCTTTGATCAAATGAAAATCCTTCGATCGAATATTCGCCCATTCTACTATTCGCCAGCACGTAAATTCGCCCGAATTCCCTATTCGATTCTATTCCACAGTCGAATTTTGAGGGATTTAACCCCTCGAAATTCGACCCTTGATACATCTGCCCCTAGGTCTTGTAACATATTGCATCTGATCTATACATGTAAAAACTTTTCAAATTACATTATACCATATAAGTTCTTTTGATGGTTACAGATGATGCCTCTGGTGATGGTAAAACTTTACCAGAATGGTTTTGCTGTTTATGGTTTGGTTTCTACTTATGAATGTTATGAAGAATGCAAAGAATTATGAAATGTTCTTTTGACAGTAACATTGTTTTATGCAATTATAGCTTAAAAGCGTTTTTGTTACACTCCTTTTATATGATTAATAGTCTAGCTGCACATATTCATCAGTATAGCTAAAGCTACAGATGGAGCAGACATAATTTTCTCACCTAACATGGTACATGGTATTGTATTGAGAATTTCATTTGGAAAAAAGGTAAGGCAGTAAAGTATGCTTCATTAATAGGTATTATATCTCATACATTACACATTTTCATACAATAAATATGTATGCCTTTTATAAACAGCGGGGTCAATTCAGTAAAAGCCTCAGAGATAATGTTAGTCCTACATGGCACCTTTGCATTTCTATATACCTTCATTACTTTCTTTTTTTACATAATCAAAGTTAAAGGCCTGTAAACTCACAGAAACCAAAATGCAAGGACCAGCTATTTGGTCTGGGGCTAAGCCTTGGGGTGGTGAAAGGAGCCTGCCAGGGCACTTAAAGAGCTAAAATTCCTTTAAATATGTACCTTCTATTAACCAGTCAGCACCAGAGGTATTAATAGAAAATATCTGTAGGTGATATAGAGCTGTTTACTCATTGCTCTATGCTTAAAATATTAAAAAGCTACATTTGAGAAAAGTAAAGGGGATAAGTCAGTATCAAAATCGTTTTAGTGGGAATTAGTGAAAGAGTGTCATAACAATAAACAAAATCCCATCTAGATTCCTTCCCTAAGGTTTGCGGGTTTGATGGGTTCTTTAAAGTGTTCTGGAAATCGTTGTATACATTCTTTATCTGAGTCTTTAAAGAAGAATTAGAGAAAGAAGTAGGGTAGAAATGCTGTACATTATGTTTTGGGCTTCTGTGCCTGCCGAAGACAACCACAGCCATTTAGCAGTAAAGATCTGTGTCTCCAAAGATGCCCCAGTAGCTCCCATATTCTTTGCGGCTGATTCACTGTACATGCTCTGTGCTGCTGTCACTTACTGAGCTTAGGGACCTACTTACAATATTCTATATATACAGAATAGAAATGTCACAATATAAGGCTGATTTGTACCTAATACAGATACTTATTACAGTACATGTCAGTTGAGAAACCAGTGCAACTAGCATCTGAATTTAATAATCAGCTTTGTATCATCCGCTTATATTACAGACAAACATCCGCATGTGAGTGGAGTAGAAACTTTCCAAAATGGTGACTCCTTGTGACAAGCTTTAAAGGGGACCCGTCACCCAAACAAAATGATTCCAAATCCTATTTTATCATGTTAGCCAAGCAAAATTAACTTTAATTACACTATATAAATTATTTCAATATTGTTTCCTTCAGTCTGGGAACTCATAATTATAGCAACCAGGAAAGAGCCATTTTGTGGACACTGTTATTAAGGCAAGCCTTGTATCATCTCAGAATCTTGTTTGTGCACCAGGGGACAGGGACCCAATGTCCATCCCCATGCCCTGGTTACACAATTAAATCGTTAAGAGAACTGGGGGAATGTAGGGAGAGCGGTGACATCTAGGAAGTGCTGAATGGAAAGTGAAAGTAATTGCTTTCCCCACCTCTATGCCTAGGCATAGAGGCGGGGTAGGCAATATTTGATTGACAATTGATATTTTTAAATGAGTTTACAACAGCTATGAAGGATTTATTAAAAAAAATAAATTGTATTACATATATAATTTAAAAAGGACTTTTATTATACAGATTTTTATGTCTGGGCGACAGGTCCACTTTAAGTCCTGAATCATTGCTGCTGTTGTGATGCTGACATTTTAAGCTGGTACAATAAGTTCAGTATGTAAAATATGGCATTTTTAACCATATTCATTTTTAGGGTTTAATTCTCCTTTAAAGTTGTAAGGAATGTATGTATTATGGCCATTGTATACACATTGAGGCTAAGGTCCATGCACAGGCCATGCACACTAGTGAGATTATTCTGAGCCTCCTGAAAGTTTCTTCTAAAAGGATTATAAAAAGGGTTTTTGTAAGAGATGAGGTACAACACAGAATGAGGGTTATGGAGGCAATAACAAAGCTTTTGCCCTAAGACAATGACAACAACTTACTTTACTAAAGAATTCGATACAGTGCCACGCCTGGAACATAGCGGCAAATTCCCTAAGTGGCGAAAATTTGCCAGTGACGGCTTCTCGGCCATCGCAACTCTTCGCCAGGCGTAAATTCGCAAGGACAACGCTAACTCCCTAACTCCCCTGGCAAAGTTGCACTAGCTTTACTTCGGCATTCAAAGCAAAGTTGCGCTAGCGTTAGATAATTTGCATACAGTGGGAAGTGAAAGTTTAATGGACATATATGTTGCAGCAAATACATTACACTACACAAGTCCAGGGAACCTTAATAAAATAAAATAGAGTTGTTATATTGCCCTACACATGTGCCCAGTGTATAGTTTATGTGCCCTATGTTAGGAAATGTAGGGGGAACCTGGTTACCACAAAAACATTTTACAGTCTTTTGCGGTCTATCACCCTGAAAAAAGTAAAAGACACCAGAGTTTTTTGCGACTTGGAAAATTTTTCAACAAAAAATTGAGAAAGTCCTATTCATTCCATTGCACTTCGCCTGGACTGAGGTGGCGAAGGCAAGTCTGGCGCAAGAGGTAACGTTCAGCAAAATCCGCATCTTACTGAATTTGTGGAGTTACGCCAGAGCGAAAATCCACCTAACGATAGAGTGCGAATGATTGCTAGTTTGTATCTCTTTCGCTAGAGAAGTTACACCTGCACCCGTTAGGGAATTGGCGAAGTACCGAAATGATGTCACGCTGGTGAATTTTCGCTAGCGTTAGTCACTTCGTCCCTTTAGGAAATCTGCCCCATAGTATTTGTACCTGGATAGAGAACTGGCTAAAAGATAGACTACAAAGAGTGGTGGTAAATGGAACATTTTCTAATTGGACCAGTGTTTTTAGTGGAGTACCGCAGGGCTCTCTACTTGGTCCATTGCTTTTTAACTTGTTTATTAATGACCTGGAGGAGGACATGAACGTAATGTTTCTACTTTTGCAGATGATACTAAATTGTGCAGAACTATAGGTTCCATGCAGGATGCTGCCACTTTGCAAAGTGATTTGTCTAAGCTGGAAAACTGGGCAGCAAACTGGAAAATGAGGTTTAATATAACTATGTAACTTAAGTTAAAACTGAAATCAGTAATACAGTCTTACAATCTAAAGACAAAAACAAGTAAATAATAAACATTCTACTCTATATAATTCTATTAGACAAATGTAAAGAGATAACGAACAGCCCTTAAGGTGAATAATGACTCTATAATTAATTTATGTCATTAGGAAATGGATCCTGCTCATGTTAAGCAATTTATGTGCGCTTGGCTTGAATGTTTATATAGATCTGATCAAGTCATTTGCAACAGCTTAACATAATGATTTGCTGATTTGATAATGTGCTGATATACATGTGTTTATTATAAAAGTCAGTGCAGTCAATATTTTCTTGTATTTTTAAAGTATACTATTACATTTGTATTATGTCAGAATAGCAAATAATCTTTTGCTCGCTACCTGATTTTTTCATATTTGTAGTTTTTTTTAACCTATGGGGTAGGTTTTTACTCCCCACATTTATTGAAGGTTCAGTAACCGCATATTGTGAACCATGGTGGTCACAAACCGTTCAAAGCGATACCATCTCCTAAATCCTGAGCTTCATAAAATAGAAGGCACATGGTATAAAGGAGGAATTATTGTTTTTTCAGATAGCTGAGAAGTACACAACCCTGACTATAAGGCTTTTATTATTCAACTGGAATCCACCTGGAAAAATGTATTTTTTGGCCAAATTCTGTAAGTCACCACTGAAGATAGGCAGCTTCTTCCCAACTAATATCAGGCTCCTCATCTAGATTTATATAATTCATTGCAGTATGAGATTTCCATGTTATAATTCAGGGCCCACGTAGTATAGATAATTAGCTAAATTAGCTATTTAAAACTCTAAACTCTAAAGGTGCCCATATACCTGAAGATCTGCTTGAGATCTTTTCCCAATATGGCCACCTATGTGCTGGGTTATATCAGGACTATCTGGTTGTTTGGGCCAATGATTGGATCATGACATAAGATTGGATCATATCAATTGGATGACAACAACCAATTCAGGCTATTTGGAGAGTAATGTGTCAACGAACCAATGTGGTTGTCATGGAAGAAGTCAAGCATGGCCCATACATACTTGATCTAAGGGCCAAATCTGCAGCTTAAATATGTCCATTTATGGCCATCTTGACTCCACTCTACATTCTGTAAATAAAGTCCTATATATTAGTGAAGGCTGCCATGCAGGGCTGTAAGGTTCATTGTGCATAGCAATTAATAGATAAGCAATAAAAGTTTTATGAGGTTTTATATCATCCTACACAACTATAGATAAAAATGGCACTGTAGCTGAGAACATAATAGACATAACCAGATCTAAAATAAATGGATTTATTTTTTTCAACTTTTAGTTGTATTGTGTCTTTAAGGATGTAATTCATTTTATCATTAAGAACCCGTGGAATTTAGATACATCGTTAGACAAAGATAAACTGCTAAACGCTGTATATAGATTCGCTCAGTTACGTGTCCTATGCTCACAGATGATGTTGCAGATAATCTTTAGTGACGGTTCAGACAGCATGTCATGGCAATGAACTCAAAGTCCTGTCTCGGAGGACAGGCGAGCATCATTCTGTTATTTTATTATGGCATCTTCTGTTTACAGACCATTAAATCTGACACACAAAGTATGTGTTCTGTCCATCACTGCCATTTTTCTTGCGGATGTTTTACACACTCAGGTTCACATTATTTTTCCCATTCCCTTTTTCACCAAAATGAACAAAATTTTCGTTCTTCAATAAGATGATGTCTTCTGCATTTAAATTTTAAGTCTGCTGAAAATGATTTAAACATTAAATTACCCAATAGGATTATTTTGCCACTTCATGCAGCTTAGTCACCATCAAGTACAAGGCACCGTTATATTATTACAGAGAAAAATGAAATCATTTTTAAAAATTAGAATTATTTCCTTAAAATGGGTTCTATGGGAGAAGAATTTCCCATAATTCTGAGCTTTCTATATAACCAGTTTACGAATAACATATGTATTACCTGTATTTTTAATGCAAAGGTCCAAAGCAGATGCTGTTCATTTATTCAGCTTCATTCATGACTCTATTTGTAAAATAAAAGTTCTTGGGTGTAATAATATGGCTTTGCTTTAGCATATGTTTATTGGTTTATACAATGGCAACAACGATATTCTTACAGTTCTGCAGAATGTTGGCAATATATAAATACGTGTCAAAAATAACATTTATATAATATTTCCATTAACCACGTCTGACCACTTTTGTTTTTGTTAAATTTTATTAACTTCTCCTGTGATCATAGCTGGCAATCCCTTCTTTAATAACAGTTCTAAGGGCCTAATAAAATATAGAGCTGTGCAAGTCAACCCACAAGCAGACACCCTTGCATGTTGAAAGATGGTGGTTGTGGTCTATTAATAGTAGAAGACAGATAATAGTCTTATGGTGATCAGAAGCATTTTGTTCTGCAGTTGGGATAATAGAAACCCCTGTTATGGGTTGTGTACATTGTTTGAACTTTGACCTGAAAGCACAGGTATGGGACTCCCATTATCCAGAAAGCTCCAAGTTATAGAACTTCGCATCCAAGGTCCCATTTTAAACAATTTTTTTTAAATTATTTCCTTTTTCTCTGTAATAATAAAACAGTACTTGATCCTGACTCAAATGCATTTCAAACGAAAAACAAAAATTGCACAATTCACAATATAAAATTCTAATAATGCTGTTGGTGTTTTTTCTTATGAAAAAAAAAAGAATCTTTCTTGCAAAAACAAATGCATGGCAAAACATCTAATACCGCCATTGGTGGGTCACATTTAATGCATTTTTACCCACTGCAACAAACATACTCAAATTTGTGATAATTTTGTGGAAAAGACAAATTTTTCAGCAAAAAATAATCAGGCAAAAAAATCATCTGTCACAACTAGTTGTATTATAATATTTTACTAGATATATGAAGAGTTGTGTCCAAAATCATATTTTCCTTGGCAGGATAAATTCTTTCTTCACATGACATATAACAATTGGGGGCAGATTTATCAAGGGTCGAATTTCGAAGTAGAAAAAACTTCGAAATTCAACCATCGAATAGAATCCTCCGACATTCGAATTCGGTGTCGGAGGATTTTATACATCATACTATCGTATTCTGATCGTACTTCGAATCGAAAGATTTGAACAATTTTATTGTATGATCGTACGATTTTCCTTCGAATACAAAAAACTTAGACATATGCTCTTGAAGGTCCCCATAGGCTAACATAGCACTATGGCAGGTTTAAGTTCGCGAAGTATTGAAGTTGAAGTTTTTTTAAAGAGACAGTACTTCGATTATCGAATGGTCGAATAGTCGAACGATTTTTACTTCGAATCGAAGTCGAAGTAAATTCTAAGTCGTAGTATCTTAGTCGATGGTCGAAGTATCAAAAAAATTACTTTCAATTTTGAATTTTTTTCCTTTGAAAATTCCCTCGAATTCACTTCGATACAAAACTTATTATTATTAATCTGATGTCAGAATTACCCACTGAACTACTGGACAGGAGCCAAGGTGCACACATTACAGACACTTGACAACAACTGTGTTTAACAAAACTTTTAATAAAAAACTTTTTAATACAATTTAAATAAAACACACAGAAAGCACAGAAATGTATCTAAGGAACTGGCAGAAAACAAAGTCCAGGTTCAGACACAAGGTCTAGGTATGTGGCAAGCAAACAGAGGTTGACAACAGACATATAGGGTTTGGGCAGGCAGCAAACAAGTTCATGTAACAGGCCAGGTTTAAACCAGGGAGTAAGTATATGGGGAAAAAGGCAGGGCAGAAACAGACTTACAGAATTCTGTAAGAACTGCAAGGGTAGGAACAGGTATTCAGAATGTTAGGAACTAGCAACACAGGAGCTAATATCTAGTGAAATTTGCAAAACAACTTGAAGTCAATGGACGTCAAAATAATTTTGACTCGCATCAATTTTTATGCGCACACCAATTTTGACGTGTGACAATTTGTTTTTTGCTGCGGCGGATATTTTGTGAAAATATTCACTAGCGGCGAAAAAGAACAAGGTGGTTATTTACTAAAATCCCATTTTTCTCATTATTTTATTAAAACAACTTCGACCAAACTCCCATCTATAATTTTACCTTATCTGTTGATCAAATAATTTAAAAAATTTGGTGCAGGAAAAGACTCTATGAGTTGTTGATAAAATTGTGATAAATTCAAAATGTACGATATTCTCAGAGTTGCTGCCCAGTGCATGATATCTACCAATTGTAAAAGGGGCATCTGCCATTGATTTCTACATGACCATCGCAGGTTTGAGATACAGTATTTTTGGATTATGATTTTTAGCAGCCTCAGGTATACAAAATCTAGAAAAAATTGTGTTTTCCCTTTAAAACTCCAACCAGAAAAATTCAGACTTTATTAAATAAATCCCTATAAGTCACAACAGAAACATTAATAATCCAGCACAAGGTTATGGGAGAGGGTGGTTTAATTGGGCTATTGCCTGCAGCTGAATCGTGACAGGTTGTGAGGGAACACAAACAGGGGCAAAATTCATTAATATTATCTGGCAAAATTCATTAATATTATCTGCCAGGCCTAAACCACATTGCCTCCTGCATCTTAAAGGACAAGGAAAGGCAAAAAAATAAAAATCCCATTTTTACTTTCTTTAATGAAAAAGAAACCTATCTCCAATATACTTTAATTCAAAAATGTGTATCGTTTTTATAAGAAACCTGACTGTATGCAGTGAAATTCTCCCTTCATTTACTGCTGTGGATAGGAATTGTCAGACGGTCCCTAACAGCTGAGCAGGGAAACAATCATACTTATGAACAGCAGGGGGAGCCTCCGCCTTACTTACCAGCCATGCAGAACTCAAGCAGCTTTGTTTATGACGATCCCTAAGCAGCCCAGACCACACTGAGCATGTGCAGGGTCAGGGTCAGGCAAAGATGTTTAACAAAGTTACAAGATGGTGACCCCCTGTGGCCAACTTTGAAAGCTTAAATTATTTGTTTCATTAGGCTTGTGGTGCAGTAAGTTCGTGTTTATATTTAGTATACAAAATACAGCATTTCTAGCCTTATTCTATTTTAAACTTTCCTTGTCCTTTAACACAGAGAAGCAGCAGCCAGTGCATCTTAGATCCCTGGTTCTAGACCAGGTAAATTGTATGAAGCATTTAGGGCAGATTTATCAAGGGTCAAATTTTGAAGTAATCTGAGTTTTTTTGAACTCCTATAACTTCGAAATTCGAATTAAAAAAGACCAATCAAAATTTATTCAAAAATCAAAGTTTTTTTGTTGTTGGGAGAATAGGTCCATTTTTGATTGAATTCGAATCGTACAAATCAAAGTACTAGTGCATTTGAATTGTACGAATCAAAGTTTCCCCCCCAAAAAAGTCCACCAACGGATTCCAAATATATTCTAGGAGGTCCCCCGTAGGCTAAAACAGGAATTCGGCAGGTTTTAGATGGCGAATGGGCGAAGTCGAATTTTTAAAGAGACATTGAGTCAATGAGAAATTTCGATATTCTAATTTTTTTCAAATTCGAATCGAATTTGGGCTATTACCTAGTCAAAGTACACAAAAATTAGCTTGAAATCTATTAAAATTTTTACTTTGACTTCAATAAATCTGCCTCATAATGTATATAATAAGATGCTAAAGTGGATCCTATACAGCTGTTGCGTTATGATGATGTTTTTAATACTGGTGTAATTTCAACCTTTTTGCATTACATCTGGCAAAAAATGTCCATCAATTCAAAGTTTAAAAAGTCCACTTTGTTGCACTTGCATTTTAGAAAATTTTGCGGCAATTTTTTGGCTATAAAGTTTGTGAGATTTTAACTTCCACTCTATGATAAAAATGCCCTTAAAGGAGAATTTGACCATTTCCCCCCAAAAAACCATTACCCTCCACCCCACGTGGACCCCCCTCCCTCCTCCCCCCCCCAGCCTAGCTGTCCCCTGGGGAAATGCCCCTAACTTTTCACTTAACCCTCGGCACAGATTCAGGCATTGGAGTTCATCGCAGTGGGAGATTGGCAAAGCAGCACATGCACAGTTGGAGCAATTTGCTGGATTGCTTCAAATTTGCATGTGCCGAAATTGCCGGAAATTGCAGAAGAGCCGGAAGAAGACACGAAGACCCAGAAGATGGCTGCGGTGAACTCCGATGCCTGAATCTGCGCCGAGGGGTAAGTATAAAGTTAGGGAAATTTCCCCGGGGGGCAACTAGGCTGGGGGGAAGAGGGTGGGGGGGTCTATGTGGGGTGGGGGGTAGGGTTTTTCTTTTTAAAAACTGTTGAATTCTCCTTTAAGTATGTAATTGTTAAAGTGTTTCCTTTTTTACTTGGTTTTCAAGCATGCCCTTTCATTTATTTGATGATTGGATTGCTGCTTTATCAACATATGCATTGCCAGGTCTTTGTGGCATGATGTAAAATACTGTAGGTTATCATTTTCAAATTTTTTAACAGACCTGCTTATGCGTGCAACAAGTCAGCAAGGGGATTATATAAGCAGGCAGCTTAAGTGAAATAGATATGCTATTTACCAGGTAATGCTGGGATTAATTTATGAATACTGGGATTTTGGTGACTGCTTACGTTATATTTTATTTTTTAGAATATGCTGGATTCTGTACTGAACAATTCTATGAATTATACATGAATTAATATATGTGTGTGTGTGACTTTTAACAAGTTAACTTTTTTTTGCAAGCACGGTGTGCCTCCAATACAGGGTTTATATTGATGTAGTACAACTAAATTGTTAAAATGAAGAGAAGAAAGCAGACAGTACTGATCAGTTCAGGTAACTGGCAGTTTTGGAGCATATTCTGGCAACAAAATGATGGTAGAGGTAGACAGTGGCCACAGTTAAGTCAAATATTAGTCCAGGAACTGTATTCAGAATCAGAATGTTGTGTCAAGCTGTCTTTGAAAGGTTAAGATTGACCAAAATCATAGCTAAGAGCTTCTTGACTTTTGACCATCCTCCAGAGGAACACCTGGAGCAGTAACACACCAATAACACTCTTACCGCTCTCTTCCTTCCCTCCAACCTGCAGTTCCAGTTATTGGGCAGTGTGTGGGTCATATAACTGCTTGTCATAGAACAGAAAATCTAAACAAAACAAGAATACATACACCACCACAACCAAAGAACTTTTTCATACAAAGATGGACTTAATATAAAATGAGAAGAAATTCTAAAAATGTTACAAAATATAATGCTGGTCATCACTGGATGCATTTCCCTTCTGATTCCAACCACTGTGGCTACTAACACAGTTTTAAATGTCATCAGATTTTATTGTGTAAGTGCATCTTTGTGTAAATGAAATATTTTATCTTGATCACGTTAAATGGGGGACCTATTTGACATAATTAGAATTTGTGAATTTTGGAATTTTTTAAACTTACCGAACTTGAATATGTGTTTATTTACTGTATTTTAAAAGAAAACCTCGACTATAAGAAACATGATGAAATAAAAATATAAAAACCTCAATAAATCAATAATTTACGCATGGTTTTTACTAAATCTACCAACTCTCCAAAACATTTTAGCAGAGCTAGCTTAGAGACTGCTGTATGTACCTGAAAATAATTTCTCAATCTGTAGTATGTTATAGCATGTTTGACAATTTAATAAGATGAGTTGAGTCAGTTGGTCATAATTTAAATTGCAAATACATTTTATAAAAATAAGTTATGAAAAATGTTGTTCTTTACACGTGGACCATGGAGTTGCCAGAGTGGACATTTTTTACTTGCATTGAAGATAAACACAAAAAAACTTTGTTTAATGATGTTATTTTTTCTTCAAGATACAAAAAAATGATCTGACTGTAACTGTTTCAAAATAATGTATGTATTAAAACTGTTGAAGTATTCATTAATTATTATGGAGGGCAGTTACTTATTATGTATTATATTATTATGGAGGGCAGACTTATTATGGAGGGCAGTTCTCCCATTTCTTTTCCATAATGCACTGCATCTTACTTGTAGTGTCAACATTAATTTTATAACTGTGTTCAAAGCAAGACTCCAGTAATTATTTTTTCTAAAGCTAATCCCAATAATGGGTAAAGCACTAGAACTCTAAAACAGTTATTAACTGCACTGTGTGTCTATTGAATCCTAAAAATCTGATGTGCTTTATATAAGTAAAATAGTAAATATATGAATACTTAATACCATTGTTCAAGTGACCATAGGCATACATTTGAATCATTTCTCTTTTTACTTTGGGGCTTGGTGGTATACAGAGATAATTTTGCATTAAAATCATATTAAACAGTTTTAGGATAAGTAGGGACCCATAGTTTTTATAAGTCCCCATGACTTTAAATTCTTACACGTCCTTATCCCCTAGTTGCTGGGCAGATGCCCATGTATTTATTTACTTCATTTACATACTTTTATTATTGGCCTACTTTCTTGTGACCACTTCTTGTGGCAATTTAATTTAGGGGATTATTTACTAAAATCTGAAAATGTCTCACTTTTTTTCCTAAAACCACTTCGACCAAACTCCCGTGCACATTTTTACTGTATTTGTCTGTAAATTGACTCTAAAAATGGGGTGCGTGAAAAGACAAAATAAGAATCATACACTTTTTTCTGGATGTGATGCACAAAAACCACAAATTATTCAGATTATTGTACAAAAGCCCAGTGCAGAGCATGATATCTTCCAATTCTAGCTGGGCCATCTGCCATTGACTTCCACATGATCATAACATTGTATGGAATCCAGACCACAATGGGGCATTCTATCCTAGGGTTGCACCTTAAACTTCCCTAGCTGCATCTGCATTGTGTCACAGTGTATTGATCTAAGGTTGCCACCTTTGCACCGCTCACGATCCAGGCAGGGGGCAGGGCCATTTTATCATGACATACATATAACTAAGTTCAGAATTCAGAGTTGCCATCAGGCGACAACCTCTTACTATGCCATACTGCCACCTTGTAATGAAGTTATCTCACTATGGTAGGGATTAAGAAGAGAGTAAGGAAGTCTGTATATGTATAGATCCAATTTCTGCCAATATATTGCACATTTCATGTTTACATATTTATTGTGTATTTTTAAGTGCCTTTTTGTGATATGTACTAGCTGAAGCCACGTCGTCTCGTCTCACTGTATATTCGTATACTGCTGAGATGACAATAAAGTTTACTTTGACTTGACTGTGGATGCTTTGTTAAAACAGTTTTGAGATGTTGTACCATGTTAGCCATTGAAAAAATGCAGAAAATGTAAAGTTTGGGGATACCTTTTATTGGCTAACTGAATAATTAACAAATGCAAGATTTCAGAACACACAGGCCCCTTCAGGCCCCTTTGTATTTTGCCTGAAGAAGGGGCCTGTGTGCTCTGAAAGCTTGCAATGGTTACTTATTCAGTTAGCCAATAAAAGGTATCACCAAACTTTACATTTTCTGCTTGTTGAAACGGGAAACTTCAAAAATAATCTTAAATTGGTCATACACAACTGATAAAACCTGGTGATTTGGTCTCTTACAGCTTAATGTCCTGCATATTTGACATCGGAGAGTCAAATGATCGGATCAGCCCAATATAGGGGAAAGATTCTCTCATTTGGCTACCTTGTGTATTGGGAGAAGCAAAGGAACAAAAATAAATGCACATTTACATATTCCATTTTTAATTAAGCAAATACAAAGTAAAAATATAAAGAATCATTTTTAATTATCTCTGAGTTTTGCTTTCCATATAACGAGGTCATAACAATAAAATTAGCAACAGCCTTTAATGTCTTCAGTTCGTTTTTAATACAACAGCAGCCGGTGCTGCAGAAGTCTTTCTCCCTTACAGTATGTGCATTACAGATATCTATCACCAGTGTCGGACTGGGATGTCAGGGGCCCACCAGAAAACCTTAGACCCACTTTCCAAACTATTATTTCTCCTCACTCAACCTCTTTATTCTCCTAGTCTTTTATATCTACTTACTATACTTCCATTATTAAGCCTCTTTTTCTCCATAAAAAATAGGGAATGACCATGAAATAGGCAAAATATTTAGAAGCAAGAGGCCTGGGCCCACTGGGAGTTTTCCTGGTATCCCTGTGGGCCCGTCCGACACTGTCTATCATAGCGATCAGAATGATAAACCTCTGCTTTATTTTGAAAATTATACAGTAAATAAGAACTCTGTATCTATTAGGCATTCATTTTAACATATTCAACTGTTTAAAAGCACCTATAAAAAAAATAGCTTCCATTGGCCTATGTAAAATCTTGCAGGGTTTTAGCTTTTGAAAAAAATCAAGAATAGAGATGTCGCGAACTGTTCGCCGGCGAACTTGTTCGCGCGAACATCGGGTGTTCGCGCTCGCCGGAAGTTCGCGAACGTCGCACGACGTTCGCCATTTTGGGTTCGCCATTGTTGGCGCTTTTTTTTGCCCTCTCACCCCAGACCAGCAGGTACATGGCAGCCAATCAGGAAGCTCTCCCCTGGACCACTCCCCTTCCCTATAAAAACCGAAGCCCTGCAGCGTTTTTTCACTCTGCCTGTGTGTGCTGAAGAGATAGTGTAGGGAGAGAGCTGCTGCCTGTTAGTGATTTCAGGGACAGTTGAAAGTTTGCTGGCTAGTAATCGTTTTGATACTGCTCTGTTATTGGAGGGACAGAAGTCTGCAGGGGTTTGAGGGACATTTAAGCTTAGGTAGCTTTGCTGGCTAGTAATCTACCTTCTACTGCAGTGCTCTGTATGTAGCTGCAGTGGGCAGCTGTCCTGCTTCTGATCTCATCTGCTGACTGCTGCAATAACAGTAGTCCTTGTAAGGACTGCTTTTATTTATTTTTTTGTTGTTTTACTACTACTACTACTACTACTACTATAAGAGCCCAGTGCTATTAGTCTAGCAGTGTTGGGGAGTGGGACTGGTGTGCTAATCTGCTGCTCCTAGTAGTTCAGCAGCACCAACTTTAATTTTTTTTTTTAATATTCATTTTTTTTTTATTTTACTTTTTTTTATTTTACTACCGCTGTAGTAGTGTATAAGTTGACCTTTTAGGCATTATTTGCCCTGTAGGCATTATTTGCACACTGTTTTCTTCAACCCGCCATCGAGCTGTGTGACCTTGTTCACATTCTGTCTAAATATCCATAATATTACCGTCTCCAGAAAAAACACCGGAGTCACTTTTTTCAAGCAGCCATAATATATTTTACGTAATCCGTATCCACCGCTGTAGTAGTGTATACGTTGGCCTTGTAGGCATTATTTGCACACTGTTTTCTTCAACCCGCCATCGAGCTGTGTGACCTTGTTCCCATTCTGTCTAAATATCCATAATATTACCGTCTCCAGAAAAAACACCGGAGTCACTTTTTTCAAGCAGCATTCATATATTTTACGTAATCCGTATCCACCGCTGTAGTAGTGTATACGTTGGCCTTGTAGGCATTATTTGCACACTGTTTTCTTCAACCCGCCATCGAGCTGTGTGACCTTGTTCCCATTCTGTCTAAATATCCATAATATTACCGTCTCCAGAAAAAACACCGGAGTCACTTTTTTCAAGCAGCCATAATATATTTTACGTAATGGCGAAAAATGACTATTTTCAGCATTTATATGGCATATTTTTTCTGGCAACTGTGCTTCAGTGGCTGCGTCCAAAAAAACTGGGCAAACAATGCCTACAAGGTCAACGTATGGCAGTTGTTTAAAGAGAACAGTAGATTACTAGCCAGCAAAGCTACCTAAGCTAAAATGTCCCTCAAATCCCTGCAGACTTCTGTCCCTCCAATACAGAGCAGTATCAAGCAGATTACTAGCCAGCAAACTTACTATCATCTGTCCCTGAAATCACTAACAGCTCTCCCCCTACACTATCTCTTCCAAGCACACACAGGCAGATTTTTCAGATACATTTTTGCCCTTGATCCCCCTCTGGCATGCCAATGTCCAGGTCGTTGCACCCTTTAAACAACTTTAAAATCATTTTTCTGGCCAGAAATGTCTTTTCTAGATGTTAAAGTTCGCCTTCCCATTGAAGTCTATGGGGTTCGCGAACCGTTCGCGAACCGCTCGCGTTTTTGCGCAAGTTCGCGAATATGTTCGCGAACTTTTTTTCCGACGTTCGCTACATCCCTAATCAAGAATACATTTTTTTTAAATGAGATTTTCTGGAATTGCAAATTTTCTCTTGAGATCTCAAATTTTAATAAATAGGCCCTCTTATTTTAATTTTTTCAAATGTTATATACTTTAGACAGTTATTTTCTACTGACAAGTTGATTTTCTTGGGACAGCTACCCGTTGCATGTATTTCTATACAAACTGGGAATGTGTGTCAAAAGCTATAATTCATTCAAGCAGTATATTATGCAAAAATAGCTTTATCAAGTGTCTGACACACTGTTTTTCTGTCAAATAGTGTGCAAGGTTCAGCAAAAGCAAAATGGCTCGTGACAAAATGTCAAAGAAAGTCAGTCTGAACATTTTAATGGCAAATCATGAATCTTTTAAATTATAAATCAATAAATACTTAATTCTGTAGTAGAATTCATCTAAATTTTTAATCAGATGGACTCAGCAGGCCTCATTTCTTTTGATACTGATGGAAGTGCAGTGCGTGGGTCTAAACTAAACTTCAGTTAATTCATTCTATTAAAGAACAGGAGCACAGAGGCTCTCAGTACTTCAGGTCCTGTCATGTACATTGGGAAGGGATAAACAATGACCTGTAGTGCTTTTTAAAGGGTATTGGATAAATATTCATTGCCTGGTCAGAAGTACCCAACCTATGCAATGGACGAGCCACATAACCCTTTTTTCTAGTTCCCCCTCTATTCCATCTCTGTGTATCTCTACCTTATACATAAACCCACATACACTGTATTGCATTTTCCCCAAATTTGTGACGCGATATTCTTATGCTTGTATCTTTTATTCCCCATTGTTCTTTTTCTTTTCCTCTTTAGTGTTTTTCTTTTATTCTGTCTCCCTATCTCTCTGTCATCCCAACATGCAGAATCCTCCCATCTTACCCATTTTGCCCAAGGAAATCATGAATACTTTGAGTAGATAGCATCCTAAGGTATTTGAGCCAAAAAGATATGAGAGTAAGGCAGATCTTTTCCATGAAGTAGATCATATGAAGGAATGAATGGGCTCTGCACAGTAATACTGAGAACCAAATAAGGTTTTTTTGGCCTCTGCAAAACCCAAACAAAAAGGCATGATGGTGACATTGGGAAGATTGGTGATGTATGGGGGTGGGTAATGCAATTTAAGGGAGTGTTTGTGTCTTGTGGGAGCAGGGTAGTGACATCAAAGGTTGTTATTGACTAGATTATTGTTTGGGTTTCAAAATGCTGAAACCATAATAGACAGTTAACAATTGTTCTGGCCAAAACAGGTGGCAACCATAATTTTTTATTAAATCCCCTACCCCCTACCCTACATAGACCCTCCTCCCTGCTCCCCCCCATCCTAGGTGTTACCCTGGGTAAATGCCCCTAACTGTCTACTTACCCCTCATTGCAGATTCAGGGCATCAAGCTCACGGGTGCCATCTTCTTCTCTTCGATAATCTTCAGGTCTTCTTCCTGCACTTCGGCAACGTCCGTGGCTTTTGGAGCATGCACAGTTGTTCGGAAATGGCAGATTGCACCAACTGCGCATGTGCCTACATGCAGCTCTCTTCCCGAAGATTACCAAAGAGAAGAAGATATCACCCGTGAACTCTGATGCCCTGAGTATGCAACGAGGGGTAAGTAAACAGTTAAGGGCATTTACCCAGGGTAACACCTAGGCTGGGGGGAGCAGAGGTGGGGTCTATGTATGGTAGGGGGTAGGGGATTTTAATAAAAAAGCTTTGGTTGTCCTTTAAAGTTCCTCCATTTCTGCTGAGAGTGATCTGTAAAAGTGGAGAGCCAGGTATTTCACCAGTAGAACATTTATTTATATAGGAAACCCCATAGTCAGAGTACAGTAAGATAATTCATTCTTCACATTAAGCTATCATAGTGAATGGCACTAGTTCAGCTATTGCTAGGGTAGTAAGGATAGTTAGACTTTCAGCCATGTAATGAGTTGCTAGTATGGATCTTGTTTGTGGATTATCCATTTTTGAGAGCCTTATGCCATGCGTCCATCAGTGCATCATTAAACAGGGCTCCTTTCTTACTCCATATGTGGGACACATAGTTGACCATATTGAAGCATCTTACTGCTTGGAATGTAGATTGTAGGTAGGGAAGTGTTGAAAAAAATCTGCGAAATACCATAAAATATATACACAAGTCCTAGAAAAATACTATATTTATGAATGAGGATGTCAGAAATGAATAGATACACCACACAGTGCTGCCAGTTTATGGTTCATAACCAAGTAAAATACTGCTTTATAGTTTGTGGGAAAACAGGTTTCTGTTGAACAAATAGTTATTTCCCAGCTGAATTATTTTCTGTGTTACAACTTTAAAGGGCAAAATGCATTTCGGCAGAAACCATTTTATCCTACTGCAGCTTCAGTCGATACCAGTATGAGTGGTTTATTAACTGAAACAGAATCTATTGCGTTCTCCCTAAGACAAAGGGAAGTGATTTGCTCTAACTGGTTCAATGTTTATATTCTACGCTTTTTTCTTTTTATTTCTTTTTTATAATATCCATTATCGTCCATTTTGGTCCACAGCTAATAAGGAGCATCTGAATAATTGTGCAACTGGAGATGTTAAATATCGCAGAGGCGGCAGTGAATTAATTTCCCTTTAATACACTGTAATACTCATGACACATAAGGTGACAGTTCAATTTTCTAATAACAGATGGCTGCTATCACGGCCCATTGTTATAGCATTTCTAATGCTCAGTAAAGATAATACAGCGGTTGGAGGGCCTGGAAGCATGGCTATCTCATGAAAAGACCATTAAATCAATTTCCATTCACACAGACATTTCTTACCCTTACAGACACTAAATGGTGTAGAGAATAATGACTCCTGTGACACTAAACAGCCTTGTGATATATAAAGAACGCCTAGAGGGGTCTTACCGAGGTAACACATATGCAGGAATGCAATTAAAGTCATAAACGGAAAAAAAAAATCTGCAACATTTTACATTAAATATTGTATTTTGCAATGTAATGTTTTCCATTTCCATTAAACATTTATACAATTTTAATTACAGATAGAATATTTCAAGACCTGCTTTAAGGTGATATGTTTTCTTATTATAAAGTCAGGTGATTCATTAAATACCCAGCATACTGGTAAAAACAATAGAATGCTGAATCTGTTATGTATTGTCAGTAAAAACTCTATTAAAAATCTATTATTTCTTCCAACAAATATATTGCTTTCATCCTCAGTGATTTTAAATGAATAGACAATAGCAAGTACTGAAAAAAAAAATATTCTCTGCAGTTATAGTTATAAGAGCACACAAACAAAAGCAAATACCTTCACAGAGGAATGTTCTCCATAAAACAGCATGGACATTTTAAAGTATTAAGGGTAAAAATTAATAATAAACCCCATGGCCCTGTCCTCAGCTCATGCTTTCGCCTATAGCCGCTGCTTTTGGCTTTGGGAAGAGCCCTCCGCTAGTGGATTCCCGCGTTTCGCGCCCCGAATAAATCTGCGAAACCGCTGTGAAAATTTGCGGGCGTCAGAAAAAATGGATGCCGGCATCAAAACCGAGTCGCCGGCTCCATTTTGAAAATTTTTGCCCGTTTCGTGAATTTAGAAGTAAATTTGAGAATTTTTCGGCAAATCAAAATGCCCCAAATTCGCCCATCACTACCCTCCGCAATTCAGATGCTACCAGGTTTTAAAGGAATTGTTCAGTAAAAAAATAATCCCGGGTAAATGGATAGGCTGTGCAAAATAAAAATTTTTTATAATATAGTTAGTTAGGCAAAAATGTAATGGATGTGTAACATAATAGCCCAAGAACACTGCCTACTTTGCAGCTCTCTTGGTTTCCATTGACTGGTTACCCTGGTGACCAAGCAGCAACCAATCAGGGCCATATGGGTCACAACAGTTGCTTCTGAATCTGAGCTGAATGCTGAGGATCAATTGCAAACTCACTGAACAGTTATGTCCTATTTCGTCCCCTTCAAGTCAATGACTAATTCAGAGTTAGAAAGCTGAAGTGTAATTGTGACATTTAAAGGGCATGTAAAGTCTAAAATAGAATAAGGCTAGAAATGCTGTATTTTGTATACTAAATATAAACATGAACGTACTGCACCCCAAGCCTAATAAAACAAATAATTTATGCTTTCAAAGTTGGCTACAGGGGGTCACCATCTTGTAACTTTGTTAAACATCTTTGCAAGACTAAGACTGTGCACATGCTCAGTGTGGTCTGGGCTGCTTAGGGATTGTCATAAACAAAGCTGCTTGAGTTCTGCATGGCTGGGAAGTAAGGCGGGGGCTCCCCCTGCTGTTCATAAGTATGATTGTTTCCCTGCTCAGCAGTTAGGGACCATCTGACAATTCCTATCCACAGCAGTAAATGAAGGGAGAATTTCACTGCATACAGTCAGGTTTCTTATAAAAACTGTACACATTTTTTAATTAAAGTATATTGGAGATAGGTTTCTTTTTCATCAAAGAAAGTAAAAAATGGGATTTTATTATTTTGCCTTTACATGCCCTTTAACGCCATTACATGATGCCTTTTAGTAAAAATTAATTTTGATGGATCCTATGACCCTAATCTTTTTTATGTTTAAATGTCTTAAATAGCATTTAATTATGATAATCCTCATTTTTGAAAGACCTCTTATCGAGAAACCTTCAGTATCAAGCACTAACATTCTGAATTATTTCCTAAAGTGCGGTAACATTCTATAGAATCAGTGCGCGCGGTGATACTCAATAAACAATCAAGTGTAATTACCCTGCAAACATAGTTACCAAAACAAAATAATCTATGCAAACAAACCAGAAACATTGCAATGGGAACAGTTGTATTTGCGTCTGGGGCCTAACAATCATTGACAGTATTTATTATCTTAATACTTACTGAAATGAACCTTTCATGTGATAATCTTTCTTTAGGTTTCCACTCCAGTGATTTTATTATTTCATTGATAAAATAAACTGAACATTTTTTAATGATTTTCCCATATGTCCAGTGTATGAGTACTCATTAAACCATGTTGCTACCTTTAAAAACTTTTTTTTTTTAAAACAGAGTATACAGATTCATTTAGAAATGCAATGCACTTAATGATATAAAGTATCAGATGACATTGGCATTGGTGATTTACTGGTAAACACAGTCTGGGCAGAGTTACTGATCAGAGACCCATAACTCTTAATTTCCAAATTATTGTCAAGTTTAATGGTCAATAAGTAGCTTTAATTAGGTTGTTTGGGTTTTATGAGACTGGAATGTAAAGTGTAGAAGTCGAAACAATGAAGATTTGAACCTGGCTACCGTATGCAAGGCTTTTCAGATGTGAAGCAAAATCACAGTATAAACAGTTATGCAAGATGATGTATTGCAGCCGGCTTCGGGATTAAAAGGTTTACTACAATTTAAATAAATACATGTGCGCAGCAATACAGAGAACATGTGCCTCTTTCTATTCATGCGGAATTTCAGCACACAGCTTGCCTATGATTTCCCATTATTTGTTTCAGAGGAAAACGAAAATACATAATGTCTTAATATCCAAAGAATGAAATAAGCATTCGAAAATCATTACAAATTGTTTCCATATAGACCCGCAACTGCTCGGAGCTTCTACACTATGCCGAAGATCAAGGTGCTTCAAACAAAGCTGTGAATGTTGATATTGTGAAAACGATGTCATACCAGACATGCTCAAGGCTCTGCAGTAGGTAACTGCTAACATATATGACATCATGTTTAAATGTATATGTATAAATAAGGGATTGTAAAATAGAGATCTATCTGACTCCATGGGGCAGATTTACTAAAGGGCGAAATGGCTAACGCTAACAACTTTTCGCCAGAAACCACATCCGCAGGGACAGCACCTACAGTATTCACTAACAGGCGCAGGCGTCAATTTCATAGCTTAAAGGAAAACTATACCCCCAAAATGAATACTTAAGCAACAGATAGTTTATATCAAATTGAATGACATATTAAAGAATCTTACCAAACTGGAATATATATTTACATAAATATTGCCCTTTTACATCTCTTGCCTTGAACCACCATTTCGTGACTCTATCTGTGCTGCCTCAGAGATCACCTGACCAGAAATACTACAACTCTAACTGTAACAGGAAGAAGTGAGGAAGCAAAAGGCAGAACTCTGTCTGTTAATTGGCTCATGTGACCTTACATGTGGTTTGTATGTGTGCACGGTGAATCTTACGATCTCAGGGGGCGGCCCTTATTTTTTAACATGGCAATTTTCTATTTATGATTACCCAATCGCACATACTACTAGAAAAGTATATTATTATGATAATGGTTCATTTACATGAAGCAGGGTTTTACACATGAGCTGTTTTACTCAGTATCTTTTAATAGAGACCTACATTGTTTGGGGGGTATAGTTTTCCTTTAAAGGGGAAGGAAACCTAGTCGGCGCAAACCCCCCACCCCCCCTCCCGTTTGTTGCCCACCCTCCCTCCTCCCCCCTGGCCTACCCGACCCGTTACTTACCCTTCTGCGCAGGTCCAGTCCAGGGAGTTCACAGACGCCATCTTCTTCCACGCGATCTTCTTCCTGCTTTGAACGGCGCATGCGCAGTAGGATCATTTCGCCGGTACAATCTACTGCGCATGTGCGTGACTTTTGGCGCATGCCCAGTAGATCCGTACCGGCGAAATGATTCTACTGCGCATGCGCCAAAACGTCGTTCACAGCAGGAAGAAGATCGCATGGAAGAAGATGTCGTCTGTGAACTCCCTGGACTGGACCTGCGCAGAAGGGTAAGTAACAAGTTAGGGGCATTTGCCCAGCGGGACGGGTAGGCCAGGGGGGAGGAGGGAGGGTGGGAAACAAACGGGTGGGGGGTTTGCGCCGACTAGGTTTCCTTCCCCTTTAAGAGACCACCACTATCGTTCGTTTGCACTCTATCGCCAGGCGTCTTTTCGCTCTGACGAAAGGTCATTACTCAACAAATTCAGTTAAATGCAGATTTTACTGAACGTTACCTCTTTCACCTGAGTTGACTTTGCCACTTCAGTCTAGGCGAAGTGCTAAATAGAAGCTACATCTTCCTCAATCTTATCCTGTGTGTTAAAAATGCATTAAAGTTACAAAAACACTGGCGACTTTTCCTTTTTTGAAGTGGAATTGCCTGCAAAAGTCTTGACTTAAACTATTTTTGTGTAACCGGTTTTCTCCAGACATTTCTTAAAACATGGAACATTCATTTTACAGTGGGCTCATGTGTAGGGCATTATTTTAACTCTCTTGTCTTCATTAAGGTTCCCTAGAAAAAGTGGTAACTTTAAGCATTTGCACCAACATTTGTAATAAAGTAAATTAGCGTAGTAGTAGTAGCGAACTTGCGCCTGGCAAAGTGGTGCGATGTGTGTGAAGCGGTCGCTGGCGACAATTAGCCCTTTAGGGAATCTGCCCCCAAAGGTCTACTAAAGAAAATAAACTTATATTATTGTATTTTGCATTTGTTGTTGATGTCTTTCTATTTTTTGTATCTTTTTTTCCCTCCTGTTTCTAGAGGTCACCACAAATATTAACACAGGTCATGGGGGTCTGAAGATGTTCCAGCCACGCAGTAGTAAATGTAAATAGAGGTTACTTTATTTTGAATGGCGGCAAATCCTCCTGATTCTATGCTCAACTGGTGGCTTCACTTGTTATGCACGAGTAACTATGACAAATTCTAAACTCATGACGTAGTTCCAATAGAAATTCCTTGAATTCATAAAAACTGAGTTACATTTCACTGCATTATTTTGCTCATTATGGGGTGAGATTTTCGAAATGACACAGTAAGGAAAGTTTGCTCTTAACAAATAGAAATCTAAATTCCAAAAAAATTTGGCTTTTAAGTAGTAATGGGCGAATTTATTCGCCAGGCGCAAATTCACAGTGAATTTGTGCGTTTCGCCGGTGTAAAAAACATTTCGCCGCCTGTGACGGTTCAGACGCTGTCGCCAATTTCGATGCCGGCGACAATAAATGGAAGCCCATTGACTTTAATGGGTGCCGGCGTCAACTTTGACTCCGGCCCCATTTTGACGCCGGCAAATTGTCGCCAGTATCAAAATCTGTGTTTCGCAAATTTTTCGCCAGTTTTGCAAATTTTGCGTGAAATTCGTTGCGAACTGAAAGGGGACAAATTCGCCCATCATTCCTTTTAAATATAAAATAATGTCGGGATTAAACAAAAATCAGTTACAATCATTAAGGTAATCAGTATAGTGAAGTAGCAATATATCAAGCAGAATCGTGGTTTACTTTTTTTTTTTAAATACAAGAGCCAGATGCCTGGAAAAAGTGCACCCCTCTTAAATAAATAAAAGGCATTTTCCCCTCTAGTCCTCATGGCAAACATGCCATTTGGAAGTATTCATGACACTCAGATTATATTTTTGTGCATGTTGATGGTATCCCCCTTATAAATGATTATGTATGTAAAATATCAAATTCACTTTTAGATTTGAATAAACTGCAAGCATTTCTTCTCTCAAAATATTTGATATAATTTGCCTTAGTAGGGTGTAGAGGATTTTTTTTTTTTTACTTGCAATGACCTTGTCTTTTCAGTAATTGAGAATGTGCTAGGAAAGGACATAAAGACAGCACCCTTAATAGCACCCACATCTCACATATGAAAGCCAGAATAATTAAATTAAAGTGTCATGTAAGAAAATATCAAATGAGCAATTAAATTAGCTTGAATGAGACAGAGCTCCCAAAATTGCATGCCTCGACACCAACAGCTTTTTTTTTTAGTTTTTTTTATTCTTTAATTTTTTTCACCAGTTTTTAAAAAATTCCATAATTATTACACACATCCTGTATATGCACCAAGCAGTTTCTATATCCAGCATCTGTTACTTGGCAGCCTTTAACATCAGGTAGAATGTTTTGTTGAAATAGCACTAGCAGAGTACAGCTCTCAAGGTTCGGCCATTTTCCCCTTGTCGGTTACATACTGTATGCACATATAGAGGCTCAATTGCTCATTCTCAATGACAAGAAAAAACCAGGAGGACAGAAAAAAAATGCCAAAAAATATTTTTGCAACTTTTCTTCAGATGCTTGCTTATTTATGAAAGAAAGTCAAACCAAATAGTTGCATTCTCATTTTTCCATTCATCATTTTCAATGAGGTTTTCAATCTAATGTTTGCCCTATAATTTACATTTATATCATGTATATCATATATCTATCCTTCATTCACTGCACTACCCACTAAACAACTAAAGCAGACAAGTCACAAACTGACCAGTGATGGGCGAATCTGTGCCGTTCCGCTTTGCTGAAAATTTTGCGAATTTACAGCGAAATTGAAAATTGAAACTGAAAAAAATTAGCAAAACGCATTGAAGTCAATGGGTGTCAAAATAATTTTGAAATGTGCCAATTTTGACGTGAGCGACTATTTGGTCCAAATGCATTAAAGTCAATGCATGTCCAAATAATTTTGACACATGACAATTTTTATGTGCGTCACATACGCCGATTTTTCTCTGTTGAATTGTCTTCACAGTTATTATATATAGTGATGGACGCTGGTGTCCGTTTTTTGACGCTCGCATCAGTTTTTTGGTGAAAATGTGCCAGCCCAAAAAAACGGACGCCGGCATATTTTCGTCAGCGAATTTTTGCGGCCGTTTTGCCAATTTATTCGCCAGCGGCGAATCACGCAAATTCGCCTATCTCTAATTATATATATTAAAATGAATTTGCTTGCGGTGTAACGTGGAAATTCACTGCAAATTAGGGACAGATTTATCAAGGGTCAAAGTGAATTCGAGGGAATTTTCGAAGTAAAAAAATTCGAAATTCAAAGTAATTTTTTGGATACTTCGACCATGTAATAGGATACTATGACTTCGAATTTACATCGACTTCGATTCAAAGTAAAAATCGTCCGAATATTCGACCATTCGAGAATCGAAGTACTGTCTCTTAAAAAAACTTTGACTTCAATACTTCGCCAAATAAAACCTGCCGAAGTGCTATGTTAGCCTATGGGGACCATCTACAACCATTTTCTAAGTCTTTACACATCGAAGTAAAATCGATCAATCATACGCTAAAATTGTCCGAATCGTTCGATACGAACGATTTAATCGTACGATCGAACGATTTTACTTCGATCATTCGATGGCCAAATTCGGTGAAAAATACTTCGACTTCGATATTCAAATTCAAAGTATTTTAATTCAATGGTCGAATTTTGAAGTATTTTACACTTTGAAATTCGACCCTTGATAAATCTGCCCCTTAGTGTCTGCCGAAATGATTCACCCATCACCAAAACTGACTATCCATGAACTAGCTAGTATTCACATAATTCCCACTACACAGTAGTCTATCACTAACCACAGGGAGCATTCACCCTACTTAAGTCTTTCAGGGAGATACCTACTAAGTGCACCTTTCTTGAACTACATATAATACACATATAATAATAGGTGCATTATAAGGACTGACAAGGGGCTGGCCAATCAGTCATACTTTATATCAGGGGTCCCTAACCTTGAGCCACATTCAAATGTTAAAAGAGTTGGGGAGCAACACAAACATGAAAATCTCCCTTGGGGTGCCAAATAAGAGCTATGATTGGCTATTTGGGTAGCCCTATGTGGACTGGCAGCCTACAAGAGACTCTACTTGGCACTATACTTAGTCTTTATGCAATTAAAACTTGCTTTCAAGCTTGGAATTCATAAATAATCACCTGCTTTGAGGACCCTGAGAGCAACATCCAAGGGGTTGGAGAGCAACATGTTACTCACGAGCTACTGGTTGGGGATCACTGCTGTATATCATGGGATCTGCACATACATATTTTTTCAGACCAATGGCCTGATTTGATAGATCTGAAGATGAGCTATGACTTCACTGACTTTATGATACTACAACAACTAGAACACAGAACAGCATGTCAAAACTTCCCCAATGCTAAGGTTTCCTACATGTCCTTATAGTTATGTTGGATACTTCCTAAAGGAAACAAGTTATGTAAGATGTTCTTAAATTTAGGATAATAATGATGTTAAAATGATTATTTGTAGTTACATTGGTGAGCAATAAAGCATACACTAGTTGCTGTCTCTTCTCACTTGCACACAGGTTTGTCTGAAGCACAACATCTTTTTCACTGTGTGATATTCCCTTGTTTTTGTATACCTAAATCTCATGGCACTAAACTACTCAGCAACTATGTCCTACATCAACTATTATGGCCATCAAAGAGCAAGGAACATATAAGCATTACTGTGATTTTGATCATTTATACCTACAGGCAGGATAATTTTAGTTGTTTCTCTCATGTAGGACCCTGACACGTAGATATATTCTGTAGGCTTTCCATCTTATTTGTGTCAAATGAAACAACAGAACTGTCAGATTGCACCAAGGTCTCCTCTTATGTTCTTTATCTAGCTCAGACTTATCCCAGCATCCCCTGCCCGTTTCCCATAAAAAGGTATAAAAATATGTTATTTAATTCTTTTGTTCTGCTTCTAATATTCAGACACTGTTATTTGTATTTCATGACCAACCTTTTACCATAACCCTGCGCTTTTCTTCTCAAGACATAATTGTCCTCCTATGCTTAAGAAAAGAAAACAACAACAACAAAAAAAGAAACTTCACTTAAGCATTGTTCTGGCTTCATAAAATCACATACTTCGAGATTGGTGTCAGGCACAATAACAGGAATGTATATTTTAATTTTTATAAGTGTGTTACTTAGACTTATGACTTATGAGCATGCTTTTTTGCAATACAATTTCTTCATGCTTTCCACTTTATTCCCTTAAATGGAATTATCCAGTACCAGGAGAAATGACAGCAGTATACTGGAATGTAATGTTTTTTTTTAATTTAAAATCATTTTAAACTGATAGTTTTGTGTCCAATAGTTACAATATATTTTTTAAAAAAAATCACACATAGTTAGATAAAAGTTTGAAACATTTAAGGATTTCTCCTAACTGTAAACACATTTTGTGTTATAAACATCAATATCTACTGTAAGAAAAAATGTTTTTTGTAGTGATTTAATCTATAGTTTTCCTTCTCCTTTCTAATTTAATCTTCCATCAATTTAATTACAAATTCGGCGGACGAGTTAATTTGCCTGATAACATCGGAATAATCATCTTGAAATTACAGAACAATTAAAACTTAATAGAAATGATCGTCTTCAGTCAATTTTGTAGGAAAAAAAGGTAGAAAAACAATAACTTGCATTTTTATTATAGTCTCTATGCTGTATTGTTCATAATGTAATTCATATAACAAAATAATGTCCACTCTGTAGTAGATTAAATACAGTTCATATCTAGATAACTCTATTGACTATTATTTTCTTATGATTTAAACATTAGTTTTTCTCTTTAAAATGATTCCTTTGTCAAGTAAAAAGTTATTGGATTAGATTTTTGCAAAATTCTACTAAACATATTTTAAATCTTTGATTACAGTATAGTTTATGTATCAAAGCAATACTATATATATACTATATACTTATTTGGCTTTCAAAATGATTATCAAATTCACATCAAT
Source organism: Xenopus laevis (assembly GCF_017654675.1). NCBI lineage: Eukaryota > Metazoa > Chordata > Amphibia > Anura > Pipidae > Xenopus > Xenopus laevis. The sequence goes on along the minus strand of NC_054384.1, from coordinate 90,146,299 downwards.
TAGATGCTTAATTTATTATACTTTATAAATCAAAAGTGATATTTGTGTGGCTACAATATCTTTCTGATTCCTTCCCCTTTCTCATTAATATTAAGGACGTTGTTTAAATATAATAAAGGCCTTTCATGACTAAACTACATCCTTGTGATGTATGCTTGTCCTCTCCAATTTGGATTGTATTAAATTGCATTGATCTTTCACTGAATCTTTGCACTTCTAGAATATGTCCTGTTTTGCTTCGAAATTCACGAAACTGGCGAAACATTTGCGAAACAGCAGTTTTGACGCCAACGACAATTCGCTGGCGTCAAAATGGCCACCGGGGTCAAAGTTGACGCCAGGCCCATTAAAGTCAATGGGCTTCTGTTTATCGTCGTCGGCATCAGAATCAGCGCAGGCGTCGGAACAGTCGCCGATGTCAGAAAAACGCTGAAAATCGTCGCCGGCAAATTTTTGCCAGGGAATTTTCACAGCAAATTCACAAATTTATTAGTCGGCGGCGAAACGGGCGATTTTGAGCCTGCCAAATAAATCTGCCCATCACTACCAGTGACTGGTGGGACTGGGATACTTCTCATGGATAAAAATGAGGGTGGAGATTAATAAGGTGGAGTATATGTTATATAAATAATCATTATAGGTTGTTTGTAAGCGCTGGGGTAATTGGAAGATCATTACAGTTGTGTTGTCTTCAAACTTCAAACTTGTGGGTGGTGGAAAGGATTATTTTACTTACTGAAACACAGATGGAAGGTACAGGTATGGGACCCAGTGTTTTCTGGACTACAGATCTTTCCATAATTAGGATCTTCATACCTTAAGTCTACTAGAAATTCATGTAAACATTAAATAAACCAAATAAGCTGGCTTTGCTTCCAATAAGGATTAATTATATCCTATTGTATTGTGGATCAACTACAAGGTACTCTTTAATTATTACAGAGAAAAAGGATTATTTTTAAAAATTTGGATAATTTTCTTATAATGTAGGCTATTGGAGACAAGCTTTCCATAATTCAGAGCTTTCTGGATAATGGGTTTCCGGATAACTGATCCCATACTATACAAGGCAATTTTAACAGAAAAATACCAAAGCTTCAGTAGGGAGACTGGTTCACACAGGCACATTTAACATTTCAAAGTTAACGGGTATTAATGGGTATTCAATGGAGAAGACTTCTGAGTCAATCCAGTCATTCTAAAAGGTAGCATTGCTGTTATATTTGGCCTATCCTCCTGGGGAAATCTATTCCAAGTAGTAGTGACACCAGCTGCAAACTTATTTCCACACTACAAATGGAATATCCATAGGCATAATGAACATCTTATTTCCTTTGCTTTCATCCTGAGATATGGGTATTACAGAACAGCACAAGCATTATATAAAAACAGGTATGGGACCTATTATCCAGAATGTTTGGTACCTTGAGTTTTCAGCATAAGGTATTTTTTTGTAATTTGGATCATCAGTAATTTGGACCATCAAGTCTGCATGAAGGTTAAAAATCAATTAAGCATATAAACCGAATAGTTTCTTTACCACTAATATGTCATGTAGTTCCATTGCCATAAAGTATAAAATACTGCTCTATTATTACCCAGAAAAATCATATCATTTTTTAAAACTATTTGCTTACAACAGACTCTATAGGAGACTGCCTTCTTGTTAATTGGAGCTCTCTGGAGAAGTTTATATATATGAAATCCCATACCTGAGCCAGAATTACAAATTAACAATACATCCCTTATCTGTACAATCTATAATGCTAAATTCAGACGCAAATAAAAGTTTCTACTTGGAAGTAGACAATAAACAAAGAGACATTTCTCTGTATGATTATCACATAGACTAATTGTAATAACATAGTATTTTAATATGTATACTACTTACAGTTTAGCCTGTAGAAATATATTTGTATAACCAGCTAAACCTATTTAGCTATAGTAACTGTACTTATTGGCCCATATTCTTATTATTGTCCTGTATTTATATAGCACCAATATATATTCTTTAGACATATGTACAGCCTGTATTTCTGTTATATGCTGGCATTTTGAATCATTTCAGTGAAACTGTGTGTGTCTGAATTGTTAACATTAAAATCTAAACTGATTTATTGCTTTGTCTGAAAAAATTATACTTTCAAAGCCACAAAGTCAAGACTGAAGAATCCTTTTAATGACTCTAGAGGGAGCAAAAGGGCTGTTTTTCCATATGACAATGAACATTTGGTTCTATACACATACCAATCATGTATACCTTGTATATGATCATTTATTATCACACATGTATTTATCTATATGCCATATAGTTCCACGATTTGCCGAAAAGATGTTTCTCTTTAAACGCTACATCGATGATATGTTAATCATCTGGCGTGGGTCCCATGATGAATTCATTGAGATGGTTAATGAGCTTAATGCATTGGATAGTCTGGTAAGATTTACTTATACAATACACCCCAATACAATTCAATTTTTGGATATTGAATTGAAACTGTATAACAATAAATTGGATTTTACTCTTTTCAGAAAACCGACGGACAAAAATACACTCCTTCATTATGAGAGTTGTCATCCACCCCCAATGAAAAAATCCCTTCCGATTTCTCAATTTTGTAGGGTACTGAGAAACAATTCTGATAAACATATGGCTGAATGTCAACTTGGGGAGATGTGGCTCCGCTTTAGTGAGCGTGGTTATCCGGATAGGTTGCTACACCAGGCCCTTTCCACCGCCAGACAAAGGATAGCAGATGTAGGTGTGCCACCACAAAAGGAACCTAGACTTACCTTTACCACCACTTATAACACATGTGCCGATGTGGCCAGTAATTTTTTACGTGATCAGTGGAAAATCATTGAGGCTGATAAATCTTTAAGACAAGTGGTAACAGGACCCCCAATGTTGTCTTACAAACGGGGTACAAACCTAAGAGACTTGTTGGTCAAGAGTGATCCGACAATGTGCTATTCAAAAAAACCAGGGGGTTGGTTGAGTACACTGAAACCCGGTTGTTTTAGATGTCCAAACTGTACATCCTGTAGATATATGAGCCCGGGCACATCATTTTTTCATCCCCAAACTGGCAAACGATTAAATATCAGACATCACATTTCATGTACCACCACTCACGTGATATATTTGATCACGTGTCCCTGCGGGCTATCCTACGTAGGCAAAACAGACCAAACATTGCGGCTAAGGATGGACGGGCACCGCTCTGCCATCAGTACAGCCTTCAGGGATGGCCATACTACCAAACCTGTGGCGAAACATTTTTTAGAAAAAGGTCATAGATTGCCCACATTTAGATTTATTGCCATCGATCATATCCCACCCCTGAAGCGAGGTGGAGACAGATCTAGATTGCTATTGCAGCGTGAAACCCTTTGGATCCGCAAACTAAACACTGTTGCCCCTACAGGATTGAATGAATATTGTTCTTTCCTATGCTTTCTAAATCAGCGCTAAATATGATTTATAAGCTACATAGTTGCCATTAAGCTCTGACAAAAGTTTCCACATTGATCAGTCTGTATGTTTTGTTTTACTTTGTATCAACTTTTAAGTAACAAAAGTTTTTTATACTTTGCAGTAATCACATATACCTGTTTCCTATCTGGTGTTGGACTCTTTATGGTCACATGATTGCGGGGGTGTGCACAATTGGGTGAGTCACATGTTTTTAGCTATTTAAACATGGTGGATGTACTAAAAATATGGTCTTGATAAAGGTCTTAGGAGCAGACCGAAACGTTGGCCGAATTTTTTAATGTAATCTAATAAATATGGATTTTTAATCTTTTGTACACAAACCCTGGTGTGCATCTTTTTTCTTTCGTTATTTGGATAATCTTGCCCTTGAAGATAGCACCCAGGTATCAACTCAGAATCATGCATTACGGTGTGCGTTAAGAACTTCTGGACTATATATATATATATATATATATATATATATATATATATATATAACTTTTTGAACTTGATTTGACAATGATCAGATGTCATATTTTATTTGCCCATATAACTTATTATAAACAGATGGGTAAAAAAAATTTTGGTTTAAAACATGTACAGGTATGGGATCCATTATCCGGAAACCTGTTATCCAGAAAACTCTGAATTAAGGCTGTCTACCATAGACTCCAGGTTATCCGAATACAGGTATGGGACCTGTTATCCAGAATGCTTGGGACCTGGGGTTTATCAGATAATGGATATTTCCATAATTTGGATCTTTATACCTTAAGTCTACTAGAAAATCATGTAAACATTAAATAAACCCAATAGGCTGGTTCTGTTTCCAACAAGGATTAATTATATCTTTGTACATGATCTAAGATATAATCAATCCTTCTTGAAAGCAGAACCAGCCTGTTGGGTTATAATATTTACATGATTTTCTAGTAGACTCCATTATTATAATGAAATAATCCAAATTTTTAAAAATGATTTCCTTTCTCATGAAATACTAAAACAGTACCTTGTACTTGATCCCAACTAAGATTAATCTTTAATTTATCCTTATGGAAGCAAAATCAGCTTATTGGGTTCATTTAATGTGTATATGATTTTCTAGTAGACTTAGGGGCAGACTTATCAAGGGTCGAAGTGAATTCGAGGGAATTTTCTAAGTAAAATAATTTGAAATTCAAAGTAATTTTTTGGATACTTTTGGATACGACCATCGAATAGGATACTACGACTTCAAATTCGATTCAAAGTAAAATACTTCGAATATTCGACCATTCGATAATCGAAGTACTGTCTCTTTAAAAAAACCTCGCCTTCAATACTTTGCCAAATTAAACCTGCCGAAGTCCTATGTTTGCCTATGGGGACCTTTTAGAGCATTTTTGGAAGTTGAAGTAAAATCGTTTGATCGATCACTAAAATCCTTCCCTCGATTCGAAGGATTTAATCGTTCGATTTTACTTCGACCGCAGGATACCCAAATTCAATGAAAAAAAGTTTGAATTCTATATTCGAAGTCTAAGGGGCAGATTTACTTAAGGTTGAATATCGAGGGTTAATTAACCCTCGATATTCGACTGTCGAAGTTAAATCCTTCGATTTCGAATATCGAAGTCGAAGGATTTAGCGCTATTCGTTTGATCGAACGATTAAATCCTTCAAATTGTTCGATTCGAAGGATTTGAATCCATCAATCGAATGATTTTTCTTTGACCCTAAAAAGCTTAGAAAGCCTATGGGGACCTTCCCCATAGGCTAACATTGACTTCGGTAGCTTTTAGGTGGCGAACTAGGGGGTCGAAGTTTTTTCTTAAAGAGACAGTACTTCGACTATCAAATGGTCGAATAGTCTAACGATTTTTAGTTTGAATCGTTCGATTCGAAGTTGAAGTCGTAGTCGAAGGTCGAAGTAGCCCATTCGATGGTTGAAGTAGCCAAAAAAAACATTCGAAATTCAAAGTTTTTTTCTTCTATTCCTTCACTCGAGATAAGTAAATGGGCCCCTTTAAGTATTTTAATTCGATGGTCGAATTTCAAAGTATTTTTAACTTTGAAATTCGACCCTTGATTAATCTGTCCCTTAAGGTATAAAGATAAAAATTACGGAAATTATCCCGAAAGCCCCAGGTCCCAAGCACTCTGGATAACAGGTTCTATACCTGTATATATTAATGTAGAGGACTAATAAAACCTTTTTTACATTTTGGTAAAGAGAGGAAATGTGTTGCTTTCCTTATGGTTTAAAATGTAAATTGTGGATATCTAGTGCCTGAAACTTGTCTAATATATAAGGCTTCAGTAACTGTTGAAATGTTTTTGATCTGATTTGGAGCTCTGATCGTTGTTTGGAAGGGAATGCAAAACATTAGGCAATTGGTAAGACAAACGCAAAACACATTAGTGTAATGTATTGAACATATTTTATTTCCATTTACCTTCAAAATTGCGTAGATGCTGGAGTTTGAACAAGCAAAAATGCACTAAGCAACTATGACAGCTGAGCAGTAACTGCAGCTTAACTTTTATTTCGGACTATCAAGCTTCCATTTCATTTCACTTCTTTTTCCTAAGCTTGCCATGTCAACAAGTACAAATGCATGCACACTGAAAGCAGCTATGCAAATATAAAAAGTCTAGAAACATAGTCGATTTTAATCTTTAAAGAGAGCCTAATGGAAATGAAATGTAGGCAAAATGCAAAAATCCACCCAAATGTGTTTTTATTAAAGACTCACTGTAAATAATAAATAAAGCGCTCATGTTTTACAGCATTGGTTTATGTACTTGAATATTTAACATGTAAAAAAAATGGGGAATATGCACCTGGAAATGGCCAACATTTTCTGTAGTTTTAAATTGAGGTGTGTTGTATCAAATCAAGGCTGACAAACAGATAGGAAATGCTACTTTAAGTGGAAGGGTTTTCTTGTATTAACATGTTTGTAGTCAAGCTGACCTGACAAGTTAACATGCCCCTAATCATTTAATATTCATTTCATTTTACAGTAGTGTTTTTTTTATAAACCCATGTAAGATTAAAATAGCAATGACATTATGTATTCTGTATCTGGCAACCACAAAATGTAGTACTAGTATATATTAAATTATATTGAAATATACTGTACGGATACTGTATATAGTTTGGGTATTTAATTACCCTTATCTGTGGGTTTTAGGTTCATTCCCTTTGGAAATATATAGTTATTTACACAAGCCTAAACACTCTCTAGAGTAACTGATATTAGCAGTTACTAGCAGTAGCCTTCTAATTTAAACAGTGGAATATTGAACCTGTCCTCCAAATTTTGTTTCTTGGAGTGGACTTTTTACTCTGCACTGCTCCATTTAGTTCTAGTTTCCTAAATAACAATTATGGGAAGTGTTTCAACTTTACAAACATTATTATTATATAGATGCAAAGTATTAACGCTCTAAAACACCCCATTATCTTTAACGTGGAAAAAAGGTTCCTGAAACAATGCCATGTGCGTATTTTGCAATGTTCATTATGTAAAACCACGAGTTCAAAGCAGACTTGTCCAACTCTGCAGCAATGATACTTTGGGCTCACAAATATGTTTTGCAACTGAGAAGAAACTGAAGCTGAGAGGTAACTGGCCCTGAGTATTGATGTTTAAACTAAGGCTTCAGATGCTGTAAATAGGCAACTGTTTCTTTATGCTGCCCTACAATTAGATTAGTATAATTGTTAACAAACGATTTTTGTCAAGGTAAATCTATACTAGATAGTATTATAACCATTTAAAGGGCTGATACTTTTTCTTGTTTCGAATGGTAGAAGACCCACTATTTTTTTTATCAAGGTAGATCTCCTGATGAGGTCCAGGTGTCAAGAGTAGACCCCAAGGTAACAAAGTCTGGGCACCCCTGCTCTAGACTATGGTCCTGCTCTAGACTTAGTGGGGTCACCCTGATGCCAGTCCAGATGTGTATATGTGCATCTGTGAGTGTGTGTGGATCAAATACATTTATGGATTTTTCTAAATATATTTTTATAAAAATATTTCCAGAGGGGTAGAATAAATCGACCAATACCAATAGAATTCATCCTAATGATATTACTTGGTGCATAAATGAATCCTAAGGGAGCTCATAAATACAAATACACCTGCCAGGTACTTGTGTTTGAAGCAGGTCATTTTTTTATTTCTGAAGTATTTAAATGTGTTGCATTGGTGCAATTAAACTGATCATATCTCAGGCAATAAAGATGAGCATCAAATATGCAGGTATGAGACCTTTTATACAGACTGCTTGGGACCTGGGGTTTTCTGGATAAAGGATCGTTCTGTAACCTAGATCTATATACCTCAAGTCTGTTAAAAATCATCTAAACACTAAACAAAGCCCAATAGGTTTGTTTTGGCTCCATTATATCTAAGCTGGGATCAAGTACAAGGTAATGTTATATTATTAATGAAAAAAGTGAATAGTTTGATTAAAATGGAGCCTATGGGAGATAATAATTTGGAGTTTTCTGGATGACAGGTTTGTGGATAACAGATCCAACACCTGTAAAATATTATAATGTGAAGAAGCAGTAGAATAGAATGGAATTGTTTGTGTTATGACCTGGTTTTAAAAAATATTGTGAAATGTATCGGGCCCTACATATTTCCTGGAAAGGGTCAAATATGCAAACATCAAGGGGCAGATTTACATATGGTCGAATATCGAGGGTTAATTAACCCTCGATATTCCACTGCCGAATGTAAATCCTTCGACTTCGAATATCCGCAATTAGTTTGAACGATTCGAAGGATTTTAATCCATCGATCGAACGATTTTTGTATGACCAAAAAAACATAGGAAAGCCTATGGGGACCTTCCCCATAGGCTAACATTGGTGCTCGGTAGGTTTTAGGTGGCGAAGTAGGGGGTCGAAGTTTTTTTTAAAGAGACAGTACTTAGATTATCGAATGGTCGAATATTCAAACGATTTTTAGTTCGAATCGTTCGATTCAAAGTCGTAGTCGAAGGTCGAAGTAGCCAATTTGATGGTCGAAGTAGCCAAAAAAAACATTCAAAATTCAAAGTTTTTTTTATTCTATTCCTTCACTCGAGCAAAGTAAATGTGCCCCCAACTGTATGAAGTATGTATATGTGTGCGTTAGTGATGTGCGGGCCGACCCGATACCTGCGGGACCCGCAGGTTCGGGTCAACCTCGCACTGCTCCTCGCGGGTGGCTGGTGGGTTGGAGCTCTTCTCCTGCTCTCCACGCCAGCCACCTTCAAATGCCGGCTTCCGGGTACCGGTTTTATAGTCTTGTGTCTGCTCGCCCCACCCCTTTTGTGACGTCATTGTGATGTCATCGGCGGGGCGGGGCGGCATGGGTCTATAAAAGGACCCCGGAAGGGCAGGTGCGGGCTGGAGCAGGACGGGTTAGGGTTGGGTGCGGGTCAGAAAAACCCTGACCCGCACATCACTAGTGTGCGTGGTTTTTCAGTTCTCTTCTGCCATATGTAAAAAACATATAGATTGACTCTTGATAAAATTGTGTGTATGTGTGGAAGACTGTAAGCTTCACTGGGGTAAGGACTGCTATGCATGATACAAATCTCTATTCCAAGTACTGGAATTGTTCAATAAAGAATTTTCCTAATAATACAATATTTTGCAATAATATGGCAGTAAATTGTGGATATTCGGTATGCTTTCATGGAAAGGTTTACAGGAATAATAATTAGAATGTTTGGCTTACATGCTTATTAGAATAACCAGTAATTTGTTCATCGACCTACACAATGTATGATGGATAATGGACAACTATGGCTCATTGCTCGTCATGTTTTCTTTATTTACTTCAAAATTTCAAAGGACATCATGGGAAGGTTACCAGGTCATTTGAAACTCAAGAACATTCCTAAAATAATAATCATTAAAAAACAGATGCAAGTAGCTGGGCTGCACTAATTGCATATAACATTTAAATTATGGGCTATATTGCAGCACTTCAAACTGTAATATAACCCATCAAATTTCCCTGAGATTTCACATGATTTGGAAACATTTATCGATACTGATCTTTACTCTTTCTTGCTCTAGGACCCAGAAAAATCCCTTGATCTAGTGCTCCATTCATCGCTATGAATTACTTATTATAATTAGAACTATTATGATTATATTTTTACTAAAAAGTATGAATTCTTTATTGAAACAATTTGGATTGGATGGTAAACAGGGGATTATAGAATAAAAAAAATCCAAAGACTTCCCTTTTTAAATATGTGTAGACTCCATATTTAAACAGACTTCCAAACAAAGTATACTGGTATTACATTTTGGTAGAATTTCCTTCATCCATTACAAAGAGGAAGAGTTTGGGTTTGGCTAAACATTTGCTTCAACAGAATACAAAGTATACGTTTTAAAAAAAAAAAAGTCTTTATTAAACCTTCAAAATGACTTTGTCACTGGCAAGATATACTTAAAATGTTTTCTAGGCTACACAGGATATAGACAATTTAACTTAAATTGAAGATCAGGCTGGCCATTTCTAAAATAAAATGAATAATGTTTTGAATATAATTGAAAATGAATAAATAAAGCATTTTATCTATTGCAGTCACCCGTTATTTCTGTAGGTGAAATTTCCTTCTATGTTTAGGTCCATTTTCTATACTTAAACCCATCCTCTGTTTTTTCCTCTGTCTATATCTCTGTCTCAGACATTACCTTTATTTTCCTAGGTAGAGGTAAATAAAGGGAAGATATTTCAGTGAAAATTCTTGGGAAAAAAAGGGAATGGGTCTTAAAACACAACCCTCCTTGAATATTTTAAGACTAAAGACAAACCTTTAAATTGCAGTGAATGTTTGTACTCTATTAGCAATTTTATAGATTACTTAGAGGTCATGTTGATCAGTAATACGCAAAGTGCAGTTTCTAGATAGGGTTTAATTTGCTTTATTAGAATCTCATCCCAGAACTGGTATGTCCTTGCAGGGGTTTTTTAACTGACAGTTGGAACTCAACATTTCAATTTGCTTCTTTCAGTAGGGGTCAGCATGGTTGATCATAAATAATAACTTGCATACCTCCTACCGCATGAAAAACCTCAGCTAATTCACTTTTACAGGACTCGCTTTTTAAAATTCATTTTGGGTTTCTACAGCGACAATCTCTGCAAAGCATAGAATCAGGATTGGATTTGTTTCTTAATAAAATTTCAATACATACAGTTTTTAAGAATGCCATGAGCTGTCCATAGAACAAATTAATAAACAGTAAAGACAAAAATGCACACTTTTAATTGCCATAAAGACATGTATTAGAACAAAGAAGTAATACACAAAAACATGGTAACAAAACTATATACTACTATAAAACATATCTCTAGAGGGATTATAAATCTTTAATATCAGTAGGATTGTTATGGATGCATACAGTGGAAGAATCTCTGCTAGTAACTTCAGGACTTTGTTTTATGTTTAAGGTTCAGGTAATGTAAATAGACTAAACAAAGACACTTACCACAACTTTGCGCTAGTTATGAAATTTATAACAACCAAGGGTAGTAAATGAGGTCCAGTAAGTCCATTGAGTAAGTATGTCCAGAAGGGTCAAAATATATATATATTTTCACTTTCTCCACTTTCTCTTCTATTTCGACTCCAGTAGGTATTATTAGTTTCAGCAATAATACACACAACCTCCATGATAACTTTCATAAAATGCCAGTGCTTTTTATTTTTTGAATATATACATATATATATATACATGAAACAGAAGTAAACCGGTTTTTAAAGCTGTTTCCCAAAAAAAAAAAACCCTTTACATAAATTTGTGAGCAATAAAATAATAAACCTACAGTGTATAATTTAGAAGTCATGTTCTGTACAAGGATGGGGGCCTATGATGCAGATGGTTAAGGAACTGTAATATAAGCACCCCGACCAATGTTTCCATTCTGAAATATACTTCACATGAATTGAAATGGTGGCAACACCACCAACAAAACAAAATAAATAGAAGCAGACATTCAGTAATTAACCTAACTGTGATTTATTATGGTGTCACTGTTTCTAACCTCGGGTTTTAATCAGCACTAAGCCCCAAGTGACACCAAAACATATTTTGTGGAATTGACAAAAAGCTGCATTAACACTTTCATGGTGTGAATTTAAAAGACCGTGGAAATCACAACGCGGTCAAGGATTGAATTTGACAAAGATTTTAATGTTAATTTGTGTTAAAATGGATACTCTGGACGCTGTTTGTGGAAAAAAAAGATTCTAAAAGATCTATAATAATCACCAGACATTATTATCAAAATCAGTGATCCATGACGAATCAGATCTAGAAGTGATGTATCAAAGAAATCAATTTGTTTGTAAACAAATACATAATTTCAAGAGTATGCATACCTTCAAAGCAAACAATGACTTTGTACCAACTTGGGCCAAAAAACCACAAAACATTAGCAAGTGAAGAACCGATCAATTTTATATATAATCTATTGAAAAATTTCTCTAATCTTAAATCAGATTTCTTTTGACCCCTCTATTGCCTACAGTTCAGATAAAATGTAGTCTCCTTCAATCAGAAAACATTAATCATATCTTCCTTTATTTATATTGATCATTATTACTAGATTTCGATAGATCTTAAAGGGCACCTGTTGGCTAATATATTAAACCCAACCAAAGGTGCAGGCTAATAGAGCCCATAACAGTAGTAACAGCAGTTGTTTTTTAAAAAAAATTGCCCTCCACCAGCACTAGAACACTCCCGGTGTGAGTGGTCATGTCAGTCAAAGTGCACAATGCACACGCATGTGCCCCCACATGGCTGTGAGTGGCCTAGCGCTGGTGCAGTGCAAATTTGAAAAAAAAAAAAAAACTAATAATCCCCAACTGAAGTACGGGCTCTATTAGTCTGCACCTTTGGTTGGAGATAATATATTTAGCCAACAGATGCCCTTTAACTTCTCCAATCAAATAAACACTTTAGTGCCGTGATGCACTGTATGGAAAAATAAAGATTGCTCCTTCTGCAACATTGAGGCCATTGTTACCATACTCTACTGCTCAAAACTGAAAAAATAAAACCAACAGGACGATGGCTTAAACACAAGCCTTTCTCTACTGAAAAGACACTACTTTTTTTATTGCCAAAAGCTATATTTTTAACTCTAATAAAAGTAGATGTTTGTCAAAAAGATGAATACAGGTATGGGACCTATTATCCAGAATGCTCGGGACCTGGGGCTTTCCGGATAAGGGGTCTTTCCGTAATTTGGATCCTCACACCTTAAGACTACTAGAAAATCATGTAAACATTAAATAAACCCAATAGGCTGGTTTTGCTTCCAATAAGGATTAATTATATCTTAGTTGGGATCAAGTACAAGCTACTGTTTTATTATTACAGAGAAAAAGGAAATCATTTTTAAAAATTGGGTTTTTTGATTATAATGGAGTCTATGGGAGACGGCCTTTCCGTAATTCGGCACTTTCTGGATAACGGGTTTCCGGATAACGGATCCTATACCTGTATATAAAAAGAGTCTCTCTGGCAAGTTCACATACTCTGTAAAATGTAAGATGAAAAAAAACAATCTTCATAAATCATAATAACATTCAAAGCTGTTTTTTCATTTAATTTAATTAAAGAAGTAGTTTGATTATGAAAAGTTCTTAGGAATGGAAATATCAGAATTTAATAAATAACCCCCTTAGTGTGCTCCACTCAACTTTTACCCATTTCAGCTGATCATAATGCAGTATGTACAGGTTTAAAAGGTTGCAATTTGCTACTTTACCTGGTGCAAATTTTAAATACATCATCATACATTAGCCCCCTGATATTATTGGTTCTCCATCAGCCAGTTTATTTCATTTGTCTCAATGTAAGACCTACTTTATGAAATGAGTTTTTGGGCTATTTAAGCACAAAAGGGTTCATGTCCAGCTATAGGCACAGAACATGTGTTACATCGGACCTTCGCTATGTGGAAGTAGAGAAGTAAGGGTGTAGTGCAGCTACAACTCCCATATGTTACTGTACATGAAAAACAAAATACAAGGGCGCCAGGAGGTTCTAGAACAGTTTATGTGTCCAAGACAAATGATCCACAGGTTTTATACTTACAATCACAGAGGTCACAGCAGATAATCATGACATGACTACAACATGTCCCTCAAAGCTAGCACAGTGGAACTCCCTGAGGTGATAGTGTAACACCTGGATAGATACACCCTCAGGACCTCAGCACCATGACCTGAATCCCCACACGTTGGATCAGGGAACTCACTAGCCAAGTCCCTATTAGGCTGTGTCCCTATACTACAAACCAGTCTTGCCTGAGGGGAGAGCTACCTCCTTGCTATCCCTCCTAGTTGGAGCCAAGCTGCTCTTGCTAGCTAACCTACCTATCTTACTCTACTATAAAAGCTAGTATCCTATCTCTAGCTGGCCTCATTCATGGGGTCCTTGCTCCCTGACTTATCTTTCTCTAGAGGTACTTGCTCCTATAGGGAAGAATTTACTGGGCCTTGTTGAACACAGGCTCCCTGGAAACATCCAGCTGGGTCAACAAGCAAAAGCCAAAGAGGAAGATCCACCCCTTCTCACTCACTATCTGTCACTAAGTGTGACAAGAAGTGGTCACAACAACTCTCAGGCCGATAATACAACTATGCAAATTACAACAAGCTACATGGGCAGCTGCCCAGCAACTTGGGAGAACTAGGAAGTGTAGGGATTTAAAGTCATATCGGCACATTAACCCTATAAGTCCCTACATTTACATGTAGATCTTTCTGATCAGTCATGTCTATATAGTAGAGTCCTGTGCGGAACCAATTTTTGAGACCCAACCCTGCAGCCCACGACCCGAACTGCAATCCACAGAAAAACGTTTTGTAAAACTTTAAAAATAGTATAATATAGACAATATAACATAACATAAGAAATATAGATGAGACCCGCAAATTGCAGACCCGCAAATCGTATCTATACCCACACCCGAAAATCCTACCCTCATCCGGTAGAGTAACCTTTGAGTACCTGACTCGCTGCAGGACTCTACTATATGGGAAGCGAATCTAAAATTAACTTTCCAGCTGTTGCTGAGCAACAACTTTGGATGGATACTCTTAGATTCAGACTTTTTACTTTTTTGTTCCAGCATCAGAAGGTCCAACCTGAATTAAAAACTGAACTGCTAGTATCCATTTGATGCACAATGGTTGTTTGAATACCAAGTTCTCATTCATGCCATTCTGTTTTCCAGGTACCCTATTTTGCTGTAATTCTGACCATAGATTCTGAGATTTATGTGCAGTCAAGACTTCACAGAGGCTTGAAAAACCAGTGGAAGGGCTTTAAATCAACCCATGTTAAAAAATCATTTATGTGAATATAAACCAACCTTTCGCTAATTGTGAAGTTTTTCTCTCTTTAAATAAACAAAATGCTCACTACCACAGACTTGTTTTTAATTTTTGCTTGTTCCTTGTATACATTAAAAAAATCTGTAACATCTCGGGTGTAATTATACCTATATCCTTTAAACAGTTTTAGTCCTCCATTTTCTTTTATAATAGCTATCAACTGTTCATTCACATGTTACTGATGCTGTTAAAACATAAAATTGGATGAATATGACTCATGAATGACTTGACATCATTATTGTTTCATAGTTTTATTATTTTGTGATGTCAACATTCCTCTTGCTATTGCAATTATTTTTACATAGCCTATAAAATTAAACATTTTACTTAATAAACCAACCCTGTATTTACTCACCGCTTGGTAAAAATAACTTCTCAGTATTCTGTGTGGTCTATTTGCATGCTGGAAGGAATTTTTTGAATCATGTATGAAGTACACAATCTGTAATGCAATAGCATTCTTTATTTTTCAGCACTTTGAACGGGAATGCTCTCCTAAAATTAAAGGTCCAATAAAGTTTTATAAGCTAGATTTTACAAGAAATGTTGAATTTTAGCTACAGTGTTCGATCATGAATCAGGTTTAATAAATTGGATTGGTAACTTGAGTCAGTTACAGCTGCCTTGGCCAAATTCCATGGCACCATGTAAACTCATCCAAGCAATGTAGGACTGAAAGTAGATAAAATGTAATGATTTCATAAACGTATCTTATGAGATGGTCTCATACTTAGAATGAATCCGCCAATTCATTTTCTTGAATAACTTCATGTTTTAGAACTTATTGGAATAGGAAGGGTAGTTTTAATATCCTTACATTATGTTGATTTGATTTATTAGAGCTATAAGAATAAGAATAGACTTTATTTTACTTTAGTTTACTTCTCATGTCGTGAGAGGATGCATTGATTCTTTGAGTTGTATTCTGCACTTTAAATTCTATAACCTGGGTAAGACAAAGGTATTACAGAAGTAATAGCTATTTGAAGCAGCCATAAAGCTTTTTACTATTAGATTTTTTCCCCTGCCATTTATATAGCGCTGGCATGTTTCTGTAGGGCTTTTACAAAGGTTATATTTCATTATTATATATAATTTACCTGTCAGTCCTTGACCTAGTAACGAAAGGTCCTTATCACATTTTTTTTGGAGGAAAACCCACACAAACTCCTTGCAGAGAGTGCCCTGACTGTACTCTAACTCAGGACCCCAACACTGCTAGGCAGGAGTGCTAACCTCTAAGCCATTGTGCAATGAATATGTGCAAAGCAAGTTGTTATAAGAAACATGTTGCCCATCCAATTGAAAAACAATTACAGTTTAGGGAAAGCTTTGTTGAGGTCTAAACCACAGATAATTTTTCTGTTCCCTGGATGTCTTCATCTAAAAGTTGGAAGCCTTTCATTATTTTTAGCAATTAAGTGCTTTCAATTTCTGGCTTTTCATTTTTGTCTTTCCATAGTTTTGCTAAGCAAAATTATTATATTTTGAGATTTTATCACAGCCTTTCTACATACCAAAAATAACAAACATCGGCAAACATAATGACTGCAATTTGAATGACTAGGCATTAGTGATGGGCGAATTAACGAGACGCGAATTCGCAGTGCATTTCGGTAAAAAATTTGATTCTGATGTATGTCTAAATTATTCTGACGCCCATTGACTTTAATGTATTTGGACAAAATAAACGTGCGTCAGAATAGTCGTGGGCATCAAAATTGCCGCATTCGTCAAAAATTTTCAGCAAAGCAGGAACTGGAAAAATTCGCCAATCACTACTAGGCATTCTTTAAATCACAAATATATGGATCCTGGACATTCTGTACAATATGATAAAGTAACAATGCATCCTCTATGGGAGTGGAGCCCAAAGTGTGGGACTGATCCTCCTGGGGTGTGGCTGATACAGTGGTAGGGGGCCTCAAACCCAAGGACAATTACTATAGGGTGAGATATGTCTGAAAGCCCAGATTGAAGGCCAGTTGGGTGAACTTTAGGGTGAAATCCTTTTTGCTACTATAGATTATCTTGAAACAATCACTAAATGAACGATACCCCAATAATATTATATGTCTGTATAGTTATTATGAGCTAAGTGGACCCTCAAGAAGGGCTTGTACAGAAAAGGTCTATTCTACAGACTATTCTAAGTGCACATGTAAATGTTACTCAGTACTAGTTAATCAATCACTAAGGCACCAATCACACATCACTATGAAAACCGAATGTTTAACTGTCACTGAATCTAATGATCAGACTCAAACTTCAAACTCTACTAATCCGTGAATTGTATAGCCTAATGATTTAAGCTGTATCTCAATTTTTGTATTCTATCGTCTCTCCTTCTCTTTTATTTCCCTTTGACTATATGAAGCCTTGACTCAGTTCTCCTATTGACCAACTATTGATCAACCTATACTTTTTCCTTTCTTTAACAAATATATGTTTAACAGGGGAGACAAGCCTTTCCCCGTAATAATGTTATTTAGTTTATATCTGAAAATTGCACTGCTTTTCGTATGATTTTATCTGTGAAGCCACAAGAAAATATAAGTTATTAAAAATATTAAAAAAAAAGAAAGATAAATAGGAAGAAGCGACATAATACATGGTTGGGCACCTTTGCTTTTCTGCAGTACATAGAACCAATAAAATAAAAAAACATTAAAATATGGTTTACATTAGCATACCTGCATTTCCATTTCACTTGTTTTACAATATTTCCTGTATCTATACTTTGTTTTCAAAAGTAAATCTTAGAAGCAGGCAAGGCATACAAACTATTCAAAATCCTATTAGGGTTATCCCAGAAGCCAGAACTTCTGTCTTTTTTTCTCCTTTTTATCAGGATGTTAAAAGCTGTTTATTTTCGTTTTATGAACCTATAAAACCTCCAGTAAACATGCAATACATTATTGTTTCACATGGATACTACCTTGAAAATTCAGGAAAAAGAAGCAATAGTCCTTTATTCAGATGCTTTCAGTGTCTTCCTTTGTTCTTTTTACACTTCATCTTTTGGTTGCAGCACTCATAAGGCCTGCAGATGTCTTTTGTTGGAATTGGGATATGAAGCACCTATAAAATGAAAACATTCTTGGGGCCTTAAATGAGGAAAGTCTGGGAGATCTAATTTGTACTTATTGCCACCTGGCTTCCAGAAATCGGGTATTAGGAAAACAAACTGTGTCAGTGTAGAGATGCGGTTCCTAGCAAAGTTCAGTTATATTTTAACTTCTATTATCTTCAAGCAGAAATCCCCTTTTTTTTAAAAAAAAAAAAATGCAGAGAACGCAGTTAATATTAAACATACACAATGATAAATATATAAATATAATAAAATCAAATAAATAAATACGTATATATATATATTAAATATATATATATTGATACATCCTACATCCTTGATAAGGATGTAGGATCCCAATAGGGACCAAAACGTTGGATACAGCATTTTATGAAATAAATCACTTTATTTGAAGCAAACTGGAGTGCTGGTCCCTTATAACATGTATATTAAAATATATATATAATTAAAACAAACAAGATATATAAAATATCTTTACATCTAAACAGTGCTTACTATATGACAGGTGCCACATGACACTCAGGGAGGGTTGTAGAAGTTTTTGGTCTATAACTCAACTGGAAAAAAAAATCAGTTTTGTTCCTTTGTGTTAAAATTGCCCTTTATTGGTATAATTAAGAAGAAAGAACAAGGTCCAAGGTAAGTACAAGGACGAATTCTTCTGGCAGGTTGCAAGCTACAAGCTATTATGGATGAAAACAAAGAGAAGAAAAACAAACAACTTTTGAATATGCAACTGGTTAAAAGCTTAAAGTGAGACCGAGTTAGTTTGTTCATAGGCACATAATAAGAAGTACTGTACAGTCTTTTTCATTAGTTTTTTTAACCCTCTTCCCTTTTTAAAGCTAAATCAGCACCTGGGTGCATGAAAGATTTAAAGGAAACAATAAATACACTGCAACATACACTGTCTTTTTGTGATAAGTGTTTATTAGTTCTTTTGTCTTATTTTCTTTAACCTTAAAATAAAGAAACTGACCCTGGCAACCAGGAAGCACCTAAAGAACAAGTAAAGGAATATTTACTGGCTGGTGCCAATGTGTTAGGTACCCCATAGTGAATATTATTGCTATCCTTAGTTCAGCCAGGTTGCTATTCCTGCTGCACATCGTTGCCAATGCCACAGCAGTTCTCTTCGACTGTCCTGAACATGCGCCAAAAAGATCAGAAGTGAATTTTACTCTTCTACACATGCACCCTATCTGGACAGCAGAGAGGATCTGTAGGCCATGGCAGAATGGAGCAGCAGGAACTGTACCCTTGGCTGGTGTACTTTTCAACACACAGGAAGTGAGCCCAGGGGTCTAAGGTTAATAGTGATAATCACAGAGGCTTATTATTATTTATATTACAGGTATGGGACCTGTTATCCAGAATGCTCGGGACCTGTTTTTTTCCCGATAACGGATCTTTCCGTAATTTGGGTCTTAATGCCTTGTCTACTAGAAATTCGTTTAAACATTACATAAACCCAATAGGCTGGTTTTGCTTCCAATAAGGATTAATTATATCTTAGTTGGGATCAAGTAAAAGCTACTGTTTTATTATTACAGAGAAAAAGGAATTCATTTTTAAAAATTTGGATTATTTGTATAAAATGGAGTCTATGGGAGACAGCCAATCCGTAATTCAGAGCTTTCTGGATATCGGGTTTCTGGATAAGGGATCCTACACATTATTCCATTGAATAGTGCAGTTTAGTTGCTATGGTCAATACCATGGTTTGACAGCAAATTGCATGAACTAACAGCTCCTTTAAGCATAGTCTTATGTCACTGTTTGGCTCATTTCCCATAGAATCCATAGAGTAACTAATATACAGTAACTATACTGATGCACAGAAAAAAACCTGAAAAAGTTTCTTAATCTCTTTTATCTCAACTGGAGGAAGTGGAATGTTGTCATTTAAGAGTCTATAGAGCACTGATACCAGTTTTTAATGGTAGGATTGGCTGCAGTCATCTGCATTTAGAGACACCAGTGCTCATTTCTCTCTGTAATAATAAAACAGTACCTTGTACTTGATCCTAGCTAAGATATAATTAATCTTTACTTGAAGGAAAAGCAGTCTATTGGGTTTATTTAATGTTTACATGTTTTTCTAGTAGACTTAAAGGGATACTCTCATGGGAAAAAACATTTTTTTCAAAATGAATCAGTTAATAGTGCTGCTCCAGCCGAATGCTGCACTGAAATCCATTTCTCAAAAGAGCACACAGATTTTTTTTTATATTCAATTTTGAAATCTGACATGGGGCTAGACATTTTGTCAATTTCCCAGCTGCCCCTGGTCATGTGACTTGTGCTCTGATAAACTTCAATCACTCTTTACTGCTGTACTGCAAGTTGGAGTGATATCACCCCCCTCCCTTTCCCCCCAGCAGCCAAACAAAAGAACAATGGGAAGGTAACCAGATAACAGCTCCCTAACACAAGATAACAGCTGCCTGGTAGATCTACCCATGTCCCACTGAGACACATTCAGTTACATTGAGAAGGAAAAACAGCAGCCTGCCAGAAAGCATTTCTCTCCTAAAGTGCAGGCACAAGTCACATGACCAGGGGCAGCTGGGAAATTGACAAAATGTCTAGCCCCATGTCAGATTTCAAAATTGAATATAAAAAAATCTGTTTGCTCTTTTGAGAAATGGATTTCAGTGCAGAATTCTGCTGGAGCAGCACTATTAACTGATTAATTTTGAAAAAAATGTTTTTTCCCATGACAGTATCCCTTTAAGGTATGAAGATCCCCATTGCAGAAAGATCCATTATCCAGAAAAACCCATGTCGTGAGCATTCTGGATAACAGGTCCCATATCAGTATTTTGCAAAAGACCTGTGTTCCTGCCATGAATACAGTGCTGCCTTTGTTCAGCAGTGCTATATCTATGAGGGATGAGCAGGGGGAGGTATGTAGGAATTCCCCCCTCCTGCCCCCTACCCATCATTCAGACAAGCAAGTAAGTGCAGGTCTTCTCTTTGTGCCACCATTGCTGAGCTCTTACCCTAGCAATGGATTTTCAATTCAGCATTGAACTCCATATTCTCTGTCAGAGACAGAAATAGCATTCTTTGGTAAAAAAGTGGTTAAAAAAAGGTACAATGTAGCATTATGTTTAAAACAACTCAGTAAAATCATGAACAAGTAGATATTACGATATAGATTTGTTAGGGGCTTCTAAGCCTGTATTATTATTGCCAGGTACCTGTATTTTGTTAGCAGAAATCAGTTTACACATCTTGAAGGTTTTAGAATTGAACAAAGTGAATACACTACCATAAAGTGTTTCCTATGCACCATTTCAGTAAGTAAATGGAAAACTCATTCTTATTAAATATGACCCTTGTGTAAATAGATATGGTTTAATTCCAAGCAGAAGTGCATCGGCTACACTCATCCCGGGCTGAAATCCACCATACAGTCAAATGAACTCCATAAGGAAAGTCTGGATACCGTGTTCCCTGGCATAACTCATGTCATTGCAGATGGACAGATATAATTTCACAGCAAGCTAACTGCATGTATTAGAAGACTGTAATGATGTGGACATTTTATCTTAAATACTTGCAAATCATACTTTTTCCTTAATAAAGAGATTTTATTTTCCCAAGAGCTTGGAATGTGCTGGATTATTGAAATAAGTACACACAGTTGCAACCAGACAATATCCATGGCAGTGTTCTTTTGTCATCAGTTATGGCCACACCTTGTAATAGGTTATTATTTTGGAAACCTGGAGAGATTCGGGTTTCTTTCCATATGTGACTAGGGGAGATTGGTATGGTGGCTTATCAATATTATGATCATAACTTTGTAACAAAAAAACCCTGTTTCAAAATTACATGCACTTGCATATTTACTTGAATCATTTAGACAGGGCTTTAAACTTTTTGAAATTGGCCTTAGGTGTGCATCCACAATCTCCCCTATTCTTTCCATATGTGACAACATTGGTCCAGAATCACATCTACTTTCATAACTTTTAACAATGGAATGGTGATGAGAGAATTAGCATGCTATAAACACTTCACCTCCGTGGAGGTAGGGAAAAAGATATTTGAAATATGGAACTATAATCTGTAACTGTAAGGAACTTACCCTCGTGGTCTAGCGGCAGCGGGGTCCACGCCGCGTCCTCGGCGTGGACGCCCGTCACGTTGCGCCCTGCTCCATGCCGGTTCCTCTAGGGTGCGCGCGCCGTGTGCGTGCATTATTTAAAGGCGCAGTCGGCGCGAAATTCAAACAGTTTAAAAGGGGAATTTGGTTTTCAGCAAATTGCCAGTTGTTAGGTTCAATTAGTTTGTTCCTGGGTGTTTGTTCTGTGAGATTCCTGTTTGATCTACTGTGTTTGACCCTTGCTTGCCTGCTTACTACTCTGACCTCTCCAATCCTGACCTTGCCTGCTTTCCGACTATTCTACGATCTCTAATCCTGATTCTGGCCTGTCTGACTATTCTAACTGCTTGTGCTGGCCCGGCCTGCCTGTTCTGCCTGTTCCTGGTGGCTTCCTATCTTCCAGCCTCCTTGTAAACAGTTGTGCCCCATTGCCTGCCAGAACTTATGCCTTGCACCTCTCGTTAAGTCCAGGTGGCATCTGACTACGCCGAGGGCTCCTCCCGAGGCCAAAGGCGGTCACTTAACTGGTGAAGTACAAGCCGAGACCAGGGTGCTTGGCATCTGTTCTGGTGTAGGGTGCCGACCGTGACAGTAACTTAAATCAAGTAATCCCAAGAAGAAAAATATTGTTACCCAAATTATACAGTAAATTCGCATTTAGGGATAGGTTCACTGCAAAGTTTTATCCGTCTTCCATATAGGATAAGAATTGAGTGTAACATAGTATCAGTAATAGACCTAGCCATCCTATTTTGTTATCACAGGCCAAAGTTTATTCTGGAAGACACAACAGGAGTTGATTACGAAATCCCCAGCTACAAGTGCTAGAACACTACCAGATGCAATATTGCTCCACTTAGTGCTCAGTTACAGAGCACTTGCAGCTGGGGTTTTGTGCAGAGCCTGTTCCTTGCCCCGTAAACGCTAGTGATAAACACAACTGCCACGTTTCTTGAATTTCGCAGTAATATTGCCAAATGCATTGGAGTTTTTTCTGTCTCAATGGTGCACAAATTAGAGGAAATGTAAGGGGAGTAGGACAAGGGAAGCCTATGTGAAGTCTGCAAATTTGGGAATATCCAGGTTTCTGAACCCGGGTTTTTTCTCCCGTTGTCCGGACAGCCGAGTCCGACCCTGAATGACTGTACACACCTCTGGGTGCTATAAATTACTGTACCACTGCAACTTTGCCTGGTGTTATTATCCAGATGGCTACGGTAACTATGGTGGCTCTCACCATAGTAGCAGTCAAATCCAAAAAGTTGCAGCAATTTAATATTATCAAGACACACAGTTGTCTCTACTTAACTAACTTCTGTGCTAAAATAATTGTATTTTGCTCTTTTAAATTGATTTCTTTTTCATTAAAATGCTTTGGATACATTCCTACTGGTAATGGTGACTGATACAGTGCAGTTACATTTTCTATAATATTGTAATTGTCAAATTCTGATAATATTAGTCATCGCCAAAGAAAAGTATGAGAAGTGATCCACTCACAGTTTGCCAACTCTTTTCAGGAAAGACAATATTAAGTACATACTATGTATACAGTAAATTGAACAAAAGCCATTGACATATAAATAAGCTTAAAAAAGAATGTATGTAGAGTAAAAGGGAAATAATCTGGACTTGGACATTTTATCAGTTTCTAAAAATATTTGTACATCAAAACTTCCTGGATTTTAATTTCAATGCATCGATCTTACAGTAAGTATACAGTGTGGACTTTACTTTGATAAAATAGTTT
Organism: Xenopus laevis; assembly: GCF_017654675.1. NCBI lineage: Eukaryota > Metazoa > Chordata > Amphibia > Anura > Pipidae > Xenopus > Xenopus laevis. The sequence goes on along the minus strand of NC_054384.1, from coordinate 90,122,445 downwards.
AGATACATCTCATGGGATGGTTGATTTTGATCAGCTTTTCCATCTGCTCACTTTTAGTTTTTGCTCCAGCTGCATCATTACATGTTCTGTTCCTCCAAAACTGATTTCCCTCCTCTTTCCCTACATCTTACTCCTCAACCTTCCCAATGTGAAACCATGAAGTTATTTGGGCAATGGTCATTTTCCAAGGGTAGATTTCCAGGGTATAAAAACATGAAATGCATCTAAAATGTGTATGGCAATCTTTTTGGTTATTGTACATGGTACAAGACGCCCACTGAATTTTGCTCTATGGTTGTGACATGCATCCAAGTATTAGTGGGGTTTGGGGGCAACCACACAAGGGGCACATTTACTAAGGGTTGAATATTGAGGGTTAATTAACTCTCGATATTCGACCATCGAAGTAAAATCATTCGACTTCGAATAACGAAGTCGAAGGATTTACCGCAAATACTTTGATCGATTGATTGAAGAAAAAAACGTTCGATGAAATCCTTGAATCGAACGATTTGAAGGATTTTAATCCATCGATCGAAGGATTTTCCTTTGATCAGAAAAAGCTTAGAAAACTTATGGGGAAGGTCCCCATAGGCTAACATTGTAGCTCGGTAGGTTTAAAGTGGCGAAGTAGGTAGTCAAAGTTTTTTTTAAAGAGACAGTACTTCGACTATCGAATGGTCGAATAGTCGAACGATTTTTAGTTTGAATCGTTCAATTCGAAGTCGAAGTAGCCTATTCGATGGGCGAAGTACCAGAAAAAAAACTTCAAAATTCGACATTTTTTTACTTCGTATCCTTCACTCGAGCTTAGTAAATGTGCCCCTAAGTAAACATTAGTGCTCAAAAAATTTAAAGATCAAAAGATTAAAAAAGAGTAACTATGAGATTGTTTTGGGCTTTTGATATGCTTCATTTAAAGACAATAATTTATCATTAATTTGGTTGAATTTAATTGGGGATGTCCCCTAATTTTACATTATGTTTGGGTCCCATGTGTTTCTTTTACTATTTAGGGGGTTATTTGGTTTGGGTCATTTGTTAGAGAACTTAACAAGGTTATATTTTTTTATAATTAAAGTATAATATTCGGTTAATATCTCCAACAATTGGTGTGATTTATTAAGAAGAGTCCAAGTGTTGCACATGAATTTTATTAGGAATCCTGCCATACCTTTTGAAAGCAGCTCCTTCCCACTATGTTTCAACTGTTCTTCAAAGGAAGAAAAAGGCTCCCACGTTGCCGATTTCTTCCAAACCTGCACCCAAACAGCTCCTTTGAAAGTCAGGGGCAGGTCTTTGCTCCCATTGGTTGATGTAGAAGGCAAGTGGGACATAATAATGATGTCTTGCTAAACGGAACCCATGGTGAAATTAATGAAAATAAGTTTGTGAAAATTTTCAGATAATCGGTTATTGTTTCCAACCTTAAATTCTTTATACCAGAGATGAGATTGCCATTAACAAATATGTATTTTTCTAGGCAAACACTGCCGTACTGACATGGATAAATTACCGCAGGCTACACAAGCGACTTTATATGCTTGGTACACCTCCAGAAACAATGTTTACCTATCGAATCCACCAAAATGCACTTATGCCAATATCCATTTTGGAAGAAGTGATATCAGATCTGACATTGTCCCTCTGGAAATCCCGCGGCATACAAAAAATGGGAGACCTGTTTGAGCAGGACAGTCTGGCCACCTTCCCGTCCCTGCAAACTAAATATGAGTTACCAAATTCGCAGCTTTACACTTATCTAAGAGTGCGGCACTACCTCCATGCGCACAAGTGGAATGGACTGCACCAACCTACTTTATTTGAAACTAGATGTTGGTCTCTATCGGGGAAACGGAAAGGAACACAGAGACTATATCAAGTGTTACAACAGAAAGAATCTGACACCGCACCTCTAGCGATAGAACGCTGGCAGACAGAGCTGCAGATACCACTGTCTACGGAGGTCTGGCGTGGGCTTTTCCGGCGTACGATCAAACACTCAAGGGCGCTTAACCACCATGAACTCACTGTTAAATTGATGTATAGGTGGTACTTAACCCCTGACAAATTACACAAAGCATTCCCCAACTCTCCCAGCACTTGTTGGAGGTGCCGACGAGCAGCAGGGACTTTCTTTCATATTTGGTGGGCCTGCCCCATAGCTCTGGAATACTGGCAGAGAGTTAATGGTCTTCTAAAGGACATTACCGGTGACCTAACTATCCTCAGCCCAGCAATGGCCTTACTAGGCTATGATACAGTGGTAAGAGACGCAACGACACAGAAGGATATCACAAGGCTTCTTTTAGTCAGCAGAAGTTTATTGGCAAGACATTGGAAACAATCTAGTCTCCCGCAGCGTGCACACATCCAAGCTGAACTCAACAGAGTGGATCTGTACGAACGGACTTTTTTCTCCTAAACCTACTTAAGGGAATAGCAACTCTCATTGCTTAGTAGTTGTGACATGTCTGTGCAGTCTCCAGTACCTTTCCCCCCCCCTCTATCTCTCTTTTCTTCTTTCTTCCTCCCCCATTTAATAATTGTAAACTGCAAAAATTGTTAATAAAAAAAACAAAAAAAAAAAAAACAAATATGTATTTTTCTACTTTATACTGCTCATACAGGTTATGTTGTGTTGGTTAGGATGTGACCAGAAGTCAAAATATGTCAAGGTTTCTGTTTTACAAACTGCAGTCCCATCAAAAATAAAAACGGCAATCCAGTAAAAAGTAAGAAAGCAAACACAAATTGAAATATAAATACACATTCTTTACAATTCTATTCTGAAAATGAATTGCAAGTTTTTTTAATCCACGTTTTCTTTTTAGAGACCAAATAACCGGGAACTTATGATGCAAGCCTGAGTAATAACTTTCTTTCATAGTTTGTATATAGTCATTTTCTTTGTAGATGAATGTTTAAATAGACATGTCTGTTCTTTTTGTATGTTTATATAACTTTTGGTTTGCAGCTTGTTGACCTCCTACAGCAGGGTTTAGTTGAAAAATGTGGCATTTATCTTTTTTATATGTGGAAATTTCCAGGTAGGAATCAAAGGATAAGCCAAAGATTGAATTTAATGTAAAAAATGACACTCACAACACATCTGCATCTGCATTTCCTCAGGTTTGGCCTTTTTAGTGCCGAAACAGCCTCGGGCTTGTGGTCGCACATGTCATCGAATTTCAGGAAACCAAATCTGCAGACTAAGTATCAGATGAGTTGCTAATGTTTGAAAAAAAGCGAAAAACATGTTTCAGACCTCTGTTTTATTGCTGCTATTGAAGTAAGAATTTGTGATTGCAACTTGATCTCACTCCCCCAAGATGTTTTTAGTATTGTCAGGGTAATTGAAAGTGCAGGCCCGAAATAGTGAAGATAGGATGAGAAATGATTACATGCTACAGGAAGAAGTTGGGCTTATGGGTGACTAACTACAAAAAAGAACAAATATTTCTAGTTTAGAAGTAAAGAATGAAGCATCAGAGATTAATCGGTGATTGCAGATAGATCGTTTTAATACAGTCAAGATGGATTGGCACAAACTACTTGTTTATAATGCATTCGAAGCACACTCTTAATGGAAAATACATGACAAAATACATAAACTATTTAAATATATATATATATATATATTTAAAATATCATATATATATATATATATATATATATATATATATATATTTAAAATATCATATATACTGTATATATATATTATATATATATATATATATATAAAACTAGCCTAATGAGTAAAAAGAAAAATGGCGGCTTGACTGCTCAGTGTAAAAAAGAGTACTTGCCCTGGTGGTCTAGTGGGGGGATGGCAGGGACGCCTGCTGCCCCCTCGGTGGGGACGCCCGCCACGAGCTCCTTCCTCTGCCGCGTCCTCTTCCACATTGAGTAACTAGGGCGTGCGGTGCGCCTCTGTGTAACTTACAGGCGCATTCATGCTGGCGTCATTACGACAGCGGGCATTGGTGTGAAATTCGAAAATATTTAAAGTCATAGTACGCTACCCTCATTGCCCATTATAGGAATAGTTCCTGGTGCTTTCTGAGCGTTGTGCTAACTAGTTATTCTGATTCCTGTTTTGACCCCTGCCTGACTTCTGAATCCTGACCCTTGCCTGATTACCGACTTTGATTCTGCTTAACCCCTCTGATTGACTTTCTGGTGTGACCCTTGCCTGCCTGACTAGGTTTATTCTCTGCCTGCCCCGACCCAGCCTGATCTGACTACTCTATTGCTTAACACCTTGTACTACGACCTTCTGCCCAAAGACTCGCTAAACAGTCGTGCCCCTCTGCCTATTCAGAACATCTAGCCTTGCACCTCTCGTTTAAGTCCTGGTGGCATCCAAGTAGCTGAGGGCCCCTCCCGAAGCGAAAGGCGGTCACACTACAGGTGAAGCACGAGCCGAGACCAGGGTGCTTGGCATTTGTTCTGGTGTTGGGTGCCGACCGTTACACTCAGTAATTAGTGATGTCCACCAGAATTTGGATTTTGAGTACATTTCCTACCAGACCATTATATCTTTTGAGTTTGCATGTCCTCTTTGATCAGAGACTTATGTGAATTTTAACCTCTTTGAAGAATGAAAGCACAATCATAATACCTCTAATGATAATAATTTTTCACGCCTGGAATCCCAAAACCCAGAATAAAGGCTAAGACTCCCTTCACGGCTCACCCTTCTGCCTTTAACAGCCGCCTTTCACTTCGGGAGGTGCCCTCCGCTTTTCAGATGCTGCCAGGTCTTAATTGTGAGAGAGTCAAAGCTGAGCAAGCCGGCACAGAGGTCAGGACAGGCAACAATAATCAATGTCAGGACAGGCAGCTAGGATCATTATCAGGAACAGGCAAGAGGTTAAACACAAGAATCACAGCAGAAGCGCACCCAGAAACTCAGAATAACAGAACCTATGTTGGGCAATGGACATTTGGGCTCTTTTCATTTTAAATTTTTTCGCCTTTGGGCGATGACGTGAGAGCCGCAGCATCAACACGCATTGACAGAGACCCGAGTGCTCAAGCTGCTCATACCAGAAGATTGAGGGTGTCCCTGTAAATGGAGCAGTGGGCGTCCCTGCTGCACCAATGGACCACCAGGGATCCTAACATAATTCTTGCATGCCTTCTTCATACTGTCTTGAACCATGAGATAAATAGTGTAGTTTGGCAAGACTGCATCAAAGAAAAGGAAAAATCATAAAAAATGCAATGACTATGGGAATTTACACCAGAAACTGAAAGGCCCTGGCCTTATAATTCCCTTAGCAGAGCAAAATTAAGATTTATGATTTTAATTGAGGATGGTGCTGCTAACCGTTATTCTATGGGTCACAATAGATTTATAATAATAATAATAATAAAGAAAGATCAAATTAATTATTTTGTCAGCTAAAATTACTTGCTCATTAACTCATAAAATAAATGTGTATTTGTGCCTGAGAAAATGTAAAATGTAACGTGAAGTGAAATAAAGATGTGTTAGCAAAAGACGTGGAGGCTTATTTATTGAAGGTCTGTTTTCAGTGGTTTTTGAGGTTTTTGAAACCACAGCTAAACTCACAAACTCTAAAACTACGAATGTTGTGAGATTTATTTAACAAACGCTAACAAAATCACAAACTCTAAAACTTCAAGGGGCACATTTACTTTGCTCGAGTGAAGGATTAGAATGAAAAATACTTTGAATTTCGAAGTATTTTTTTTGGCTAATCCGACCTTCGACTATGACTTCGAATCGAACTATTCGAACAAAAATTGTTCGACTATTCGATAGTCGAAGTACTGTCTCTTTAAAAAAAACTTCGACCACCTACTACGCCACCTAAAACCTACCGAGCACCAATGTTAGCCTATGGGGAAGGTCCCCATAGGCTTTCCTAGTAATTTCTGGTGAAGGAAAATCATTCGATCGATGGATTAAAAAACGATTTTTCCTTCGATCATTGATCGAACGAATTGCGGTAAATCCTTCGACTTCGATATTCGAATTCAAAGGATTTAACTTTGATGGTCGAATATCGAGGGTTAATTAACCCTCGATATTCGATCCTTATTAAATGTGCCCCCAAATGTTGTGAGATTTATTTAAAAACCCGAATAGAAAAAAGAAAGAATATCTCGAAAAACCTCGTAAATTCTAGATTGTCAGACAATTTCTGGTGGAGAAAAAAATCTGAAAACCTCTAAAAGTCTGAACTGATTTAAAGTGGTCCAATAGGATCAACGCTGTACCCATTGACTTCCATAGCATCTCGACAACTTTTACTTGGCAAAGTTTTGCCTTAGAGGTTTTCGTGTTTTTCTCACTTAATAAATTTCAAATTATTCAAGTTTTTTGGAAATATGACCCTTATGGAAACCTAAAGTAGAGCTGCTTTTGTCTTTAATGGTTTCTTTCTTTTAAAACTGCTGACTATACTTTTTGCCTATTGTTTTAATTGAGAAATAGCTATGTTTTGTGCCATTTCTGCCACTATACAAGACAGTGAAACCAGTTTCACTTTGGATCTTATCCTGCACAGCACAGGAAGAGCTGATAAAAGGAATTACCTGTGCACCAAGAAGCCTTACAGACGAGCGTTTGAAGCTGCGCTCCGTTTTTATGCGTTCAGCCGCAGGGGAGCGGAGGAGTAGATGCATTCAGTTTTTTTCAATTGGGCTGTACTCACACAGGCGCATGTTGGCGCCGAACGCAGGAAAAATGCAGCATGTTGCGTCTCAACCTGCATTCGGCGCCTACATGCGCCTGTGTGAATACAGCCTCATTGAAAAAAACTGAATGTGTCTACTCCTGTGCTCCCCTGCGGCTGAACGCATAAAATCGGAACGCAGGGGAGCGCAGCTTCAAACGCTCGTCTGTAAGAGTCTTTAATGATCAGCTCAAAGGCAGCTGCTTAAAGAAGGGGGTTTGTTTTTCAAAAATGTACAGTAAAACCCCAACTTTTACATTTTTTTACAGTGGTATTCATTGTAACCAGTGTGTGTGAGCTCTGCACTAGATATTGCAAATCCTACTTTCTAGTCACTTTTTATTTTTGAGGAATATACACTTCACATTGTTAGTTGTGCTGGAAGGTATTTAGGACATATTCTCCCAGGTTCATGCTGTTCCACTTCCTGTAAAATATTGTGTATGTTTATGGCACTATATAAACCTGCACACATAAAACCCTACTCGCACACAATATGCACACCCAAGGGATTTCATAGTATCTTTCTCATTCCTAATTACCTATTTATACATTTCGTCTCGTTCTCCCTCAGAAGATTCATTGTTTTGAGCATTTTTGTTATAAATAGAGACCTTAAATGTTTTCCGTAGCATTTCATGTATCATTTTCTTCAGTCTTTCAACGCCATTCTGATTCTGAAGATCTAAAGGTATGCTGTGGATTTAAATTGTGAAGGGAAAACCTTATTTGCCCAAGGGGACAGAACAAGAAACTGAGTTTTGGGAAAAGTGAGGCAGTTTATTTTTATATCACCTTAATGATAGGTTACTCTTCTAAGTAAAAGTCGATAGGTTAGATTTATAAAAAGTGAAGTTGAAGTAATTATGATCCAAAGTCATTCCTTAAAATTTATAAAAATAAACCTGCCCATCCGTTTCTTTCATATGTAAGAAACAAAGAACTACCCATCTACTACCCAATGTTCCTGAATAAAGATGAGTAAACCTGTTTGCAATTCAATAAGCTAAAACATTTGTTCAATGTTTAAAAAATTGAGCTTTAGTGAAAATGTTTTAAAGGCATTTTCTGCCATTGTTTCCATAAGTGAACTTGGATCAATTACATTTTACAAGGCAAATCTTCTTAATGGTACAGGATAGGATAGGCATTCAAGTACTGCTTGACTCACAGGTAGAGAAAATTGTACAGTTTAAGTTGACATTGGACAATGTCCAAGATTGTTTGGTGAATAAATAATATGTTCCTTGATAGTTATACAAGCCCAGACAGATTGGTTCTCTGTCCCTTCCTCAAACATGGATTGCTTTATCCCTATGAACCATTCTGACCCAGGCATTACCCCCATCCCTAGTTCATATGGGCAAATAGTACACAAGGAAGGGGTAGTGAATATAATCTAAAAAAATGAATTACAAAATTACTGTCAGGACTGCCAGAAGTACCCGACCCAGAAGTACTCGACGGCGCTGTTTACATTCCCGGCGGTTACAGTGAAGATCCAAGATGGCGGCGCCCATGCTGAACACATGGCTGCAGCGTCGCTGCATGATGATGTCATCACTGGTGCCGGGATCTCGTCATAAAAGGGCGCCCAAAACACTGTGACGGCGCCCAAGAATAGGATTTGCTGCCATTGATCCTGGGTTCATGTTTGTTTCCTGATTCCAGCTTGATTCCAGCTTGATTCCAGCTTGATCCCAGCCTGATCCCAGCCTGTTTCCAGCCTGTTTCCAGCTCCCAGTCTGTTTCTAGCTCCTGCCTTGGTTCTGACCCCCTGCCTGAACTCTTGATATTTGATTCTGATCTGCCTGCCCTCGTTAACTCCTGCCTGTGACCACTACTACTGATTCTGCTTAACCCTTCGGATACCGCGACCTTGCTCCCTCAAGAGGGCTTCCTCCTTGATCCTGACTACCTCCCCTGGAGGGAGCTCCCGGCTCCCTGACAATTACATTTTAGCTGCATGTTAAGAAGGATTTCTAAAAACATTGGTGAAACATTCCTTTCCAATGACAAAATCTACTGAATGTTGAATGCTGTAGAACAGTTCCACTGATCTATATTGCTGTCAGTTTTGGTTTAAGTATGTGTGTATGCACATTGTTGTCTATAGAGATAATGGGTAGGAGTTCCATAAAGTGGAACTTATAGACACAAAAATGTAGGTACATTTTTGTCTGTACCTTACAGACACAAAAAGAAGATTAATAAGTGTCAAGACTGAATTAGATATTTTGATAGTACCCCAAGAGGTAGTCTTTGAATTTAGTTAAGAAGAAATTGAAATTACATTTTAGAGGTAGGGCTGGAAACAGCAGTAGAAGTGTTTGTAGTGACCAGATGGTGGCTCTGAAAGGAATGGAGAAAATATGGAGACAAATAAAAAGAGATGCGCATTGCAAGGAAGGAAGGAATTGTAGGTTATTCTTTTCTTAGGTAGCCTTAGGTTCTTCTTGGGTAGCCATGGTATGGATTTCAACAGTGCCAGGGCTTGTCCTCTCAACAATGAGGATTCAAGCAGAAGAATATAAGACAGGCTAGAGTGGTGCTGTAGGTAGATGTGGGAGTTCGAGAGGCCAGTAAGTAGTGTGTCTATACAGGATAGGATGGGAGCTTGGATGATTTTGCTACATGTTGTTTGTAAAAAAAATAGTGTGGTCTTGAAGGAGAACTAAACCCCCAGCCTTAATCTTTGTGAAGTGAGCGGTGTAATAGCACAATCTTCCGGTTTGCGACAACTGCACATGCGCCGAAAGAGACAGAAATTGCAGAAGGAGAGGAAAAAGACATAAAGATTACTGAAGAGCAGAAGATGGCGCCCATGAGCTTCGCTGTGCTCACTCTGCATGTGTGGTCACTATTTCTAGAGGAGACAGAATTCTGTTGGGAGGTAGGGAGGGGGCCAACGGAGGGGGGCCAGCGGGGTCTTAACACCGCGGGGGGTTTAGTTCTCCTTTAAGTGCCATACAGATGACTGACTTTTGCTTATCTATTTCTAAAACCAGGAACAATTAATTCAGGGAAAAGGTATCTTGGGAAAATGTAATTAATACTTATTATAATGAATATAGTCTAGGTGCAGAACATTATTCGACGTTGCCACTAAAAAGAGACTAGACTTTGTAGAGTTCTCAGAATACGTTTTTATAAGGATGCTAGTGATATACTGTATATATTACAGTATATCTTAATTTATAAGCAGTATAAGTCAACAGGATTCAAGTCAATGCCATACAGCTTAGCTGGAAAAGATCTTGTCTGTAGAATTAAAAGTGGGCAGGTAAAAAGTACACAAAATAAATGAAGGGTTGGCATAGCATATAACTATTAGATTTAAACAAGTGGAAATTGAAAATCTGCTTAAAATATATTCACTGTGCCAAAAACCCAGTATTACTAAAATGTTTAAAAATAAGTCATCCATCAAGTATCTTTCAGCACATGCTAAAAGAAATTGCCTGTTTAAACTGTATAACTTTTTGAAAAATGTCATGGTTATAAAGTTGAAAAAAAAGGTTTCCCTTAAATATTTACCAGATATGTATGAATTTCATTTATTTTAACTAGAATCTGGCCAGGGAAGTCTAAGCTTAATTCTGTTTTGGCTACAGTGTGACCCTCTTAAAGGTGCTCTAACCTGTTGCATTTTCACAACTTAATTGTTCCGTTCCCTTTTGAATAATTAGGGTTCACTGGGAATCATTTATAAAATTTCTGCAGTGCATATTTATTCGCAAATGGTTGTACAGGTATGGGACGTGTTATCCAGAATGCTCTGGACCTGGGGTTTTCCGGATAACAGATCTTTCTGTAATTTGGATCTTCATAAGGGGTTTTTCACCTTTGAGATAACTTTTAATATGATGTAGAGAGTGATATTCTGACACAATTTACATTGTTTTAATTTTTTATTGTTTGTGGTTTTTGAGTTATTTAGCTTTTTATTCAGCAGCTCTTCAATTTGCATATTGAGCAATCTGGTAACTTGGGTCCAAATGACCCTAGCAACCATGCATTGATTTGAATAAGAGACTGGAATATGAATAGGAGAGGCCTGAATAGAAGGATCAGTGTAGCAGTAACAATACATTTGTAGCCTTACCGAGTATTTGTTTTTTAGAAGTGAGTCAACGACGCCCATTTGAAAGCTGCAAATAACTATAAAACTATAAAAAAATAAATAATGAAAACCAATTGAAAAGTTGCTTAGAATTGGCCGTTCTTTAACATAATAAAAGTCACCTTAAAGGTGAACCACCCCTTTAAGGCTACTAGAAAATCATGTAAATATTAAAAAAAACCAATAGGCTGGTTTTGCTTCCAATAAGGATTAATTATATCTTAGTTGGGATCAAGTACAAAGTACTGTTTTACTATTACAGAGAAAAATGTTTGGATTATTTTATTATAATAATGGAGTCTATGGGAGGTGGCCTTTCTGTAATTCTGAGCTTTCTGGATAACGGGTTTCTGGATTACGGCTCCCATACCAGTATTGCCCATGCTTTTTCCTCAAAGCTAAAGTGTTGCACTGCTGTGCCTGTCTTTCCATTTTTTGTGAATTTGTATTGCGCATACATTTAGCAAATGGTTCGCAAATGAGACGGGTGTATGCGTCAGTGCGCCCACTGTGCGAGGTTGTTGTGTGCAAAAATAGCTGTGACAGTAACTTGAAATTGAAATTTGCAATTTATGAAACTGTTTTGCTAATATTTTCTAATATTTTAGTTGTAGCGTAATTCAAATGCAGAGTATGTGCATAAATCTTCACAATTTGTGATTTTTGCCATATTTAAAGTGCTCTTATGGATATTCGCAGTGAACATTACACACACCACTCTAATCCAGTTTTATAAATATAACCAAGAAAAATGCATGCATTAGACATGTAACTCACAAATCTATAAGGTTTAAATAAGTTTTTGTCAACTGTTTTTAAGTTGGCCATAACTCTGATGGCATCACACTGCGTCTCCAATCTAACCAGTTGGGAGAGTGTGGGTAGAATCCCTCTAAATTCTATATTCCCATTTATTAAATGAGATAATCAACTCACATGTGCACCTCTTATGGGTTTATTTATCAAAAATCTAATTTATGAGGTTTTAGAGCTTTTTTCTACTTCAAATAAACTAACAATTAAAAAATAAAATCAAATGTCTTTATTTTAGTTGAAATTTACACTTAATAAATCTCACAGTTTTAGAAATACGTGAATTTTCATGTTTCGTGGGAAAAAATGCAATTCAATTGTAAGTAAATGGACCCCTTAGTGCAAATTTGCCAAAAATTTTACCTTTTAACAACGTAATAGGACACTGTGGGAAAAACTGTTGCTGTATTTAGGAGCTTTCTGGATAATGATCTGAACAGTAAATCCCATACACATACTACATTTTACCAAACCTGTTCCTTAAAGGGATACTGTCATGGGAAAAAAATTTTTTTCCAAAATGAATCAGTTAATAGTGCTGCTCCAGCAGAATTCTGCACTGAAATCCATTTCTCACAAGAGCAAACAGATTTTTTTTACATTCAATTTTGAAATTTGACATGGGGCTAGACATTTTGTCAATTTTCCAGCTGCCCCAAGTCATGTGACTTGTGCTCTGATAAACTTCAATCACTCTTTACTGCTGTACTGCAAGTTGGAGTGATATCACCCCCTCTCTTTCCCCCCGCAGCAGCCAAACAAAAGAACAATGGGAAGGTAACCAGATAGCAGCTCCTTAACACAAGATAACAGCTGCCTGTCCCACTGAGACACATTCAGTTACATTGAGAACGAAAAACAGCAGCCCTCCAGAAAGCATTTCTCTCCTAAAGTGCAGGCACAAGTCACATGACTTGGGGCAGCTGGGAAATTGACAAAATGTCTAGCCCCATGTCAGATTTCAAAATTGAATATAAAAAAATCTGTTTGCTCTTTTGAGAAATGGATTTCAGTGCAGAATTGTGCTGGAGCAGCGCTATTAACTGATTCATTTTGAAAAAAAGTTTTTTTCCCATGACAGTATCTCTTTAACATTATGAAAGATTTAACAGTGGTATGTCTATAGAGGTACCAGACCCAACGGTTGCAGGGTGGCCTGGACCATGAGGTCTGCTTCCTCCATAGGTGTTAGAAATTCCCCTTTCCCAGCTTCTCTCTTACCTACTCAGGCTCAAGGGGCTGCTGTGCAGGGCCCATACATAGCATCTTTACGTTTTGGTTTCCGAATAGGATTGGGCGAATTTGACCCGTTTTGCAAAAAAAAAATTTTTTGATGCGCGCAGCCATACTATGGGCGTTATTTCCACAGCTAAACAATTTGAAAAAATTCGTCCATCCCTATTTACGAACAGAGACTTCATCCAGTGTAATCATCTGAGCAAGATGTGTTGGCAAGTATTGACGTTTGTTTGAGTGGCTTCTGCAAAATATCTCAAAATATCTCAAAATATCTCAAAATTTGTGTATACCAAGGTTTTATGTTAAACATTACAAAAAAAACTACAAAAGAAGAGTTTCTTAAAGGAAAAGTAACACCAAAAAAGTGTTAATGTAAAGTGTTTTATATGAAGTAATTAAAATAAAATGTAATGTTGCCCTGTATTGGCGTAGCCATGGGGGCAGCCATTTAAGATGATAACAGATAAGCTCTGTAAAGGAATATAATGGTATTCTGTATCTGAGCATCTGTTTATTTGCTATGGAATCGGAGCCTTGAATGGCTGTCCCCATGGTTACATAGCAGCTTATTTATATAAACTATAGTAGTATTTCTGAAGCAAACACAGTAGTGCCAGTACACTACAATAAAAGTACATTATATTGTCATTCCTTTAAAAACACTTTTATTTCTTCCTATTGGGAAGCAAATTTTATTTTTTATCAGGATGTTAAACTAAAACACTTGCAATAATCTTACTGTATCGCTACCTGTGAGTTGTAGGGTAAAAAAGGATTCACTTTCCCCAATGCACAGTGATTATATATATGACAAGTATATGGCAAGTATATGAATCTTTGTTGACACTTGTTTTAAAAAATACATTTCTGGGGTTACTGACAGTGGCATGACTAGATGACACTGGGTCCCACAGCAAATTATTGTTAGGGACTCAACATATCCTGACCTTTTTTACTAATATATCTTAAAATTGCTTGTTAATTAGGGCATCATGGGTCCCCCTGGGCCCCCCCCTGCAACCTCAGGGTCTGCTTCCTCTGTAGTTACACCCCTGGTTACTGAACCACTGCCTGTTTTGTTTGGCTGGAAATATAGTCCTTAACTTGGGTAAAAATTGCTAATTTCCCATTGCCTGTGCTTTATAGCCAAAAGTAAGGCTAAAAACTACATAGAAGATTTTTGCCAAATTTTGTGGTTCTGGCTTTATCAGTCCGACAGGATCTTCTCATGCAACAGCACAAGATTTTGATTGATGCTACAAAATCTGATCCTCTGCACTGTAAAATGCGATACAAAAGATGGCGTCTTTTTGTTCATGTGTACATCTTTAAGGAAAGATATTTAAATAAGAAATAAACATCAGACTTTATCTTGGATGAAAATGTAGTTTAATGTGTAACGTTCCCAATAGTCATGTTGTATCTGATACCTGTAGTTTATACATTACACTTTTCTATCCGTTTAGATGTATGCAACTCCATCCACAGTGTTAATTTCTGCCCTAAAAATGAAAAAAAGCTTTATGAAATGACCATAAGTTATAAATATAACTGCCCCCTATATATAGTGGCAAAAGCCCAGATTTCAGTGGCAAGATATTGATATTTTTCCATACTGAGATGCCTTTCATTTAGATTCTATCCTTGCGTTGCACACTTTTAATGCTAATGTGCAAGGCTGAAAGACTGCAGCAGCTTCTGTTTTCGGTGGACTGCTTTTCAATGAGATTTAATGGATTAGCTAAAATGAAGTGAAAAATTGGGGTATCTGATTTATTACCTGCAATTTCTTGTTTGCCTGCAGCAGCATTTCTCATCAAACACAGAGATTTCAATCCCATCTAAAGTCTTGTTAGAATAAGTGCAGTGTTGTGCTTCTAGTTATGCCCTGAAGGCTCAGCCATGAGCCCTTCATTGCTACTATATCCAGGTCCTTTAAACAGGAAGTTTCATTTTATACTATTAAAAAAAGAGAAAACGGCACTTAATTATCTGGCTGTGAAACAGCAGTGCTCTTTCTTAATTTTAGTAGCTAATAAAATTCTGTTCCTGCAGTTAACTTCTCTTACTTCGAAGGCAGTCCAGCCTCAGCTATTTGAATAGAATATTTTATGAACTGTTATATATTGCACTATGGTTTTCAAGCACCACTATGGCATATTTTGCTCAAGATTTATTAGTGTTTTTTATTTAAAACAATATATTAAAAGAGAAGAAAACGTAATCCTCTGCAAATTTCAAATATTAAAGAAAAAAATACAACATATAGTGAAACTACTAATTTAACATTTTTCCACTCCCAGTGTTCCAATAAAGAATTAGTTTTTTTCTTCAACAGCTCCTCACACCTGGATCATTAATTTAGCATGTCTTCTGCCAAGACTCAAATTATGGTATCAGATTTAGGGCCGTATTCTTTTTTAATAGCTGTGTGAAAATGAACCAATACCTATTCCCATTACCCGAGTAGGAAGAGTTTTGTTGTTAAGAAAAAATAAATTAAAAAAAAAGCTGGAGCCCGAAAAAAACTTTTAGGGGAATATTTATCAAGGGTCGAATTTAGAGTTTATGGGAGTTTATAAAAACTCCCACAAACTCAAAAAAAGAAAGACTAATCGAAATCTATTAAAAAAAAATCAAATTTTTTAAAATCGACCCACAAACTCTAATCGAATTCGATTCGAGTTTATGTTTTTAAAAAAAATAGATTTTCAAAAGTCCAATTTGATTGTAGGAGGTCCCCAATAGACTAATACACTAATTTGGCAGGTTTTAGATGGCGAATAGTTGAATTCAAATTCTTAAAGGGACAGTACATGTTAAAAAAAATTAATTTCAAAATTTAACTTGAATCAAATTTGGACTATTCCCTAGTCGAATTACACTAAAATAAACTCAAAATTCCAATTTAAAAATTGGAATTTCAATTCTACCCTTGATAATTCGGCCCCTCAGTATCACAAGATAGAATTTGCTATGCGTAAAGCAAAACTCGACTCATCTGCCAGATCGTTGGATATCCATGTAAGGGTAGAACTAGATAAGCATTTTCCACGCGATTGTGCCGCATCCGACACGCTGCGCCAAAATGCAGGCGTCAAGTCAGATGCAATGGAAAATAAGGTAAGAAATAGAAATGTTGCATGGTGTCCCAGCGTTGATCCAATGCGACATGACTCTCGGAAGCAGCCTCAGCATGCAGCTTTTGCTTCTGAAAATTGTGTCGGACGAACACTGCGACCCCATCCGACTTTTGTATTACTTACCTTGTTTCCCGTCGCATCCAACTTTGTTTTGTCGCCCAGCTTCAGATCCGACAGAAACGCACGGAAATCGTCCATGTAGTTCTACCCTATAGCTGGCATTATCCCAGCACAATGATAGATAGATACTGTAGATAGATTGATAGATAGATAGATAGATAGATAGATAGATAGATAGATAGATAGATGATAGATAGATAGATAGATAGATAGATAGATAGATAGATAGATAGATAGATTGATCGATCGATAGATGGATAAATGGATAGATGGATGGAAAGAAAGATAGATAGATAGATAGATAGATAGATAGATAGATAGATAGATAGATAGATAGATAGATGGATAAATGGATAGATGGATGGAAAGAAAGATAGATAGATGATTAGATAGATAGATGGATAGATAGATGGAGGGGTGAGACATTGGACCTCATTTATGAACACTGTGAAAATTTGCACCTGGGCAGTAACACATAGCAACCAATCAGTGATTAGCTTTTTTCAGCCAGTTATAGGTTGAACACTGAAAGCAATCATCTGATCGGTTGCCATAGGTTACTGCCCAGGTGCAAATTTGCCCAATGTTTATAAATAATCCCCAATGTCACAAACAAGAAAGGTTTAGGTGTAAGTTATAGGGTAGGTAGACCAAGCCATCTGGAGGGAGCGATAACAGAAAATGTTTCTCCATCTATTTTCTATGTTCTCTTATTCAACCTCAATGTATTTTACAATATCCCTAAAAATAGGAAGCCAGTTGGGTTATAAGATTATGAAGCACAGAAAAACACACTGTGGCGTTGACCAGCTGCTAGAAAAACCATTGTGCCAGAGCTTGATCTAACCCACATTCTGGAGTTGACCAGCTGCTACAAATGACAAAAAAACAGTATTTGTAAAGAAATAGAAGAAGAAAGATTACCAGCGCAAAATTTTCCTTTAAAAATTAATTATCACAAAAAATTAGCTGTTAGTCCAACACTTTGGCCAAAATATGTAAGCTCACATGCCACGTAAAGGCCTCTCATTGTACGTGAGTCCTACACTGTATATGAGCATTCTAAATTTGTAATGCATTTAAAATCAAATCCCCCAGTGTGACTGAGTAGTGCACTTACCCTTCACTCATTAGCTCTAGTCAGAAAGCAGGGAGTTTTTAAGCCCCAGCCCATTAACATAAACCTGTAAATAATTCCCTTCCTATACTATCTATTAGCATTAAACTTACTAGCATGAATGTTCATGAAATAAGTATGAATTGGACATAAAAGCTCCTCCATAACCTCTAGCAGAGTTTTGAGCAGTTGCATACATTTAATAGGTCAATGGAATGTAAATAAACTATTACTTTAGGCTTACACTTTAATTAAAATAAATTTTAATCAAGAAATTAATTCTCTTTATTTATTATACACTCAGTAAATAAGGAGACCATTACATAAAGTGCCTTTATACTAATTGAATGTATATGTAACACCCTCTTGGCCACCCCCCTGTTGCCAAAGTTGTACATTCTTATTTCTTACCAATGCCGGTCCTGAGTCCCCTTTGCAAGGTGACAGGTTACTGGAAATAACCTCTCATGGCAGTGCCTCCACCTAATGGAATCCAGGAATACACCTGCGGGTGGCTCCATTAGGAAACACACACAGTGCTGTCTAACAAATATCAACTTTATATAAGATTTAAAAGCAAAGTAAAACTTTGCAGTTAAATATATGAATTCACATAAAAATGACTCACTAACCTGCGGAACCTGCTGCCGTCTCATCCTGACACTTCCCTGCCAGGCAAAGTCCCGCACTCCTCTTTTCGTGGACAAAGAGTCTCAGTCCCTTCTCCCCAAAGAGCAGTATTTTCCCAAGGTAGCGCTACCTGCCAAAATAACTCTCCAGCTGGGCAGAGGTAATTTGCTCCCACGTGGTAGGCACGGCAACAAAGCCTATTCACAAACAGGTGTCATGCTGCATCCTTTTTATTTCTAGCCTCCCACAGGCAAACTCACACGAAGGCTCACACAGAGCTGGCACACTTGCCTAGAGCTGGAACAGGCATCTACATTATGACAACCTCAGAGGCTCCAAGCTCTATTAGCCAAGCATATAACTTGCTGGAATCTTTAGGACATTGCTCTCAACACTATTCACAGTGTGAGCACAGCAAAGGCCATCCGACTGGCATCCATCTCCAGGAATCCTTCTCTTATCCTGGGCAGCATCTATCATGAATATCAGGTTTTAGTTATCTTTGAGCCCACACAGGGCATTGCCAAGCATGTGGTGTCTCTCCATAGCCTGAGGTCTGCCCTGCAGCACCCCAGCAGACAGTCACTCCATTCTACATCAAAAGTGAAACTGCACATGGCTCTGTATATATCCAAAGGTTGTGCAGAAGCAACACCTTGTGACACCCTCTGGTATCTGCCAGACACACTGCATAGGGACAAGGCTCCGTCCCCGTCCAACACTCTAGGTTGAACCTGGAGCTCACAGGTACTGTAGGGTATTTCCACCATGTGGTTTCAGACCATAGGGGAAATAACCCTACGGGTCCCTACATATATATCAAAATAGTGTGCACAGTCTATGAAGCATCATGGAGTTTCAACCATCGAGAGTTAAAAAAAATTATCCCAATATGTCCTTATGTCAAAAATAATCCAAATGATTTCACATGTCCCACTTGTGTTAATGGTAGCAAATAAAATGCATATATAAATTATTCTTTCTCCCAGATGTTTATTTCTGATGCTTTTTATTACATACCAACAACATATTAAAACATTTAAAATAATTTGAATGGTACATGCACCCACCTCATTCCCCTCCTGTATACATCAATACAGTTTGGGATACGGCCAAGATTCGGCCTTTTTCAGCAGGATTCGGCCGAATCCTTGTGCCTGGCGAACCGAATCTGAATACTAATTTGCATATGCAAATTGTGGGGAGGGCGGGATTTCAAGTGACTTTTAGTTACAAAACAAGGAAGTAAAAACAATTTTCTTTCCACTTTTCCTTTCTTGGCCCTAATTTGCATATGCAAATAAGGATTCGGATTCGGTTCGTTTTCGGCCCAATCTTCCAAGATGGATTCGGGGATTCCGCCGAATCCAAAATAGTGGATTCGGTGCATCCCTATTTATTATACCCTGAGGATCTAGACCATTTGAAGAACCCTAATGACAGCCCCTTCTAGATATCTCAAAATGATGAAGACTTTTGAGTTCTGATCCTTCTTCTTATAGATATTAATTTATCAGATACATTTTCAAGAATAAAATCAAACCCTTTTGTTCTGTAATAATAACTATTGTATACTTCAAGTTAAATACTCTGCATAAATTCATGTTCAAGGCAAAATAATAGAGCATGAACGTGTTAATTATGACCTTACCCTTGCAGTTGCTACCTTCTCTACAATGAATTCAAACCCAAACCAGCAAGGGCATCGTTGGCCGACTGAGTGAGAGATGCCCTTGCAGGTTTGTGTTTAAATGTATATTCATGGCAAAACAGCCCTATTGAATGTTTTATGTTAAAATGCTGTCTAGTAGCCTTAAAGCACAGTAGTCTCTATTACAGAAAGACTGGAAAGAGCTCCGTTCTAACAAAAAGGAGCAGAACAGGCCAGTTAAGGAGAGAAGACACCCTGTGATCTATAAGTTTGTTTTCCTATATGTGACATCAGAGAGTGACAAATATATAGCTATTTTTCTTGCAATTTCTGAAAAAGAACATAATAAAATTATATTTTCTAAATGTAAAATAATTAAACTGTGCTTAAATGTAATATTTAAGAATTGTGAAGAGAATGACATGCTAGAGCTGTCATTAAGTCGAAATTTAAGACTATTAGTTATGCTTTTTAAGATTAAAAGCAACCGCAGCAGCATATGGTTCTTTTATATCTTTACATAAAAGAGCTTAAATATATTATTTCCATGAATAGATGATTCATCATGGTATAGGAGAAATGTACATTTGTGCACATTTGGTTCCATTCCCAGCCATACTGAGAAATGCACACAGCTACTATATTTTATATTAATTTTAGAAGTTGTTCACAAAGCCCAGCGGAAGTCATCTGAAACACTGGCTTTTGAGAGTATTTTAGAAATGAATGTATAGGCTGGATTTCATGTGGCCAGAAATGTTGAAAAAGTCGCTAATTTATCCATCTACTCTAAATAAATTAGGGAATGATTAATCAAAGGTCATTTCTACTGCCATTTTTGTGCTAAAACTCACACATTCTATATACATTTTAGATATCTAAGTGCAAAAAACCCCCCTAAAAAATAGAATCTAAAATTCAGCATATAAAAGCTGCCCAGTTCATGTAAAAATCAATGGGAGTTGTCCTAGACAAAATTTCTTAAATATTTCTAATTGTTTTGAGAGTTGGTAGAGCCATTGAAAATCATGATTAGAATACAAATTCACTGCATTCCTTTTTTTCACATTTTTGTTTGATAACTTTTTTTATATTCAACTTTTTTCATAAAAAAACATTTGATTTTTGTAATTTGTTCAAATTTTATTTTTAAAAAAACCTCTAAACTTTAAATTTTGATAATTAGGCCTCCCCATATTACACAGAGAAGTAAAATATAGTAAAATATAGTAAAATAGTAGATGATTTGTCCTGATTGGGTAATCAATTTTCCTGAGCACATACAATGAAGAAAGCAAAGGGCTCACGGCTTATTGACCAGCTCCATGCATGTTACAGTGGCCCCTGTGCAGTTTAACAATGGAGAAAAATTAGATGACATTTGTAGAGAATGGTTTTGGCCAGGGGTCCCCAACCTTTTATATTTGTGAGAGTTGAGAGTTGGAGAGTAACACCAGCATTTGGGATGCCAAATATGTGCTGTGATTGGCTATTGGTAGCCCCTATATAGACTGGAAGCCTACACGAGGCTCTGTTTGGCAGTACACCTGTTTTTTAATCAACCAAGACTTGCCTCCAAGTCTGAAATTCAAAAATAAGCAGCTGGTCTGAGGCCACTGGGAGCAACAGCCAAGAGGTTGGTGAGCAACATGTTACTCGAACCACTGGTTGGGGGTCATTTGTCTAGGCAAACACATAAGCAGAAATTAGAAAATAAATTCCTACAATGCAAAAGTCATCCAACTTTTTGTTTTTTCCAACTAAACAGAAAATCATTTTCCAGAATGTTCAGGGGTTAAAGATTAGGAAGTAACCTTTTAGGTACATAGACAACATTTTTTTTTGACATGTGCCAATTTTTTTCACCCATTAGAGTTTATGGGCATCATGTTCACTGTAAAACTTGGTGAAAAGTTTGCTTATGACTACCTAAGGATTTAGTAGGGGTGCTCTAAAATGGACAAGATGGAGAATGCATATTGGGCAATTCATTAAGGTACATGTGCCAAAACATGCTCCTGTGCTTCCTCATGGTTGACAATGCATTCATTCTGCATCTTTTGATAAATGGTGCACAACTGCACACACTTATACTTGGGGGACCCTGGAGCTACCACTACCCTGGACCTGGCAATAGTTCCTGGAATGTGCATGCACTTTAGAAGTGATGCAACTTCCAGTCTGAAAATACTAGGGATGCAACGAAACCACTATTTTGGATTTGGCCGAACCCCTGAATCCTTTGCGAAAGATTCGGCCGAATATCAAACCGAATCCGAATCCTAATTTGCATATGCATATGCAAATTAGGGGTGGGAAGGGAAAAACACTTTTTACTTCCTTGTTTTGTGACAAAAAGTCACGCGATTCCCCTCCCTGCCCTTAATTTGCATATGCAAATTAGGATTTGGTTCGGTCAGGCAGAAGGATTCGGCCGAATCTGAAACCTGCTGAAAAAGGCCGAATCCCGAACCGAATCCTGGATTCAGTGCATCCCTAGAAAATACTAGTCACAACTTGCACCCGATGTGCATCAAAATGCACATGCAATCGCATCAGCTTAGATAGACTGGATGCAATTACAGCAAAGGCAACTCATAATGTGCACTCAATTACTCTGGAATTATGTAGAATAAAATGCTACATTATGGGTGAAAAATATTTGAAATATGTGTCCAAAATATCTTAAACTTAAACGAACATTAACGACCCAAAAACTTGAATGGAATTCGAATAGAATTTGACTAAACTCGAATCGAGTTTTTTCTCAAGAAATGTCAAGTAGACTTGTAATATCTTCATATTGGTCAGTGGACTTATCCCAGTGGCATCTGCCTGATAACAATGGTTACTTAGTAATGAAGATAGTGAGATTTACAATTGCTGCGATATTCAGTAGCTGATATAACAGAACCATCACTAGCGATGGGCGAATAAATTCACCTGGAGTGCATTCACGGCAAATTTCCACGTTTTGCCGCTGACGAGTACATTTGCAAAACAACCGCAAAGATTCGTCGGACACCCATTGACTTTAACACCGGCGTCAAAATTGCAGCAAGAGACTTTTCGGACACGTCCTAAATTTGATGCGGGCACCGGTACCGTATATACTCGAGTATAAGCTGTGTTTTTCAGCATCCAAAATGTGCTGAAAAAGTCTACCTCGGCTTATACTCGAGTCAGTGGGCAGTAGCTATATAACCAACAGAGGGTGCACTGTTATTCTTTCATATAACCAACAGAGGGTGCTGTGTGATATTGCAGTCACTTTTAATCATTCCTATACCAACAGTTCGCTTGGGGAAAGACTGCAATATCACACAGCGCCCTCTGTTGGTTATATGAAAGAATAACAGTGTGCCCTCTGTTGGTTATATGAAAGAATAACAGTGACTGCAATATCACACAGCGCCATCTGTTGGTTATATGAAAGAATAACAGTGACTGCAATATCACACAGCACCCTCTGTTGGTTACATAGTTACATAGTTACATAGTTAAATTGGGTTGAAAAAAGACAAAGTCCATCAAGTTCAACCCCTCCAAATGAAAACCCAGCATCCATACACACACCCCTCCCTACTTTTAATTAAAATTCTATATACCCATACCTATATTAACTATAGAGTTTAGTATCACAATAGCCTTTAATATTATGTCTGTCCAAAAAATCATCCAAGCCATTCTTAAAGGCATTAACTGAATCAGCCATCACAACATCACCCGGCAGTGCATTCCACAACCTCACTGTCCTGACTGTGAAGAACCCTCTACGTTGCTTCAAATGAAAGTTCTTTTCTTCTAGTCTAAAGGGGTGGCCTCTGGTACGGTGATCCACTTTATGGGTAAAAAGGTCCCCTGCCATTTGTCTATAATGTCCTCTAAAAGAATAAAAGTGCACCCTCTGTTGGTTATATGAAAGAATAACAGTGACTGCAATATCACACAGCGCCATCTGTTGGTTATATGAAAGAATAACAGTGCGCCCTCTGTTGGTTATATGAAAGATTAACAGTGACTGCAATATCGCACAGAGCCCTCTGTTGGTTATATGAAAGAATAACAGTGACTGCAATATCACACAGCACCCTCTGTTGGTTATATGAAAGAATAACAGTGACTGCAATATCACACAGCGCCCTCTGTTGGTTATATGAAAGAATAAGAGTGACTGCAATATCACACAGCGCCCTCTGTTGGTTATATGAAAGAATAACAGTGCGCCCTCTGTTGGTTATATGAAAGATTAACAGTGACTGCAATATCACACAGCGCCACCTGTTGGTTATATGAAAGAATAACAGTGACTGCAATATCACACAGCACCCTCTGTTGGTTATATGAAAGATTAACAGTGACTGCAATATCACACAGAGCCCTCTGTTGGTTATATGAAAGAATAACAGTGACTGCAATATCACACAGCACCCTCTGTTGGTTATATGAAAGAATAACAGTGACTGCAATATCAAACAGAGCCCTCTGTTGGTTACATGAAAGAATAACAGTGACTGCAATATCACACAGCACCCTCTGTTGGTTATATGAAAGAATAACAGTGACTGCAATATCACACAGTGCCCTCTGTTGGTTATACGAAAGATTAACAGTGATGGCAATATCACACAGAATCCTCTGCACATGGTAGTGGGACAGTGGGACAATGCACACAGTAATCCGTTTGGCAATTCTCTGTCACCTTCAACTTTGCAAAGAAGTCCGGTTGATCGCTGGGGGGGTCGCTTTGGCAAAATGTGCGCTGCTGGGAGACAGGGCTGTAGTTGTGTCTAGGCTTATACTCAAGTCAATAAATTTTCCCAGTTTTCGTTGGTAAAATTAGGTACCTCGGCTTATACTCGGGTCGGCTTATACTCGAGTATATATGGTAAATTTTCAGCAGTGCGATATTGTAAGATCCAGTAGGACTGGATTAAACCTTGTCATGTACTGTATGAAAGATCCTGGAAATTCATTAGCAAGATGAACCAACAAACCAACACAATGATATTTTTAGGATTATTTTTACTAATAGTATTTAATTAAATACATGTATGTTTTGAGTATAAACTGTTTAAAACACATAGGGGCAGATTTATCAAGGGCTGAATAGTAAATTCGAATTTAAATTTTCTAGGGTCAAAATTTACATATTTGAATTTTAATCCTCCTATTTGAATGTAAATTCAAATGTGAGATTTATCACTAGGGATGGGCGAATTTGACCCGTTTCGTTTCGCCAAAAATTTGCCACCGGCGAAATGTCGCCGATGCCCATTAAAGTCTATGGGCGTCAAAATTTTTTTGTCACTCAGCGAAATTGTTTTGACACCCGTCTTTTTATTTTGATGCACAACGCCATACAAGTCTATGGGCGTAATTTTTTCAGAGAAACAAGGCGAAAAAATTCGCCCATCCCTATTTATCACACTTTGACCATGGAAACAGTCCTAATTCGAATATTCACCACCTAAAACCTGCCAAATTCATGTACGAGTCAATGGCAGAGATTAGCTGAGCCATTTGAAGATGTTATCAACCTTCCTGACATTTGAGGGTTTTTGTCAGGAGAAAAACTCAATTAAACTCAAATAAGATTCGAATTTAAAAAGATTCACATGAATTCAAAAATCGACCTTTGATAAATGGGCCTCCCCAAGTCACCAGAAAAGACACCAGAAAATCCGAGAATCTTCTGATGATGTTCATAATCATTTTTTAGGAAACAGATTCCTGGATATTTTTAAACTAATGCTAAAAAGAGTCTAAAACTGTAACATATTATATAATAAACTTACTGTACTGGCCCATAGGCTGAGAATTTCTATAACAGCAATGACCCATGTCTTGTAAATTATGGAGCAGCTCCCCATTGTCTAATCCAGTTTTGAGTGTCAATGACCCTGCTCAGTATGCTCCGGGCTGTGCACAGGTTTTTATGCTGTAATTTAATCTGAATTATTTACTAATGAGCCATGTATTCTGAACTTCATATTGCATATCGACTTTATATTGTATGCTGGTCACTAAGCAGGAGCAGCAGAAAACAAGATGGGGAGCTACTTTGGGGCATCTTCCAAAGCAGAGATCGTCCTCGCTAAAGAAGTATGGAGGACCTTGGGCTAATTCAGTAACTGAAATGTTAAGTGCAATATTCCTAACCTAATTCTGTTTTTGAAGTTCAGTTTCCATGTTCTTTTAATCCAATGTGAAAACAATGGGTTGAAGAATATTTTATGCAAATGTACATCATTTTAAATATTTTAAATGATCGTTATTGTAAGTTCAATCTGTTGTTGTGGTTACTTGCTTTGCTAAATAAGTTTTTTTTAATTTGTGCTCTGCTTTCAGCATTGGCCTACACTCTTTGCTCTTGAATAATCATGTCAATGCACTTACATTGATGTAATCTACCTTTTCCTACCTCCTGTAGGCCTAAATTATAATTAGCAAACACTAAACTTGATTAATATGAATGCAGCATGCACCATTAGTTATACTCCTTAATCAGAAACCTTTCAAATTTCCTAGAATTCCCTGGATGCTGCATCAGCTTTTTCTTTTGTTCGCCTTATGTAAAATACAGTAATCTGTTCACACAGGGTTTAGCATTTTATTCACTACGTTTTTTTGTATCTTCATATGATGAGATATTATTTTACATTTTCACCTAGCATTCTCTCTTCATTACCATAAAACATGCCTCTAATGCAGGATTGTCTTATGACCATCTAGATCTATGTGGCTGCGGGTTGAAGACCCTTGTTGCAGGACTTTTATGTAGCAATAATGATGTTTAAGGCTTGACCCCTAAAGGCTTAACCCCTAAATTATCCATAAAATCCCACAAATACAAATTCAGTTTTAAATATGTTTAAGGTATCTGCTGTGGAATTTTGAGGGGAATTTATTTTTTAACAAAAACGTAACAAATTATATATCCTTTGTTAAAGGGTTTGTTTCTCCTTTAAACTGTTTAAACTGTTTCTTTCTTTGGATGTAGGGTGACTTTACTCTATGTTTTTAACCCTTCTCTAGCCACAAACCAATGATATAAATTATCAACGTTTTCTCAGCAAACTAATAAAGATACAACCCATCTCTTGAATTGTACCGTTTTGGGAAATTTTAAAATGATGATAGCATACAAAAAAACCTTTGGAGTCCTTGACTATCCTGGGGACTATAAAAAATCCTTTGGAGGGCTGGATCCATGGGTGTCTAGATGGATGGCACTATATAATAATAGTTTATTGCATAAATAATTAACTGAAAACATCATGCCAATTTTTTTTCATTGCCCAATATAGTTATGTTATTATCTAAACCCTAGTTCAACACAACCTGAAGAAGGTTGTTGTCCCTGAAATCTTCTGCCATCATTTTACCCTACATAACAAATTATTTTGGGAAATAGTCAATAGAAAATTCTACTTTAATGTAATATAAACCTTTTAATGTCTCTTAATAATGTATGTTTTCCTTTTAAGCGACAACATCAAACACTTTTACTCCCACTGAACCTCAACAACAGCAAGCTGTTCCTCATATGCTTTAGTTATCGCTGTGTAATGAGATATTGATGGTGGGAAGGGAAGGAGCGTTAATAAGTACAGTAAGGGAAATGGAATAAATTGATAGATGTTCAACCACAGTGGTCCTTTTTAAACCATTGAAGACTATCTAAGATAAAGCTTGGGTGCATTCATTACCCCAAAAGAGGCTTAATTGTGGCACTCTAGCCTTGGTGCATGCTTTGCAGAGTGAAATAAAATTGTTTGCTCTATAAATTTGCTCAATTGCTTCCTTGATCCTTTTCTCCTAACAAATTCTCTTCCTTGCATTACTCTTTCATAAAACAGTTTGTCATCATAGTGTAAAATGCAATCATATGATACTCAATTTGCTGTCCAATTAAGCACGTCTGATTTGCTTGCCTTTAGACATTTAAACATCACTATTTTGAAGTGCCTGTCACCATAAAACTATTATTTGATTTCTTTAAAAGGAGCAGACCTTTAATGTGTTGTTTTAATTGATAACAAGCTCGGTCATCGGGGACTTAGGTCTGTTATTTGTTGCAATTTGAGGCTAATAGCTTTCAATCTGTGCTAATATTTTTGATCATGTGTGTGTTTAATCTGCATGGCTGCGTTAAGTACCTTCAGTTGAATAGCTTTTTTATGACACAAAGCTTTTAAAGCTCTTGCCACGAATGGTGACAAAAGTGACGTAATAAAATTTAACATCCTTGCTGATACCGACAAAATCTTCACGTTATTCACAACTATCACATCTCTTCCGCATTGGTAACAGTAATGGCAATTCCACTGTACAGTATCTGTGAATAAACACATTAAATAATAAGTCATTGTATTGCATGAGATCTGATTCCCTAGTACAGGTTTCTGATCTAGTATCATGAAGGTTTGAGACCTGGGGGTTTCTGGATACGGGATCCTTCTGTAATTTAGATCACCAAACCATAATACTGTTAAAAATCATTTAAACATGAAATAAACCCATTGGATTGTTTTACCACCAATATGGGTGTATGCAGCACAGTATCCATCAAATATATGGTACTATTTTATTATTACAGAGAAAAGGGAAATCATTTTTTAAAATGTTAATTATTTTCTTAAAGAAATGGACTCTATGGGAGATGGGCTTTCTGTAATTCAGAGCTTTCTGAATAACAGGTTTCCTCATAAAGGATCCCATATCTGTACATACTGTACATGTAGGGATGCACTGAATCCAGGATTCGGTTCGGGATTCAGCCAGGATTTGGCCTTTTTCAGCAGGATTCGGATTTGGCCGAATCCTTGTGTCTGGCCGAACCGAACCTGAATCCTAATTTGCATTTGTAAATTAGGGGCGGGGAAGGAAATCACGTGACTTTTCATCACAAAACAAGGAAGTGTTCACACGTTTTTCCTTTCCTGGAAATTTGGATTCGGCCGAATCTTTCACAAAGGATTCAGAGATTTGCCCGAATCCCAAACAGTGGATTCGGTGCATCCCTATTATATAGTAGTTTATAGAATATCCTGGCAACTCTTTACCCTAATTAGAAAAAATAATTATATATTCTTTACATTTTTATTTATGTATATTACAGTAATGTGAGCATCTGATAATTAGGGAAGGGGCGAGTTTGATCCATTTCGCCAAAAATTCACTGCATCGAAAATTTGCTGAAATGCATTAATGTCTATGGGTGACAAAAATTTTTTGATGCGCATCATTTTTTTTCTTCCATAGGAGTCTGTGGGCGTGATTTCCGTGGCGAAACGCGGTGAAAAAATCACTCATCCCTACTGATAATCTTTTGTGTTCCACTACCCTATGAAAGCATTACAATGCAAATTGGCCTTGATAAAATTGGGTCTATTAGAGCATTACAATTTCTACTGTATTTCATGTTTGTTACATAGGTCTAGATCTTTCAGTAATGACGTTGCTTTGGGACTGTTTGGGCTTTGTCAGTTCAGCCTCGAATGTCACGATAATCACTAAAAATAAACTTGTCAAAGTGCTTTCTCTACTAAAATCTAGTAATTCTGCATATTTTATTGACCTCATGCCCCATATAACTCGTGATATGCCTTTTGTTAACTCTATTTAAGTACAATGTTGCAGGCTTCTCGGTTTCTCAGCGCCATTCGAGAACACCTGGTTTCCAGCGTTAGCTGGTATGAGATAAATGCAATTTACAACAATGAGGTTTCAGACCAAAAAAAACTTCATAAATCCATGCTAAATTGACAACTTTTTGTCATTTGGGGAATTTGTCTTTATTGCAATTAAATTGTTTTTATTTTATACTGGAAGAGTCGGCAAAAAACTTTGATTTATGTGTGTGTGTGTGTGTTTGGGGGGACATTTTTGATAAAAATATGAAAAAATTATTTAAACAAGTCAATATACATATTTTAAATGTCCATTTTTCATGTACAACAATCCTTGGGCTCCTAATACATGTTAATAAGTAACAGACTTAGTAATACACTGATAAAATGTTTTTCTTTATTCTAGTAAACTCTGCTCTAGTGGAGCGTATATCAGTTTCCAGCAATTAGCAGCCTTCTCTCCATGTCACTATGTCTCCTGTTTGTTAGTCCAGGGATGGGCAGCCAACCATAAATTGAGATTATTTGCACCATCACAATTAAATGTTGTTGCATTAGCAGGTGAGTAAGATTACATATAGATCCTGGGCCCAGTATATACACTTTTCTTCAGCCAGGTTCTCCCCCTTGTTAAAGTATTAGATGGGATATTGTAATATGAAAAGCAGAAGATCCTCTAAATTTATAACATCTTCCTCAATGAACTTACCACTCTCCAGGATACCATTTAAGTTTACTGAACCTCTAAATCAGCATCAACCAGTGACACATGTTGCTCACCAATCCCTTGGATGTGGCTCCCAGTAGCCTCAAAGAACTTGTGTTGCTCCCCAACTCTTTTTACATCTGATGGACCCATGTTGCTCATGGGTAAAAAGAGGATGAAAAAGATTGAGGACCCCTTCTCTAGATGATCACTCAGGTAGTCCCTCTCTAGTCAATTCCCAGAGATGTATATGATCTCTGGTACTAGTGGGTTTCTACCAACCAGCTCATTTGACATGTACTGAGTAGTTAACCTGAACACAAATAATGTTTCTTGTTTCCTTTAAAGAGTTTTGACTCTGCAACTTTTAAACGCCAACAACTCCATCAAATGTGCGTTGCTCTTGAGATTCTTAAAGAGGGGCTTCAATACATTAACAGAGGTTGTCTGTAGAAAAACATTGCAACCTCATAATTTTTGCCCCAAGCAAAACACATTTGATAATTTGAAGCCTTTTTGGCAGAATGAATGATATAATCAAGTATACACATTGTTGATGGTGGGATCCCCATGTTACCCAAAGTATCACTCCAACTGTTGCAGAACTAGATTTTCTATAAATGTAACCCTCACTACTCGAGGGACTTAACATGTTATTTACATAGGCAGTTTGAACTTTGTTTTTGACTCATCTATGTCCTCAGCATGTTCACATGTATTCTACTCTGGGGTTTTTCCTCTGGTATCTCTCTCTCTACTTTCATTTTATTACGCATCCGCAAGCTTTGCAAGCACTCATTTCAAAGTCTGTTTTGAAATAAAAAAAAATAAAAACAGTTGTTCTTCACCTAAATAAATTCCTCAATATCTGTGTCTTTTGGTGACGTAACTTCCTGGGGTGCAGGAGGTGCAAGTGCACCAGGGACTGCCAACTCCCCATAGAACCTGTCTGAGTCATTGCAGTTACAAGGAGTCCCAAACATAGGTTCATGCAGGCAGCCATGTCCCAGCAAGGGGCTTACTGTAGGTGCAATTTCTGCAAAATTTCTGCAAAATGGGCAAAATGGGCAAAATGCTCTGTTCCTCTTTTTAGCTGTTAAACTTTTTGCTATTTCTTTTATGTTGACTTGCTATCTGCTTTATTTCCCTAGTTTCAAGGCTGCAACCTGTAGCTTTTCTTCAGGAAATGTCCCCTAGTGAAGAATGGTTACTGCATTCTGTGCCACAGGACCAGTTACTAAAGAATCTGAGGGCCTCCCTTCTTCATGCATCCAGACAAAGCTAAGTGCACCATCCTTTTCCAGCCTTCTTATTTTGATCAATAAGCATTTTAAATAGCTAAAACCCCTGAAACCAA
Organism: Xenopus laevis; assembly: GCF_017654675.1. Lineage (NCBI taxonomy): Eukaryota > Metazoa > Chordata > Amphibia > Anura > Pipidae > Xenopus > Xenopus laevis. Next base: position 90,091,201 of record NC_054384.1, on the reverse strand, counting down.
CTCTCTTTTTATCCTAATCAGACTTTAGCTGATATCCAAACATTTGTTAGTTTTATATGCTTACCTTTGCTCCTGCCTTGCAACAGTGAGTGGAGTGTTGGTGGGAGGTGTCGACTATTGCAAAGACTACTCTCTACTGTACTATAAAAGGAGATTTGTGATGCAAAAATTGGAGGTGTTAACAGTCATAGTAACATAGTAACATAGTAACATAGTAAGTAAGGTTGAAAAAAGACACATGTCCATCGAGTTCAACCTTTTTTTTTTTAACTACCTACGGTATCTGCCAGTTGATCTAGAGGAAGGCAAAAAAAAACCCATCTGAAGCCTCTCCAATTTGCCTTAGAGGGGGAAAAATTCCTTCCTGACTCCAAAATGGCAATCAGACTAGTCCCTGGATCAACTTGGACCATGAGCTATTTCCCATAACCCTGTATTCCCTTACTTGCGAAAAAGCTATCCAACCCCTTCTTAAAGCTATCTAATGTATCAGCCTGTACAACTGATTCAGGGAGAGAATTCCACATCTTCACAGCTCTCACTGAAAAAAACCCCTTCCGAATATTTAGGCGGAACCTTTTTTCTTCTAATCGGAATGGGTGACCTCATGTCAGCTGGAAAGACCTACTGGTAAATAAAGCATTAGAGAGATTTTTATATGATCCCCTTATATATTTATACATAGTCATCATATCACCCCTTAAGCGCCTCTTCTCCAGCATGAACATCCCCAATTTGGCCAGTCTTTCCTCATAGCTAAGATTTTCAATACCTTTTACCAGCTTAGTTGCCCTTCTCTGTACCCACTCTAAAACAATAATGTCCTGTTTGAGTGATAGAGACCAAAACTGTATGGCATATTCTAGATGGGGCCTTACAAGTGCTCTGTGCAGTGGAAGAATGACCCCCTCCTCCCTTGACTCTATGCCCCTTTTAATAGAGCTCAAGACATTATTTGCCCTTGATGCTGCCAACTGGCATTGCTTGCTACAGCCAAGTTTATCATCTACAAGGACTCCAAGGTCCTTTTCCATAATGGATTTGCCTAGTGCAGTCCCATTAAGGGTATGAGTGGCTTGGATATTTTTACATCCCAGGTGCATGACTTTACATTTATCAACATTGAATCTCATTTGCCACTTAGCTGCCCAGATTGCCAGTTTGTCAAGATCATGTTGCAAGGATGCCACATCCTGGATGGAATTAATTGGGCTGGATAATTTTGTCATCTGCAAACACTGATACATTACTTACAACACCCTCCCCTAAGTCATTGATGAACAAGTTAAATAAAAGTGGACCCAATATTGAGCCCTGGGGGACCCCACTAAGAACCTTACTCCAAGTAGAGAATGTCCCATTAACAACCACCCTCTGTACCCGATCCTGTAGCCAGTTTCCTATCCACGTGCAAACGACTTCATTAAGCCCAACAGACCTTAGTTTAGAAAGCAGTCGTTTGTGGGGCACAGTATCAAAGGCTTTGGCAAAATCCAAATAGATCACATCTACTGCCCCCCCACTGTCCAGAATCTTACTTACCACATCATAAAATGCAATCAAATTCGTCTGACATGACCTATCCTTCATAAAGCCATGCTGATTGTTGCTCATAATGCCATTCATTAGGACAAAATTTTGAATGTGATCCCTTAACAAGCCTTCAAATAATTTGCCCACCACAGATGTCATGTTTTATACATAGCCATATCTTTATAGGCTTTTTCTGTTCCCTGTTACTGCATATGTTTTTGCAAATATTCCATGTTTCCCTATAAATCAGACAAGGAGAGATGATCAATTTTGGTTATGCATACCATGAAGTGTCTCACAGTTTAAATTACAAATTGGTTTGCTGAGCTCATCTTGCTAATACAGTTTAATAAAAATGGTTGAGGCAGGGTGTCTTGCAAGCTATGAACTGAAAGCAAAAGTTTGGTTGCTATTTGTTACCACATTGGTACAAAATTGCCCAGGGTTATGTAAAAGATACATGAAACCTCAGTAGTGGTTGACCGATTCTTACAGAAGAGCCTGGATTGTATGAGACAAACCAATCCATTTGAAGCCTTCCTACTGCTGAAAGGGTTAATGTATCACTCCACGAGATGTCATCCGGAAAATTAGCCTTATCTTAGAGTCCCTCATACTTACGCTTATTAAAATCAATATAACCCATTAGCTAAGATTGTTTCCATTTTTAATAATCTATTGATATATTGCCCTGGCTTTTATGAGACTAAACAAATTTCCTCTTTATGTGCCCTGTAATAGCCGGAGGTCAGACTGGTTGAGAGGAGTTGCTGTACATAAATGTTTATTTACTGCCTGACTACTGATTGAGAACATATCTGGTCCACCAACTTCAGATTGCTTTTAAACTAAAGATTTATAGCTCAATTCCTGCTTTTCAGACAAAGAACACAATTTTCAAGCTAAGAACTGAATATGTGGCATTGTGAAGACAGTTGTCTGTATGTAGTAAGCATGAACATTGGGCTGGGGCAATCCCATGTTGATAGAGATGGGGGGTTTGTTTGTTTAATTAGGTTTCTATCATTATAATTATCCTGAGGTCCCCAGCATATTAATGAAACATTTAATGTCTCACTTTGAATTTTCTAGGTCATTTGTTGCACACTGTTTAATTGGAAAACGTCTGTATTGCTCTTTTTAGGCTTAAATAATGATGTTGTTTGTATTTTCAGGTAGTGAAATTATTCTAATTACAGTAAATTAATTCAGCCCTGCGCAATATGTTGGCGCTGTAAAAATACATGTTAATAAAAAGAGCCCCCACTGAGGGAATAGTAGCAAATATATAAGGGTTTGAAAAGCAACAGGGGCAGATCTTGCGCACAGCGACCCAGAGAAAAAATATATCTATCTACAGCTGATCTATCATCTATCTAGCTATACCAGTATTTATCATCTGAACGTATAGGATCTGTTATCCAAAAGCTCATTATCCAAAAAGCGACAAATTACAGAAGAACATCTCCCATAGACTCAATTTTAATAAAATAATTAATATTTCTTTCATTTTCTCTGTAATAATTAACCAGTACCTTGTACCTTGATCCTAACGAAGATATAATTTTTTGGGTCGAATAGGTCCGTTTTCAGTCGAATAGGTCCGTATTTGGCCGAATTCATATAGTTCGAAACAAAGGAATAGCATAACATCAAAAAACTTTGATTTTTCTACCAATTGAATCCAAATAGGTTCTAGGAGGTCCCCCATAAGCTAAAACAGCAATTCAGCATGTTTTAGATTGTGAATGGTCGAAGTTGAATTTTTAAAGAGACATGATAAATTTCGATATTCAAATTTTCGATTTCTTTTTCAAATTGGAATCAAATTTGGACTGTTCCCTAGTCAAAGTACACAAAAATTAATGAAAGACCCCTTATCTGGAAAACCCAAGGTCCCACACATTCTAGTTAATAGATCCTATACCTCTATCTGTCTGTCTGTCTGTCTGTCTGTCTGTCTGTCTGTCCGTCCGTCCATCCATCCGTGTCTGTCTGTCTATCTATCTAGATTCAATTAGATAAGAAAAAATTATCTATTGAATTCCAAATGTACCCCTAGACATCTGTAACCCTTTCAACACCCTTTCTGTCTGTGTTATGCTCCACATGTAGTGCTTACCTGATGACATGGGACAAACCTGAGCCACTCTGCATTGTTATTGGGAAAAACTGGGTACCTGGTACTTACTAGCACAGTGCCTCCACCTAGTGAGATCCAGGAATGCACCTAAGGGTGGCCCCACTAGTAACAGGAATAAGTCACACACAGTAGTTGGTAAACTAAATAAATGTTTAAATATAAATGGCCAACTAATACAAACAGCAATAGGGGCCTCATTAACTAACTAGGGCCAGCACAATTATCTCTCTGAATAAAGAATGGCAAAGTAATGATGATGTTATTTCAAACAAATACAGTCTCTGAAATCTTCGAGTGCTCCTTTAATACAAATGACAATACTCTGATCCCAGTCTCTTTTGATACTTTGGAAGAAATATTCAGTTGAGTCAAACACTTCTAGACATCCAGTGCAACTCCAGCCCCTTTGGATACTTAGATGGGAATTCCCTGCAGATGCTGATTCCTCCAATCCAGACTCTTCTTACACTCTCTGTCTTTCCAGGTACAGTATCTTGCTTTCCTGTGCCAGCCTGATCAAAATAACTGCTTTTGTTGGGGCCTTCCAGCTATCTGGACCACGGGCAGCTCCTCTTTCTCTCTCTCTCTATTTCCACTGTGTGGCTCTCTGCCAGGCTGTTTTCTACCAGGCTCTGCTGCTTCCTCTTCTTGCCTGACACTTCCAGGCTGCTGTGTCACATCCTGCAGCCCTGAGATCACTGTGCAGCTGGTTGCTAGGCAATGGCTTGCAGCACACAGGGAACATTATAGGGAACTGCTGCAGTAGTGCAAGGATTCTACACTGCCTCCCTACACATCTATTGGTTTTTTATGAGTTAAATCTTTTTCACCAATTTGAATCTGGCCCTATATTCTATATTTATTCTGTCTTATATATATACAGGCTGACCTGATGCCTAAGTATATATTCATTAACCCCTGTATTCAGCCAATACCCTTTGACATTTTCCCACTCTGATAGCATCTCCTATTGAATATTTTGAAATATTCAGATAGGAAATGCCATTAATATGAGGTTGCTTTTCAGCAGTGGATATCTGAATCAATGGTAACGGTACCATGGGAGTTTTGCTATTTGTAATTCCTCATGCTTTCGTTGTTAAATTGGTGTTCACCAATTTGTGAGTAACTATGCAGTGAAACCTCCATTTGAAAAAAATATAATCAATTCCCATTTGATCTGATGAAAAAAAGTTTTAAGCCAATTTTACCATCTATAAAAATATTATTACAATTTATAAGATGTAGTTGCTCTGGAAGATTACTTGTCTGTTCTCATTCCCTCTATGCATTAGATATATAAATCTATACATTAGATGGGGTTGACCACTGACTAGCTAGAGAAGCTTATTTATTGACATTTCAGAAGATTGTGTTTTTTCCATGAATGGAGAAAAAAGTGATAAAAAAGGTTTCTAATTCAAGCTTTCCAAACTCAATTGAAAAAAATCTTGGAGAGCTTTTATATGTCAATTGGAGGAGTTACATTTTAAAGAGTTTTTACTTTTCAATTATTTAAATAATACTATTTTTGTTGTGATTTAATGATTCAAGTTCCTTGGTTAATATCCTAGAAATACAGTAGTGATGGGTGTGATCATTAATATTTTTGCATGTTTTCAAGGTTTTGTCAACATGAATAAGAACATTGCAGGTTTGCTTATGGCTTGTGTTAGCCACAAATTTCATTTTGCTGGACCTATGGACTTGGATTTATGCTGAAAACCTGTTGCCTTTTCCATCAGTTTTATTAGAAAACATTAAAATATTATAATATATATATATATATATATATATATATATATATATATATATATAATATTTTCTCTCTTGTAAATCATTAGGGGGCCGATTCACTAACTTCGAGTGAAGGATTCGAAGTTAAAAAACTTCGAATTTCAAAGTTTTTTTGGGCTACTTCGACCATCGAATGGGCTACTTTGACCTATGACTACGACTACGACTTCGAATCAAAGGATTCGAAGTAAAAATCGCTCGACTATTCGAACATTCGATAGTCGAAGTACTGTCTCTTTAAAAAAACTTCGACCCCCTAGTTCGCCATCTAAAAGCTACTGAAGTCAATGTTAGCCTATGGGGAAGGTCCCCATAGGCTTGGCTAACTTTTTTTGATCGAAGGATATTCCTTCGATCGTTGGATTTAAATCCTTCGAATCGTTCGATTCGAAGGATTTAATCGTTCGATCGAAGGAATTATCCTTCGATCGTTCGATCGAACTATCTGCGCTAAATCCTTCGACCTCGATATTCGAAGTCGAAGGATTTTAATTCCTAGTCGAATATCGAGGGTTAATTAACCCTTGATATTCGACCCTTAGTGAATCGGCCCATTACAGATCATTGTTGTGTTTTTACACTTACACTACTTCCTGCTCTCTCTCTCCCTGTAATCTTCTGTATACTACCCTTTAAGATAAGCAGTAAATCATGAAAAAAAAATGTTCTTAATGGTGGTAACCCTATAAGGCCAATCAAATGTCAATGAACAACCGGATAAGCCCCAATAACCAAAGCATAAAATCCAAAGCATCAAAAAATTGTCCTGTAGCTCAAAATTTCATATAAAAGTTAAAAAAAAAGTCTTTATTCAAAATTTCATCTTAAAAATATATACATACAGAGCCCATAGTGCTCCGACATCTGCATTTCGCATATGCCGGTACGTAATAATAGGTCATGATTAGGTATCAGCAGGTACCTAATGCATTATACTGTACAAAAGGCTATTATAGGGTCTGTAAGTATGTATTTTTAAGATGTAATTTTGAATAAAGGCTTTTTTATATGAAATTTTGAGATACAGGACAATTTTTTGAAGCTTTATTAAAAAATCATGGTCATGGTCTGAAATACATACAGAATATTCATACCCGAATGTCTACATTAATCAAACACCAGGCACCAGAAATAGCTAAATGGCTAAACATTTATTCACATTTTATCAAATAAATAGGACCTTGCCAGCCTCACTCCAAGGCAATATAGTAGGCTGCCCCTACCTACAGAGAGGATGATCCCAAGCTATGCTACCAGCAGAAGCTGCATCTCCCACCAAGTTCAACAGCCCTGCTGGTGGCCCTGCAATGTCTCGTTGTTAGTAAATCCAAGCAGGCTGTCATATAGCACAGGTAGTAGTAGCTAGTGATGGGTGAATTTGGGGCATTTCATTCACCTAAAAATTTGCGAATTTCCAGTGAAAAAGCGAAAAATTCGCTAAAAGGTCTCGTTTTTGACACCGGCATCCTTTTTTTTATGCCGGCGTCTGTTTTTTTTTACGCCGGTGCAAATTCACCAGAGAAAGTGCGCTGGCATACAAAAAAACGGATGCTGGCGAATTTTCGCATCGGTTTCGTGAATTTATAGCCGTCGGCGAATCGCGGGAGTATCAATCAAAACACTGTGCTATCACAGAAAAGAACCTCCTTTCTCCCTCTTCTAAATTTACCTGTGCTGTGACAAATAAAACTTACATTACATTATCATATATCCACTGATTTGATCCAGAGGAAGGCAAAAAACCCAACCTGAAGCCAGTGCCAATTATGCCTCAAGATGGAAAAAATCCTTCCTGACCCCAATGGAGATTGGAAACATTCCCTGGATCAAGCATTTGACATTCATTTGACATGAATTAATACAATGCAGAAGCTCACATTTATACTGTGTAACTGTAAAACATCCACATCCAGTTATTAATAGATAATATGAGAACAGAAAACAGAGAAACTCCTGACATTTTACAAAATATGCAAAAATGAGGGAGGGTGGTGGGCATGTTTCTTCCTGCTCAGAAGGAAGTGAACTGCTTTTGCCCCTGACATCACATCCCTCTTCTTCTCCACTCCCAGCCCAACTTTCCCCTTCCTTAACTTATTGCTTCTCACCCAATCACAGCTACAGCTGATTCTGCATGTCTTTAAACATAAACCAGTACAATTCGGATCACTTGCCATGCAGCCCCTGTGTTTATAGCTCAAGGGCTTTCATTTCCAAAATTTAGATCCATAAATGAAAATATGCAGGGAGTTTTCTGCACAAATTGCTTTATATTTTCTTTATTTGCATTTCTATTACAATACAATGGTTTGGAATAGAAAACATCATGAAACTTGTAGACAGTGATCTGATTTTTTGTTGGAGTATAAGATAACTGCCTGTTTCCAAATATAACACTCAATTATGTGTATATTTTGGCAAAGCATCTGGAAGGATTCCATATGTCTGCAATCTAGTTTGCAGTAATCCACGTTGTTTGAAACACAAATCCTTTGTTTTGATAATCATTTGAATTATCTTGTCATTGAGATAATGAGTAACATTTATGGCATCATTAAAAAGAATGAATGAACGCCTTCTGCTGTGGGAACTGCCTTGTTGGAAATGCATATTTATTTTTATTACTTGCCTAATTGTGTGCTAATGCTGTACTTTGCATTTTGTCTCTAGGAACAGGCTGAATCGGCAACATGGTTAGAATTCATTCAGAGTTCATTTTTCATGCTAGGCAAGGGAGGATGTCTGCAAGTACACTCTTATAGTGCTTTGAACTGAATGGAGAGTGACCTGTAAACATTCCAAGCTAGGGTTGGACCAAGCCATGGGATACCTGGAAAAAAACACCATGGGCCCCTCCACCTGAATACAATCATCTTCTTCCCTCTTTCTCCTTGGGGTCTGCGGACCCCCACACCACTCTGCTCGCCCACTGCTGCTTGCTGAGAACTTGAGGACCAGTAGGAGGAGAGAGGAGGAGGTACATGGTGGGGCAGAATTTCAATACAAGACCACTGCCTTCCTCCCTCCCTGCTTGCCAGAGTCTGTGGGCACCCCCACACCTCCTTGCTGGCCTGGATCTGTGGGCCCATCACCCCTACTGCTGGCTGAAATTTGCCTCCCCCCGCCAATCTGGCTAAGATCCACGGGCCAGGAAGAGATATAAGGCACACAACTTGGGGTCGGATGTAGGACCTTAAAGGACATGTAAAACCTACATTTTCCTACCATGTATATAAGTTGGGTATATCTTACCCAGGCAAGCCACATCATTTGTACTGCATATTTCAAAAAAACTTCGAAATTCGACCATCGAATTAAAAAACTTCGAATTCGAATATTGGATTCAAAGTTTTTTTCAACAAATTTGGCAATCCTGTAGTCCAATAAAAACGATTCGAAAGATTTTTAGCGATCGATCGAAGGATTTCTATTCGACCAAAAAAAAGTGCTCTGGAAGGTCCCCATAGGCTCACATTGCACTTTGGTAGCTTTAATTTGGAGAAGTATGAAGACAAAGTTTTTTTTGATTATATTTTTTTGATTATCGAATGGTCGAATAGTCAAACGATTTTTACTTCGAATCATTCGAAACGAAGTCGAATGGTCGAATATAGCCTATTCCATGGTCGAAGTACCCAAAAATTTACTTTGAAATTCGAGTTTTTTGAAATTCGAACTATCTCTCGAGCTAAGTAAATCTGCCCCTAAGTATTAAATATTCATTTTTGGGTATAGTATTCCTTTCATCATGTGACCTACAGTCATGTGATTTTAAGGGTTCCAAATTGGTTCAACCAAGCTATTAGGTTTGGCTAAATCCGAATCCAGCTGAACAATGCTTGGATTTGGGGAATCCAGGGTTCAGGTTATCCTTAATTGCTATAGGAGCTTACATTTTTTTATATCTCTTTATTAAAGTGATACTGACACTAAAAAACTACTTTTTAGAATATGTTTGTACATTAAAGGTTACCTATAGGTTATGTTACTTTGTAGAGTACCATCAATCAGTGACAGTGACCCTCTTCTTCATTATAAATAAGAGACTTCATTAACTACAGTTTTCCTTTAGTAAATGTACTTTAATTTATTTGAAGCAAACTCCAAAATATGTATTTTTTAAATTTTATACTTATTCTCATTTTGCGAACGGCCCTAGGTATGCAAAAATGTGAATTTTATTTGCCCTTGTTCTGGAATATGCTATTTAGTGCAAGACTAATTTAAAAGCTGTAAACAGGCAAACAGCACATTGGCTGAGTCCCCTGTTCAGTAAAGCTTGAAGTCTAATTGCACATTAGAAAGACAAAGTTAAACAGTGAATTTTCATTCTCTCCCCCAAGCCCTTGTTTATGATTCCGAAGTGAAATATTTACGTTTGCGTGTGTATTCCCGGGTTTCAATAATACACATTATTAACACAATTAATTGTGCGTCAGGAGTTACTGTAAAACAAAATCACCGTTAATCATAAATGGTTGTGTAACAAATGTATTCTGTTTTGCGCAGCCTGCCAGAATGAGCAAAGTCATGTGTAATGGATAAATACTAAATTAAGCAGCTGTTTTCTGTTATTGAACCAGGGAAAAAAAATCGAGCAAGTAATAAAATATTCCTTAGATTGCCAGCAGGAAAAAAAAAAGATATCTCTGTATGTAACACATGAACAAATGTTTGGCTGTGTAGAATTAAACTCACAGAATGTACAATTTCCATAGGTACTTGTCATATTTCCGCCACATTGATGTCCAAGAGCGAGACAGGAAAAGCACAATTTTAATCCAACTTGAAATCATGAATATTGTTATAAAGGCACTTTATGAGTTTGGAAGGAAAAAAACGTTCATCTTTGGCAGGGAGAATCACTTTGCTCTTCTTTAAATGACCACACAAAAGGCAATCTATTTTTTATTAATAATGTTTTGTGTTGCAAATATGTTTTATAGTGATACATATCAATATATAACTAGCCATAAAAGGATGTACTTTTTTTTTGCATATGACATTGCTCTATTCTTGTCACTAACACTCTATAAAAGATCCTTATATATAAATATTCAATAGATACATCCAAGCAGAATATATATCATCTTACTCTTATTATGTGATTATGACATTTACTTATTTACTCATTGTATTGCAATATGAATCTTATTCTGTTCTTGGGGCTGTACATGTGTGTGTGTTGTGTGATGCTGACCTTCACAATCCACTGTATAATTATTGATCAATTTATCATTGCAGCATTGCTGGGGAAAAAGACAGAAAATGATCATCTACAAAGAGAAAGGTAATTTCTACAGCTTTATGTAGGAAATAATTCCTAAACAGCTAGGGTGCTACAAGATTTTTAAAGCAAAGTATCCTGATCAAAAAAATGTATTTGCTTTCGTGTCTGTTAGATACAAGTGACAACAAGTTGACATGACACTAGATGGCACTAAAGAGATGGCGTGGAAATGGAAGACAGCGATATGCCATAGGCTTTTCCAGGCTTTCTAAGTATGCCACTAGGCTCATAGAAAAAAGTTTGGCTATACAGCATGAAAACTGGGGAAACTACTTGGTGTATGGGAAAGCTACACTAATGCTATTATTTAAATGTAATGTTAAATATGATTTAATTTAAAAGAGAAGAAGACCCCAAAAATATCTTGTTCCTAAACAACAGAAAATTAAATGAAAAGACATTTAAAAAGTATAAAAGTGTAAAAATGTCCTTTGATCAATGTTAATGTAATTGCTGCTCAAAATGGTTTTCTCTTTTATTTGGGGCACACTCAGAATGCAATTCCTTGACACTGAAATACACATACATTCCATAAAAATTAAAATTTTTAAATAGTAACTTTAAAGTTTTTGTCCTTTTGGCAACAATTTGCCATCTTACATGAAACTGACTTTTTTTTTATAAAGAAGAACCTAACGTTATTTAGGAACAGCTGCATCACTAGGCGGTGCAATCAAAATCATAGATGGAAAAAATGTGAAATATTGAATAAAAGGATTCACATTTCTGATTGTACTTAAAGAACTGCTGAACGTAACTTTGTCACATAATTATCATTTTATCCAGTAAAATGTTTTTATTAGACAATAGATATGTAATGTGGGCTGGAACAAACTATAACATGCACAGCTTTGCAAAACTCGCATTAAATAAGGGTAAAAAATTACACCAGCATGGGAAATGTTTGCACCTTTCCTATTGCTGCTGTTGTTCCATTGATTCTTTACTGTAGGAGAACTCCCACGGGTCTAAAACAGGAGTCCGTAACCTTTTTTATCTGCGGGCCACATACAGATGTAAAGTGTAAGGGGTCAATTCACCAAGCTCGAGTGAAGGATTCGAAGTAAAAAAACTTCGAATTTCGAAGTGTTTTTTGGGCTACTTCGACCATCGAATGGGCTACTTCGACCTTTGACTCGAAGGATTCGAACTAAAAATCGGTCGACTATTAAATTATAAATGTTGGAGGGGATGTGATACCAAAACACATATCTGGTGGAATGGTCCATTTATTACACGCGTTATTCTTCTCCACTTAAAAACCTTCCTAACCATGCCAAAGGGATTTCAACGCCCATATAGTCACCAGAATACTGGTGATTGCCAAACTCTTGAACAACGTTTCCCAACCTGGTGAACAAAATAAAAAGTATGGTCACACAACACTTGCGTACACAACTACAATCAAAACCCGGGAACCCTGGGAGGACAGGTTTCATGCAAAAAATCTTTAACCTGAATTACCAAAATGGAACATTATCCTCACTTATCTCTGCCACCAGTAACATTCATCTCAAATAATGGAAAGCATATGTTGAAAAAATGACTCTCCAGATTCTAATCTACATTGCAAACTATACCAGTTTCTTTCTCATTCTTTTATTGCTTTGTTCTTTTTTTATTTTTCATCTTTTTTTCTCTCTTCTTTATCGCTCCCATTCCAAATTCTCTACTTCTTTTCCTTTGAGATAACCATTCCAGTATTACCAGCTATTGTCCATAACAGGGATTCCCAAGCTTTTGAACCCGTGAGCAACATTCATAAGAAAAAGGAGTTGGGGAGCAACACAAGCATGAAAAATATTCTTGGGGTGCCAAATAAGTGCTGTGATTGGCCATTTGGTAGCCCCTATGTGGATTGTCAGTGTACATTGAGACTCTGTTTGACAGTACACCTGGTTTTTATAAAACCAAAACTTGCCTCCAAGCCTGGAATTCAAAAATAAACACCTGCTTTGAGGCCAATAAGAGCAACATCCAAGGGGTTGGAAAGCAACATGTTGCTCACAAGCTACTGCTTGGGGATCACTGGTCTATAATATGCAATAATAATCTAAATAATAAATTAACATCTTTAAATAACTATTTTGATATAACATCTTAAGTTCACTCCTTCTCCTGCCCAAACACAAATGAATATGTTTGTTTGGGTCCTATCAGCAGTGTTGTGTATTGAAGTAGAAAGAAATGAATGCTACAAAGCCATTCGTTTTAATATTCCTTGCCACAAGCTTTCATATTTGTAGGGATAAAGTTACATGACAATGCTTATTTTAAAAGAACGGTTGAAAATGCAAATATTTGTTAACACCTCAAATCAGTAAATATAAATGTTTCTTCGTAGCTAAGATTTGCACATAAGATTACCCTCACTCATGTCTTTAATACACTAAGGGGCCTACTAAAAATGACAGTCCACTAGCAAGTAACAGCTTCTCATTTTGACACCAGTAGGGAATTAAATATATTTTATTATTTGGAAACTCCAAATAGGGAAAGCCAGACTTGAATTTGTCACTGTTCCAAGAACCACACCTCCCTTGGGAGTTAATTATTTTCTTAAAATGCAACTTGTTCTGTTAGTTTAAAACATTCCAACTGTGTTCACACTCTTTAAATCTTCAGTAAACCTTAGAGTTTAAATCACTTGCAGATAAGAATAATTCTATTAGAAAAAAAAAAAACATAAGTAGCGGTGAGGGAAGGCGACTAAATAAAAGAGCATTCAAGGAAGAGACTTTTAGCTGTCTACCAACATATCACCTTTAGAACTTGGCAATGGTTATAAGTCAGGGTCATTTTATAGTCCCTGGCATGAATTGGAGTAGAGCAAATACCACATTTTATGTGCTGTAAGAGGGTTGCCCTACTATTTTGGGACTGAATTGGTAAACATTCAATGTAGGTCCAAAAAAAAAAGTCCACTGCTATAGGAAAGGACAGAGGTCAGCCAAGCGACATTAGCTTAACTGCATTACGAGGGAACACAAAAGAAACTACTATGGCAAGCCATTCGCAAGCAGCGTGGCTCACCGAGTACAGAAGTGCAACATACTTAATAGGATTTTTACTGCTGTTATATAACACAGTCAGCAAGTTGTAAACCTTTTTATTTTTAAGGAAAGGCTCCTTGCTATGTATAAAATAAGCTATAGTTGCTGCAGCATGGTTTCGACATGCCTGACTTACTAATACTCTAAGGGGCAGATTTATCAAGGGTCGAAGTGACAATTCAAATTTTAGAGTTTTTTATGGCCAAAACTGTCAAATACGACTAGGGAATTGTTAAAATTAGTTTCAAGTTTTTTTTTAAAATTTGAATTAGATTCAAAATTCGATCCTTGATGAATCTGCCCCTAAATGTGTTGAGATTACATAGTCACCCACAACTGGAAGATCATGAGCTTGATTTCCCTTGTGTATTGTCACCAAATTCAGTGTCAGAGATACTCTATTAACAGTACAGCTTATGTTATACAGTTAGCTGCCTAAACATTATTTTTTATTTTTCCTGTAGAGACACATCACACAGAAAACAATGAAACCTTAGAATCATCTATTTGTTTCTGATCTCTGTGTGACAAAAATGGCATGGTCAGTAAACTCTGCAACTGCTTTAAGGGTCCAGTAGGGTCCTGACTAATGTGCACTTTCAATATGTGTCACAACTGATCATCTTCCATAAGCTTTTGGGGCCAAACAAGATTGTGCTGTTGGGCCAAATAACTTCTCATTACACCACAGTGCATTGCAGTAAATTAGAATACTAATTTAGTGCAGAATGCCTTTTTATTTATAAATCAGTTTAAAGCACATTTAAACAAACAAACCGAATATTAGGAAATGTTTCTTAACATTTTTCATTACCATAGTAGCCATAGTAAGTTAGGTTGAAATAAAACACACGTCCATCAAGTTCAACCTTTGATCTGTATAAAACCTGCCTAATTGCTAGTTTATCCAGAGGAAGGCAAAAAAAAAACATCTGAAGTCTGTCCAATTTGCCTCAGAGGCGGAAAAATTCCTCCCTGACTCCGAGCTGGTAGTCAACCAGTCTCTGGATCAACTTGTACCATGAGCTATTTTTCTAACCCTGCAGTCTCTCCTCCTTCCCTCCTAAAAAGCATCCAACCCCTTCTTAAAGCTATCTAATGTATCAGCCATTATGACTGAATCAGGGAGAGAATTCCACACCTTCACGGCTCACACTGCAAAATAAAAACCCTTCCAAATATTTAGATGGAACCTCCTTTCTTCTAATTGGAATGGGTGACCTACTGGTAAATTAGGTATTAGAGAGATAATTATATGATCCCTCTTATATAATTATACAAAGGTATCATATCACCTGTCAAGCACCTCTTCTCCTATGTAAAGAACCCCAACTTGGCCAGTCTTTTCTCATAGCTGATATTTTCCATACCTTTTATCAGCTTATTCGCCTGCCTTCTCCAATTATTGGACCTGCCTTCTCCAATTCAATAATGTCCTGTTTGAACGATGGAGACCATAACTGTACAGCATATTTTAGATATTGTACCTACTTTATAACAAGGCATAATTAATGCTAAAAAATAAAAGCAAGGCGAAGAAGCATAATGATGTGCAGTATAAACTGTCCCCCTTCCTCATCCCCTGAACAATACAGCAATAGGACACAGGGTAGTAACTATAATGCCTTAATTCACTTGCAGCCCTTTCTACTTAAAATAGGAAATACTGTGGAACACCAGCAGAAGTTCTTCTAAGACCATGGCCAAATGACTAAGTTAGTTAACATTATATTAGATTTTGAAAGATTCAGAAAAGAAGCAATAAGACAACTAGAAAAATTTGTGGATGGTAATCATTGTTTTTCCCACAATACATTCTTTCCCCCATTTCCATCTGCAAATATATAAGTTTTTGGTAAATTGCACTGGTGATTCATTGAGGACATCTTTCACATACTTTGCATTAGAATGGTTCTGCACGTTGTTCATATTATGCAATTCTCTTAGACTTAGAAGAACTTTGTAGTGCATTTTCATCCACTTTACTAGAGAAAGACTGGAACTACTGCAGTGTTGGACTGGGACACCATGGGCTCACCCACAAATCTTAGACTAGGGGCCCACCAAAAGACCTTAGATCAGGGGCCACTCTCAGTACTATTATAATTCCTCTCCTCATGCAACCTCTATTCTCCTAGTATCTTTTCTTTACATACTATAATCTCTTATTCAATCTATTTAGTCTCTTTGTTCTCATAGAAATAGGGAATGGCCATGAAATAGGCCAAATGTTTTGAAGCAGGAGGGCCCACCGACACTTGGGCCCACCGGGAGTTTTCCTGGTCTCCCTGTGGGCCAGTCCGACACTGAACTACTGCCACATAGTTCCACGGTTCCTTTTTTTCAAAACATGCACTTGCACATAATCTATCAAAGCAAGCTGAACCTTAAATGAATGTCATTAATGAGGGCTCAAGTTTGCATCCATTGTTGCATGCTGCATTTATGGCTGTATTTGTAAGAACATTAAAGTTGTGTCAGTTGTGTCAACCCCAATGTCAATGTCCACTGACAGACAAGGTATCAGGCATGCACAGATGGGTGAATTTTGGAATAGAAGTGCAGCCATTAAATCCGATGTCAAATACACTGTTTTACAGACCCTCATCAGTTGTTGATCTGAAAGCAACATACCTATATATACACAATAAAAAAACTTAAAATCATATCATCCTTTACCTTTTAATTTGTCTTGATTCCTTCATAAAGGTATGGGATCTGTTATCTGGAAACTCAGCAAATTCAGCTCTGAATTCAGGAATGCTGTCTGTCATTATTTCCTTTGTTTTCTTTGTTCCTGTAATAAGAAGAAAGTTCCTTGAACTCCGTCCAATCCTTATTTGAGGCAAGACAATCCTATTTGATGTATATAATGTTTAAATGATTTTTCACATTTAGAAGGAACAGTTCAGTATAAAAATAAAAATTGGGCAAATAGATAGGCTGTGCAAAATAAAAATGTTTCTAATGTAGTTAGTTAAGCAAAAATGTAATGTATAAAAGCTGGAATGACTGGATGTCTAACATAATAGCCAGAACACTACTTCCTGCTTTTCAGCTCTCTAACTCTGAGTTAGTCAGCGACTTTAAAGGGGAACTATCGTGAAAATGAAAATGTAATATAAGCTTCCTCATACTGAAGTAAGAAACTATGTAAATGCAATCAATTAAACATTCTGCATTGTTTCTGAAATAATCAAGTTTATCTTCACTATTCCTCTCTCTGCATCTGTTTCTCCTCATTCTTTCTTCATGCAGGAGTTGGGTGTCAGATATTCATTGTTAGATCCAATATATCTTATAGGGGGACTCATTTTGCCTAGAAGATGCATCAGAGCTCACTCTATTAAAATCACCAGAAATCCTGTCTCTCTACATGCAGAATTTGTGCAAAAGGGAGTTATTTTGTTAGATTTTTGTTTGTACTGGAATCAGTTATTTGAGTGAGCTCTAATACATCTGCTAGGGAAGGAAGCCCCCCATAAGATATATTGGATCATTCATCTGACACCCAACTGCTGCAAGAAGACAGAATGAAGAGAAACTGTTGCTGAGAGAGGAATAGTGAATATAAACTTAATTATTTCAGAAACAATGCAGAATTTTTAATTGATTGCATTTACAAAGTTTCTTACTTCAGTATGAGGAAGATTATATTACATTTTCATTTTCACGATTTACCCAACATTTCCTTTAAGGTATGGAGATCAAAATTACAGAAAGATCCCTTGTCCAGAAAGCCCAGGGTCCAATACCTGCAATTTCAAAATGACTGTACCCTTACTATAAAGTGAAGAACCCTTACCATCAAGTGAAGAACATAGCGGCAATTATGGATAAGCTTTTATGCATGCAAGCGGCATTCTAAAAACCCAATAGTCCTCTAAAGTCAATTGTACTCAAAAGCCTTACAGACATATATTGCAAACAAAGGCGAGCAGAACTATTAGGCTTTCTTTCCTTTAAATAGTTAATAAAGTTTTTTTTTTTATATTGACATGAAATGCTTGTCTGCGTGCATTATATGGCAAGATTTTGTGATAAACATTTTTCACCAGGTGCAGTAAAAATAGCTCTGACAACCTTAATGAGGAATGGCTTTAAATAATCAATCATTTGATACAAAAACTCTGCACGTGGAATGAGGGGGAAAAAGAATTATATTTTTCTACAAGCATCTGTGATTTTCTAGTCTTCTGTGAGGCACCAAGGGAGGTAATATAATGAATTCAACCTAGCTCCAGAAAACAGTACAACAATATGTTTTGAATCCTGTGGACATAGCAAATCCACATTACACTTAATACAATTATACATTTTCCCCTGTAGTTTTCTTGGACTTTTCTCCTACTCTGTACTTATGTTTGACTTTAGCTTTCACAAACTCATATTGAAATCAAGCATGAAAAGGAAGTGAGTGTTCAATATATATCTTTTAAATATTAGTTGCCACATATAGGCTTCAATGGGGTTTTCTTTGAGATTGCCCCAGAATGAGTCATTTTTGCTGTATTTTTGGCATCTGTCTGCAATACACAAAATACACTCCAAAGATAAGTTGCATTTTTTGAAGTTTATATACTAGAATGCAAACTACAGTAGAATGAGGTTATATATTTTTTCAGGTTTATAAAAATCGCTGTGATGGAGGTGAGGAGGAAAGGAAGGGTTTCCAGAGTTCAGGGGTACAGGCTTGGGTCAGAGGGCCCATGAGGTCCGGGGCCCAATAGATATTTTCCCGGTGTCTTGCCGGACCAGTCAACCCTGAAACAGTACAGGTATTGGACCTATTATCCAGAATGCTCAGGACCTGGGGTTTTCCGGATAATGAATCTTTCCATAATTTGGATCTGCATACTTTAAGTCTACTAGAAAATCATGTAAATATTAAAGAACCCCCAATGGGCTGATTTTGCTTCCAATAAGGATTAATTATATGTTAGTTGGGATCAAGTACAAGCTACTGTTTTATTATTACACAAAAAAAAGAAAAGGTTTTGGATTATTTGGATTAAATGGAGTCTATGGGAGATGGCCTTTCCATAATTCGAAGCTTTCTGGATAAAAAGTTTCTAGATAACGAATCCCATATGTGTATTATATCTGCAGAATGACTTATAATGTGTTATTAGGAAGAAAATGCCTGTATCTCAGCTTCATCTTAAAGGAGAAGGAAAGTCATCTTGCACTTGTAGGTGCCTAATGTTAGGCACCTGTCTGTGGTTTCAGGTAAGTAAATACAATCACTTGGGAGTGCCTAACATTTGGCACCCCAAGGGGCAAATTCACTAAGATGCGAAGTTGCGCCAGGCGCAACTTCGCCGCACTTCGTCAGGCGTGGTTTCGCCAGCGCTTCGCAAATTCACTAAAATCCGAAGTTGCGCACAGTGGTAGCGTAAGGTTGCGAAGTTCCGCTAGCGTTGTTTCGCTATATAAAGCGAAGTTGCGCTAGCGAAGGCTAATTTGCATACGGCGCGAAATTCAAATTTCAATGGAGGAACAAGTATCTGCACTACAAATGCCTAGAAAACCTTCAAATCTGCAAATAAAATTTTTATTTTGCCCTACACATGTGCCCACTGTCTAGGTAAGTTGCCATGAGTCAGGAAATGTAGGGGGGAGGAAGGGGAGCCCCAAAAAATTTTCGATCTTTTTCAGCCTATCAGCCATCATGTAGAAAACACGCCAGCGTTTTTTGGGACTTAGAAAAAAATTTTGACTTTTTTTGAAACAATCCCTATCTACTCTATTGCGCTTCGCCAGGTCTGAGGTGGCGAAGGAAGTCTAGCGTAAAAGGTAGCGTTTGCTACACTGCGCAAGTTAGTGAATTTGCGTAGTTTCGTCGATAGCGAAGATTCGCCTGGCGTAAGGTTGCGAAGTAACACTAGCGAAACTACGCCAGCGTTCGTTAGTGAATTTGCGCAGTAGCGAAAATGCCAAACGCTAGCGAATTAACGCTAGCGTTCGGCGATTCGCGCCTTAGTGAATTTGCCCCCAAGTATCTCGCAGACAAGTCCTCTAAAGTATGGGACAACCTACCCACTGGCATAAATGGATTGGTGTTTGTGAAGACTCGAGTCTTGCACAGACATTACATATTGTATATATTACATATTGTAACTGTATCAAACAATATAAAAGTATTTAATATAAATACAATAACTTGTAGTTTGTTTAGAAGAGAAAATTTAATTATTTTTCCCATGATGAAAATCTGAATCACACATGCATTTTCAAAAACAGTAGCTAGTATTAGGGAAGGATGAAAAGCTAGCATGTGTTCAATCTAGCCAGTAAATGTCTTTGACAGACTGTCCAGTCATTTTACAAGGTCTTCAAATGATTATTGCCTTGTCTGCACAAATGTAGTTGCCTTATATTTACATTAAGTCAAGGATATGCCAACATGATTTTAAGGGGACTGTTTCATCAAAGCATTCATTCTAATGATCCTCTGCCAAATTTATTACAGAGTAGAGAATTAAATAATAATAGAAATTGGAGTTTTTTTTATAAAAAAAAAATATATATAAGGTAATATCAGGTCATATTGCATTGGTTATGAGCAAGTTTTACTCCCAAACACAGGGCCTATTCTTTCATAGAGTGGCAGAAATTTTGTAGATCACATTTGGGGGCAAATTTATCAAGGGTCAAATTGAAAATTCTAATTTTTAAATTTGATCCTATTCACACAAATATAAAAAAAAAATTATTTTTTTAAATACATTTTCGATTGGTCCCTTTTTTTTAATTTTGAGTTTATGGGAGTTGATAGGAGTTTTTAGAAACGCCCATAAACTCAAAATCGATAAATATGCCCCTTTGTGTAATTCGACTAGGGAATACTCTAAATTCAATTCGAGTTTAAAAACAATTCGAAATTTGAATTTTCTAAATTTATCATGTACTGTCACTTTAAGGGGCACATTTACAAAGCTCGAGTGAAGGATTCGAATAAAAAAAACTTCGAATTTCGAAGTGTTTTTTTGGCTACTTCGACCATCGAATGGGCTAGTTCGACCTTCGACTACGACTTCGACTTTGAATCGAAGGATTCGAAC